>NC_064615.1:22425937-23054375 GCF_023898315.1 Schistocerca nitens | reverse complement strand
ACCAGTATTTAAGTGAACCCTATAGTGAATCCGCACTCATTCAATTATGTATCTCTAAATTACCACGATCATTAAGAGTGTCACTTCTCACGGGTCAACAGAAAGAAAATATTTCAGCATTCAGGGATCTGTTGCAGCTTTTAGAAGTGCAGCAATCTGATTATTCCTTCGTAAACAAAAATTTTTCATATAATAATCAAGGTCAACAAACTTACAGTAATTATGATCAACCACGTAATTTCAATAGTAGAAGTAATAGACGTTTTAGGAATGACAACCGACCGAACTTTAATAACAGACAAGATTCTAATTATCGGTATCGTCAAAATTATGAGCAACAGGAACCACATTTTAGTAACAATAGACGTTTTCCATCACAACTGCATGAAAGTCAGCCGGTTAGCATACCTAACCAACAATGGAATGCACAAGGTCAACCAGGCTTTAATGCTTCGCCGCGTGCACGTATAGTCCCAGGTACAACAAACAGTAACGCACGGCAGCAAAGAAACAACTACGTACAGAAAACACAATACTTCAATTCCTATCGCAGTGCACCGTATAGGAATGAATATTACGACAGACGTAGAAATAATGAGGACAATTTTCAGCGTACGTTTAACAACAGTCGGTCGTACCAACAGCAAAATGATCAGCAACAACATATTCTCGTGAATGAACCTGACAGTAGGTACCATCCAGAGCGTAACACGTCTGGAAGAAGTAATAGAACAGTTCAAATAGTAGAAATGCCACGGAATCCTCCTGATAATAATAACACGTCAGATAGAATTTGACTAGATACTGTACAGGTCGCATCTTCCAATAATATAAGCACTAGTTTTGACACGCAGAATGTTGTTCACGAAAATGTAATTACTTTTGACGATGTAAGAGACACTCTTTTACAGGAAAAACCAGTTGTTCAGAAAACTATTTCACATCCTGTCATCGAAATTAAAATAGGTTCATCGAAATTTTCAGCAGTAATTGAGTCTGGATCACCTATGTCAGTCATTAATGAAGAAACTTTTAAGGAGTGTAACAAAGAGAATACTTATCCCACATTACCATTAGGCAAAACAAAAGTAAAAGGAGCAGTATCGAGTAAAGGAGTAGACGTTAAATTACAGACGCATTTATCATTTTGTATTGGAGGTCATACTTTTCACTCAAATTTTTGGATTGTTCCTTTATTGACAACAGAAGTTATTTTAGGTACTAATTTTCTCGTACAACACGACGCAGTGGTTGATTTTCAAAATTCTTATTTAATGTTGAAGGACGAAAATGTACAATTAGCTTTAGAGTTTCAGCATTCTTTATCTGCGGAAGAACAAACAATTAACCGCACAGAGGTCATTTCCGCAACACGTAACATAGACTGTAATTCCGCATTGTTTACAGACACGTACGTACATAACTATAACACTCCAGACGAAGCTGACTACGACGTAATGCAGATGATTTCTGATAAAGTTAAACAAAGCAGTGCAAATACAGACGACGAACGAACGCAATTACACAAAATTCTTTTACAGCAAGCTCCAGTTTTCGATAACATTCCTGGTACTATGTCCGGCTTTATGTACGAATTTCAAGTCAAACAGCACGATACATTTAAAGCAAAGCATTATCCCATTCCATATATCCACAGAGAACAGGTTAAGAAAGAATTGCAGGATATGCTCGATCAAGGAATTATAGAACCGGCAGTTAGTCCGTACATAAACCCACTGCATATTGTTAAGAAAAAAGATGGCTCACTTCGCCTTGTACTTGATTCACGTCACATCAATGACATTATTATTAATGAAACAGATCGACCACAGACTTTAGAAGAACTTCTACAGAAATTTCACGGTACAGCTATTTATTCTACATTAGATTTGAAATCGGGATTTTGGCAAATTCAGCTCCATCCGAATTGCAGAAAGTATACAGCTTTTCTCTGTTTTGGTGACTGTTATCAGTTTTGTAAATTACCGTTCGGTTTAACTATTTCCTCTGCAGCTTTTATTCGCGGTTTGAACACTATACTTCCGACAGAACTTAAAGGCAGAATTACGACGTACGTAGATGACATTCTTATCGCAGAAGCTAATTGGACTGAACACAATCTGATTTTAGAACAACTATTGCAAACCTTTCATGCACAAGGACTTACAATTAATCTCAGTAAATCGCATTTTGGCAAAACTTCTATAAAATTTCTTGGACACGTAATTTCAGTAGAAGGCATTGCGCCTGATCCAGAAAAACTTCAAGCTCTACGTGACATTACTGTTCCCACAACGAAGAAACAATTACGCAGTTTTTTGGGCTTAATTAACTTTTTTCGCAAATTTATTCATCATTCTGCTTTAGACACGCCTAGATTATGCCAATTAACAGGTAAAAACACTATTTGGTCATGGGATAAGCAAGCACATTCTGAATTCGTGAACCTGAAACATGCTTTGTTGAATGCTCCACTTTTATCGCACCCAGACCATACTAGAAATTTTTCCATTGCCACCGACAGTTCCAACACAGCTTTAGGCGTACATATTTTTCAGTAAATTGAAGAAGGTGGCTCAACAGTAATTAAAAACATCGCATTTGCAAGCCGCATTTTGTCACCTGCTGAACGAAATTATTCCGATACTGAACTAGAAACATTATGTGTTGTTTGGGCTTTTACGAGATTTAGGCATTTTCTTTATGGAAGACATACCACTGTATACACAGACCACAGAGCGATACAATTTTTACTTTCGGCTAAATTCACTCACGACAGACTAAGCAGATGGAAGCTATATTTACAGGAATTTAATTTTACGATTGTTCATATTCCCGGTACACAAAATGTTATAGCAGACGCACTTTCGCGTTCTCTCAGCAACAATCAGCAAGACGTAGCAACCAACTTTTGCAAAGCAAATTTCAGCGTTATGTACATTCAGCAAGTAGCATTTGAAAATTTTATTTAATCGTCATTACAGGATATAGCAAAAGAGCAAAGTAAAGACAATGTGTGGAAAGAAATTAAACACCTTTGGCAAGATAAGAATAATGTTACGATTAGGAACCACTACACTGTACGCAATGACATTCTGTTTCGCCGCTCTAATCCAGACAGCAACAATTGGTTATTATGCATTCCTGACGAACTGGTTAACAAATTAATTTGGTACACTCATTTAAGTTATGCACATTACGGAGCTAGAAAATGTTTTCTTATACTGAGACAGAACTGTTATTTTACAAATATTGAAAAACGTATACGACGAGTTTTAGCGTCATGTAAAATTTGCCAGAAAGCTAAGTCTGACACAACTTCACACATTCCTCCATTATATCCCATTATACCAGTTAAATTAAGACATATGGCCGCAGTAGACATTTTTGGTCCAATTCCGAGAACTAATAGAGGTTTTTGCTACATCTTTGTCGCTGTTGAACTCACTTCAAAATTTGTTACTTTCACTCCGTTACGCAAAGCTACTGCTAAAACTGTTTCGAAAGCATTTGTAAAGCATTTTCTATTTCATGTAGGGCATGTGATGAAAGTAATTTCTGACAATGGATCACAATTTCGTTCTGCTATATGGACACGCATATTACGAGCTAGAAACATTTCTCCGATTTATATATCCAAGTACCACGCTTCTTCGAACCCTTGTGAACGATTAATGAAAGAAATTGGTAAACTGTGTAGAATATACTGCCACAAAAGACATGTTAATTGGCACACACACATAAACTCATTCCAAGATGTAATTAATTCCATTCCAAATGAATCCACTATGATATCTCCGTCTGTAATACTGAAAAACGTTGAACCACCAAACAAAATTAAAGAATTAGTAACATTTCCTACATCTCGTCGATTACGACACCACGAAATAATTGACATTGCGCTGAACAACATCAAACGTGCCGCAGAGCGCCGGAGAAGACAGCCAAAACAGGTTTGAGGACGCCGAGACTTTCACGTTGGACAGAAGATATTAGTACGTACACACTATTTATCCAGCAAATTAAAAGGTAAGTGCAGTAAATTTGAACTTCTGTACGCAGGTCCATATCGGATTCGCAACATTCCTCACCCTAATGTTGTACACGTCGAAACTCTGAGAACCAGGAAATCGAAAGGCAACCACCATTGGTCAAACATAAAACCCTTTATTGAGTGAACATACTTTATGATTTATCACGCCGTAATGCTATTTGCTAATTTTTATGAATATTTCTGCAATTATGTTCACATGACTACTTAGTGACGATTATCGTATTTTTTCTTGGCAAGTGCCCGGCAAGGTAAGGTTAGCAGGTCGCTCTTCTTGTCGTTACACATCAGACTGTGCATATTTTCCAGATGAACTTACGCATTTTATGAATAATTATGCAATTCTCTGTAATGACGCATTAATTTTATCAAATTCTCTCTCCATTGAAGTCTTTAATTATCGCTTCTATTAACTACACCATATACAAGCTGAGCACAACGAATGTCACATTTGTCTTTCTTATGTATGTACGATTGTTCTCATGTTTTGTTTGTATGCACCGTGAACTAGTTAAGGTATAACACACGCCATTTGACTTTGACATTTTGCCCTATGATATCTCAACATCGTGACTGTTTTACATTTTCCTTTTTTGCTGCTGCATTATGATATTCTCTGTACACTTTTTGCCTTTAAACACTGTCTATGCCTTTGACATATTACGTTTTCTGTCATGTTATGCTGTATGCTTAATTTTGTCACCATTAACCAGTCAGTATTTAATGGGTATCTGATTTAAATGCAAGACATTAATCTTTGTTCATCAATTTCAGAAAGAAATGATGCGTAAAGGAAATAAATTAAACAGAAATGGGAATTTCACCTATGGAATAAATGAAAGAAATTGCAATAACCTTATGAGGAAGAGTAAATGGATTAGGATTAACAAGCATTAACAAGAATATACTATACACATCGCAGAATAGCAGTCTTAACTAATTTTTTCTTTCAGAATACGAAGCGATTGATGCAAGCTGTCAGACAGAACTACACATCTTAGTTTTAAGTGATGTAATATGCTAGGTCTAAAGAATAGTTATGTGATGAATAATGAAGTGATTTTTTTTTGCAGATGATAATGAATGCTGATGATGAATAATGATGAAGAATATAATAATATGGATAATGAACTTTTTCTTTACAGGTGATGATAATAATGAAGTTATGATAATATGGATAATGAAGTGATGGATAATGAAGTTTTTTTCTTTACAGATGAGGATAATGTTGAAGTTATGTATTTATGCTATGTAGTTATTTAAGTATTTGTTGCAGTTTGCTTGATAGCAGGTGTTATATTGCATAGTAGGATGACTGAAGATTTTGGAAAGGACAGCTATGGAACACATTTTTTATACACATTTCACTACCTGTTAATTCGAAGTTCACTACTTTTCAGCATAGTCTGCGTTTCTTCTTTCAGCTCAATAATCCATTTTGTATTTTTTTCAGGAGAAGCCTTTTATGATACTTACTAAACTTGTTACCTATTATACCTGTTCTAGTACTTACTTTTTTTTACCCATTTGTGTCTATCATTTATAAATGTGATAACCTTGCTACAGCTGACTCATGACGAATGACGTTACACATTTTTTTTCATTTATAGGAACAACCTAGAAGCAATTTTTTCTCTTATTTCTTCTTGCTTTCCCTTATAATTACCCAAAGCAATGCATTGCTAGCACAAAAAACAAAATGTATTACCAGTCCCATATAATGTCACTAGTTTATGATAATTCTGAATAATACTGATCAGCTCTGAATAGTATGTCACTTGAATAATGACTTCTTAATGATACCAAAACATAATTGCCACTGTGTATTGTAATGAGACTACTTATAATGCCCATGCTTATTAATGCTATGATTGTAATTTTATAACTGGCTAAGAATTGCCACTGTCTATTGTAATGAGACTACTTATAATGCCCATGCTTATTAATACTATGATTGTAATTAACTGATTTTTTAATAATGATTCTTAATGATATGAATAATACTGAATGATGAATAATGTTTTATACTATTCAATACTTGCTGGCCACTGAGTGCCCATAATTAATGTAATTACTTATAATGCCCATGCTTATTAATGCTATGATTGTAATTAACTGATTTTTTAATAATGATTTCTTAATGATATGAATAATACTGAATGATGAATAATGTTTTATACTATTCAATACTTGCTGGCAACTGAGTGCCCATAATTAATGTAATTAAGACTTTTTATGAACATGTTCTGTAATATTAAAATACATGGTACAGAAATGTTCAATAAATAAAGTATGGATGCCGCAAACTACTTACGTAATCACTAATCAAGACTTAGTTAATGTCCTTCACCTTCTGACCTAACTTCCTGAAATTATTGTAACATCCATTTGTCTTGTCCATCCTCATTATCATGGAGCACTATATTTGGTTTTTGCACTAATTCTACATTGGTGTGCCTCTTAAGAGCGTGGTGTTGACACGACATGCTGTCCACCACCGTAAGCGATGAAGACGTTATTATGGTCCCACTATTTGGTGTACCTGGCATACTGCCAAATGATAGCATGGAATATTACTACGACGTTTCAGTGTCTTGATACGCTGATAAATACTTCTGGGAACGGAACTGCAGATTGTATCAGTGTTGTGATTCTGTGGAAAGATATGGACTTTCAGTGCAGCTGTGTGCAAACTAAAGTGCTACAACCATGATGCAATCCTTTCCTTTCCTATCCTAATAGTGAAAATCATTTTTAACTAACACCATTTATGTTCATGGCCTATACATTTTTTTCTCGATTTGTTGAACTCCAGTGCGAGTACACTTATGTCACCTGTCGACATGGTTTTTTGCCATTATGTTTATTTATTGTGAAAATACTAAAGACATTTTTCGATTTGTTCTGAAGTGCAGTATGTGTGCACTCTTGTCATCTACACTCCTGGAAATGGAAAAAAGAACACATTGACACCGGTGTGTCAGACCCACCATACTTGCTCCGGACACTGCGAGAGGGCTGTACAAGCAATGATCACACGCACGGCACAGCGGACACACCAGGAACCGCGGTGTTGGCCGTCTAATGGCGCTAGCTGCGCAGCATTTGTGCACCGCCGCCGTCAGTGTCAGCCAGTTTGCCGTGGCATACGGAGCTCCATCGCAGTCTTTAACACTGGTAGCATGCCGCGACAGCGTGGACGTGAACCGTATGTGCAGTTGACGGACTTTGAGCGAGGGCGTATAGTGGGCATGCGGGAGGCCGGGTGAACGTACCGCCGAATTGCTCAACACGTGGGGCGTGAGGTCTCCACAGTACATCGATGTTGTCGCCAGTGGTCGGCGGAAGGTGCACGTGCCCGTCGACCTGGGACCGGACCGCAGCGACGCACGGATGCACGCCAAGACCGTAGGATCCTACGCAGTGCCGTAGGGGACCGCACCGCCACTTCCCAGCAAATTAGGGACACTGTTGCTCCTGGGGTATCGGCGAGGACCATTCGCAACCGTCTCCATGAAGCTGGGCTACGGTCCCGCACACCGTTAGGCCGTCTTCCGCTCACGCCCCAACATCGTGCAGCCCGCCTCCAGTGGTGTCGCGACAGGCGTGAATGGAGGGACGAATGGAGACGTGTCGTCTTCAGCGATGAGAGTCGCTTCTGCCTTGGTGCCAATGATGGTCGTATGCGTGTTTGGCGCCGTGCAGGTGAGCGCCACAATCAGGACTGCATACGACCGAGGCACACAGGGCCAACACCCGGCATCGTGGTGTGGGGAGCGATCTCCTACACTGGCCGTACACCGCTGGTAATCGTCGAGGGGACACTGAATAGTGCACGGTACATCCAAACCGTCATCGAACCCATCGTTCTACCATTCCTAGACCGGCAAGGGAACTTGCTGTTCCAACAGGACAATGTACGTCCGCATGTATCCCGTGCCACCCAACGTGCTCTAGAAGGTGTAAGTCAACTACCCTGGCCAGCAAGATCTCCGGATCTGTCCCCCATTGAGCATGTTTGGGACTGGATGAAGCGTCGTCTCACGCGGTCTGCACGTCCGGCACGAACGCTGGTCCAACTGAGGCGCCAGGTGGAAATGGCATGGCAAGCCGTTCCACAGGACTACATCCAGCATCTCTATGATCGTCTCCATGGGAGAATAGCAGCCTGCATTGCTGCGAAAGGTGGATATACACTGTACTAGTGCCGACATTGTGCATGCTCTGTTGCCTGTGTCTATGTGCCTGTGGTTCTGTCAGTGTGATCATGTGATGTATCTGACCCCAGGAATGTGTCAATAAAGTTTCCCCTTCCTGGGACAATGAATTCACGGTGTTCTTATTTCAATTTCCAGGAGTGTATATTGTATATAATTTTTGTGATTTGATGATTTTTCTACCCTTGCGTTTATTTGTTATAAAAATGTTCAAAAGTTTTCAGTGCATGTGCACTTATGTGAATATGTTTTCAACTGAACTTCAGTGCCTGTGCACTCTTCTCAATTTTCGATATGATTTGTGTTCATTTTGCATACATTTTATGATTTATGTCATTTGTTACTCATTGTATATACATTTCGTCTTTTGCTGATGTGTTCTCCACTGCAGTGCATGTGCACTCATGTCCCTTGTCAACATGATTTTGTTCAGAAAATGCTACAGAATCTTACAGTGCGTGTGCACTTTATTTTCTGTCAAATAATTTGTATATACATTTTTCTGATATGTTTTGTACTCACATTTTGTACTATATCTGAACATTTTGTAAATTGTAAAGTTGATTAATTAAAGGAAAAATTTTGCCGCGATGGGCAAGTCCAAATGACTCACCATCGCTGCCAAATTTTTGCCCCCCCAGTGGAGGGTTATGAAACGCGTACGTTTCATAGGCAGCGATGGCGAGCCATGACAATCTCTGACCAGAGGCAGTAGTCGCGAGTTAGCTTTTAGAGAGAGTCCAGTCGCGGTCTAGATGCGAGAGGTGTCTGTCAGTAGTGGTAGCGCAGAGCAGTCGGCGGGCGTCGGCACCGCAATGGTCGAGATTCAGGACAAGGTATATTATTAAGCAGCATTGCGATCAGCTAATGATGTCAATTAAGTGTAATTTCTGTAAGAATCGCCCCCAATAATAATTTGGATTTAAAAGCAATTTTAACAAAGAATCATTCGATTTCCTTCCATTTCGTTTAAACAAAAATTTCAATTAACTTCAAAAAAATTTAGTTATTGCGATGCATCTGCTGCAAGCTGTGGCGCAGAATAAGAGCAGAATTTTGACATGCAGTTTTACTAAGGTAAGAAATTAATTCTGATTTTTGCACAGGGCCAAAGACCGACATTTCGGTTTAATTGATTTTTGATTATCACTGTACTTCCATTGTCATGGGATCATGTTTCATTATTTTATGGGAGCTTATATTTGGGTCAGATAGCTAATTTTTGCTTAATTGTCTTTGTCATTAATATTTTTTGGGGAAGCTTACACTTAGCTCTGGCTCCATTTACTAATAAATATAGTCTTTGAAATTTTCCGTGGGGAGGTTACAATATAACCATTCGCTCCCTCTACTTCACCCCTACCACCTTCAGAATTTCAGAGAGTGTATTCCATTCAACATTCTCAAAAGCTTTCTCTTAGTGTACAAAAGCTAGAATCGCAGGTTTGCCTTTCATTCACTAATCTTTTAAGATAAATCATAAGGTCAGTGAGGTGGTGCGTTGCTGGCGCGAGTTTCTATCGATTATTTTTTGATCGTTGAGTCGACGTCGATGCTTATTTGTCTTCTTCACATCTTTCGTGGCGAGGGATTTTAACTGCAGTCCGCGCGCTCTGCTGGGGGGCTGGTGTGCGAGAATCGGCAGCGTGAGATGGAGTGACGTGGGACTGTGTTCGTTCGCAGCACGGCGAGAGGTCCAGTCGGCACGACGTAGGAGTGTGGGCAACCGCTATTGCGAGTTTAACCGTTACAATGCAAATCTTCGTCCTATGGTGACTGGGATTTCCTCGAGGTTGGAAGGACAAGTTCCGTCGAGTTGGTTACAAGTTACGCAGGCCGAATGAATTGGAGTCGTCGAGCTGCTTCGGTGGGTGGTGTTCATGTTAACTAAATATTCCAGTGCACCAAAAACCATTTGAAATTGTTCCAGTTGTTTATCACTGAGTTTGGTGTCGTCACTTGGTACCTTGACAGCATTTAAGGAAGTGTAACGATGCCTGCCAAACAGACACGAAGCATGGCTAAACACATAGCTTGAAGTGTAACTAAGCAGTGCTTAAGTCTGTGTTTGGCGTTCCAAGCTACGCTAAAGTATTTTTCCCGTTCTACCTGATATGTCTTACTTTAGTCTGGCTTTTAAATAAGCGCCGAGATTACTCTTGCTATTCTAAATTTTATGCCATTATTTTAGTGATGGTTTTAAGGGGTTGACTAACCAAAATTTAAGAACCGTCAGTGCCCAATTGAGTCACGGAGGTTAATTCTGTTGGTTTCATTTATGGAGTATATCATTGAAAGATATTGATAATTAGTTGTGGAGGTAGGATTGTGTATTTCATGCCTCAGAATACTGTCTACCGCTGATGTGTTTTATGTTGCAGATAATTGGTACGGCGGAGTGATATTTAAGCGCATGCCACCCCCCCCCCCCCCCCTACGTCTCGGGTTATGTTGTTACTGTCCTGTAATTCCATCCTCTGAAACTCAATCGCTGTACAAAGTTGAGTGCCTTTTTATTTCATTTCGTGTCCCTTCGATTTCTTGTATTGGTTAAAATCTTTTTCTGTGCTCGCGTCCATCACTAATTCTCCTGTAGAGTGGAGGCGGCCTGTGTTAAGTTTTTTTTGGGAATATCTTCTCGTTATAGTCAGGTAATAAAATCATACGAACCTGGTATTTGCAAGTAGTATTGTTCTAATTAATCATAAGTTGGCCGAGTAAACTTTAAATTTTTTTGGCATGTTGAACTCAGAGCTTTGATGTGAGTTAGTCATGTTAGTTCTATTTTTTGAATCAGGATTTTATGTATACTGTATTACTTAATGAAAAGTTGGCCGAGTAAACCTTAAAATTTTGGTGTTTGTTGAACTCAGAACGTTTATCTGAGATAGTTACGTTAGTCATATTTTACAAGCATGCTTTTACGAATATTGTGTTTGGATTATGAAACGTTGGCCATGGAAGCCTTAAAACATTGTTCTCTGTTGAACACTGCGTAGGTTCTGTCATCCAAATTTATCGTAATAACCGTTTCTTGAATAGTGTTTCATTTAATGGAAAGTTGTCCGAGTAAACCTTAAAAGTATTGGTATTTGTTGAACTCAGAACCTTCATCTGAACTAGTTAAGTCAGTTATATTTTACGAAGGATGCTTTTTATGAATGTTGTCTGTAAATTACGAAAAGTTGACCAAAGGAGTCTTAAAACATTACTGGCTGTTGAACTCCGAACTTGGATGTGATGAAAAGATAGATAAAAGAGTTACCGTGCAAGTGATGATGTAGGTGTGATTTATTTGTCAGTCATATTGTATTAATTCGGCTGGTCCCAGCGGTGGTTCGAGTCCTCCTTCGGGTATGGGTGTGTGTATTTGTCCTTAGGATAATTTAGGTTAAGTAGTGTGTAAGCTCAGAGACTGATGACCTTAGCAGTTAAGTCCCATAAGATTTCACACACATTTGAACATTTTTTTATTAATTATGAGTCCATGGACATGGTTTAAATTAATGAAAGTGGTTGAAAGAAAACGATATATGGAAGATATCTTAAAAGATTTTGGAGTTCTATAAGAGAAGCTTTGTTGTAATTATGGTTCCTGTGAATGTCTTATGAGCTACGTGTTTGTAATAAAGAAGTGTGTGGCAACTACAACTGATTTCGATTGTGATTTCGGAGTGTCCTTAGGCACCACACACCAGTTAGTATTGGTTCGCATTTTCCATCATTTCTCTGACACCCAAACTGAACTTCCCCGAGGTTGGCATCAATGAGTTTTTTAATTCTTCCGGAAATTATTCGTGTCAGCATTTCGCTATTTTGCAACTAGAAGTTACTAAATAGATAGTTTTGGAACATTTACACCTGTCAGCACCCGGTCTTGCACTCGAGGCTCTCTCAACATTATCAGCATTTCTGAATTAATGTAGACTATATTGATCAAATAACTTCGCTTTTGACAGTCATGTAAAAACATTCGCTTGACGAAATATCCGTACAGAAAGACACAAAGTTGCACTGATCACAAAAAGGGAAATGTAACATAGCTGCTGAATTATAGACCCATATCGCTGACATCGGTTTGTCATAGGATTAAAAAATGTATACTGTGTTCCTTATTGCCTGCATCACTTAGTGCATATTTGTATTTTCTCCTCTCAACAATTAAATTCAGTATCTCTCCTGTTACCCAAGGATTTCTACTAGCCCTTGTCTTTTTACCTACTTGATCCTCTGCTGCCTTCACTATTTCATTCCTCAAAGCTACCCATTCTTCTTCTACTGTATTCCTTTCCCCAATTCCTGTCAATTGTTCCCTTATGCTCTCCCTGAAACTCTGAAAACCTCTGGTTCTTTCAGTTTATCCAGGTCCCATCTCCTTAAATTCCCAACTTTTTGCAGCTTCTTGATTTAATCTACAGTTCATAACCAATAGATTGTGGTCAGAGTCCACATCTGCCCCTGGAAATGTCTTACAATTTAAAACCTGGTTCCTAAATCTCTGTCTTACCATCATATATATAATAATGGCAAGAAAATCTATCTGAAACCTTCTAGTATCTCCAGGGTTCTTCCATGTATACAACCTTCTTTCATGATTCTTGAACCAAGTATTAGCGATGATTAAGTTATGCTCTGTGCAGAATTCTACCAGGCGGCTTCCTCTTTCAATTCTTAGCCCCAATCCATATTCACCTACTATGTTTCCTTCTCTTCCTTTTCCTACTGTCGAATTCCAGTCACCCAAGACTATTAAATTTTCGTCACCCTTCACTACTTGAATAATTTCTTTTATCTCATCATACATTTCATCAATTTCTTCATCATCTGCGTAGCTAGTTGGCATATAAACTTGTATTACTGTAGTAGGGGTGGGCTTAGTGTCTGTCTTGGACACAATAATGCGTTCACTATGCTCTTTGTAGTAGCTTACCCGCACTCCAATTTTTTAATTCATTATTAAACTTACTCCTGCATTACCCCTATTTGATTTTGTATTTATAGCTCTGTATGCACCTGACCAAAAGTCTTGTTCCTCCTGCCACTGAACGTCACTAATTCCCACTATATCTAACTACAATCTATCCATTTCCCTTTTTCAATTTTCTAACCTACATGCCCGGTAAAGGGATCTGACATTCCAAGATCCGATCCGTAGAACGCCAGTTTTCTTTCTCCTGATAAAGACGTCCTTTTGAGTAGTACCCGCACGGAGATCCGAATGGGGGACTATTTTACCTCCGGAATACTTTACCCAACAGGACGTCATCATCATTTAACCATACAGTTAGGCTGCATGCCCTCGGGAAAAACTACGGCTGTAGTTACCCCTTGTTTTCAGCCGTTTGCAGTACCACAACAGCAAGGCCGTTTTGGTTAGTGTTACAAGGCCACATCAGACCATCAACAAGACTGTTGCCCCTGCAACTACTGAAAAGGCTGCTGCCCCTCTTCAGGAACGACACCTTTGTCTGGCCTCTCAACAGATACCCCTCAATTGTGGTTGCACCTCTTGTACGGCTATCTGTGTCGTTGAGGCACGCAAGCCTCCCCACCAACGGCAAGGTCTATGGTTCATGGTTCATGAGATCGACAGGAAGTGCAAAATGGCTAAGCAGGGATGGCTAGAGGACAAATGTAGAGGCTTATCTCACGAGGGGTAAGATACATACCGCCTACAAAAAATGGTTCAAATGGCTTTGAGCACTATGGACTCAACATCGGAGGTCATTAGTCCCCTAGAACTTAGAACTACTTAAACTTAACTAACCTAAGGACATCACACACATCCATGCCCGAGGCAGGATTCGAACCTGCGACCGTAGCGGTCGCGCGGTTTCAGACTGAAGCGCCTAGAACCGCTCGGTCACCATACCGCCTACAGGAAAATTGAAGAGACCTTTGGAGAAAAGAGGACCACTTGCATGAATATCAAGAGCTCAGATGGAAACCCAGTTCTAATCAAGGGAAAGCAGAAAGTTGGAAGGAGTAAATAGAGGGTCTATACAGAGGCGATGTTCTTGAGGACATTATTATGGAAATGGAATAGGCGGTAGATGAAGATGAAATGGGAGATATGATACTACGTGAAGAGTTTGACAAAGCACTGAAAGACCTAAGTCAAAACAAAGCCCTGGGAGTAGACAACATTCCATTAGAGCTACTGACAGCCTTGGGAGAGCCAGTCCTGACAAAACTCTACCATCTTGTAAGCAAGATGTATGAGACAGGCGAAATTCTCTCAGACTGCAATAACAACATAATAATTCCAATCCCAAAGAAAGCAGGTATTGATAGATGTGAAAATTACCGAACTATCAGTTGAATAAGTCACAGCTGCAAAATACTAACGCGAATTCTCTACAGACGAATGGAAAAACTGGTAGAAGCCGACCTCGGGGAAGATTAGTTTGGATCCCGTAGAAATGTTGGAACACGTGAGGCAATACTGACCCTACGACTTATCTTAGAAGAGAGATTAAGGAAAGGCAAACCTACGTTTCTAGGATTTGTAGACTTAGAGAAAGCTTTTGACAATGTTGACTGGAATACTCTCAAATTCTGAAGGTGGCAGGGGTAAAATACATGGAGCGAAAGGCTATTTACAATTTGTACAGAAACCAGATGGCAGTTATAAGAGTCGAGGGCCATGAAAGGGAAGCAGTGGTTGTGATGCTGCGGGAATTAGATTAGGAAATGAGACGTTTAAAGTACTAAGCGAGTTTTGCTATTTGGGGAGCAAAATAACTGATGATGGTCGAAGTAGAGTGGATATAAAATGTAGACTGGCAATGGCAAGGAAAGCGTTTCTGAAGAAGAGTAATTTGTTAACATCGAGTATAGATTTAAGTGTCAGGAAGTCATTTCTAAAAGTGTTTGTATGGAGTGTAGCCATGTATGGAAGTGAAACATGGACGATAAATAGTTTAGACAAGAAGAGAATAGAAGTTTTCGAAATGTGGTGCTCCAGAAGAATGCTGAAGATTACATGGGTAGATCTCATAACTAATGAGGTGGTATTGAATAGAATTGGAGAGGAGTTTGTGGCACAACTTGACTAGAAGAAGGGATCGGTTGGTAGGACATGTTTTGAGGCATCAAGGGATCACAAATTTAGCATTGGAGGGCAGCGTGGAGGGTAAAAATCGTAGAGGGAGACCAAGAGATGAATACACTAAGCAGATTCAGAATGATGTAGGTTGTAGTAGGTACTGGGAGATGAAGAAGCTTGCACAGGATAGAGTAGCATGGAGAGCTGCATCAAACCAGTCTCAGGACCGAAGACCACAACAACAACTACACTGTGTTCCTACGTTATAAAATACCTATAAAGAAGCGATGTATGGAAACATAAGCTGCACACATTCAGAAAACGCACAATGGGCTCTTAATTCACACGAAGTAAAGAGTTCTAATGATAGAGGATCACAAGTTGATTCACAATTCTGTATTTTCTCAACACCTTTGACAGAGTTCTTGACAAGCGGCCTCCATTCAAACTGCATGCTTAGGTATATCGTCTCAGCTGTGCAATTGGACCTGTCATCTCCTGTCAGAAAGGCCGCAGTTGGCAGTAACTGACACCAAGTAATGTAGCGGAAGAAGTTACGTATGCCATCCACCAAGTAAGAGTTGTAGGCCCTGTGTTGTTCTCAATCTATAGAACGTTTTAGAAGACTATTTGTTGTTGGTTAGAGATGATACTATCTTAATGTTTTTATTTCAGTCTATATCTGCATTTATATTTGCAATTATTCCTAGCTTCGTTCCGTTTCAGATCTATTGCACCTGCAGAGCTACCCTCCAGTTATATGTGCGACACTGGCTTATGGAACATGAGTACAGCACAAGCAATTCACAGGCTGCTATGCTGTGGAACGAAACCGGTAATAAAAACAAAAGTGACTCCAGACTGAAATTTATAGAAATATATATACGAGGGTTGGAAATTTAATAGTGGCAACTATTTATTTACAGCTCGTACAAAATAGATACGTGTTTCAAAGTCTTACTGACCTTCAAAGTAGTCACCAGCATTGTATATAGCCCGTTGCCAGCTATGTGGAAGTTTTAGCAGTGCCAGTTGTGTTGACAGTTTGAGCGGCGAGATGTAGCAGTTCTGAAACGAATGCCGTGAAGTGTTTCCATCAGTTTATAAATCGAGTTGAACTTACGAGGGCTTAAGTCATGGGAGTGCAGTAGGTGGAATAGCACTTAGCAGCCCCATAAGTCAAACAAATTACTAAGGGCTTGCATTGTACGTGCTTGAGCATTGTCCTGCTAAAAGGTGGTCGTATGCTGCAGAAAGTGTCATCATTTCTGTCTCTAAGCTGTTCATTTTTGGACCAGCTTAGAGACAGAAGTGGTGACACTTTCTATGCAAACTGACCATCATTTTGCAGGACAATGCTCAAGCACGTACAATACAAACTGCTACTGATTTGTTTGACTGATGGGGCTGCTAAGTGCTATACCACGTACTGCCTTGATTTAATCCATCGTGAGTTCAACTCGATTTCTGAACTGAAAGAAACAGTTCACGACATTCGCTTCAGATCTGCTACAAATTCGTCGGGAAATAGACCGCGCTGCTCGAACTGTCATCACATCTGGCACCGCTAAGAGTATCCTACGACTTGCACATCGCTATCAACGGGCTACACACAATGCTGGTGACTACTCTGAAGGCCAGTAAAACTTTGAAACACGTATCTATTTTGTACAAGCCGTAACTATATAGTTGCCACTATTAAAGTTCCAACACTCGTATTAATATGATACTATCGTTTGCAGCCTACTGAATTCGTCAGATAATCGAATTATAAAAAATTTAGACAAGATATCTGCGAGATACGAAGAATGACAACAGGGAGATTCTCCGACAACACTAAGGCATTACATAAAATTTCAGTTACAACAAACATCACAAAAATTAAAGTCATTTAAAGAAAGCTCTTCACACAGCTGATGAAGTCCCAAACGACGTGGACTGTGCGCCATGTCATCCACTACCTTGCGGCGTCATGTGGATGCGATAGGGGGTGGGGGAGGTGCATATGGTCAGCACGCCGCTTTCCCTGCCATACTGCCCACTTTCCAAATCGTGGAGCCGACACCGAAGTAGCTTCTCAGTTATCATTGCGAGGCATCGTGCGCCCCACACCAATTATTCCGCGAAGGAAAAATCCTCGGAAGTACCAGGATTCGATCTCGCATCTCCCACATGGCAACCAGCAACGCTGACTATTCTGCTAGGGATAATAACTCCCAAATATCTGAACTGGAACCATTATATAAAAATGTTGTGGGGAAGGCGATTGAAAGGCTCGGTTTTATTGGCTGAAAGAAGATGTAACGATTCTACTAGAGAGAACGCCTTTTTCATAAAATTCCAATCGCCAATTTCCTACACTGAATGCCAAAATATTTTGTTGGCTCTAACCTATAACGGGAGAAATGAAATCAGAGCACGAAAGGAAATCCTGAGGTGTTTGTTTTTCTCATTTTCTGTTCAAAAATAGAGTGGCATAGTCTGTAAGTGATTTTATGAATCCTTTGACAAATAAGTATGAACTGCAGAGCAGTCTTGTAAATATGAAAATAGAAAAATTTCCCCATCCATTACCTTATTCTAGGGCTAGAGCTTTGGTAAATTTCAGACATCCTAGTTTTTGCTCCTTTGGGATAACTATACTCATGCTCATAAGTTGAGGATAATTGCAGAATGTGGTGCCACACAACGTGGCACTACAAAAAACTGGCGCTAATAGCATAGGCACATAGGGAACACACACGACACAGATATATAAGTCCACGGTATTGGTGATAAGTTGAGAAAACCGTCCCGAAACGCATGTGCTACAGTACGCCACTATTTCCTGCGCATGTCCCGACATCAATATGGGATATGATCACCATGCACACGTACACAGGCCGCACAACGGGTTGCCATACTCTGCATCAGGTGGTCGAGCAGCTGCTGGGGTATAGCCTCCCATTCTTGCACTAGTGCCTGTCGGAGCTCCTGGAGTGTTGTAGGGGTTTGAAGACGTGCAGCGATACGTCGACTGAGAGCATCCCGGACGTGCTCGATGGGGTTTAGGTCTGGAGAACAGGCAGGCCACTCAATTCGTTTGATATTTCTGTTTCAAGGTACTTCTCCACGATGGCAGCTCGGTGGGGCCGTGTGTTATCATCCATCAGGAGGAAGGTAGGACCCACTGCACCCCTGAAAAGGCGGACATACTGGTGCAAAATGACGTCCCGATAACCTGACCTCTTACAGTTCCTCTGTCAAAGACATGCAGGGGTGTACGTGCACCAATCATAATCCCACCCTATACCATCAAACCACGACCTCCATACAGGTCCCTTTCAAGGATATTAAGGGGTTGGTATCTGATTCCTGGTTCACGCCAGATGGAAATTCGGCGAGAATCACTGTTCAGACTATACCTGCACCTGGGACCACTGTTCCAATGACCATGTACTGTGTTCTTGACACCAGGCTTTACGGGCTCTCCTATGACCAGTGGTCAGTGGAATGCACCTTGTAGGTCTCCGGCCGAATACACCTTGTCTTTTCAGTCGTCTCTAGACTGTGTGTCTGGAGGCAACTGTTCCAGTGGCTGCGGTAAGGTCCCGAGCAAGGCTACGTGCAGTACTTCGTGGCCATCTGAGGGCGCTGGTGGTGAGGTATCGGTTTTCTCTTGGTGTTTTACACTTTGTACGTCTCGTACTATAGCGCCTGGACACGTTTCCTGTTTGCTGGAATCGTTACCATAATCTTGAGATCACACTTTGTGGCACACGGAGGGCCATTGCGACAACCTGCTGTGTTCGACCAGGCTTCAGTCGCCCTAGTATTCTACCCCTCATAACGTCATGAATATGTGTTCTTTGACCCTTTTTCAACACACAGTCACCAATAGCACTTCTGAAAATGTCTGCACACTCGCTGCACCTTACTCTGACATGCACCATCACACCTCTGCATATGTGGACTGCTGCCAGCGCCACCGTGCGACGACTGCAGGTCAAATGCGCCGCATGGTCATACCCCGAGGTGATTTAAACCCACAAACCGCCCACCAGAGCGTTGTTTCACCATGTATCAGCATTATCCTTAATTTATGAGCTTGAGTGTAGCTTTTGGTATTTCATTGTTATCCCTTCTATCACACGATAGGTTGCAGCTGTTACACATTATAGATAAGTATTACTAATACTGCCGCCTCCATGGTTCCACCATGACAGTCCCTCATATAACTGATATAATACATCACATGAGTCCTGCCTGCAAGCATTTTCTCAACTAAAGTCACAATACCTCCAAATGCCTATTCGTGTAGTTCATATACTACAACACAACCCTGCAAAATTGCCTAGGTTACCTTCCACAAGCTGCGACGCGGTCGCGAATAAAACCGTGACACGAACATAGAATAAATTTCTTTTACTTTACGGCTATGGTCACAATTTTTTTGTCTTCAGACTACCGGTTTTGGTCTATAATGGCCGGCGTCAGATACGTTTTATAAAAACATTTGATGATGCCACTATGGCTGCAGTACATTAGGACATGTTTTTGTGAAACAGATCTGAAGATGGTCATTATAGACCGAAACCGGCAGTTTGATGAGAAAAACTCGTGACCATAGACGTAAAGTAAAGGAAATGTAGACTATTTTTCTTTGCAGCGCAGATGTTGAAACGACAAATAGAAGACAAGTAGAAAACTAGCCTTCCTGGGAAATGAAAACTGTGTGTCGGACCGAGCCTCAAACTCAGACTTCGGAGAAGTTCTCCTCCATAGCTTGCAGGAGTAGGGCTGCTGCAAGAAGGGCTATTGCGGATACGTGGGCTAGCCACAGACTGGAGGATGTTTACCAGAATGATTTTTTTAAAGGTCCCGAGTTCGAGTCTGTGTCCGGCACACAGTTTTAATCGGCCAGGAAGTTTCGTTTCAGTCGGTACACGTTCTGTTGCAGAGAGACAAAGTATCATTCTGAAAGCATCCCGTAGCCTATGGCTTAGCCATGTCTGCGCAACATCCTTTCTCCCAGCAGAGTCCTGCATGTTTCGTGGAGAACTTCTGTGAAGTTTGGAATGAAAGAATATGAGGTACTTAGCTTTACAGCGATGAGGACGGGTCAAGAGTCTTTCTTGGGTAGCTCAGATAGCTCAGTCAGTCTGTCTGCGGTAGTGACACCCGGGGTGGAACGTGTAAACATCTGCCGCGCACAGGTGTGGGCGTCTCGGCTGTTTACGCCGATTTAGCCGAGCGTGTTTGAGATGTTGTGATTTATCCGAGGGTGTTTGAGATGTTGTGAACAAGGAACGCGATGGCACATTCACAAAGAAAGTCGTCAATAACGATTATTCACGACCGAAGCTCACGCGATAGAACAATTCCTGAGAGAAGAGGTAAAAACAGATCAGCGAGATGTGATGAGGATAGGTTTGTCTATAGTATCGAGCGTTGTCTATGTGAAGTTTGTAGACGAGCTGGCTTGCGAAGGACCTCTACATGGATCAAAGGACGGTTATCAATTCTGTCACGATAATGGGAACGTTGGTGCGATCCTAATCGACAGTCGGGAATGGGGATACGTACCATACGCATCTTCGAGCTTGCGTTTGAGGTTCTGGAGTAACATTTGGTACACCCCCTTCGCCCTTGTAGGCCTATTCCTGATGGGGTGAGGAAACTGTGGCTTGAAATAAAGAATAACGTTTCGTCATATCTGCATATAGGAGGATGCCGAGTGATCATAATCTATGATGAGCAACAACTCATCTACATCTACATCTACATATATACTCCACTAGCCACCAAGCGGTGTGTTGCGGAGGACACAATTCGCGCCAAAGTCATATTTCCCCCGCTCTGTTCCACTCGCGGATCGCGCAAGGGAAAGATGACTGTCTGAACGCCTCAGTACGAGCTCTAATTTCCCTTATCTTTGAATGGTGATCACTGCGCGATTTGGAAGTTGGTGGTAATAATACGAGGGCTATCCACAAAGTACATTACGTTTTGGAATTAAAAATAAATAAAGCATTGGAATTTTTTTTATTATATACAGATGAAAGCCACACTTAAATACTACTTATCTACATAGTTGCCATTTAAATTAAGGCACTTATCGTAGCGATGGACGAGCTTGGAAATTCCTTCGTCGTAAAATTCGGCCGCCTGCGCCTTCAACCACGTGGTTACCTCTTCTTGAAGCTGTGCGTCGTCATCAAAACGCTGCATAGTCAACCACTTTTTCATTGCTGGGAATAAGTGGAAGTCGCTCAGTGACAGGTCGGGACTGTACGGCGGATGAGGAAACAACTCCCACTTAAAAGATTCGTGAACTTTACGAGTGGCATTTGCCGTGTGGGCCCGGGCGTTGTCGTGAATCAGCAAGGTCTTTGAGCCCAACTTTCCCCTGCGCTTGTTTTGTATTGCTCTTCTGAGGTTGTGCAGAGTTTGGTAATACCTTTGAGAGTTTATTGTAGTGCCTCTTTCCAGGAAATCCACAAAAATCACACCTTTTCTGTCCCAAAAGACAGTCGCCATCACCCTCCTTGCCGACATTGTCTGCATGCATTTCTTGGGTTTTTGGGGGGAATTTGTGTGCCCCCACTGCATTGACTGCAATTTTGTCTTGCAGTTTACATGCTTAACCCATGTTTCGTCACCAGCAACGCTGCGATCGAGTAATGAGTCGCCATCTTTCTCGTAAGCGTCCAAAAACGTTAACACTGCAGCCATTCGCTGATTTTTTTGAATCTCTGTCAAGATTTTTGGTATCCATCTTGCACAAAACGTATGGTAACCAAGCTTTTCGGTAATGATTTCGTGCAACAAACTTCGTGAAATTTGTGGAAAACTCATAGATAGTTCCGTTATTGTGAAATTACGGTTTTCACGGACCGCGGCATCGAATTTTTCGACAAGTTCGGCAGTCACTATGCTGGGTCTTCCATTTCGCTCTTCGTCGTGAACGTTAGTTCGGCCATTTTTAAATTTTATGACCCATTGAAGCACTCCACCTTCAGTGATTTTGTTGTCCCCATACACGTCACAAAGCTGCCGATAGATTTCTATCGGTGTACAGTTTTTTGCAGTCAGAAACCTTATTACAGCACGCACTTCACACTTCGCGGCATTTTCAATTAACGCTGACATTTCAAACTGTCACAGTAACTCAACCGAGTACAGCACGAACCTCTCACTAGCACGGCAGGATGGCGACTGAGTGCCGGAATGCCATGACACCAAGATGGCCGCGCTAGCCCCGCCCCTAACGAACACAAACGATAACATAATGTACTTTGTGGATAGCCCTCGTATATGCTATATTTACTCGGCGAAGATCGGATTTCGGAATTTAGTGAGCAGCCCCTTCCGTTTAGAGCGACGTTGATCTGCAAGTGTGTCCCACTTCAAACTTTCATGAGATTTCTAACGCCCTCGCGATGGCTAAATGTACCAATCACGAATCTTGCGGCTCTTCTTTGGACCTTCTCAATCTCTTGAATCAGACCCGACTGATAAGGGTACCATACAGACGAACAGTACTCTAAGACTGGACGAACTAACGTATTGTAAGCAATATCCTTTATTGAAGGACTGCATCGCTTCAGGATTCTACCAATAAACCGCAATCTAGAGTTCGCCTTACCCGTTACTTGTGTAATCTGATCATTCCATTTGAGATCATTTCGAACAGTCACACCCAGATACTTTACTGATGTTACCGCTTCCAAAGACTTGGCATTTATTTTGTACTCATAAATTAATGGGGATTTTCGCCTTGTTATACGCAGTAGGTTACACTTACTAATATTGAGAGATAAGTGCCAGTCATTACACCACGCATTTATTTTCTGCAAATCGTCGGAGGCTGCTACGGTCGCATGTTCGAATCCTGCGTCGGGGATGGATGTGCGTAATGTCCTTAGGATAGTTAAGTTTATGTAGTTCTAAGTCTAGGGGACTGATGACCGCAGACGTTAAGTCCCATGCTGCTTAGAGCCGTTTTTTGCAAATCCTCATTGATTTGTTCACAATTTTCGTGTAATACTACTTTACTATAGACCACAGTATCAGCGGAAAACAGAGTAATGCCGCTGTCAATCAATACCATCAACCAGATCGTTTATGTAAATCGTAAAAAGCAGCGGACCTATTACGCTGCCCTGGGGCACACCCGAAGTTACGCTTTTTCCTGTTGAAGTCAGCCCATTCACGACGACATACTGCTCCCTGTCTGTCAGAAAACTCTCTATCCAACCGCATATGTCATCCGATAGACCGTAAGTGAGCACTATTTGGAGCAGACGACAGTTCGGCACTGAGTCGAACGCCTTTTGAAAGTCGAGAAGTATGGCATCAACCCCGGTATCTAGAGCCTGTTGTATATCATACACAAAGAGGGACAGCTGTGTCTCGCATGACCGCTGTTTGCTAAAACCGTGCTGGTTTCTGCAGATGAGCTTCTCACAGTCTGAAAAGGTCCATATGTCAGTACACAAAATATGTTCCATGATTCTACAACAAATCAACGTCAGTGAAATTGGCCGGTAATTATGTGCATCCGATTTTCAACCCTTTTTATAGATTGCTATGACCTGGGCCTTCTTCCAGTCCCGTCGAACTTTCCGCTGTTGCAGTGATCTCTGATAGATGCTGGATAAGAGTGGTGCTATATTTGTAGCATAGTCAACATATAATCTTACGGGGATACCGTCTGGGCCAGATGCCTTCCTGGCGTCTGAGGATGTTAACTGTTTTACAGTCCCAGATAAACTAACCATTATGTCAGTCATCCTAGCGTGTGTTCGATGATTGAAAGGGGGAATGGTGCTGTAGTCCTCTACCGTAAACGAGCTTTTGAAAGGTAGGTTTAGAATTTCGGCCTTCTGTTTATCATCATCCGTTACATTACAGTAGTGTCAGCAAGCGAAGGTATTGTACACTCCTGGAAATGGAAAAAAGAACACATTGACACCGGTGTGTCAGACCCACCATACTTGCTCCGGACACTGCGAGAGGGCTGTACAAGCAATGATCACACGCACGGCACAGCGGACACACCAGGAACCGCGGTGTTGGCCGTCGAATGGCGCTAGCTGCGCAGCATTTGTGCACCGCCGCCGTCAGTGTCAGCCAGTTTGCCGTGGCATACGGAGCTCCATCGCAGTCTTTAACACTGGTAGCATGCCGCGACAGCGTGGACGTGAACCGTATGTGCAGTTGACGGACTTTGAGCGAGGGCGTATAGTGGGCATGCGGGAGGCCGGGTGGACGTACCGCCGATTTGCTCAACACGTGGGGCGTGAGGTCTCCACAGTACATCGATGTTGTCTCCAGTGGTCGGCGGAAGGTGCACGTGCCCGTCGACCTGGGACCGGACCGTAGCGACGCACGGATGCACGCCAAGACCGTAGGATCCTACGCAGTGCCGTAGGGGACCGTACCGCCACTTCCCAGCAAATTAGGGACACTGTTGCTCCTGGGGTATCGGCGAGGACCATTCGCAACCGTCTCCATGAAGCTGGGCTACGGTCCCGCACACCGTTACGCCGTCTTCCGCTCACGCCCCAACATCGTGCAGCCCGCCTCCAATGGTGTCGCGACAGGCGTGAATGGAGGGGACGAATGGAGACGTGTCGTCTTCAGCGATGAGAGTCGCTTCTGCCTTGGTGCCAATGATGGTCGTATGCGTGTTTGGCGCCGTGCAGGTGAGCGCCACAATCAGGACTGCATACGACCGAGGCACACAGGGCCAACACCCGGCATCATGGTGTGGCCTACACTGGCCGTACACCACTGGTGATCGTCGAGGGGACACTGAATAGTGCACGGTACATCCAAACCGTCATCGAACCCATCGTTCTACCATTCCTAGACCGGCAAGGGAACTTGCTGTTCCAACAGGACTATGCGCGTCCGCATGTATCCCGTGCCACCCAACGTGCTCTAGAAGGTGTAAGTCAACTACCCTGGCCAGCAAGATCTCCGGATCTGTCCCCCATTGAGCATGTTTGGGACTGGATGAAGCGTCGTCTCACGCGGTCTGCACGTCCAGCACGAACGCTGGTCCAACTGAGGCGCCAGGTGGAAATGGCATGGCAAGCCGTTCCACAGGACTACATCCATCATCTCTACGATCGTCTCCATGGGAGAATAGCAGCCTGCATTGCTGCGAAAGGTGGATATACACTGTACTAGTGCCGACATTGTGCATGCTCTGTTGCCTGTGTCTATGTGCCTGTGGTTCTGTCAGTGTGATCATGTGATGTATCTGACCCTAGGAATGTGTCAATAAAGTTTCCCCTTCCTGGGACAATGAATTCACGGTGTTCTTATTTCAATTTCCAGGAGTGTATTATTGTGCGGAAAGAGGGACACCAACGGTCGGCCTGTGTCCAGCGAGGACTCGTAATGCTACTGGTGGATGACCTCCGCCTGAATTTGCTTATGATGGACCAACTAGTGATTTATTTGCAGGCACTGCACAGCTACGTGGGGGAAAATTGCAGAAGGGCGACAGCAGTAGCGACCAACAGAGTCTACGAATATCAATGGGGCGGACCTGCCCCCCGCCCCCCAGCGTACTTAGCTCACCAGAGGCAGCCATTGGACCAACTTTCGCTATGTACGGCTGCAGATCGTCCCCGTACGATAGGCGGTGACGTCCCATGCGCCGTCTGCGGATGCGGTAGCACTGGCAGTAGGCGGGAGAAGCCACGACCAACCTTTGGATGTGGAGATGAGACAACAAAAACAACGTGCGTGAAGAAGGAGTAATAAACGGAGATTACTTTCTTCTAATGACAGTGTCAGTCATGAGGGGACGACGGACGACAACGATGATGTCGACCCGCGTGCCGGTGGATAACGAGTCTACAAAGCACGAGCCGAAGAGAGACGACAATCTGGATGTACGAACTCGTGGAAAGATTTCGCACGTACAGATGACGGACACCCCACACAATAGTAGCGCTGTCGCGGACTGTCATCTACAGGCAAAGCTGGAAACATGTTGGGGGACCGGGCAACGGAAGTGGAACAACAGCAAGGTGACGAAGTCATAGCAGAGGTATATGCAGTCCCTCCAGGCAACACGCCAGAGGGGACCTATACATGACGAGATACTTGCGTGGGGAGCGGTTCAACAAGGGATATCGGCAAGGGAATGCCGTCCTGTTCGACAGCATCCTATGGTGGCATGCTACACCTACTAATGGACCTACAACCAAGAATAACGAATTACGAAGATCAGTATAAATGGTATACGGAGACTGCTTAAGGTTCAAATACTGAAGGACACGTTGAAAGCGGCGGACGTGGACACTGCAGTCATGCAAGAAGTGCATTTCACGTTTCGGCCGGAATTTTATGATTACGAGCCACATTACTCAGTGTATGACGAAGGTGGATGCGGTTGGGCGATTCTCACTTGGGAAGCTATACGAGTGGAGGAAACGATGTCCCTCCCTTCAGCACGAGGAATAGCTTGTTCTGTCGACGGTGTTCGCTGCATCAGCATATATGCCCCGTGTGGTTCCACGAAAAGGGGGCAGACTTTTATGCCCTAGGCCGGTCGCGGTGGCCGAGCGGTTCTAGGCGCTTCAGTCGAATCCTGCCTCGGGCATGGATGTGTGTGATGTCTTTAGGTTAGTTAGGTTTAAGTAGTTCTAGGGGACTGATGACCTCAGATGTCGAGTCCCATAGTGCTCAGAGCCATTTGAACCATTTGAACTCACACAGTTGCATGAAAAAACGCCCTTGGACATCTGCAAAAATGTTTGGATTGCTATGGTGACGAAGAAGAGGACTTCTTAGACAATATCATTACTGGTGACGAAACATGGATCCATCATTACGGCCCGCAGCTCGTGGTCGTGCGGTAACGTTCTTGCTTCCCACGCCCGGGTTCCCGGGTTCGATTCCCGGCGGGGTCAGGGATTTTCTCTGCCTTGTGATGGCTGGGTGTTGTGTGATGTCCTTAGGTTAGTTCGGTTTAAGTAGTTCTAAGTTCTAGGGGACTGATGACCGTAGATGTTAAGTCCCATAGTGCTCAGAGCCATTTGAACCATTTGCCATCATTACGAGCCGGGGAGTAATCGGCAGAGTATGGCATCGCAACATCCAAATTCGCCGTGCAAGAAAAAGTTGAGGAACCAACCTTCCGCAGGAACACTGATGATTACGGTTTTTTGGGACGCACAAGGTCCATAGTGGAACATTATGGGGAAAGGGGCACAACAACACACAGTGTACGTTACTGCCTAGCTAATGCCTGCATTTCGAAGTAAACGCCGAGGATTGCTGTCAAAAGGTGTTGTGTTGTTGCACAACAACGTCCGTCCGCATACTGCCGCCCACACTGCTGAAACTCTCCGGAAACTCAAATTTGAAGTACTGGCTCACCCTCCATATAGTCCCGATCTTGCCCTTTCTATCACTTGTTTGGTACACTCAAATTAAGGGGCTGTCGATTTGCCTCGGACGAAGCAGTGAAAGAAGCGTTGCATTACTGGCTCACAGCTCAACCAAGAACCTTCTTTTACGTTGGCATTAGGAAGCTTGTACGCCGATGGACCAAGTGCGTTGAAACGCAAGGAGAATAAAAAAAATTATGTTCTTTTACGTTTCCTATTTGATTACAATAAAATTTTATAACCGTTTTACGGATAATAGTTGACTTAACCTCGTACTCTCCGATTTGCCGGCAGCGGTCTCCCGCTGGAGGCGGAGCCTTTGCTCACAGCTATCACACAGAACAAACTAACGGAGGACATTGCTCAGGAGTCACAGAATAAATCACCGCTGCAAGACTGTTTATTGAGTGTATTTTATCGTATCTTGCTTATCTCAAGGGCCGCACATGGATTGCGATGTATAATGAACTTCTGTCGCTGGCTTTCGAAACGCCTGCAGAATTTTCGGACGGTATTGTCACACCCGGTCAAAGCCATGACCAGAGGACTATAGGGCACTTACCCTCTTGAGTTGCGACTACAAGATCTGAATGTGCGTTCTTCGAGCCCGTATAAAGTCACTGGTTTCGGATCGCCTGTGATGAATAAAACTTCCCTTGGCTGTAGGAGTAGCATTCACAGAGCTCTGGACGGTTACCGGGACTCCATCGCATTGGCGCCGGCTTGCCTACTATGAGCAATGTTGATCAGTCGATTTGGTCCAAACATTTCATAGGGTCGATCACGTCTTCTTGGCGCAGTAAGGGAAAGATTCGGGGGAGGAAGCTCCACTCACCTTGGTGCCAACCATTAAGTGCTTGCGCTGCACGTTCCACGCTGATGTACAACGAAAGGCAGCCGACAGTTAACCGGCGCCTCTTGAAGATGATACAGACATTGGTACATCTGCAACGTTGACGAATGTTAGACCTGGTACAAAAAGTCGCCTAGGGAGATGCGTACTTGGCACCAAGATTCACACATGCGGCTCACATTCTACCTGGAAGGCGCACGACGACGATGAGTCTGCATGAATGCGGGCCACCTCTTTAAAATCCAATATACAACATAATTACTATTAAAAACAGTCTTCATCACGATTTATTTAACCCTCTATTGCCCAAATTATTATTTCCTGTAGAAAAAAATATTTATATGCACAGAATGTTAGAGAATAATGTATTTAACACATATCAGGTGAATTTTTGTTTTTGAAAAAAATTATTTTTTAAAAATAGTTCTGTGACTCTGAGGTCACAGTGGGCAGTTACATTGTTTGTGTATAAAGCAGCCATATTGTAACACTCAAGTCACACTGGTCAAGAAAGAAATAACGATCCTAATGCGAAATATAACGATAAAATTTGACGTGACTTCAGAGTCACGGTGGGCAGTAGAGGGTTAACAAGGTGACCGGTTTCGACCACTACTGTGGTCATCTTCAGACCATTGAGTAGGAACCCTTTTCTGTTGGAGAAACAGAAAAGGGTTCCTACTCAATGGTCTGAAGATGACCACAGTAGTGGTCGAAACCGGTCACCTTGTTAAATAAATCGTGATCAAGACTGTTTTTAATAGTAATTATTTATAAGACATTGATCACTGCTGTTCCCATAATGCATTCAAAACTAATCCAATACACAACGCACAACGCTCACGCTGCCACCAATCTAAGGTGGCCTAGGTCTGGCAAACGTGTATAACAAGGTGCGGGCGTTATACGTCTACATGATTTCTGCCTGTGTCGTGGAGGGCGTCACTATCTTGTCAAAAAAATGGTTCAAATAACTCTTAGCACTATGAGATTCATCATCTGAGGTCATCAGTCCCCTAGACTTACAACTACCTAAACCTCACTAATCTAAGGACATCACACACATCCATGCCCGAGGTAGGATTCGAACCTGCGACCGCAGCAGCAGCGCGGTTCCGGACTGAAGCGCCTAGAACCGATCGGCCACAGCAGCCGGCTATCTAGTCGTTCCTATACGCCGAAGCACTGTCGCCCACATCAGTGGTGGCACCAACTGCTGTGGGTCACATATCCCTGACGATCTCTCACTGCTGGACTTATATCTGGAGCTGAGCTATGTTAGGGTGGACTTCCCAACAGCTCAATCACCGACGTTGCGCAGTGTGTACCGCATCTTGCAGCGACGCCGAATGTTATGAAAAGGAAATACTCGGATAAGAATTGGAGGCGGATGTGGCGTATTTTAAAAAACATTTACCTCCCGACAACGGCTCGGTCATGGTGTTATGTGGTGGTTAATCGAAAATTCGCCACGAACCAGCAGCGCCGTGCGTTTCATTTGGTGGATTACCCGTTACGTCTCTTCTACATAATGGTCGACTCTGCTAGAACATCACTTAGTCTCCATTGGGTCGACCGGTGTGTAGCATCTAGCAAGGAAGATATCGGCTTCCCCCCCCCCCCCGCCCCCCTTAGCCCCCCCCCCCCTCACCCGAAGCTATGTCACCAGATACTCCTTGTTTTCCTCAAGAGATGTACTTGCTGGTATCTAAGAAGAGTTCAGTGACTTGGATAAGAGGGATCTAGACGGTTACCTACTTACCGACTCAGTCAAGGATCAAGGATAAGTTGACCTTTCGGACTTTTCTTCAGGAGCAAAATGCGCAGCTACAGGGGCGTTGAAGATACAGGCAAGACTTTGCTACCTATGATTATTTTCCGCCCCATCACACAGTTAGGGTGTAATGGGTGAGAGATGACCAAGGATTAAAAACGAAATACTTTTCTTTTTTGATCCTACACACGGGACCGGAGTTTTCCATAACGTGAAGATAACCCGATCCTGCTCCCTGTTGTGTTGGCAGAAGAGCCAACACATTGTGACTAGGGGAGGCCGAAATGCACGCGTTTTAGCTCACGCAGGCTGGCACGAGGAGGGAAAAAATTTACTGACGTGAGGTCTGGAACATGACAAGGAATTAGAATTCAGAAAGCGGACGTAATTAGTTGATACTTTAATCCATTAATGATGACCGTCGCTCTTGAAGGTACATGATTCACAATACCAATATCAATAGTAACTGAATATGGCGCCTTGCTAGGTCGTAGTAAATGAAGTAGCTGAAGGCTATGCTAAACTGTCGTCTCTGCAAATGAGAGCGTATGTAGTCAGTGAAGCATCGCTAGCAAAGTCGGCTGTACAACTGGGGCGAGTGCTAGGGAGTGTCTCTAGACTAGACCTGCCGTGTGGCGGCGCTCGGTCTGCATTCACTGATAGTGGCGACACGCGGGTCCGACGTATACTAACGGACCGCGGCCGCTTTAAAGGCTACCACCTAGCAAGTGTGGTGTCTGGCGGTGACACCACACTCCCCTTCTGGCAAACGGGTCGGTACAGGATTCCTTGTTGTATCAGTTTATGGGGAATGGGAGAGGGAGGAGGGGGGGGGGGGCGGAATCACCCTAGAAATGAGTTTTGCTTCCTGAAAATGCAGGTTCGTTGTTTTGTTCTAAGCCCGCGGTTCTTATATTTGTCTTTTCCTTCGCTGTCATAAATTTGCTGAAAAAGTACATAGCCTTCAATGTTGGTACTACATTTTATACAAGAAAAGTTTTTTTTTTTTTTTTTTTTTTTTTTTTTTTTTTTTTTTTTTACTTTTAGTCTAGGTCACAACGTTGCCAAGTGATTGAGCTGTTCGCTTTAGCTCACCTTTCTTTTCCTATTTTGTCATTTCAATCAAGGACTTTTTCCTCAAAAAAATGTCGGATGCGTGCTTGCCCACAAAATGTCAAGGTACCGACTTCGACTCGTGGTCGGAACACGCCTTTAATCTGTTATACTTATGTGGATATGGTGTCTGGCAACACCGGCCATGACCTCCTTCCGTGAGGATGCACACATATTTTCCGAAATATTACTAGACTTGGTAGCAATGTTTGCCTCGAGTAATGAGTGTGTCGGGGTGGGACACTACGAATGTAGTGTGTGGACATACAAGGTGAGAATGTGGGTCTCGCGGGAGGCGTGCGCGAGATAGTCCCTGAGTCCCTGCAGTCGCGCTATTTCTGTGCCCTCGGTGGCTCAGATGTATAGAGCGCCTGCCATGTAAGTAGGAGTTCCCGCGTTCGGGTCCCGGTCGGGGCACACATTTTCACCTGTCCCCGTTGATATATATCAACGCTCCTTAACAGTTGAAGGTATTAATACAACTCTAATTTGATCTGTTAGGTGAAAAATGCATCCTAAGGTATTAAAAATTAAAGAATTATCTCGACATAGCTTTGACACCAAGGGCATTAATGCCCCACGAGATTTAAAGATGTCTATTACTTTAAATACGACAATCAGTTCAAAGGGGAACTTCCAGAATCCAAAATTATTTAGATCCCTATAGGAAACTTAAATTTAAAAAAACGTCGTATTCAAAACCATTTCAGATTTACAGGAGGGGTTTTTATCTCTCATGAAAATTCCCTATGGTTAATGAAGAAGCAGTTTATTTATTGATATTAATATCAATGTTTTTCCTTATAAAAATCTGTGGTCTCGTTATACAAAGGCATTGTTTATTGAAGAAAACATAGGAATGAAAGTTGGCCTTGTTATCTTCATTTTAGTAAATTCATGTTAGTTCCTGGAGCACTACTTACACTTTTGTATCAAGTAAAAAGAATCTTTTCATTGGAAAGAACAGACGGTGAGATCAGTTCAAGGATTCAGACCCGGAAGAAGCAGTCTTAGCTACAGTAACAGTAATTACAGAAATATCGGTACCAAATTACTTTACTCAAAAGGACTATAGCAATTTCTGCCGCTAGCGTCGTAGAACTAAAAGAGACAATTTCAATCGTTTTTCAGTGTTCAGATTCTGATACATAGTTTCAAAGAAATTATAGCACTTAGAATGTTCATGTTCTGAAAATTATGCTCCGTAGTAAAGTCTTTAGAACAGTCACATGTCCCGCTGCGTATGGGTTATTCATATAGCACATTTTTTTATTAAACACGACTTGTCGCCATCCTTTTGCCAAATTTTTATTGTAGCTAGGCATAAAGTAAGATGTCTGATTGGCTTTTACCCATTTTATAATACACTTGTGTAACGCAGAATTTCAATTAAAACTATTTTTTTAGTTTTGTAATTATAAATTTTTAAAATACAAACTTCATGATCCATTTGTCATACTTATATGCACCAAACTGGTTGCAGGTAACTGCCCTAGCGACGTGTAGGGGCACTTTCAGCCTGAAAATGACGGTAATGCGTGATACAAATGACCTTGCGAGCCACCGAAAGATTTGGGAGTCATCCTGATCAATGACGTTCAAACATGGCCCGCATCATTTCGCGGAGGATGGTTCAAAATGGTTCAAATGGCTCTGAGCACTATGGTACTTAACATCTGAGGTCATCAGTCCTCTAGAACTTAGAAGTACTTAAACCTAACTAACATAAGGACATCACACACATCCATTCCCGAGGCAGGATTCGAACCTGCGACAGTAGCAGTCGTCCGGTTCCGGACTGAAGCGCCTAGAACCGCTCGGCCACAGCAGCCGGTGGAGGAAAGTCGGAGCTGCATCCAAGACTGGTACAATTAGCTCTATAGAATTCCAGCCTTGCTCAGTGTGACCTGCGACGCCACACAAGCTCGGTCTCCTCCATCGTGTGTTCCTTAATCTATTGCAAGCGCAGTTATGGAGCGACAGGGTGGTGGAACGACTTGTTCCGTAACGCACAAGGTCAATCTGATGTTGTAAGTGAATAAACAGACGCAAAATCACGTTTGTTAGCGACTGACAGTGGCATACATTTGATAGGCCCCGCTTTACGCTGTATAAACATCGCCCCTGATGAGAATAATCAAATGTGTGTACGGTGGGCCGTTGACGTACGCAGTGTATCGGCTTGTGTGGTTCGGCGTTTGAGCCTTTAGGAATGCGTAAAGCAGTACTTCACTTCAAGCGATCCCTTTGCATAAAGTGTCCAACGTTATTTTCCTCTCCCTATGCTTATCTCTGTTCCCTCTAATCTTCGGTGAATATAGGTACTCTTGTGGTTTGTTGATTTCTGTGCACCATATCACGAAGATGGTTTTGGATGTTATGGTTGCTCGGACATTTTGTTGCACAGTTCGTGGCTTAGGGGACGAGCAAGTTTTCCCTGTACGAGAACCACAATCAAGTTTATTATGTTCCACCTAAGGGGATTAAGGCGAACTGCCAGGATGGAGCTTTTGGAAAGGTTGCAGCCACTTTCTTTTCCAACCTCTTCCAAGACGAGCTAGACCTCTGTCTCTGGCCTTATCTTTGATGGAACTTTATCTCTTGATTCTTCTTTTTATGTTGTTGTTCTCAGATATTGATGTGGAGGGTTATTTTCTGCGTTGGGGTACGTCTGTCTGCTGTTACAATCCATGACAGTCGATGGCAATCCCTACCATCAACACGTTGGTGCTCATAGACGTTGACTTTGGCTGTGACGAATTGAGGGACTCATGGTACACGCTTGGTACACTGACCCTTAGAAAAGCCGGTACTAAATACACTGATGTAGCATGTCTTGTCCGTGCTACGATAGACTGTCGTGCTGAGGGACAATAAAACTTTCGTCATGCTTGGTAAACTCTTCGTTGTAAGGTGAGCTATTCTGATTTCTCTCCAAGATACTTACGTAGGTTGAGGCGTGGGTGGCCATGGAGTAAACCTAAGATTTGATTCCGAACTAAAGCGTGACAAGGCATTTATCACATTAACAAGCCCTTGGTAGACGTAAAAGAGATGAATCTGTTTTCCTTCACTCTAGAAATTTTATAAGTACATAATAGGTTACGCGTTAGGGTTTGAACGTTAACACAAAGTCAGCAAAGCTGTTATTACATATGCGTTCACCACACCACAACTAGTTTCGTTCCAAACGAACATCTCAGGAGACAAAATGTGTCATTATTCAAAAAGACTTAATCACCAGACAGACGCTAAAAACTACGTGCTAGAATACAATGACCACAATGATGCACATCTCCAATCACTTGGCACAAGCACAGCCAGGAGTTCATGTAGGAAATATGTAACATCCATCGCTGTATTCCACTGCCCATGAGGGAAATGCAAAACATCAAACTGTAATCCATTCTATGACTATGGCGCAGCAATCTTAGTGATATATTTTCAGTAAGAAGTACAGTCTAGGTTGCAATGGGCAGCAGAAGTATGTGTTTCGCCTTTTTGATGCTTCTTCTGAATTTTTTGGAAACTGCAGGTAACGCATTAGCCACAAATAGCTAAAATTTTGGTGTGCACCTTCGGGGAAGGCATGCAGCAATGCTAAGATACGGGTACGCTTATAATCTTCCGAACTAAATATTGCATCACAAACTGTAGTCTTCTTGAATACTGTCTTTCAGTATTTAAATTTTAGTGAGTGTCTCGGCCTCGTTTAAAAGTTAATCAGTGGGTTTCATTGACAGGAATATATCCGAGTATTTCAGAGAGATTTGCTTTAAATCATCACCGAGCGAGGTGGCGCAGTGGTTAGCACACTGGACTCGCATTCGGGAGGACGACGGTTCAATCCCGCGTCCGGCCATCCTGATTTAGGTTTTCCGTGATTTCCGTAAATCGCTCCAGGCAATTGCCGGGATAGTTCCTTTCAAAGGACATGGCCCACTTCCTTCCCCATCCTTCCCTAATCCGATGAGACCGATGACTTCGCTGTCTGGTCTCCTCCCCCAAAACAACCCAACCCTTTAAATCATCGGAAAAGTACTTCTGTTGTAACAGAGGTTACAGCTCAGTTCTGGGACACATGAGCTTAGTGAAAAGAGCAGCTGTGAAGGAGGAATATCACGAGGAGAGCTCGTAACAACAAACGAGCTGTCCACCTTAAATTATCCAACCCCGTTACGTTGGGATTTCGCCGGACTAGTAGAGTCTGCTGACTGGAAGTCCTGCATCTCTATCATACTTATACCAGAAAGTTGATAGATTTTCGACAAGAAAATCTTCAAAATGAGTGTCTCTGCGCGGAGAAAGATATTTTCTAAGCGAATCAGGAACATTAACTTTGTCGTCCAATTTCCTTTTGTAATGTCTCTTGCAGCGGTCTCTCCCTGCGATATTTTCAGAAATTTTATAAATTATGTAACTCAGTACATATCTCGAAATATCTCTTCTTATCTTACCGATTATCAATGCAAAGTAGTTTCAAGCCCAATTATTTCTTGGAGCGTCCATTTACTCCATGGAATAGCTTCTCTGCTATCTATGTTTTCTCTTATGAAAAGAAGGAGGACTTCTTGCCGATTAGTCGTGAAAGGAGGATGTATATGTGTGTATTGTTGGGCTAGTCGCCATCTTGATGAGATTGTGTATGAGAAGGAATTTAATACATGAACTAAACTAAAGTAAGTGTGTTCGCGTATTATTTAACTGTTTATTATTGACAGTGTCTGCATACTATGCTGTGTTGCACGGGATCAGTGGGGAACGTCTGATTTACACTGGACGAACCTGCCGTTTTGTATGCTCAAGATATCCAGTTACTTTAAATAAATAGGCTAACACGGTCTTACCAGCAGATCTCCGGTCTTCCCCACGTGATCACCGAAAGTTAATAATTATTACAAATGTTTCCAGGAGATGGACTGACAATTTTCGTCGCACAGAGTCTTCGAAATTGCTTCATGCCTTAAGGAATTTAAGTTAAGCTCAATTTAATCAGGATAGAACAGTATTGAACTGTGTGAATGTGATAAGCCTGCTTTGTCAACGAAAATTCCCTTAATATACGCATGTTTTTACTATCCTGATCAGTGAAGCTAAATCAGGCCGGTGTGAGAGAGGTTTTTAAATTTTAGATCCCACACAAAAAATATTAAACTTTCACACGGGGCAGATGACTGAATTGTAAGCAACTCGCACCGCGTGCGCACGCCGTAGAGTGGTAATGCCCTGCCGTCCTCTTAGAGGCATAACCAATCAAAAGCAGGCGCCTAGCGTCGTCGGTAAACGTTAGCTAACATTTTGTCTCTAATAAAAATTGTTCCTCATGACGTCATCTATCATCTGAGGACGTTTGGTGCAAAGACTTCGAAACATCCTGTATATCAGACGATATGACCACTGGTTGAAGTGGATGAGCACATTATTGCTCGCTTAATCCAAGAGGGGTTTCCTTCTTTATGAACCAGGTAAGGTTTCGCTCGAATGAAATGCTGTAACTGTAAGCCACCTTTACTGCAGAATGGTGTAGTTGTGCAGTAGTACTCTTATGACAGAGTTCTCTCGATTCACTTTATGATAATGACCTCTCTATAGCGTATATACGAGGGATTTCAAAAAGTAAGTTACTCGTTGTTATGGCAGGCCAAGAAACTTTTACTGAATGTTCTGCTACAGTTCAAAGTAATACAGATACATCACATTAATTTCGATATAAAGTCTCTGTAAGCAACAGCCGTAACGTTTTACTAGTCTTCGGCACAATAAAAAAAGGTAAAGGCAATGGTAAGCAAAGTCGGTCAAATCCGATAAACTTCAGACCATATTACACCATGACGGCAGGCGGTGGCGGTAAACAGAACAGATCTACGAACGTCAATTGCTCGCGGATCCACGATACCTGCTTTGCTCACAGCCATAGCCTGCTATAATGGTATGATGTGGTCTGAAGTCGATCACATTTTGATCGAAATCGGTACCATTGCCAATAAATATCTTATTGAGGTCAAGATAGTTTTTAATTCAATTTTAAAATAATTTATCAACACCGCTGATATTTTCCACGAGAAATGTTCTAAAAAATTGCTGGTTCCACTAACAGTTCGGTTTCTCGACGGCAGAAATTTGTTGTTAGTGCTTCGACTTGCATCTCGCACGTCTGTTTGGCCATGGTCAAATCAAAAATTTCACTGTATCTGTGTGCAATTTAGATTTTTTGCCCACAGAAATGCTTCGCCTCTGGAGCACGTTTTTATCCGCCGCACTAATTCACTGGCACACTGTGATGCACCTGTTGGCCATACCGCAGCACAACCGTATTTACTGGAATCCCAGAACATGTACTCTCTACTGAAAATACACTCTTGTTGCGCAATGGTCATACTGAGCGACACGTGGGTACCCTACTTTCGGAAGTCCCTCAACAGAGATAGCCGAATGGTCTAAGGGCGCCTTGCCACGCTTAGCGCGGCTCCCCCCCGTCGGAGGTCGGAGGTTCGACTCCTCCCTCGTGCATCAGGTGTTGTCCATAGCGTAAGTTAGTTTAAGGCACATTAAGTAGTGTGTAAGCCTAGGGACCGATGACCTCAGCGGTTTGGACCCATAGGAACTTACCACAAATTTCAAAAAATAAAAAATAAATAAATAAATAAATAAATAAATAAAAATGCCTGTAACCACAGCAGAAACATTTTTATTATTTATGTCGAGTCACATGTCCATGACCCTCGCTGCGTACGCCGTTGGAGGAGTAGGAAATTATATGAATAATACTTTGTTAGACTTCGTGTCGTCCCTTGCTTAGTACTGGCGTTCGATGAGAGTGACATGAGTTCTCTTTTTATCCAATGAGTCGTATTTCATACTTGTGCACCAGATACTTTTTCAGACAGAAATCTTTAATAGTCGATATGTCACGCTATAGATGTTCTTAGTAGAAGCAATGTGATCTTCGGCTGTCAGTGGGAAGAGTGTGGTGTTGCTCACACTGCTAAGCGGTCTGGGAATAACTAACAGAACACAGAGATGCAACGCAGAGGATGTATATTTTTGGAAGTATGATTCTGTGAAGACTGATTTTACTATTGTGAAGATATTCAGGAAATTTCATCGCTGCAGTGCTTGCTAGCACTTAATTTGAGTTTGAGCAAGGAAAATTTTCAGTAAGATTTTTCTTTAATTCGGTCCAGTTGGTTGGGTTATCGATGCGATATGAAGCAAAATTATTTGCTCACATGGCTTGGACTCATATATTCACCAAACCTTTACCATCGGAGTAATGAGTTACACGGCAGAGTTATACTGTTTTAAAAGAACTGAATTTTGTGAAGATTATTTTGATTGTAAAATAATCAGCTTCATAATACAATTTTTACATGCTGGTCTCTTCTACATCATTCAGTAAGTTCAGTTTCTTTCTCCGTCCCCATACTAAAGTTTTATTTTTCTAATCGTGTGTCACTGCATTGCACTTAACGGAACGCTGTTGTTCAAGCTTGAGGTATGTTGTGCTTAGCGTAGTACCTTTCCCTTGTACTGCAGCCGGCCGTAGTGGTCGTGCCGTTCTAGGCGCTAGTCTGGAACCGAGCGACCGCTACGGTCGCAGGTTCGAATCCTGCCTCGGGCATGGATGTGTGTGATGTCCTTAGGTTAGTTAGGTTTAATTAGTTCTAAGTTCTAGGGGACTGATGACCTCAGAAATTAAGTCGCATAGTGCTCAGAGCTATTTAAATCCTTTTTGTACTGCACTTGGGCAAGCTTTCCTTTAGGTAGTTTCCTGCTGCACTGCATTACATTTACCACTATCGACCGGTATGAGTTTCCGTTGCCGCAAGCTGAGTTACGAAAGTTTCTAAGGGCCAGTTTAACATAACTCTTTGGATACAGCAAGACTACTTACAGTCAAGCTGTGCTTTTCAAAATTATTATCAGGGTCAGTTCAGTTAAAGCTTATTTCAGATTTTCTTTTGTCCGACATTCTTACTCTTGCAGTGTTTCCTGTTGCCAAGTGTGTCACTCAACGTTCAGAATTTTACTTGGTCAGTTTTGGTACTTAAATCTGCAAGGCATTTTTCACGGAAGCATTCTAAGCATTTATTCTTTCAAAATTCAGTTTGTAGTTTTAAGCAGGATTTTGTACTCTATTAATTCTGTGTGTTGCAATTGCAAGTCGAGTACTGTGACGTCACTCATTCTAACACTGTCCACTGCACTGTTACAGGATAGCTTCTTTAGCATATAGTTTTAAGTTTTCTAATTATTTTAGTAAAAATTAATTTCAATACAGTTACACTATTTCAGATAGATTTGGTGATTCTTTTCATCAGATAGCGTTTACGTCTCACATTAAAATATATACACACATGGGAGTTAAGAATGAAAAACCTGTATACAAAACAAAACAAACAAAACAGTTACAACTTTGCTGAAAATTAAAAAGCAACGGTTTGTGAGATATGTCACGTGTTCATAATCTGTTTTCAGATTTCAGAATTCTTATGATTAACGATCTGAAAAGAATTGCCGATTGATTTTTCGAAGAGTATCATTATAGTAGATCCGGAATGGAGCAAGGTTTTGTGCCGACAGCGTTTTGTGCTGTTGATACTGTTACAGACAAAAGTTGTACAGTCTCCTAGAAGCTGTAACTATAAGACAGACCTACAGTCCAGTAAGTCCATGCTCCGGAAGTATTATTCGTTGAAAACTGCCTGTGACATATGTCTAATTTTAGATTCTCATATTTTCTGCACCTCTTAACAAGCAGGCACAGTTGCTAAGGTAATCTGTGCCCACTAATCGATGTATGTGGCGAATACAGTCTTTGCTCAGTCGAGATGGGAACTCTAAATGACGCTCTAAATGATGCTGAATGTCTCGGCCAGTAAGAAATCAGCATGCCTATCCCAGGGTAGCGTATTCGCTATTCGAATGGGACGCAAAGGAATCTTGGCTTGTTCTTAGCCTGTGGTTGTTTTGGTATATGTGGACGGAGAGGTTGGCTGACGGTTGCAGTTTGAACTTGTATCTGGAAACTTGCCGTGAGATTTATTTCCTGCATTCTGCGGTTACGAGCTGCAAGTAGCGAGGTAACTAACTGCATAGAACCGCAAGGCGTGTTATATTAGCGCAAAGAATTCACGTCTTTCCTTAGCAATTGTGAGTCATATTATTCAATTTCTACTATGAGGCAGCCAGTATCAATTCATGTAGACTAGAATTCGTTTCCTTTATATTACACATGTCAATCATAGACAAAATATATAAATCCGTTCGTCGTTTTCATGAATACTTTATGAATAAATTCTTTGTTAAGCAGTGGTACAGCATTCCATGTTGTTCATGCAACATTAAGTAAGTTCTTCCACTTGCTGTGAGCTGTGTTTTTGAGTTGAAATAGTAACTTACACACGATATCTGTGAACTTTCTTACACTCTTTGCCATTATTAAATTGGTAACACACGTTTAAAGATTCTATGTAGTAAGCCATTTGCCCATAGGCTTTACAAAATAGACGGTAGTGGTGATTCTACTATGATCACTTGACTTCAGCGAGAGTAAGTGACTTGCGTATATTTACGCATTTAGTGAGCACAATATCGCTAGTCGCGTCTCAATATCATTATTTCACGCTGCAGAAGGTGAGTTTAAGTCGAGATGATTGGAGCAGTTAACCATATGCCAGAAACCAGTCAGTACTCTTGTATCATGCAGTATTTTCAGTCTCTGTTTGGAATGGTATTTAAGACACAATCGTGAGGCAAGCATGCTCATACCACATGTTTCGACTACGAGGTCGAGCATTTAGACATGTCGTAAGTCAACTATGTACCCGTGGGCTAGGGGCAGCGTCTTTGATCCCGGGTTCGATCCCCGCTACTGCCTAAATTTTGATAAAAACAATCAGCATTGGCGGCCGAAGACTTCCGGCATAAGAAGTCAGCCTCATTCTGCCAACGGCCTTGTCAAAGAGGGCGGAGGAGCGGATAGAGGTTCAGGGCACTCTCTTGTCCTAGGGGTGGGAAATTGCCCCTAAAGGCGGAAGAATCAGCAATGTTCAACGACATGAGGATGCAGAAGGCAATGGAAACCACTGCATTAAAGACACGTAACGTGTATCCACAGGACATGTGGCCTGTAATTGAAGAAGTGTCATGATGATCTCTCAATTGGCAAAGATTCCGGAATAGTCCCCCATTCGGATCTCCGGGAGAGGACTGCCAAGTGGGAGGTTACCATGAGAAAAAGATTGAATAATCAACGAAAGGATAACGTTCTACGACTCGGGGCGTGGAATGTCAGAAGCTTGAACGTGGTAGGGAAACTAGAAAATCTGAAAAGGGAAATGCAAAGGCTCAATCTAGATATAGTAGGGGTCAGTGAAGTGAAGTGGAAGGAAGACAAGGATTTCTGGTTAGATGAGTATCGGGTAATATCAACAGCAGCAGAAAATCGTATAACAGGTGTAGGATTCGTTATGAATAGGAAGGTAGGGCAGAGGGTGTGTTACTGTGAACAGTTCAGTGACCGGGTTGTTCTAATCACAATCGACAGCAGACCAACACCGACGACGATAGTTCAGGTATACATGCCGACGTCGCAAGCTGAAGATGAACAGATAGAGAAAGTGTATGACGATATTGAAAGGGTAACGTAGTATGTAAAGGGGGACGAAAATCTAATAGTCATGGGCGACTGGAATGCAGTTGTAGGGAAAGGAGTAGAAGAAAAGGTTACAGGAGAATATGGGCTTGGGACAAGGAATGAAAGAGGAGAAAGACTAATTGAGTTCTGTAACACGTTTCAGCTAGTAATAGCGAATACCCTGTTCAAGAATCACAAGAGGAGGAGGTATACTTGGAAAAGGCCGGAAGATACGGGAAGATTTCAATTAGATTACATCATCGTCAGACAGATATTCCGAAATCAGATACTGGATTGTAAGGCGTACCCAGGAGCAGATATAGACTCAGATCACAATATAGTAGTGATGAAGAGTAGGCTGAAGTTCAAGACATTAGTCAGGAAGAATCAATACGCAAAGAAGCGGGATACGGAAGTACTAAGGAATGACGAGATACGTTTGAAGTTCTCTAACGCTATAGATACAGCAATAAGGAATAGCGCAGTAGGCAGTACAGTTGAAGAGGAATTGACATATCTAGAAAGGGCCATCACAGAGGTTGGGAACGAAAACATATGTACAAAGAAGGTAGCTGCGAAGAAACCATGGGTAACAGAAGAAAAACTTTAGTTTCTTGATGAAAGGAGGAAGTACAAACATGTTCCGGGAAACTCAGGAATACAGAAATACAAGTCGCTGAGGAATGAAATAAATAGGAAGTGCAGGGAAGCTAAGACGAAATGGCTGCAGGAAAAATGTGAAGACATCGAAAAAGATATGATTATCGGAAGGACAGACTCAGCATACAGGAAAGTCAAAACAACCTTTGGTGACATTAAAAGCAACGGGAATTCCACTGTTAAATGCAGAGGGGAGAGCAGATAGGTGGAAAGAATAGATTGAAAGCCTCTATGAGGATGAAGATTTCTCTGATGTGATAGAAGAAGAAACAGGAGTCGATTTAGAAGAGATAGGGGATCCAGTATTAGAATCGGAATTTAAAAGAGCTTTGGAGGACTTACGGTCAAATAAGGCAGAAGGGATAGATAACATTCCATCAGAATTTCTAAAATCATTGGGGGAAGTGGCAACAAAACGACTATTCACGTTGGTGTGTAGAATATATGAGTCTGGCGATATACCATCTGACTTTCGGGAAAGCATCATCCACACAATTGCGAAGACGGCAAGAGCTGATAAGTGCGAGAATTATCGCACAATCAGCTTAACAGCTCATGCATCGAAGCTGCTTACAAGAATAATATACAGAAGAATGGAAAAGAAAATTGAGAATGCGCTACGTGACGATCTGTTTGGCTTTAGGAAAAGTAAAGGGACGAGAGAGGCAATTCTGACGTTACGGCTAATAATGGAAGCAAGGCTAAAGAAGAATCAAGACACTTTCATAGGATTTGTCGACCTGGAAAAAGCGTTCGACAATATACAATGGTGCAAGCTGTTCGAGATTCTGAAAAAAAGTAAGGGTAAGCTATAGGGAGAGACGGGTCATATACAATATGTACAACAACCAAGAGGGAATAATAAGAGTGGACGATCAAGAACGAGGTGCTCGTATTAAGAAGGGTGTAAGACAAGGTTGTAGCCTTTCGCCCCTACTCTTCAATCTGTACATCGAGGAAGCAATGATGGAAATAAAAGAAAGGTTCAGGAGTGGAATTATAATACAAGATGAAAGAATATCAATGATACGATTCGCTGATGACATTGCTATCCTGAGTGAAAGTGAAGAAGAATTAAATGATCTGCTGAACGGAATGAACAGTCTAATGCGTACAGAGTATGGTTTGAGAGTAAATCGGAGAAAGACGAAGGTAATGAGAAGTAGTAGAAATGAGAACAGCGAGAAACTTAACATCAGGATTGATGGTCACGAAGTCAATGAAGTTAAGGAATTCTGCTACCTAGGCAGTAAAATAACCAATGACGGACGGAGCAAGGAGGACATCAGAAGCAGACTCGCTATGGAAAAAAAGGCATTTCTGGCCAAGAGTAGTCTACCAATATCAAATTTGAGGAAGAAATTTCTGAGGATGTACGTCTGGAGTACAGCATTGTTTGGTAGTGAAACATGGACTGTGGGAAAACCGGAACAGAAGAGAATCGAAGCATTTGAGATGTGGTGCTATAGACGAATGTTGAAAATTAGGTGGACTGATAAGGTAAGGAATGAGGAGGTTCTACGCAGAATCGGAGAGGAAAGGAATATGTGGAAAACACTGATAAGGAGATGGGACAGGATGATAGGACATCTGCTAAGACATGAGGGAATGACTTCCATGGTACTAGAGGGAGGTGTAGAGGGCAAAACTGTAGAGGAAGACAGAGATTGGAATACGTCAAGCAAATAATTGAGGACCTATGTTGCAAGTGCTACTCTGAGATGAAGAGGTTAGCACAGGAAAGGAATTTGTGGCTGGCCGCATCAAACCAGTCAGCAGACTGATGACCAAAAAAAAAAAAAGAAAAAAAAAGTCAACTAATTGATACATTGATACGCAACTAGAGATGCATTTAAATATTCATGTAAATCCATTGATTAACTATTGCACAGAGTAAGTGATCCCCGTGTTAGCTTGTTCTTAAAGTCAGACAGAAACAAAATAAAACTTTCACCAATCTGTGTTCACAGTTTACAATTGGGAATTTTAATCAGGGAAACTGTCTGTAGACATTCTGATATGTACTCGGAGTTTAACGACAATCATGGCACTTGCAAGTTTAAGTACTATCGAGAAATTGCCACGTTTCTGAAAACCTTTCGAAAATTGCGACTGTACAAAGGACAAGTAGTAGGTTAGAAGAAGTAAATGGCGCCTACAGACGCACCAGGAGATGGCCCAAAGAAGCACACAAAAGTTTCGGTGGGGGGGGAGGACATCCGGCACACTCCAGGGTGATTAATGGACTGCATGATAAATTGATTGATAAAGCAACTTTCAGATGTATTAATTATTCCTCGTCGTCGAAGTAAGGGGGAGTAAGGGACCGGATGGTACTACGGAAATACATTAGCGCACTGAGCGGCCGGCGGAAATGATTCCTATCGTCCGTAGCAGGCAGAGGAGATTAATTTGCTGGCAACTGAGACACACAGCTATTAGCCGACATAGAAATAAGTAATGTGACAGCAAAAATGTATATCTCCAGCTCTTTGACTTATACACAGTACAAGACTTTTCTAAGTATTGAGAGCCAATCATGTACGTTAAATGTGTGAAGATGGAAGGTAACGTTAAAAAAAAGCTCCCTGATTATTGGTATTAAGATAAGAACAAATTTATGTGGTGAAATACATAGTGGCAGAGAAATAAAAAATTCACAAAGAAAAGTTAATATAAGGCATCAGTCATCATTATGTCAGTAATGTTTCATTCCATGTATCACGTTCCGATGTTTAAGTCGAATACGGGAAAACATTTCTGGCTCCGTTCATGTAAAGTGCCATGTTTCAGCAGATGCAGTATTTACTCCATAAATAAACGCACAGGTAATTCAGATATTTCAAACAGAATTCATTTTGCAAATGACGGAAACTTAGAGGCTGGGAGCGGAAAAGTGTAATATAGTAGAGAATGTTGTTAAATGTTACATTAAAAATGGTTCAAATGGCTCTGAGCACTATGGGACTCAACTGCTAAGGTCATCAGTCCCCTAGAACTTAGAACTACTTAAACCTAACTAACCTAAGGACATCACACACATCCATGTTCGAGGCAGGATTCAAACTTGCGACCGTAGCGGTCACGCGGTTCCAGACTGTAGCGCCTAGAGCCGCTCGGCCACCCTGGCCGGCAACGTTACATTAAATTCTCATGCAGTCATTGAGGAAAAAAATATTTGGTGCTTGTTGCTGAAGACACATGGAAAGGTCTTGAGAGTCATATTTCTTGTTGGTCTGATCGCTTGAAAACCTGGTTTTACTGAAACGGATAATTACATACAAACAATAATAATAATGATAATTAACCGTTGAAACGTATAGCGAATAAATAAATTTGGGTTTATTTCATCTTCCCGAATTTCATTCCAACAGAAGCAAATGAAAACTGAAGTAATCTGTTTTTCATGATTATCTTTTCTAAATGTAGCAACAATTAGAGTTGAAAATAAATCCCCTTCAAAAACAACACTTTAACCAATTTACTCAATAATAAAATCTTTGTTTATTCCACATGTTCGAAATTTTAGTGGTGTACTCAACTACTAATGTATCCACATAGCTGACTAGAATAATATAAAGAGAAATGGAAAAAAATGGAGGGTTTGTTAGATGTCCATCATTTTTACTTTACGAAAGGTAAAGGCACCAGGCGAGGCAGATCTGGCGTTGCTATTAATAATGGAAATAAGACCTAAGGAAAATAAAACATGAGTGTAGTATTCTTCGACATATAAAAAACGTTCGACAATGTCAAACGGTGAACATATTCGAAATTCTCAGACAAATAGGTGTAAGAATTAGGAAAAGACGCGTAATATACAATATGTATAAAAACAAAGACGGAACTACAAGAATGAAAGACCAAGAACAAAATGCTCGCATTAAAAAGTTTCTAAGACAGGGATGCAAGCTTCATCTCTATTTATCACTCTACATCGAAGAATGAATGCTGGAAACAAAAGCTATGTTCAGTACTGGGATTAAATTCCAGGATGAAATGATATTAGCGATAGGATTCACTGGTGACGTTCCTCTCTTCAATGAAAGCAGAAAACCATTACAGAACATACCCAGTGAAATGAACAGTGTACTGTGCACATATTATGGATTAACCGAAGAAATCCGAATGTAATGAGGAGTAGGAGAAATGAGATTAGCGACAAACTTAACTCTAGATTAGGAGAACACCACTTAGACGAACTGAAGGATTTCTGCTGCCTTGGAAGCAAATTAACACATTATTCACAAAGCAAGGAGGACAGAAGAAGAAAGCATTCCCGACCAAAAGAAGTCTCCTGGTATTAAACTTTTGCCTTAATTTGAGGATGAAATTCCTCAGGATGTACGTTTAGAACACAGCGTTGTATGGAAATGAATCATGGGCTTTGAGAAAACAGGAAAAATATACTTGTTTACTAATATAGTATGGCTTTATAACACATTAACGAACACGTAAAACGTAGACGATAATATATGCAATATTAAGCCTCAAAAAGAAGCATTCAGGGTAGTTTATCGGCTTTTGAGACGCCAACAGGGAGTCTGCTGACGTAGCATAGTACATTGTGACACATACTTTTGTGTGATGTGGTAGAGGGTTCGTCGTTCTGGGCAATCACAATGTAGGGATGGCTGCTTACCCTACTCGTGTCAGAACTATGCACACAAACCATAATGATTCTAATTATGTTGAGCATTGACAGCGTTTTGCGTGGTGGGTCATATCTCACTTGTTATCTACTGTCCAGTCCATTCTTGAACATAAACGCTGAACTCATCATCCACAACGATCCTTGGTGTTTTTATTGGTGCTCACAATGAGCGGATTCGGTTATGGTTTACAGTTTCAATATCTTGATTTTTGCTATCCACGATCCTTCCGTATACGTACGTGAGAGGATTTATGTGTCGTAGTGTCGATTTGATGTGGGTGTATGGTCAAACACTTATTGGGAAGGCAAGACCCACAACAGAGGAACGCAGGATGGGTGGCGATGCCCCCCACGTTAAAACTCATAGCTTCTCGATGAAGCGGTTTCTTGTTTCCACTTTTCTGGCTGTTTATGTTAGAAACATTTGATATATGGTGCTAAAGAATGAGGCTAAAAATTAGATGGACTGATGAGAAATGAAGATATTTTCTGAAGAATCAGCAACGAAGGAACACGTGGAGATCACAGACAGACTGATAGGACCTGAGTTAAGACACCGGGGAATGATTTTCATGGAAGTAGATGGAGTTGTAGATGGTAAAAAATTGTAGGGAAAGGCAGAACTTGGAATATGTCCAGAAAATAACTAAAAACGACGGCTGCAAATACAAACTATGAGATGGAGAGGTTGGCACAGGACAGACGTTCGTGGGAGGCCCCATTAAACCAGTCATAAGACTGATGACATTAAGCAGAAAAGGAAATGAAATAACTTCAAATAAATGTATTCCAGTCAAGAAACTCTGTAACTGTTGGTCTGTATCCTTTACGATAAGTCGTAAAGTCAGTATTACCTAGATGTTCCATATGTTCCCACACCCATCCGCAAATAATTACGCAAATCGTCGGGTTCGCCCTGGAACCCGCGAAATAAATTTAGGTGCGAAACTGCCTTCGCTTAAGCTGCCATTGTGTAGACCACGTTAAGTGGTCTTCCCGATTCTTGCACTTTGCACTTTTTTGCGACGCAGTTTGAGAACACTGTATTTTCTCACATATTCCTGCCTTTCTAATGTTTCTCGAGATCAGCTACTAAAACGCTTTCTATTTTTCTGTCCTGTCATTGGCAAAGATGGTGGCGCCATCAGAGGTCCTGATCTACAAAATGTAGAGAGTGTTAATAAATGCGTTGTTATCAAACATAGTAATAACATTTATTCTTTACTTCTGGTTTAGCACTGCTTTAGTATGCTACTGCACAGAGAAATATTCGAATACAGTTTTCCTTAAGTAACGTAAAAAGTTAACCAAGACCAAAGATAGGCAAGCCATCAGTCTTTTGACTGGTTTAATGCGGCCCGCCACGAATCCCTCTCCTGTGCCAAAATTTTCATTTCAGAGTAGCACTTGCACCCTACATTCTCAGTTATTCGTGGGATGTATTCAAAGCTCTGTCTCTCTCTCCACAGTTTTCGCACACTACAACTCCTAGTAACACAGAAGTTCCTGCTTGATTTCTTACCCCATGTCTTATCATCATGTCTTTTCCATACGTTTCTTTCTTCACCGATTCTGTCGACAACCTCCACATACCTTACCAATCTACCTAAGTTTCAACATCTCAAACGCTTCGATTCTCTTCTGTTCCCGTTCTCCCACTGTCCGTGATTCACTATCATACAGAACTGTGCTCCAAACGTACATTCACGGAAATTTCTTACTCAAATTAAGGTCTACGTTTGATATGGACTTCTCTTGACCAGGAAAGCCCCTTTGCCTATGTTAGTCTGCTTTTTATGTCCATCTTGCCTCATCCGTCCTGGTTTATTTTGCTTACAAGATAGAAGAATTACTTAAATTCGTCTACCTCTTGATCACCAATTTTGATGTTAAGTTTCTCGCTACTCTCATTTTTGCTGTTTCTCTTTATTTTTTCCTTTGGTCGTTTACTTGCACTCCATATTCTGCGGTCATTAGACTGTTCATTCCATTCAATAAATCCCGTAATTGTTGAGGATAGTAATGTCGTTAGCAAATCTTATCATTGATGGCCATCCAGACTAGATTTTAATTCCCACCCTTGAACATTTCTTTTGTTTCCGTCAATGCTTCTTCCACGTATACACTGACCACTAAGGGCGAAAGGCTGCGTCTGTTACTCTCTTTTCAATCCGAGCCATTTGATCTTGGTCATCGAGTCTTGTTTCTTGCTCATACAGCATGTTACCAGTCTTCCCCTATGGCTTACCCCTATTTTTCTCAGATTTTCGATCACCTTACCCCATTTACACGGTCGGACGCTTTTTATAGATCGACAAATCCTAGGAGCGTGTACTTTTCCTTCAGTCTTACTTCCCTTAAACGCTATGTTAGAAGTGCATTTAGCAGAATCGTGAAAGCGTTTGCATATATGGAAGAGACCTAGAAACACCGGAAACTTTTAGACTGATTATAAAGTGTTAAGATACAGATTTTGGGTCAAGATTTTAAATTATCGAACATTTCCAGGGGCTCATGTGGAATCTGATCACAGCTTAATGGCTATGAACTGTAGATTGAAATTGACGAAATTGCAGAAAGAAATCAAGGATATAATTTGAAAGAACCAGAGGTTGCTCATATTTCAGGAAACGATTGACTAGAACAGGGGAAAGGACTACAGTAGAAGAAGAATTTGTGGCTTTGAAGATGCGAGATGAAACAGTGAAGGTAGCAAAGAATCAAATAGGTGAAAAATACAAGGCCTAGAAGGAATCCCTGGATAGCATAGAAGATATTGAATTCAACTGAGGAAAGATGAGAATAAATATATATATAGCAAATGAAACAGGCTGCAGGGAATACAAACGTGCAAAAATGATATTAATGGGAAGTGTAAAATGGCTAAGCAGGAATGGCTGGACGGCAAATCCAAGGATTTAGATCACAAGGGGAAACAGATACCACCTACAGGGAAATTAAAAATATCCTTGGAGAAAAGACAACCAGGTGTATAAATGTCAAGAGCTCAGGTGGAAAACTAGCCCTATGCAAAGAAGGGAGAGGTGAAAGATGGAACGAGTGTGTAGATGGTTGATACAGGGGAGATGAATAGGAAGGCAATGTTGTAGAACTGGAAGAGAACCAACTGAAGATCAGGTGGAAGATTTAGTATTCCCAGAATAATTACATAGGCCCGTGAAAGACCTAAGTCGAAACAAGGCCCGACATTCCGTCAGACCTACTGATAGCCTTGGGAGAGACAGCCATGACAAAACTCTTCCATTTGGTGTGCAAAATGAATCAGTCAGACGAAATAACATCATAATTCAAGAAGAATGTAATATTTGCAATTCCAAAGAAAACAGGCGCTAACACATGCGATGATTCCCGAATTATCAGTTTAATAAATCTTGATTTCAAAATACTAAGAAGAATTCTTTACAGAAAAAACGGGAAGACCTGCAGAAGCCAACCTCGGGAGAGATCAGCTAGGATTCTGGAGAAATATACTGAAAGAAACGAAAGAAAAATTAGGATTGGGAATTAAAGTTGATGGAAACGAAATAAAAAGTTTGGCGTTTTCCAGTGACATTGTAATTCTGTCAGAGACACCAAAGAACTTGGAAAAGCAGTTGAACGAAATGGATAGTGTCTTGAAAAGAGGACTTAAGGTGAACATCAACAAATGCAAAAAATGAATAATGGAATGTAACTAAATCAGGCTGTACGGAGGGAATTAGATCAGGAAGCCAGACATTTAAAGTAGAACATGAATTTTGTTATTTGGGTAGCAAAGTAGCTGATGATGGTCGAAGTAGAGAGGACATAAAACATAGACTAGCAATGGCAAAAAGCGTTTTTAAAGGAGAGAAATTCGTTAACGACTAATATAGATTTAAATGTTAGGAAGTCTTTTCTCAAAGTATTTGTACGGAGTGTAGCCAATACAGAGGTGAATCATGGGCGATAAACAGTTTAGACAAGGACAGAATATAAACTTTCGAAATGTGGTGCTACGGAAGAATATTAAAGTTTAGATGAGAAGTTCACGTAACAAATGAGGAGTTACTGAACAGAATTGGCAGGAAAAGAAATTTTTCGCGCAACGTGACTAAAAGAAGGGATTAGTTGGTGGGACACATTCTGAGACATCAAGAGATCACCAGTTTAGTATTGGAGGGAAGTAGGGAGATTAAGAAATGAATACAGTAAGCAGATTCAGAAGGTTGTAGGTTTCTGTAGTTATTCGAAGGTGAAAAGTTTGCACAGGATAGAGTAGAACGGAGAGCTCCATGAAACCAGTCTTCGGTCTTAAGACAACAACACCAACAAGTGATTTATATTGCTATATTCCTACCTGTCCCTGATCATTTTTGTACCTACTTCTTCCACCAAGCAATTGAAGATCGTCTTCAGTAACTCAAGCTTTCATCATAGTTACTTTCTTTGCATCTATGTTTGTCTGTTCACCATTTGTGATGCCCGAAGTACATAGGCGTATTGTCATTCCTCAATTCTTCAGTATCTTTCACACTGATCCTTTCAGATAATTTTCTTGAACTTTAGTCTACTCTTCATCATTACTGAATTTTTACGTCCCCCGGGTACGCCTTGCTGTCCAATACCTGATTTCGAAATCTCTGTCGGACCATGTGATCCAGGTGGAATGTTCCCGTGTTTCCCGGTGTTTTCCACGTGTATCTCCTGCTCTTGTGATTCTTAAACGAGTATTGTCTATAAGTACCTGAAATTTGTTTCAGAACTCAATTAGTCTTTCTCCTTTCTCTTTCCTACTGCCAAGCCCACATTCTCCCATAATCCCTTCTTCTGTTCCTTGCCGTGCAATCACATACCAATTTCCCGTGACTATTCATCTCCCTTTACACAATAAATTACACGTTTAGTGTCCTCATCTACTTTCTCTATCTCTTAATCTTCAGCTTGCGGCGTCGGTGTATATACCTGAACCATGGCTTTCGGCATTAGTTCGCTTCCAGTCTGACGAAAGCAACTCTATCACTGAACGAGGATGTCAAATTAAACATCTTTCAGCCGTCAATTTTCAACCTTATTTTATTAGGCAACCAGTTTCAGCTCTTTACTAATCCATCTTCAGGCACCTGACCGAATTGTAGGAATAATCTACCTCGTTTGTGATACCAGCAACACTGGTCGGGCCTGAAGATAGCGTAATAAAGCGCTGAAACTGGTTGCCTAATAAAATAAGACTGAAAATTGACGGCTGAAAGTTGTTTTATTTGACATCCTCAATCGAACAGCAGAGACCCGTAACCATCGCTAAAAAGATGGACATACAGAGACTATCACTGAGCTCTTCACAGTAGCCCTAATCTTCTATTCGTAACAAATCCTACCCCAGTTACACTATTTTCTGCTACAGTTAATATACCCTATATTTATCTGACCAGATATCCTTATCCTTTTTTTCCATTTCACTTCACTGGCCATCACTATATCTAGACTGAGCCTTTGCTTTTCCCTTTTTTAAATTTTCTTTGTTACTACGTTCAGACATAGCATTCCACGCTCAGACTCGTAGACGTTATCATTTCGTTGGTTGTTCCATTTTGTCTCATTTCACCTCCCCATGACAGTCTCCTCCAGAAGATCCAAATGGGGAACTGATCAGGAATCTCCTACTAACGGAGAGACCATCACGACACTTTTTCAGTTACAGGTTCCATGTCCTGATACATTATGTATATTGAATGTGGTGGTTTTCATTACCTTCTGCTTTCTTTTGCCACTGGTCATTGATGATCCTTCCACCTTTTAGAAAAGTTTCACACCCAAAGGGCATGAGTGCCCTGAACCTGCGTCCACTGCTCTGCCTTCCTTAACATGGCCGTCGTAAGGGCGATTCCTTATATCGGCGGAAACTTGCTGATGACTTTTATTCGAAGCTCAAGCAGTCGGTGGGTCCTTGGACGTTTTCATTACTAGTTAGAGCCACCCCTACACAAGGGGTCTGCACGTTCTATCACTTGGACAGTTAAGTCATACCCTGAAACTGAAGAAGATCTTTTACCATGGAACATGTGGTATTTGCAAACGGAATGTGTTCTTTAATGTCCTAACAATTTCACCTGTCTTGAAAATTTAAATTCTCCTTAGTTTAGAATAGCTTCTATTTCAGAATGTAATAAACTTATACACTCCTGGAAATTGAAATAAGAACACCGTGAATTCATTGTCCCAGGAAGGGGAAACTTTATTGACACATTCCTGGGGTCAGATACATCACATGATCACACTGACAGAACCACAGGCACATAGACACAGGCAACAGAGCATGCACAATGTCGGCACTAGTACAGTGTATATCCACCTTTCGCAGCAATGCAGGCTGTTATTCTCCCATGGAGACGATCGTAGAGATGCTGGATGTAGTCCTGTGGAACGGCTTGCCATGCCATTTCCACCTGGCGCCTCAGTTGGACCAGCGTTCGTGCTGGACGTGCAGACCGCGTGAGACGACGCTTCATCCAGTCCCAAACATGCTCAATAGGGGACAGATCCGGAGATCTTGCTGGCCAGGGTAGTTGACTTACACCTTCTAGAGCACGTTGGGTGGCACGGGATACATGCGGACGTGCATTGTCCTGTTGGAACAGCACGTTCCCTTGCCGGTCTAGGAATGGTAGAACGATGGGTTCGATGACGGTTTGGATGTACCGTGCACTATTCAGTGTCCCCTCGACGATCACCAGTGGTGTACGGCCAGTGTAGGAGATCGCTCCCCACACCATGGTGCCGGGTGTTGGCCCTGTGTGCCTCGGTCGTATGCAGTCCTGATTGTGGCGCTCACCTGCACGGCGCCAAACACGCATACGACCATCATTGGCACCAAGGCAGAAGCGACTCTCATCGCTGAAGACGACACGTCTCCATTCGTCCCTCCATTCACGCCTGCCGCGACACCACTGGAGGCGGGCTGCACGATGTTGGGGCGTGAGCGGAAGACGGCCTAACGGTGTGCGGGACCGTAGCCCAGCTTCATGGAGACGGTTGCGAATGGTCCCCAGGAGCAACAGTGTCCCTAATTTGCTGGGAAGTGGCGGTGCGGTCCCCTACGGCACTGCGTAGGATCCTACGGTCTTGGCGTGCATCCGTGCGTCGCTGCGGTCCGGTCCCAGGTCGACGGGCACGTGCACCTTCCGCCGACCACTGGCGACAACATCGATGTACTGTGGAGACCTCACGCCCCACGTGTTGAGCAATTCGGCGGTACGTCCACCCGGCCTCCCGCATGCCCACTATACGCCCTCGCTCAAAGTCCGTCAACTGCACATACGGTTCACGTCCACGCTGTCGCGGCATGCTACCAGTGTTAAAGACTGCGATGGAGCTCCGTATGCCACGGCAAACTGGCTGACACTGACGGCGGCGGTGCACAAATGCTGCGCAGCTAGCGCCATTCGACGGCCAACACCGCGGTTCCTGGTGTGTCCGCTGTGCCGTGCGTGTGATCATTGCTTGTACAGCCCTCTCGCAGTGTCCGGAGCAAGTATGGTGGGTCTGACACACCGGTGTCAATGTGTTCTTTTTTCCATTTCCAGGAGTGTAATTGGCTTCTGATAATCCTCCTGCTTAATCTGGTTTCACTAATTTACAACAGTTAGACTATTAAATGAAGTATTGACAAGATTTTCTCAATTGCAACGATTTAAATTTCAATCCCATATTTATTGCTGTTTACAATCCATATTCCACCGTGGAACGATATTTCACTTTTGGAAAAAATCTTAAATTTCCAGAATAATTTTTGTGATTTCATGAATAGGCTGCAGCACATAGAAAGTGGGTGTCATCCTTTAAAATTGGAATAAGAAAATATATTAAACTTTGATTGCAGATTCGGCTAGAGGTGAAAGTTGAGAAGTGTTCCAGAGTAAAGCACTCTCCCCTACGACATTATTCTCTTGGAAAGACCAGTGCAGGCCCCGTATAGGGTTAAAACAAGTACAGATGAGGAGGGGTCTGTTCCAGCTGTTCCAACGTACAGAAAATAACCGATGCAAGGACAACTAAGGAAAACTGGATCACCTAAGTACGAGTGCCTGGGGAACGTCTTAAGAGACCCTCCTAGCAGCAGTTCAAGACAAAGGTTACAAACATTTGCAGATTAAAGCTAACGCCGTAGGAAACGATGTCTCCTAGTATTTTGAGGTCATAAATGGTTCTTTCTGACGATTGGCAGAGAATGATGAAACTATCTGTCCACAGTGTTAAGACATCATGGTCCATGATATCATTCCCTCAACTGGTCATGGAACTCTGATTGTCACCCGACTGAAGGAGCTGTACCAATGATTTTGGTGTCCCTGTGTGTTGTAGGCCAGATGCCCACAATATTGTTAGAATTCTACGGGTGTCATAGACAAAGTTTTTCTCTTGTCGTTAAAATCGCCCGAGACTCTCTGGAGTTATTCATATTTTTGCATGCTACACCATTCCCACCCTAGCAAAACCACTAACAGCGCTAGGAGTGTCTTACAAGCACTGTATCTTATTCCAGTGATTGTGTACCAAGTTTTGTTAAAGACATCCCGCATTAGGTCCCAACATTGACACTCTCATCCATTGTGTATATAATGTAGTGACGTTATAGCTTTTTAGCACAGTTTCACATACTTTACAAGTTACTTTAGGTGAGACATCAGACGATTTTATTTTCAAATTACTTGGTTGTCATCTGAGCTGAAAATAGTTAGCGAAATTTAATGCGATTCAGCACGTTGCAGGCTCCGGGACAAGCGACGCAATCAAGTTACCGCGGGAGGCATCAATTCTGGGTTAAGAATACGGAGGGCGGGGAAGAAGTGGGGGACTGGAAATCGATTACGAGGAGTAAAATTTATGCATGGGACGAGGAGCTCAACAAAGGGCTTAAAAGTTAGCAACAACGAAGCATAACAAACGACATCTGGGCAAGGGGGAGTCCAGGGCATAAATTTCGGTAACGTGACAGGCATTTCACTGTTTGCCAGTCGTGTCTGCAGAAGCGCAGTTTTCCTTATGGGAGCAAAACGTCTCGCGTTGGTCGTAAAGGAGACACGAGAACTGCCAGGGCTTTTGGAGGGCGGTAGTTGCACATAAAACACGAAGTATGGAGCCGCAGCGAACTCGAGTATTTACGACGAGAACTCTAATTATTCAGTACAAGACGTGAATAAGGACATGCATTAGAAAATGTAACCAGTTGAAAGGTCTCTGTGGAGTCGTTTCATAGACGCTTGTCTCACTGGATTCTGTGCATCCTATTCTGTCCACCACCTGATTGCGGTTTAATTTATTAACTCTCCCAGAAAGACTGAGCACTCAAACTAAGGCTTATTAAATGATAATTATTGTGTTTGATTTTTTTGTGTTCCATAGGAAATCATGTCCTGTATTTATTACGTTTTTCCCTTCACCCTACACTACGTGTGCGTAACTGTGACTGAATGAGTGTTTTTACGAGTGGTTTCGGTTTTCTTTTGTGGGGGACGCTGAGTTGGTTGTCGTCTGCTAGGAGCAGGTGATGTTTGTTTCTCGTTTGGAGGGCAGTATAGGATGACCAACTTAGGATCCCAGTACCTGGACAGAGAGGTTTACCCCTTTTAGTCTGAGGTGGGTTTGTCTGTCAGGTTGGTGGCGGAAGCCTACCCCTCTGGTAGCTTCCGTTTCACCGGTAGTTAGGGGAAGCTAGATGGAGGAAGGACGCTCTGCAGCTAGCGGTTGGTGAGTACAGTTCGTAGCTCCTAGAGAGGGTTTCTGCCGTGCCGAGTTAATTTTATTTCGTGACGGAGAAATCATTCTGCTATTACACCATTAAAATTTCTTACATTTGTGCCTGGTTTAATGTCTAATTACTGAACAGTTAACTCGTAATCAAGTTTACCACGTGCTGAAGTTCGGCCGTTCGTAAGCAGCAGGCGTGGATTCCATGTCGTACATCTACTTCACAAACCTTGCGAATCGAATAAACCTCTTTCCAAGCTAGTACATGAGCATAATGGTGATAGGTATCTCTCTGAACTATTTCTGTCGTGCTTGTGTAGATGGAATGATTGAATCATTGTGTTCCACTTCCCTTTTGTGTGTTTTTCCCTTTTTAATTGCGCTATTCTACCATTTTTTGGAAAAATATTTAGTTAAATTTTTCATTCAGGCACTAGTCACGTGTATTCATAGGATGTGCATCAAATGCAGTAATGAAATAAATGTGCTACTTAAAACATAAACTCTACGTCCTTTATCTTTCTCATTGATGCCAGTTTTCAAATTAATTTTCTATTCCCTGATTTTCTGAAGTTAATCTGCTTAGTTGTGATGAACAAAAATGGTAGGAAAAATCTATTTAATTAAACAAGCACATTGATATACGAGATACAATGCTGTTCGTCTTGCTAGTGTCTTTAAAAAATTGCATTATTATCATTAAATTATTAATGTAATTGAAGTGATAATTTCCAGTTCGGTCTTTTCTTAATTGTTAGGAAGGGCTTGGGCTGGTGGCGACACTGTAATTTTTAAATTTATAACTGTCCTTGAGAGGTAGCTTAACCAGAAATTGCGCACAAGGGTTACATAATTATTCTTGGTACGTAAAGTATGTCGAGCCTTGGCTAGGATCTGTTTACAGTTCTACATACATACTTTACACAGTTTCTTTCCTTACCATCTTGAGGTGCTTCTAAATCGCTCTTTATTCATAAACAACGATATGTCTGTATCTTTGAAATTTTTTGATTAACTGGAAGGCATGCACAAGAATCAATTAGCACAAAAAGACTACGAGACATCCCAGCCACTGATTACTCGTAATACGAATACTATTTTCATCTTTATGGTTACAGCGCGGAAAAGGTCATGGACGGAGACGCTGTTTCGAGTTCTTGATGCTCGGTTCCTATTTGAGCTAGGAACGTGGGGTGAAAAGTTTTTGGTTTAGCCTGGACCTGTGGCCATTTTTATAACCGTTCAAACATCCCTCTTACTGCAGCTCCGTTAAAAAAAAAATGCATTCTTACGACAAAACTGGAAAGTATCTCTCACGAATCTAGTCTCATTCGGATTTTACGAACAAAAAACACTTTTTTGTGAGTTTTTTGAGGCGAACCACTTCTATGCCTCAAACTTGTGCAAATCAGTTACAATTTTGTAGACAAATACACTTAATTAATAGCCATCTTGTTTTTTGTGAAAGCTTTATCCGATGCCACGATGTAAGCAACATGGTTCGAAAGACAATATAAAAGCCTATAGCAGATTGGTAGCCGCCCGAGTCAACACAAACCTACATCGGTCGCCAAACTGTGTCAAAATTATGGTAGATTAAAAGATGGGAACTGGAATGAAAAATGCTGCTATCGTAGTCCAAAGAAGCGAATATATTCTGGGCAGTGTTAGAGATGTAAAAGAATGGAACTAGCTTTTCGACTTATTGGCAGCTTCAAAGACAGCTGACCGAGCGAGGTAGCGCAGTGGTTAGCACACTGGACTCGCATTCACGAGGACGCCGGTTCAATGCCGGTCCGGTCATCCTGATTTAGGTTTTACGTGATTTCCGTAAATCGCTCCATGCAAATGCCGGGATGGTTCCTTTGAAAGAGCACGGTCGACTTCCTTCCCCGTCCTTCCCTAATCCGATGATACCGATGACATCGCTGTCTGGTCTCCTCCACCAAACAACCCAACTCAAAGACAGTTGAATCAAAACATCTTGAAATATTCGTCTTTTTTTCACGAGTTAATCTTAATTGCCCAGCGCAGTGAGCTCTCTTAGACCCAGACCCTGTTACATGCACGGTATGGTACGTAAGAACAAATATTCACAAGTTTATCTACAATAGGAAGTATCCGAGAGTGGGTGTGCAGCTGTATTAGGAAGTATCCTAGAGTGGGGATGCATGCATCCTAAGCTTTAATGTCACATTGTGTCATAGTGCACGACATGACAAATGCCATGTGACGTGATGGCACGTGTCACGTTATAAGACATGACATCATGTGTCATGTTACTTTACTTGAGATGATCATTGATACTGATCCAAGTAAAAAGGCGCTAATATGACAAGATGTTTTGACTTAAACGTTTGGAGCTGCCAGATAAGGCAAACGGCTAGTACCTTTCTTTTACATCCCCAACTATGCCCAGAATATATTCGCCTTTTTTGTGCTACATTACGAGCATTTTTCGTTCTGGTTATAAACGTAATTGAAGTAGCAAATAAAATGCGAAAGAATGCGTACAAATGTTAAGTACTTGGTGGTAATGTATAACCGACAATGAAAACAGCTTTTCTTCCGATTCCTGATGCTCCGCCATAGAGTATGTACAGCACGTTTTCAGTTACAGTCTTATAACTAGATGTGAATCAAAGATACGGGTGTCCATGTGTAACGCCGGAAATGCATATCCTCGTATTTCCATCTATTGTACTATAATTTTGTTCCTCATTTTGTTACCTGAATATATGACGTTTCTGTGTCTTTGTATATTGTAATTGTTTTACTATTTGTATATATATGCATTTATGTCGATGTATAATTGGTTTGTTGTGTAAAGATTATTTTGTATTTTTACGCTGGGTCTGGCCTAGGGAAAACTATGCTATCGAACGAATACATCGATAGGTCGTGTGGAGAACCAAAGTGTTTAGGATCTTTGGTAGTGTGAACTCTGCCGCGTGGAGCGCGGGCAGAGCATGGGGAGTCTGGCTGGAGTAGTGCAGTGGAGCAGGTGTGTTGTGTGACGCTCCCGCGAGTTGCCGCGCTTTCGGGGTTTGGCAGCATGTAATTGCGCTCGACTTGCTATGATAGTTTCTGACACGGTGTCGCGGACGGGAAGCATTAGCTGGCGCACATCAAGAGCCCGTTTCGCCTGGTGACCGTGTCGAGAAGAAGGCGCGCCAACATCCAGCTTCTGCAACAGCGACGGCCGACAATGAGTGACTGTCGCCACCTCTTCGATCGACGGCTTCAAACCTTCAATCAACCAACAAGGAAGACTGGAAGCACGTAAAGTTTTAGAACTGTATGGCAGACCTCAGCTTTTCAAACTTTTAAAATTGTTGCATCACAAAATTACAGCAACTTAGCATGAACCTCTGTTGCTCATTGTCCCAATTGCATTGCCAAGCAGGGTCCCTTCCTTTTCCGAAATGAACCCGAGTGTCGTTGAAATTCAAACGCCAGCCTTAAAGCAGCATCATTCAATTTCACTGCTTTAATTTCAAAGTTCAGTTTAAGTATTCATAGCTGGCTACAATATTTAGATTACACAAGCACAAATTAAGAGTGCGAGTTTTGTTTGCATATTTTAGCTTACCTGTGACTCCAGCTCAGCTTGGTACGTACTATATTTTACTATTGTTAATTGTTCAGAATCATTTAATTCAAATTCGAAGTTAATCTCTTATTTCTAAATCGTGTAGAGTCAAGTTGCTTTCGAAATGATTGTTGAGGTATTATTTATAAACAAACCTACAATAGTAGTTAGCTTTGACGAGGCAGGAGACGGTGTGCATAGGCAATACCAGCCTATGCACATTGTTAACTGGCCGGATGGTATTGATGTAGGTATGAATTTGAACTACTGTAATGTGAGGAATCTCGGCATTGACAATAGTGTTAGAAAGTGAATTGGAAAGTATTGTAGACGGTGTGTCAAACGTAACACACGAACAAAGACGAGGCCTGTATGAAGTGATAATGAGGAATAAGAGTGTGTTTTCAGACAAACCGGGACTTGTGGAAGGATATAAATGCAAGCTGCATGTAATTCCGCACGAACCATTCTTCGTGAGACCGTATGCTATACCGCTGTCCGAAAAGGAAGCAGTGCAACGGGAGGTAGATAAGATGATAGAATGGGGAGTGATTGAGAGAAGTACGAGTCCATACAATAACGGTTTGGTCATTGTAGAAAAACGGGATGGTAGTGCGCGTATTGTGATTGGCGCACGCACGTTGAATAGGGTCGTTCAACGTGAAACAGACAGACCAGAGAGTATGGAGGAGATTTTGCAACGTTTTCATGACGTTAAGTTCATGACTAGCCTCGATATGACGGCTAGTTACTGGCAAATAGAACTCGAAGAAGAATCTAGGCCATACACCGCCTTCTTGTTTGCGGGCAGGTGTTATCAGTATAGAGTACCGCCGTTTGGACTTAATATATCTGTGTCCGTATTCATCAGGGCCCTAGATAAAGTGCTAGGACCGGCTTTGAGTTCAAGATTAACTGTATATGTTGACGACCTATTGTTGGCCAATGCCACTTCGCATGACCATTGTGACCTGTTAGATGAAGTTTTTAGAGCACTGCGCCGTGGCGGAATGACTCTAAAGCTAAAGAAATGCGAATTTGTGAAGCAGGAACTGAAATTTTTAGGTTCAAAAATGGTTCAAATGGCTCTGAGCACTATGGGACTCAACTGCTGAGGTCATTAGTCCCCTAGAACTTAGAACTAGTTAAACCTAACTAACCTAAGGACATCACAAACATCCATGCCCGAGGCAGGATTCGAACCTGCGACCGTAGCGGTCTTGCGGTTCCAGACTGCAGCGCCTTTAACCGCACGGCCACTTCGGCCGGCGAAATTTTTAGGGCATGTAATTACCACTGCTGGTATTACGAAGGAGCCAGAGAAACTAGAGGCAATAAGGAAATGTCCTCCACCCAAGTCTAGGAAACAGTTAAAAAGTTTTCTAGGGTTATCAGGATTTTACCGAAATTTGTAAAAGGACAAGTGTTTAATGATAAAAATTTGAATAACCTCTTACGCAAAAACGTTCCGTTTGTGTGGACTGACGGGTGTCAGGCCGCTTTTGAGAGATTAAAAGACGAGTTGTTAAGACCTAACATACTATTTCATCCTGATTTATCGCTACCCTTCCATCTAGGAACGGATTCGTCGATTTACGAGGTGGGGGTAGAACTGTTCCAAGAGGTTGATAAAGGAGAGGATAAGGAACACCGGACGATAGCGTACGCGAGTCGAACTTTATCAAAAAGTGAGCGAAACTACACGATTTCTGAGAAAGAGTGTCTCGCTATCGTGTGGGGATTCAAGAAGTTCAAGGGCTACCTTTGGGACCGTAAGGTGATTATTCATACTGACCATAAGGCGCTCACTTATCTGAAGGATTGTAAACTACTTCACGGAAGACTGACTAGGTGGTCGCTGTATTTACAGCAATTTAACTATGACATCTGTCACGTAAAAGGGACCGACAATTGCGTAGCGGATGCGCTGTCGCGGTTGCCCGAGTCTAATCAAGAGATATTGAAAGATGAGTCAGATGGAGTGGTCAAATTATACTATTTTAAAGAAGTTGATGGACGTAAATTAATAATGAAAGTCTGTAAGAATCTACGTCGTCATCAGAACGCGGACGGTTGTTTAAATATGGTGAAAACCAGATACGACGAAAGGAGTCCAGAAGGAGAGAAATTAAGGAAGTATTACAAGATATACGATCAGATCTTGTACATACGTAAGGGTGAAGATAGTAATATTTGGCGGGTATGTTGGCCCACCAAATACGTCACGGAAATAATAGACTACTACCATTTGGCGTATGGTCACTGTGGACCTAAGAAATGTACGGAAAAGCTGAGTGAAGTAGTGCATTTTAACAACATGTTAAAACGCGTTACTGACAGAGTGAAAACTTGCGATTTATGTCAGAAGGTGAAGGTTACCAACTGTACGAGTCGTGGTCCTATGCAAAGTATAAGGCCTAACGACACCTTTGAATTACTGTGCGTGGACTTGTACGGACCTTTGCCCAAGTCATCAGGAAACTTTGCCTACATTTTAGTAGTGCTAGAAGCTTTTTCCAAGTTCATCAAACTATACCCGATTAGGAAAGCTACAGCCAAAGTGGTCTATAGCAAGCTTGTGAAAGATTATTTTGTTCATATTGGTAAGCCCAAGGCGATTCTATCAGACAATGGAGCAAAATTTACTTCTAAGTTGTGGAATGAAGGCATGGAAAGTAATCTGGTCAAAGTGATCCATATTTCAGCTTACTGTCCGGCTGGAATTCCCGCTGAGAGGTATATGTGTGAGCTAGGCCGACTTTGCCGCACCTATTGCCATGACAACCATAGGGCATGGGGCAAATATGTAGCAGTATGTGAAAGAATTATGAACACCTTGAGACATGAATCGACGGGATTTTCTCCAGAGGAAATCCTGTTGGATGACAGAAGTAAAAGTTTAGTGGAAGAGATAATCAAATTCCCTCCACGGATTAACATTAGTATTGGTGTGAAAAAAGATCGTTTGCAAGAAGTAATGAAGCTAAAAGCCGATGCTCACATACGTCGTCATGACCTAAAGCGTGTTTTGCTAAGTTTGCAATAGGAGACTTAGTACTTGTAAAAGCTCATGAGAAATCCAGCGAGATAGACCATGAAATCTCTAAATTTAAGTTTGTTTATAATGGACCATATAAAGGCATTGGTATACCTCACACAAATGCTTATTGCTTAGAGTATCCAAGCTCTGGAAAACTATTAGGTATATGGAACATTGTAGACTTGAAATTGTACCAACCTAGGATCGATTAGTACCACACAATGGGTAATTTGTACAGTATGTAAAATAGAGTGTAAGATTTAACGATTTGCTAGATTGCCTTGCTTTTGACTGACCAAGGTCATTAAAGAAGTTGTAATTAATAAGTAATTAATTTTGATTAATCAATTTAATTTTAATCAATTTAATCATGATCTAATCATCTGAAAAATCCAAGCTGCTAGTTTAAGTTTTCAGCTGAGTCACAGTAGATTAAGGAATGTAAATATGATTTCGTAAATAGCTGTAAGATTTCATAAATATGTGATTTACTAGTCATTGCCGATGTACTTAGACGCTGTTTTAAGTTTCAGGCTAGTACATGCGTGTGAAGATGGACAGTGTTGAGTTATCCACTGTGATAGTGTTTATGGACTCCTTGAGATTACTCGGGAGTGAGTTTTTCCGAAAGAATTCAGTGAAACGGACGTTCTGGAAACGCCGTTACAAGGGCGAGTGAGATCAAGCGTGCCGCACAGGCGGGCGCAACAATACTGGCAAGGCGGAGCCGCTGTCGGCTCTAGTGCCGCTGTTGGCTCTTGTGCTGCTGTAGGCATTCTTTGTACTTGCGAGTACGGAAGGTGGAGTTGTTTTTTTTTTCCCAGACAGCTGATGTGAAAGAATTCTGCTGTTAATATTTATGTTTTTGTCGATCTGCCGTACATTATTTTCTTGTTTAGCGTTAAATATATTCTCGTGACGAGAATATTAATTATGAAAAGGTTATACAAAATGTGTAGTCTATTTAATTATTTATTTGCGTATTTTGATCTACCTGTTTTTATGACCATGCTCTCTAATTAATTTTGCAAATAGTATTTCATTTCTTATAGTGTTACGAATTTTAATGATTTTGGAATAGCTAAACAATTTTCTGTTTTCTATGAATTTTAAGATGTTGTTAACCTGTTTTATTTTGTGCAAGATGACAGAGTGGAATAAGATTAGGAGTGTCTCCACTCAATTATTATGGTCTAAAAATTGATTTATGGTCTATTAGCCTAATGCTAAATTTTGTTGATGTTTTGAGCATATGCATTTCCGCTGTTTCTTTTTTGGGACATTTTCTGAGTCTGTTTAGGTTACACGAACGTCCTCAGACAATGTGGGGCACTTGTAACGCCGGAAATGCATATCCTCGTATTTCCATCTATTGTACTATAATTTTTTTCCTTATTTTGTTACCTGAATATATGACGTTTCTGTGTCTTTGTATATTGTAATTGTTTTACTATTTGTATATATATGCATTTACGTCGATGTATAATTGGTTTGTTGTGTAAAGATTATTTTGTATTTTTACGCTGGGTCTGGCCTAGGGAAAACTATGCTATCGAACGAATACATCGATAGGTCGTGTGGAGAACCAAAGTGTTTAGGATCTTTGGTAGTGTGAACTCTGCCGCGTGGAGCGCGGGCAGAGCATGGGGAGTCTGGCTGGAGTAGTGCAGTGGAGCAGGTGTGTTGTGTGACGCTCCCGCGAGTTGCCGCGCTTTCGGGGTTTGGCAGCATGTAATTGCGCTCGACTTGCTATGATAGTTTCTGACACGGTGTCGCGGACGGGAAGCATTAGCTGGCGCACATCAAGAGCCCGTTTCGCCTGGTGACCGTGTCGAGAAGAAGGCGCGCCAACATCCAGCTTCTGCAACAGCGACGGCCGACAATGAGTGACTGTCGCCACCTCCTCGATCGACAGCTTCAAACCTTCAATCAACCAACAAGGAAGACTGGAAGCACGTAAGGTTTTAGAACTGTATGGCAGGCCTCAGCTTTTCAAGCTTTTAAAATTGTTGCATCACAAAATTACAGCAACTTAGCATGAACCTCTGTTGCTCATTGTCCCAATTGCATTGCCAAGCAGGGTCCCTTCCTTTTCCGAAATGAACCCGAGTGTCGTTGAAATTCAAACGCCAGCCTTAAAGCAGCATCATTCAATTTCACTGCTTTAATTTCAAAGTTCAGTTTAAGTATTCATAGCTGGCTACAATATTTAGATTACACAAGCACAAATTAAGAGTGCGAGTTTTGTTTGCATATTTTAGCTTACCTGTGACTCCAGCTCAGCTTGGTACGTACTAAATTTTACTATTGTTAATTGTTCAGAATCATTTAATTCAAATTCGAAGTTAAATCTCTTATTTCTAAATCGTGTAGAGTCAAGTTGCTTTTGAAATGATTGTTGAGGTAGTCCAAGACTAACCGTATTTTACTGAATTTCGATGTGCTTCAGAAAGAAAGCTCACTATTGACTTCAGTTACTAAATTAACTTTCGATTTTCCGGTTTTATTAATTCTTTTGCTAAATTAAGTCAGAGTGTAGCGAAATTTATTACTTCTGACAATCTTTCAGTTTTCACACTACACGTGTCAACCTTCAGTTGCCACACTTCTAGTGCTAATTACATGTGTAATAACCTTTCTTTTTCAGTTACTATAGTAATTGTCCTTAGGACTGGCGACCGTAATTACCCCCAAATCTCAAATATCTAATTACCGCTAGTTAATTGTTAACGTAACGGCCGCACATTTACTTTCTTTATTAACTTTACCCCTTTTCAAAATTAATTTCCACCAGTTTCATTTGCATTTTTCCTTTCATTAAGATGGAACCCTTTCCTCCCTCTTTACCGACAGATTAACTTCGGTGACGATTGCTTTTCCCAAATTTCCATTAGGTACACGCGGTTTAATTTTTCACTGTCATTAAGGTCGATAAGTGAGGGGGAGGTTACACGTGGCGACCTGGTGACAGGACAATCTTTGGATTTGAGGTTGTTCTGGACACGAATTTTGTATGGTGCAAATCTCGTAACAAAGTACTGGTTACGTACAGGCCGTTACGTCAGCGAGAATAAGTAGTGGCAGTAATCCTAATTATATTTGAGATTTGGCATTTATATTGAAAATTATTAAAATGAGTGAAGGCAACAATTACCAAAATTTGGTAGACTTGGATACGGAACAATCGGTCGAACAGTGGGAAACGCGCACCGCGGTACCCATTGTTCAGGGGCAGGCGGCGAGCATGAAAGACGCGACCGCCGAAACGCAACAAAGAGCAGAAATGGAATTCCAAACTTTTGAAAATGTTTCGGAATCGGAAGTGAAAATCAAATCTGAATCCCTTGATGACGAATACGGGGGGACAATTAAAGAGGAAGCCGCTACGGAAGTAAAACCGGTAGTTTCCAGGAATTTAACTGATTTATTGAATGTTTTGATTAACGAAATCAAGAGTCAATCGGCCAAGCAAGAAGATCAGGCTGCCAAGCAAGAAGCTCAGGCTGCCAAGCAAGAAGCTCAGGCTGCCAAGCAAGAAGCTCAGGCTGCCAAGCAAGAAGCTCAGTCTGAAAAAATTGAACGGATGCTAGACAATCAGAACAATGCTATTAACTTTGTTAACAACAATGTTGGAGTTGTTAACACAAAAGTTGATAAAATCAAAGAAGATATTGTTGTAATTAATACCGAAATCGGTAATCTTAAACAGGAAATGATAGGCGTTCAGGCGGAAATTGCGAGCATAAATACTCGTTTTTATTCCGAAATTAGCAGAATCGAGAAAAGTATAGGAGAATCAGTTGCTCCGATCATCGAGAATAAGGTGACAGAACAAATTCAATTAGTGAAAAAAGAGGATCAAAAGAAGGTGGAAACTTTAAAGGCTTTAGTATCCGAATTAGATACCAAAGTGACGAAGCAGGCTAATACCTGCGAAGAGAAAAAAAGGGAAGTAGAAACGCTTGCGACAACCACTTGCCAAGTAATTACGAGAGTGTCGGAATTAGAAAAGAAACTTGACGAAAAACAGAGCTATGTGCCAATCTATGCACATAGTTCGGAATTGTTGACGAAAGAGGAGCGGTTCGACCCCTTGAAAAAAGGCGGTATACACGCGACGGATTTCATTAAGAATTGTGAGAGAGTTCTACCCAAATCATGGACTGATGAGAGAAAAGTTAATACGATTATTGATGTGTTGGCTGGTGATGCCAAGCGTTGGGGCTTAAACCTCAACATTACGAACCTGACTTTTGACGAATTTAAAAATTTGTTTCTGGCTAAATACTGGTCAGAGCAAAAACAGCAAAGTGTCTGGCGCGAATTTGTCGTATCGAGGCCTTTCGATGCGAATTCGCGCGGTTCGATGAAGGAGTTTTGTGAGGGCTGGATCCGCAAGTTGGAATATTTGCGTGATCGCCGCACGGAATCCGAAATAGTCTGGGAACTCTACAAAAAGCTTCCAGATGATACAAAACGCTACGTAGGAAGCAATTACAGGACAATAAATGATTTCCTGGAAAGAGTGGAGGACGAGGACAATTGGCGCAATAATCGCGACAGTGGTAGAGGCCGTGGTAACAACAACGGGTACCACAGCAACCACAACAACGATAACCATGTGAATAATGCATACCGCAACCATGGCAGCAATAACAATAATGGTTCGGACCGTAATAACAATCGGTACAATGCAAATAATAACAGGAATGACGGAAACCAGTATCATACTAACGTGATACGGGCTTCACAGAATAGTAATAACGCCAGAGGGTGTGATCAGCCGCCTCAGCAGCATCCGGGGAGCGTATCTGCTGGGACGAGACAGGGAAACCATTAGCCGCGCCGGTGAGGGGCCGACCGGGCGTGGAGAAATTTTGGCGGCCCAATAACAGTAGAATACCGAGGTGTCGTCGTTATGAAAATTCCTTATGGAATAATCAACGGCGGGAGAGTGTGCCAGTATTAGGAGAAAGGAGTGCGCCCACAAGTAGTAGATCAGCTGTAGACACGGCAGTAGAAAATACATTCACTGTCAGTGAGAACAATTTAAGTAGTGTTCCGGAAATCGATTATAAAGTGGCAGCTGTAATACCCACAGCGGAACTGGAGATTGAGTTTAAGAATGATTCGCAAGTGTTGAGAGCAGATCAGATGTCGGATAAAACGTCCGTCATCGAGCGAGGGGATGCAGAGAGGGATGAGGTCTGGTTAAGCCAGTTCGGTCGCTTATACGACGAACTAAGAGAATATAGGGGCCTGTATGGGAGAAGTGTTTATGGGGAGCGCGTGCAGGATTTTCCGCGTCTCGTCCCGCAGGAAGATAGTGTTTGTGAAATGATAGAAAGTTCTGGCCCTAACCGGCAGACTTTACTAGAAATAGTTGATGTTAATGGGGAGCACGAGCAAGATTCGTCGTGTCTCGTCCCACAAGAGTTGGATGTTGAAGTAGTAACGGAAAGTTCTCGCCCTAACCGGCAGACCTTACCGAAAGTCGTAGTGGTAGAAGTAGCCGACCCATCCGACGCAAACCTACAGTTTAAACATTGCGAGAGTATTAAGGAGAAAGATTACGAAAATTTTAGTGATAGCCGGACACGATTGGTAGAAAAGCACATAGATTACAGCGTGTATGAGGTTAGAGCTGACATTATACGGTCAGACGATAACAGTGTGGGTTGCGCAGATCTAGAGGAAGTAATTGCAGATACTACTGGGCACATTTCTCCAGGTAGATTGGCAGATGAGATCAATCTGACTAAAGAGGAATCAACGAAGGTGACAATTAGTGAATTGATAGCAAAGCAACACTCACTAGTTGACGAGTTACAGGAAAAGGTTTCGGTATTGGAGGCGAAGCTACAGACTAAGCCTCAGGACAGACGTGTTGAAATTAAAACTGTATGTGAACAGAGGCTGAAAAAGCCGCCAGATAAACCGGATTTAGGATCAAAGCCGGATGGTTTTTTCTGGAATGACCTGGATATAGACGAGGATTTACTGTGGGAAAATAAAGAAACAGTCGAGGACAAGTGTAGACAGATAGTAGTGTCTGTTAATATGCACGACCTACAACTAAACGTGTTGATTGACACCGGTGCAGAACTGAGTGCTGTATCTGGGAAAATATTTGAGTTACTGAAAGACAGACACGGCATCGTAGTTATGCCAGTAACAGGAGTGAAAATTATCGGTGCTACTGGGAAGGCCAGTAAACCGGTCACAAAACAGATTTTTGTCAACTTCGAGATATGTGGGGCACGATTTGAACAAGAGTTTGTCGTCGTGCCAGACCTAACTGCGGAAGTAATTATCGGGTTAGATTGGCTATTAAAGTACCGTGCAAAGATTAATTTGAAAGAAAATCTTTGACATGTACGTCACAACATAAAACAATAGTAGTTAGTCTGATTTGATCCATTATAAACGTTTTTTGAAAGCCTGCGACTGTAGATACAGTAGGTTTGTTTATAAATAAATAAATCTTCTGCTACCAGTCACGATTTTCTTTACTTTACTATTCACACGACGCGTTTCGAGAAATAATTCCCATTTTCAAGTGCGTTTTTATGATGTGTGTTAAGCCATTTCTTTTGATGTTGTCAGTGTGTGTGAGTCTGCTTCATTTTGTTGACTTTTACTGTAATACATAAGAAATAGTAAAATATAGAAAATCGTGACTGGTAGCAGAAGATTTATTTATTTATAAACAAACCTACAATAGTAGTTAGCTTTGACGAGGCAGGAGACGGTGTGCATAGGCAATACCAGTCTATACACATTGTTAACTGGCCGGATGGTATTGATGTAGGTATGAATTTGAACTACTGTAGTGTGAGGAATCTCGGCATTGACAATAGTGTAGAAAGTGAATTGGAAAGTATTGTAGACGGTGTGTCAAACGTAACACACGAACAAAGACGAGGCCTGTATGAAGTGATAATGAGGAATAAGAGTGTGTTTTCAGACAAACCGGGACTTGTGGAAGGATATAAATGCAAGCTGCATGTAATTCCGCACGAACCATTCTTCGTGAGACCGTATGCTATACCGCTGTCCGAAAAGGAAGCAGTGCAACGGGAGATAGATAAGATGATAGAATGGGGAGTGATTGAAAGAAGTACGAGTCCATACAATAACGGTTTGGTCATTGTAGCAAAACGGGATGGTAGTGTGCGTATTGTGATTGGCGCACGCACGTTGAATAGGGTCGTTCAACGTGAAACAGACAGACCAGAGAGTATGGAGGAGATTTTGCAACGTTTTCATGACGTTAAGTTCATGACTAGCCTCGATATGACGGCTAGTTACTGGCAAATAGAACTCGAAGAAGAATCTAGGCCATACACCGCCTTCTTGTTTGCGGGCAGGTGTTATCAGTATAGAGTACCGCCGTTTGGACTTAATATATCTGTGTCCGTATTCATCAGGGCCCTAGATAAAGTGCTAGGACCGGCTTTGAGTTCAAGATTAACTGTATATGTTGACGACCTATTGTTGGCCAATGCCACTTCGCATGACCATTGTGACCTGTTAGATGAAGTTTTTAGAGCATTGCGTCGTGGCGGAATGACTCTAAAGCTAAAGAAATGCGAATTTGTGAAGCAGGAACTGAAATTTTTAGGGCATGTAATTACCACTGCTGGTATTACGAAGGAGCCAGAGAAACTAGAGGCAATAAGGAAATGTCCTCCACCCAAGTCTAGGAAACAGTTAAAAAGTTTTCTAGGGTTATCAGGATTTTACCGAAATTTGTAAAAGGACAAGTGTTTAATGATAAAAATTTGAATAACCTCTTACGCAAAAACGTTCCGTTTGTGTGGACTGACGGGTGTTAGGCCGCTTTTGAGAGATTAAAAGACTAGTTGTTAAGACCTAACATACTATTTCATCCTGATTTATCGCTACCCTTCCATCTAGGAACGGATTCGTCGAATTACGGGGTGGGGGTAGAACTGTTCCAAGAGGTTGATAAAGGAGAGGATAAGGAACACCGGACGATAGCGTACGCGAGTCGAACTTTATCAAAAAGTGAGCGAAACTACACGATTTCTGAGATAGAGTGTCTCGCTATCGTGTGGGGATTCAAGAAGTTCAAGGGCTACCTTTGGGACCGTAAGGTGATTATTCATACGGACCATAAGGCGCTCACTTATCTGAAGGATTGTAAACTACTTCACGGAAGACTGACTAGGTGGTCGCTGTATTTACAGCAATTTAACTATGACATCTGTCACGTAAAATGGACCGACAATTGCGTAGCGGATGCGCTTTCGCGGTTGCCCGAGTCTAATCAAGAGATATTGAAAGATGAGTCAGATGGAGTGGTCAAATTATACTATTTTAAAGAAGTTGAGGGACGTAAATTAATAATGAACGTCTGTAAGAATCTACGTCGTCATCAGAACGCGGACGGTTGTTTAAATATGGTGAAAACCCGATATGACGAAAGGAGTCCAGAAGGAGAGAAATTAAGGAAGTATTACAAGATAAACGATCAGATCTTGTACATACGTAAGGGTGAAGATAGTAATATTTGGCGGGTATGCTGGCCCACCAAATACGTCACGGAAATAATAGACTACTACCATTTGGCGTATGGTCACTGTGGACCTAAGAAATGTACGGAAAAGCTGAGTGAAGTAGTGCATTTTAACAACATGTTAAAACGCGTTACTGACAGAGTGAAAACTTGCGATTTATGTCAGAAGGTGAAGGTTACCAACTGTACGAGTCGTGGTCCTATGCAAAGTATAAGGCCTAACAACACCTTTGAATTACTGTTCGTGGACTTGTACAGACCTTTGCCCAAGTCATCAGGAAACTTTGCCTACATTTTAGTAGTGCTAGAAGCTTTTTCCAAGTTCATCAAACTATACCCGATTAGGAAAGCTACAGCCAAAGTGGTCTATAGCAAGCTTGTGAAAGATTATTTTGTTCATATTGGTAAGCCCAAGGCGATTCTATCAGACAATGGGGCACAATTTACTTCTAAGTTGTGGAATGAAGGCATGGAAAGTAATCTGGTCAAAGTGATCCATATTTCAGCTTACTGTCCGGCTGGAAATCCCGCTGAGAGGTATATGTGTGAGCTAGGCCGACTTTGCCGCACCTATTGCCATGACAACCATAGGGCATGGGGCAAATACACTCCTGGAAATTGAAATAAGAACACCGTGAATTCATTGTCCTAGGAAGGGGAAACTTTATTGACACATTCCTGGGGTCAGATACATCACATGATCACACTGACAGAACCACAGGCACATAGACACAGGCAACAGAGCATGCACAATGTCGGCACTAGTACAGTGTATATCCACCTTTCGCAGCAATGCAGGCTGCTATTCTCCCATGGAGACGATCGTAGAGATGCTGGATGTAGTCCTGTGGAACGGCTTGCCATGCCATTTCCACCTGGCGCCTCAGTTGGACCAGCGTTCGTGCTGGACGTGCAGACCGCGTGAGACGACGCTTCATCCAGTCCCAAACATGCTCAATGGGGGACAGATCCGGAGATCTTGCTGGCCAGGGTAGTTGACTTACACCTTCTAGAGCACGTTGGGTGGCACGGGATACATGCGGACGTGCATTGTCCTGTTGGAACAGCAAGTTCCCTTGCCGGTCTAGGAATGGTAGAACGACGGTTTGGATGTACCGTGCACTATTCAGTGTCCCCTCGACGATCACCAGTGGTGTACGGCCAGTGTAGGAGATCGCTCCCCACACCATGATGCCGGGTGTTGGACCTGTGTGCCTCGGTCGTATGCAGTCCTGATTGTGGCGCTCACCTGCACGGCGCCAAACACGCATACGACCATCATTGGCACCAAGGCAGAAGCGACTCTCATCGCTGAAGACGACACATCTCCATTCGTCCCTCCATTCACGCCTGCCGCGACACCACTGGAGGCGGGCTGCACGATGTTGGGGCGTGAGTGGAAGACGGCCTAACGGTGTGCGGGACCGTAGCCCAGCGTCATGGAGACGGTTGCGAATGGTCCTCGCCGATAGCCCAGGAGCAACAGTGTCCCTAATTTGCTGGGAAGTGGCGGTGCGGTCCCCTACGGCACTGCGTAGGATCCTACGGTCTTGGCGTGCATCCGTGCGTCGCTGCGGTCCGGTCCCAGGTCGACGGGCACGTGCACCTTCCGCCGACCACTGGCGACAACATCGATGTACTGTGGAGACCTCACGCCCCACGTGTTGAGCAATTCGGCGGTACGTCCACCCGGCCTCCCGCATGCCCACTATACGCCCTCGCTCAAAGTCCGTCAACTGCACATACGGTTCACGTCCACGCTGTCGCGGCATGCTACCAGTGTTAAAGACTGCGATGGAGCTCCGTATGCCACGGCAAACTGGCTGACACTGACGGCGGCGGTGCACAAATGCTGCGCAGCTAGCGCCATTCGACGGCCAACACCGCGGTTCCTGGTGTGTCCGCTGTGCCGTGCGTGTGATCATTGCTTGTACAGCCCTCTCGCAGTGTCCGGAGCAAGTATGGTGGGTCTGACACACCGGTGTCAATGTGTTCTTTTTTCCATTTCCAGGAGTGTATGTAGCAGTATGTGAGTGAATTATGAACACCTTGAGACATGAATCGACGGGATTTTCTCCAGAGGAAATCCTGTTGGATGACAGAAGTAAAAGTTTAGTGGAAGAGATAATCAAATTCCCTCCACGGATTAACATTAGTATTGGTGTGAAAAAAGATCGTTTGCGAGAAGTAATGAAGCTAAAAGCCGATGCTCACATACGTCGTCATGACGCTAAAGCGCGTTTTGCTAAGTTTGCAATAGGAGACTTAGTACTTGTAAAAGCTCATGAGAAATCCAGCGAGATAGACCATGAAATCTCTAAATTTAAGTTTGTTTATAATGGACCATATAAAGACATTGGTATACCTCACACAAATGCTTATTGCTTAGAGTATCCAAGCTCTGGAAAACTATTAGGTATATGGAACATTGTAGACTTGAAATTGTACCAACCTAGGATCGATTAGTACCACACAATGGGTAATTTGTACAGTATGTAAAATAGAGTGTAAGATTTAACGATTTGCTTGATTGCCTTGCTTTTGACTGACCAAGGTCATTAAAGAAGTTGTAATTAATAAGTAATTAATTTTGATTAATCAATTTAATTTTAATCAATTTAATCATGATCTAATCATCTGAAAAATCCAAGCTGCTAGTTTAAGTTTTCAGCTGAGTCACAGTAGTTTAAGGAATGTAAATATGATTTTGTAAATAGCTGTAAGATTTCATAAATATGTGATTTACTAGTCATTGCCGATGTACTTAGACGCTGTTTTAAGTTTCAGGCTAGTACATGCGTGTGATGATGGACAGTGTTGAGTTATCCACTGTGATAGTGTTTATGGACTCCTTGAGATTACTCGGGAGTGAGTTTTTCCGAAAGAATTCAGTGAAACGGACGTTCTGGAAACGCCGTTACAAGGGCGAGTGAGATCAAGCGTGCCGCACAGGCGGGCGCAACAATACTGGCAAGGCGGAGCCGCTGTCGGCTCTTGTGCTGCTGTTGGCTCTTGTGCTGCTGTCGGCATTCTTTGTACTTGCGAGTACGGAAGGTGGAGTTGTTTTTTTTTTTTTCCCGGACAGCTGATGTGAAAGAATTCTGCTGTTAATATTTATGTTTTTGTCGATCTGCTGTACATTATTTTCTTGTTTAGCGTTAAATATATTCTCGTGACGAGAATATTAATTATGAAAAGGTTATACAAAATGTGTAGTCTATTTAATTATTTATTTGCGTATTTTGATCTACCTGTTTTTATGACCATGCACTCTAATTAATTTTGCAAATAGTATTTCATTTCTTATAGTGTTACGAATTTTAATGATTTTGGAATAGCTAAACAATTTTCTATGTTTTCTGATGTGTCGGCAGCGGGGCCAACACCTTGTAGATCGAAGTGGCTGAAAGTGCACGCTAAACTAACGCAGACGGGCGTGAAGTACTGGAACATGAGACTTATTAATGAATAAGAAGAAAAGTACGTAGCTGGAATAATATACTTAACTTTATTCTCTTGTTGGAATACATCTCTTGAATAGTAGTAAGCTATAAGCACTGATACAAATGGCGCCTTGCTAGGTAGTAGCTATGGAATAAGCTGAAGGCTATTCTATCAGTCTCTCGGCAAATGAGAGGAAGACTTGGTAGGTCTGGTCGCAAGCTATGTCGTCCGTACAACTGGGGCGAGGTCTATTCCGTATCTTGTGACCTGCCATGTGGTGGCGCTAGGATTGCGATTACACAGTGGCGACACGCGGGTCCGACATGTACTACAGGACCGCGGCCGATTTAAGTTACCACCTAGCAAGTGTGGTGTCTAGCGGTGACACCACATTTTCTATGAATTTTAATATGTTATTAACCTGTTTTATTTTGTGCAAGATGACAGAGTGGAATAAGATTAGGAGTGTCTCCACTCAATTATTATGGTCTAAAAATTGATTTATGGTCAATTAGTCTAATGCTAAATTTTGTTGATGTTTTGAGCATATGCATTTCCGCTGTTTCTTTTTTGGGACATTCTCTGAGTCTGTTTAGGTTACACGAACGTCCTCAGACAATGTGGGGCACGTGTAACGCCGGAAATGCATATCCTCGTATTTCCATCTATTGTACTATAATTTTTTTCCTTATTTTGTTACCTGAATATATGACGTTTCTGTGTCTTTGTATATTGTAATTGTTTTACTATTTGTATTTATATGCATTTATGTCGATGTATAATTGGTTTGTTGTGTAAAGATTATTTTGTATTTTTACGCTGGGTCTGGCCTAGGGAAAACTATGCTATCGAACGAATACATCGATAGGTCGTGTGGAGAACCAAAGTGTTTAGGATCTTTGGTAGTGTGAACTCTGCCGCGTGGAGCGCGGGCAGAGCATGGGGAGTCTGGCTGGAGTAGTGCAGTGGAGCAGGTGTGTTGTGTGACGCTCCCGCGAGTTGCCGCGCTTTCGGGGTTTGGCAGCATGTAATTGCGCTCGACTTGCTATGATAGTTTCTGACACGGTGTCGCGGACGGGAAGCATTAGCTGGCGCACATCAAGAGCCCGTTTCGCCTGGTGACCGTGTCGAGAAGAAGGCGCGCCAACATCCAGCTTCTGCAACAGCGACGGCCGACAATGAGTGACTGTCGCCACCTCCTCAATCGACGGCTTCAAACCTTCAATCAACCAACAAGGAAGACTGGAAGCACGTAAGGTTTTAGAACTGTATGGCAGACCTCAGCTTTTCAAACTTTTAAAATTGTTGCATCATAAAATTACAGCAACTTAGCATGAACCTCTGTTGCTCATTGTCCCAATTGCATTGCCAAGCAGGGTCCCTTCCTTTTCCGAAATGAACCCGAGTGTCGTTGAAATTCAAACGCCAGCCTTAAAGCAGCACCATTCAATTTCACTGCTTTAATTTCAAAGTTCAGTTTAAGTATTCATAGCTGGCTACAATATTTAGATTACACAAGCACAAATTAAGAGTGCGAGTTTTGTTTGCATATTTTAGCTTACCTGTGACTGCAGCTCAGCTTGGTACGTACTAAATTTTACTATTGTTAAATGTTCAGAATCATTTAATTCAAATTCGAAGTTAAATCTCTTATTTCTAAATCGTGTAGAGTCAAGTTGCTTTTGAAATGATTGTTGAGGTAGTCCAAGACTAACCGTATTTTACTGAATTTCGATGTGCTTCAGAAAGAAAGCTCACTATTAACTTCAGTCACTAAATTAACTTTCGATTTTCCGGTTTTATTAATTCTTTTGCTACATTAAGTCAGAGTGTAGCGAAATTTATTACTTCTGACAAACTTTCAGTTTTCACACTACACGTGTCAACCTTCAGTTGCCACACTTCTAGCGCTAATTACATGTGTAATAACCTTTCTTTTTCAGTTACTATAGTTATTGTCCTTAGGACTGGCGACTGTAATTTCCCCCAAATTTCAAATATCTAATTACCGCTAGTTAATTGTTAACGTAACGGCCGCACATTTACTTTCTTTATTAACTTTACCCCTTTTCAAAATTAATTTCCACCAGTTTCATTTTCATTTTTCCTTTCATTAAGATGTAACCCTTTCGTCCCTCTTTACCGACAGATTAACTTCGGTGACGATTGCTTTTCCCAAATTTCCATTAGGTTCACGCGGTTTAATTTTTCACTGTCATCAAGGTCGATAAGTGAGGGGGAGGTTACACATGCCCTCATAACCTGCCAATCTGCACCACATTTATGATATCAGCAGTGCCAACATGAATGATCTTCCTAATTGGCGTCTTGTTTAAATGCGAAAGTTCCATGCTGTTTGAAAGTTATTACGTTCTTGAGTATACGCAAATAAGTATATGTATCAAAGATGTACGTTTTAAATAAATATGTATGTTGTAAGTACCTCCGCCTCCATATACTGCACTTTAATAAACCGTAGACGTAAGAGGAATCATGTTACCATATCTCACTGGTACGTTCAGTCTACACTAATACAGATTAATCTTAATGACATCATTAACCTGTAAAAGCAGTAGCTATGATTTCAGTTTGTAAATTTACTAAGTATTTTCAAAATTATTTTAATAATCAGTTGTGAATTTTAGACTTGCGTCTGAGAACGTCAGAAAAAGCAGAGGATATTTGCCATAATTTATTGATACTGTTATAGAACAGGAATCCCAGTACGGTCACTTTGTTGTCAATCTGTCTGCCTGTCTGTCTATTTGTCCGACTGTTACAAACCCTTTTTCTGGGGAACAGGTAGACGAATCAGGGTGAAACTTCTACAACATACCGAGGTCTATAGTCGCTTGGCGGTGAGGTAAATGTAAACTTCTACATCAGTGCAATCAAACGATACGTATTTCGATACTCGCAATCTCAGTCATCCAAACATATAGTGTACTTGACGTTGACCTAGGACTTTGAAATTTGCCATGAAGCAAGGTTTCACAGTACAGCTAACAGAATAAATTCGCAGACTATTAATTTGTCATCATATGACAGGAAAAAAAGTTTTTCATCCGACTCTGCTCTCTGACCGTCCATCTGTTAAGAACCCATTTGTACAGGAAGAGGTCGACGTATAAATTTGAAACTTGGTTGTTGGCGGTTAAATGAACGTAAGCTTCCAAATGAATACAATGGAAAGATGCAGTCCTTAATGTCATTCGCAAACTCACTCACCTATAGCGTACTTCACGTAGGTCTCTAATCTTGACATCTGGCAAGAAGAAAGGCGTCACTGTGCAAGTAAAGATAAAAATCCGAAATTGTTAATTTGAGATTATAACATACGATAAAAATGTTTTTCTCATTTGTGAGCCGACTGTCTGTCAGTCCGTCCGTTAAAACGCCGGTTTTTTTTTTTTTTTTTTTTTCAGGAGAGAATGAAGCTGAAATGTATGTCACATACTAAGGTCTATTTCCCCTTGCTGGCGTAAAACAGCTAAACTTCTAAGTCAATGTAATCAAATGGTACCGTCATTTACGTCACATACTTCGATACTCGCAAACTTATTCACCAAAACTTGTTGGTTTCCTTCAGTTGCCCTACCATCATGAAATTTCACAGGAGGCCAGGTTTCACAGAACAAGTAAAGGAAAAAAAACGGAAAAATTAAATTTTTTAATGAAGTCATACGAAAAAAATATTCCTTTTGTCATTTTTATTCCGCATCAAACGAAAATGAAAGATTGTCGAAAAGTCTAGGATTTTCCAGAACCGATATCTTGCCAGTACCAGTGTCGGTAACAGGCAAAAATCGAGTAAATTTTCGATTCACGGTATAAATGAACTGTTTATTTATATCGACAGGCAAAAATCGAGGAAACTTTCGATAACCGGGATGAATGAACTTGTCATATATATAATTAAATTTGTACGGAATTTTCTGTGCATGAGTCCTACTTACATGTGATCAATTTCATGTATTTCATTAGGCTTCTTAGGGTAGTTTCAAGGAAAGTGAATGTGGTGTCACCACCAGACACCACACTTGCTAGGTGGTTGCCTTTAGATCGGCCGCGGTCCTTTAGTATACGTCGCACCCGCGTGTCGCCACTATCAGTGATTGCAGACCGAGCGCCGCCACACGGCAGGTCTAGTCTAGAGAGACTCCCTAGCACTCGCCCCAGTTGTACAGCCGGCTTTGCTAGCGATGGTTCACTGTCTACATACGCTCTCATTTGCAGAGACGACAGTTTAGCATAGCCTTCAGCTACGTCATTTGCTACGCCCTAGCAAGGCGCCATATTCAGTTACTTTGTCTTCTGAACAGATAATGTTGTGACTCACGTACCGTCAAGAGCGACGTTCATCATTAATGGATTAAAGTTAAGTATAAAACTAATTACGTCCGCATTCTGAATTCTCATTCCTTGTCATGTTCCAGACCTCACGTCAGTATAGTTCTTCCCTCTTCACGCCAGCCTGCGTGAGCTAAAACGCGTGCATTTCGGCCTCCACTCGTAACACGGTGTTGGCTCTTCCGCTAACACAAAAGTGAATATGGGGGATAGGGCTTTGACTCGATCAACAAGAAATGACATGCCTTGCTGCCGAATTCGTGGGACACCTCCTAATATCGTGTCGGACCGCCTTTAGCACGGCATAGCGCAGCATCTCGACGTGGCATGGACTCAACAAGTAGTTAGAAGTCATGCTGCCTCTATAATCGTCCATAATTGCGAAACTGTTGCCGGTGCAGGATGCTGAGCACAAAGTGACCTCTCGTATACGACTCATAAAGGTTCGACGGGATTCATGTCGGCAATCTGGATGCCCAAATTATTCACTCGAGTTGTTCAGAATGTTCTTCAAACCAATCACGAACGGTTGTGGCGCAGTGATATGACATCGTTGTTTGACATGAAGTCCATGAATAGCTGCAAATGACTTGCAAGTAGCCAAACATAACTATTTCAAGTTAATGATTGGTTCAGTGGACCAGGAGGCAGGAATCCACTTGTCTAAGGTCCAACCGATGTGGCCATGTCGTGCGTCTCACTTCGATTTCGCTGTTCTGTATCACGCAGTGCTGCTTGTCTGTTAGCACTGACAGCTCTATGGAAACGACGCAGCTGTCGGTCGTTAAGTGAAGGCTATCGGTACTGCGTTGTCCATGGTGAGAGATGATGCCCGAAATCTGGTACTCTAGGCACGCTCTAGGCCAGGGCTTCACAACATACGTGCTCGCGGAGCAAGCTGTGAGCACCAAGGCGCGAGCACGGAGCAGCGCGAGCACGCTACCCCCACTACCGGACCAGAGCGGAGAGTGGGGAGAGTCACGTGGGGTACACAACAGCTGCCGCCAGTCGATGTAAATCCGCGGCCACCTGCAGGGATATCACTCACGAATTATTACTGCGACAAATGAAACAAATAAAGGAGAATGTACACGTGCCTCATAATTTTATTAGCTTAGTGTATGTCTCTACCATCTGTAGACACTGAAACTAAAGAATTCCACGACAATCCTATATTTTCAACACTTTCTTCAACACTACTTAAAATGTCACCTACGGTTGTAGTGTTCTTCATGGCTACTACATCGAGGAGCTCCTCCCTCACCTGAAGATCTCTATTAACACCTCTAATAAATATGGCAAGCTGCCCTGTTCCAGTGATATCAACACTTTCGTCCAGAGCTAAAGAATACGCCATAAAATCTTTACAGATATTTGCAAACTGGCTCTGGACGTCGTCTGCCATGTCCTGTATGCGACGCATAATGGTCATGTTAGATAATGGCACAATCAGAAACTGTTCAACTTGAGATGGACACAAATGTTCCGCTGCAGCTACCAAACATTCTTTTATTAAATCGCCATCAGTTAAGGGGCGCAGGGATTTTGCTAAAAGCAAAGCAATTTTGTAACCCACTCTGAGAGCCGCCTCAGTTGATTTTTCTTCGTCGTCCAGGTCTTCGGATAGCTTCCATTTAAGTTTAATAACTTCCTGCGCACGATCTGGTCAATCACATTTTCCACGTCCGTAGTCTTTCGCGTGGTACGACATATAATGTTGCTGCAAATTAAATTTCGTAAAAGAATTCAGCGTTTTGTGACATACTAAACATTTTGCAACACCATCTTTTTCAGTAAACAGATACAATTCCTCCCAATGGGGGTTGAACTGCGAAAGCATGGTTGGGGTTACACAACGGCGACTTCACATGAGTCTTAACCAGCGAAGTGACTGTTAAGAGCTGATCGTAGTACTTTAAACGTTACACAGTCGGCGCGAATTCAATAGGCACGCTGTGGCCCTATTCAAACGTGCGCGCGCATTTGCCCTCCCTGCCCTCCCTCCTACTCCGCGACCTTGCAGCTGCACGCGAGCACATGCCTGAGCAGACGCGAGTACTCGAGCTCAAAATCGGCCAGTTGTTAAGCCCTGCTCTAGGCGCTGTGGATCGCGGTACATTGAATTCCGTAACGATTTCCGAAATGGAATATCCCATTCGCCTAGCTCCAACTACCACTCCGCGTCCAAAGTCTGTTATTTCCAGTTGTACAGCCATAATCATGTCGTAAGCCTTTCCACGTGTACAAATGACAGCTCCGCCAATGTACTGGCCTGTCATACCTTATGTTGGAGACTCTATCGCCATCTGTATCTGTTGCTATCGTAATCTCATGACTTTTGTCACCTCTCAAAGTACGATGGACGCCATCCATATTCTGTATAGAAGTAAAAACTACGCAGACGCTTCCTGCTTCAGAAACAGCGTTTGATGCTTGTGAGAAGACTGTGTTATGCCTTGTGCAAGAAGGAGAAACGTCTTCAAGACAGAGTCAGGATCGCGGCCTATTGAGATGGCAGTTTCCCATTCCAAGATATTGCTGCTCGCGTTGGTGGGTATCTTACAACTGCCATTCGAAGAGAGAGCCGCTGGGCTGAGGATGGGGACACTCAGTGTCTTCTCAACAGCATCACACAACTAACACACCTGCTAATACTTTGTCGACTGAAGCGTGCAGCATCGTAGAGTCATGTAACGTACGTTGACTCCAGGACAGTATTAAAACGTCTAGAGGAGCGAAGAATGTCTGTAGGGCAACCACTGTGACAGCTTCGCTTTGCTCTACAGCTCCGGAACGCCCTATACTTGCAATGTTAAAATAACGCTTATAAATTACATCTTTCCTCACAAAGTATTTGAGGTAGGAAGTTGAACTTTTTACAGATTATTTATTGGAATATGGGCTACAACTTAACACAGGGATTTTACAAAATTTTAGTTCAGTTATTAAAGATGATCTTTTTCAATTGTAATGAAAATTCACAACATTTTTTTGCAATTTTTTATTTATGTATTCAAAAATATACAGTTTTTTTGGAAAAAGGCTGTGTTAAATTATGCAGAAGGTACTGTGAAACATTTACTGAAAGTTTGAAACAAATATGTTTGGAAGATCTTTAGAAAACATGTAATTAGTATGAGAAAATAAAAGTTTTGGGAATCGAGCGACAAAGATTGGATTAACTTTTTAGTGCATTCCAGGTCCATAGGATGGATTATCTTCATCCTCTGCAAACTCCTCCTCCAGCTTCCTCTTGTTCCTCCTCCTGTTTACTCTTGCTTCTATTTCTAGATTCTTTACAGCCCTGTCTGCAGCCCGAAGGCGTTCCTTGTCTAAAGCAAGCATCGCTCGTACCATGTTAGAACCTATCTTCATTCCCATATTTCTAAATACCTTTGGCTTTCCAACATTTCTCATTTTCTTAAAAGCCTTCAGAGGATTTCTAATAACTTTACTTTTACTCATTATTATACTTCAACAAAACAGAGACTCAAGAAACAGAATTAATTACGAATATTTTCGAGATAACGACAGAGTAAATAATCATGAAACAATCGACAATCACACCAGCGATATATATTGAACCATCACAGGTTAGCCACAACACATACTCTATCTCACATCACTAAAATGTACCTGATGAACACGGACGTTAATAATAACACCATTTGACAGCAGTTTAACAGCGCCACAGTGGGTCACGCCCATGTAGAACACATTTCATAAAAAATTTAAAAATAGTTGTAGTCTTCGGAATTGAATAAAGTATATATCTATTAAAAGGTAATAGTCTGCAGATTCAGAAAACGCAAAAAAGTAAAAATTGAACTTTTCATGATTTTGAGCCTTTCCAGAGTCTCATTAACAGTGCACTGTCCAATAACTACTCTGAGCACTGGAACGACACCATCTTTTCAGACTAATCGCAGATCTGCGTACAGCATCACGATGGATGTATCAGGATATGTAGGCTCCGAGGAGAGTGAACATTGTTATACTGCATTAATCATTGTCATACTGGCTCAGAACCTGTCACGATGGTAAGGGGTTCCAGTGGGTACGTAACACGACCGCATCTGATTCGCACAGCCGATAATTTCGATAGTAAGCTTTGTATGTCTGAAGTTTGGTGGCTGTGTGCTATCTTCGTGATATGCCTGACGGTATATTCCAGTAAGACAACGGAAGACTGTGTGTTACCCAGCATTATCCTGATCTACCTCCTTGTTCGAAAGTTGCTCTGTCTAGTACGTTCTCCGGATATCTGACCCACTGGGAACCTCTGGTCGAGGACTACCGAGATACTGGCACACCGCCACCCGCCATCCGCCATGACTGAGAAGTGGCATAGAATTCGAAAGTTGTGTGCTTATACTTGGAAACTGTGTGCGACAAGACATCTTGTTTAAGAATCTTTCCCATTAACTTTACTGCCGGCCGCGGTGGTCTCGCGGTTCAGGCGCTCAGTCCGGAACCGCGCGATTGCTACGGTCGCAGGTTCGAATCCTGCCTCGGGCATGGATGTGTGTGATGTCCTTAGGTTAGTTAGGTTTAAGTAGTTCTAAGTTCTAGGGGAGTGATGACCACAGATGTTAAGTCCCATAGTGCTCAGAGCCATTAACTGTATATTTTGTACACTTTTAGCAGTAGCATGAACTCTTTTATTTTTTTGTTTATACAATAATACAGTGCCTCAGTGTATTGCCAGCAATATGAAACCTAGCGAACTAAATGGCCGAGTCGCCCATGTACGCTTATCAACAATAGCTTTTGCTTCCCTACATTTAAATATGAATATTAACTATTTAAATTACGAGGGGTAATCGGAAAGTAAGGAACGCTAGGTCGCGAAATGGAAACTACATTGAAAATCAAAACTGTTTTATTTACAGCGGTTAGCTACACCTTCCAGCTACTTCTCTACACTGTCGCTGCTCAGCCTTAAACATTTGCCGTAGCGTTGTACCAGCTTTTCAATTCCCTCGTTATAGAAGACAGTGACCAGTGGTTTTCATAATTCTCTACTCTGGACTGCTGCTCGCTGGCTGTGTCAAAATACACTGCGGTTCATTTGAGCAGAGATGAATCTCAGGGGCAGCCAATTATGGGCTGTATTGTGGGTGATCAAACTCTTCCGATCGAAAACGCTGCAGGAGGATCTTCATTGCCCCTACAGAGTGCGGCCGAAAAATGTCGTGTAGAACGAACCACATGACAGTTATGTTATGTGGATTGCATAGCTTCAGGCGAAATCTTTCGCCAGGCCCTCATACTTGGCGGGGGATGCTAATTTTCAGCCATCTTTACGTTCTCACTGTGAGATCAGAACTGAAAAGAGCGACATGATGCGATTGACAGGCGTACTGGACACACTGCCCAATACGTCTGTGCAAAGTTTCATCAGGCTTTCACTGTATTTTCCATTTCGCGACCGATCGTTCCTTAGTTTCCGAATAACCCTCGTAATTTCGAGATGTCTGATGCCAATTAGTCCAACATGAATCCAACTGTTTGTAAATGCAACTGAATACAAGGAAGAGCACCAACAGTATATAGAATAGCTTCCCCATCAATCAAATTCAAAACACAGGGTAGCTGTGGCCTGTTGAAACTGTACCCTGCTACAAGACACATGTACTGAATTATATAAACTTTTTTTCAAATGAATACACTTTCCTAATCCCATCTCACAAGATCTGTTTAGGTCCTGAAGTTGTTTCTTACTTCCAACGAATAACTTAGCTCTTCTCTATCTGTTCGATCACAAGGATACCAAGTGCTGCACTCCCTGATCGTGATATAAATGACTGCGATGCTGGTTACCATATCATTTACTTTAGTCTGCTTTGGCAAATAAGTATTTTACTATCTTTACAAAAACGTAGCCAGCTGTCCAAGGAATCATTGCAAACAATAAGGTGTGACAGTGCATTAATGTTACGGTTTGCGTGGTAGAGTAATTATGGTGTACGCGTACGTGGAGAAAGTTTTTGCGCAGCAATCGCCAAAACCTCTCAGACAAACAGAAGCTAAACGATGTCAAAGTTAGCGTAAGGAGGGCTATGCGTGAAGCGTTCAGTGAATTCGAAAGTAAAATTCTATGTACCGACTTGACAGGAAATCCTAGGAAGTTCTGGTCTTACGTTAAATCAATAAGTGGCTCGAAACAGCATGTCCAGACACTCCGGGATGATGATGCCATTGAAACAGAGGATGACACGCGTAAAGCTGAAATACTAAACACCTTTTTCCAAAGCTGTTTCACAGAGGAAGACCGCACTGCAGTTCCTTCTCTAAATCCTCGCACAAACGAAAAAATGGCTGACATCGAAATAAGTGTCCAAGGAATAGAAAAGAAACTGGAATCACTCAACAGAGGTAAGTCCACTGGACCTGACGGGATACCAATTCGATTCTACACAGAGTACGCGAAAGAACTTGCCCCCCTTCTAACAGCCGTGCACCGCAAGTCTCTCGAGGAACGGAGGGTTCCAAATGATTGGAAAAGAGCACAGGTAGTCCCAGTCTTCAAGAAGGGTCGTCGAGCAGATGCGCAAAACTATAGACCTATATCTCTGACGTCGTTGTAGAATTTTAGATGTTTTTTGCTCGAGTATCATGTCGTTTTTGGAAACCCAGAATCTACTATGTAGGAATCAACACGGATTCCGGAAACAGCGATGGTGTGAGACCCAACTCGCTTTATTTGTTCATGAGACCCAGAAAATATTAGATACAGGCTCCCAGGTAGATGCTATTTTTCTTGACTTCCGGAAGGCGTTCGATACAGTTCCGCACTGTCGGCTGATAAACAAAGTAAGAGCCTACGGAATATCAGACCAGCTGTGTGGCTGGATGGAAGAGTTTTTAGCAAACAGAACACAGCATGTTGTTATCAATGGAGAGACGTCTACAGACGTTAAGGTAACCTCTGGCGTGCCACAGGGGAGTGTTATGGGACCATTGCTTTTCACAATATATATAAATGACCTAAGATAGTGTCGGAAGTTCCATGCGGCTTTTCGCGTATGATGCTGTAGTATACAGAGAAGTTGCAGCATTAGAAAATTGTAGCGAAATGCAGGAAGATCTGCAGCGGATAGGCACTTGGTGCAGGGAGTGGCAACTGTCCCTTAACATAGACAAATGTAATGTATTGCGAATACATAGAAAGAAGGATCCTTTATTGTATGATTATATGATAGCGGAAGAAACACTGGTAGCAGTTACTTCTGTAAAATATCTGGGAGTATGCGTGCGGAACTTTTTGAAGTGGAATGATCATATAAAATTAATTGTTGGTAAGGTGGGTACCAGGTTGAGATTCATTGGGAGAGTCCTCAGAAAATGTAGTCCATCAACAAAGGAGGCGGCTTACAAAACACTCGTTCGACCTATACTTGGGAATTGCTCATCAGTGTGGGATCCGTACCAGATCGGGTTGACGGAGGAGATAGAGAAGATCCAAAGAAGAGCGGCGCGTTTCGTCACAGGGTTATTTGGTAACCGTGATAGCGTTACGGAGATGTGTAATAAAATCAAGTGGCAGACTCTGCAAGAGAGGCGCTCTGCATCGCGGTGTAGCTTGCTCGCCAGGTTTCGAGAGGGTGCGTTTCTGGATGAGGTATCGAATATATTGCTTCCCCCTACTTATACCTCCCGAGGAGATCACGAATGTAAAATTAGAGAGATTAGAGCGCGCACGGAGGCTTTCAGACAGTCGTTCTTCCCGCGAACCATACGCGACTGGAACAGGAAAGGGAGGTAATGACAGTGGCACGTAAAGTGCCCTCCGCCACAGACCGTTGGGTGGCTTGCGGAGTATAAATGTTGATGTAGATGTAGACATATTGTAACTGAGGCGGAATAAGGGGAACCAGCCCGCATTCGCCGAGGCAGATGGAAAACCGCCTTAAAAACCATCCACAGGCTGGCTGACACACCGGACCTCCACACTAATCGGCCGGGCGGAGTCGTGCCGGGGACCGGCATGCCTTCGCGTCCGAAAGAAGTTCTAACAATACGACTACTTGCAAAGTAGGTTAGAAATCAGATTAATAATGTTGCTCAAGCAGCATATGTTCTCTTTATCGGGCAACAACAAAGTTATTGACTGTGGATGGTACCATCAGAATGGAAATAATGAAGTCACTGTAAAAAAGACGTTAATTTTGGCACTTACCTTGAATGGATTCCCACGTAGATTTCGTCGAAGTTGTTATGGCTCATCTTGTTGATTCTAGGGTGATTCAACTTTGACCGCTAGAAGGTCCAGATCTGTATTTTAGCAATATTTGAAGACCTAACAAATGCGTTTTTCAGGAAATTCTTAATGATCAAACAATCCCAGATCAGAACAATGGTATGGTAGAAATAATTTTTGACTTGGTGTTCACGATCCACATTTTTATTAAACTTCTTCTAAATTCACATATACTTCTTAATTGACACATCATCAAGAAAACAGTTTTGTATCTATCTTCATATATTTAATTTCCACTGTGACCGAACACAAGACTTGACTGTTCTTTTACAAAGTGAAAGAACAACTTAACTTCTGCAGAGTAAAACAAAGACTGCTCTGTGCGCATTCGCGCCAAAACGGTTACAAGTAAGCCAAAGATTATGACAGTCTCACAGAAATGAATACACACAAGAACCATATCACTGTAATTATATCGATACATCGGAGTACCTATACATTAATAAAACCAAATGTGAATATTGACACAAAAATATGTCTGATACTTCGCAGAAAAGTAGTACGATATCACTGGTATCGAGAACTGGGGTTGGAGTGCCGTAATGGTCACGTAACCATTACAAAGTGCGTTGAACCGCACGGCTAACCGGGCGATCAGGCAAACAGTACATGAGTTACAAATTTACTCTTTGCTTTTCCTGCAAAACACTTTTGAGTAGAAATAAACGGTGACGAATAATAATTAATATTCTGAACACATGACCGATAATTCACCCTAGATACCAAAACGTGTATACTGTTGAATAGAATGGAATCCTTACACTTCAATAATTACTCGGCTAGCCCTTGCAGCAAATAAACTCTCTTCATGTTACTTTTTTTCCAAATGTGCTGCCACTCTTTGACATCATCTAAAAATTATTCTCTATCCTCATTCACACCAGGCAACATCTCAAATAAAAATCATCCTCTGTTCTGCACATCCCTCTTCAAAGCTCTTCACTCACTGACGACTCTCGCTTTCTCGCAGAAGATTTAAGCTGTGTTTCCGCTACTATTATTAATACAACCTATGGTAGCCAAAGACATTAAAAATGGCAAAGATTCCAAACAAAAGTTCCGTCACTCATGACATATAAACCTTTCCAGTTGAAGCTATATGCAATGGTATACACTTCTCTGCCGCCCAAAGTATGTTCGATTCGTTATACAATTGGGTTAAAACCATTTTTACTGTCAGACATGATAACATTGAGTAGCAAACATCGCATTCATTCCCTGAAACCTGTAATCCAGTCATGTATTTTTGATACTATTTACGCACAGTTTGAAAATTTTCGTTTTCTATACTTCCTAGTGTTGCCATTTTAGCGGCCTTCAGTACTGCTGCCATTCATGAACAGAATTTCAAGGGGGTGTTTTCCAACATGGTGACGCTCGCCCACATATTGCCTTGGCCTGTTCGATCACCAGATCTGACTTCAATCGAGTACATATGGGACATCATCGGATGACAACTCATGCGTCATCAACGAACAGCATTAACCGTCCCTGTACTGAGCGAAAAGGCAACATGCATAGAATTCCAGCCAACAAACTGACATCCGGTGCCTGTGCTACACATTGAATGCACGTTTACATGCTTGCATTCAACATTCTGGCAGCTGCACCGGTTATTTATGTAGCAGCATTTCATACATGCAATCTCACGCTTACATTGACCTGTGATCTTACAATGTTATTCACTTCACTATCTTACCTAGACAAATGTATTTCCCGAAATGTCATTACTTTACATTAATTATTTTTTTATGTTGCCTTTTTTCCGTTAGTGTATCTTCTACCAAATTTTAATTAATAATTTGTCTATACAACTATTGCCGATGACAGAAAACATACGAGATTACATTTGAAACGTGCTTTGCTGTCAGGAATTTTTTACGTTATTTGACGGAGGAATTTTGTGATTGCATACTGAAGACCTTTATGAGTCGCTGAAAGAATGAAGGAATTACGTTAATGTTTTTCCAGTGTTGCGGCTATGGGCATTGCCATTCGTCTCAAGTTGTGATGAATTATTTGTGACGTGTTTCAGTACCAAGAATGTATAGAAAATGACTGTGGATGCTGAGCAATGTTCGATTTGTGCAATCAATACTTCGTTATTGCGTGGAGAGTTACGCCATGAGGTTATACCGTAAGACATAAATGACTGGAATTATGCGAAATTTGATGGGAAGTTTTTTTCCGAATACAGCAAGCACAAGAAAAGCAGAAGCTTCTGAACTTTTCTGATTGACACGTCCAGTAATATTTTCGTTTCATATCAGATTTTCTTAAGTATATATACTTAAAAATTAGAATATTATATCACTTATGGGGCCGATCAAAACGTTTCTGTTTGACGGCGTTGTTGCAGCGTATATGCAACGTATCGCGACTCTGATGTTGATATACAGGGTGGGTCACTAACTGTTGCTACCTGGAATAACTCCCAAAGTATGATAGTAGCTGGGAAGTTTGTGGGACATGGTGTTGCATGGGACAACGGGGACCATAATATGACGTTGGTTTTTGTTGCTAGGTGGGATCGCGTCAGAGATATGAAGGTCAACTTAGTTCTGTTTTTAATTTTTTCTAATTTTTTAAAAATTATTTTAGTACTGATTTTGTGATAGCGCCTATCGAGACGAATCCAATTATGTGTAACAGTAAGGTTTTTGAAGGTCAACGAAGCTCACAAAGGTGGCATTAACGTCCATTTACAGAAAATGTTCGAAGTGATGGCAATTGGCAGGCCTACCAATGTAGAGCTGCAATCTTCTTATCATGGATTGAGTGGTATTCCTTATCACATCGGCTCTTATCGAAGCACGTGCTCTGACATTTCTCTCTCGTATATCCGGCAAATAGTAAACATTCGCCGAATACGGCGTGTCCATCTAACGTGCCATTGACATGTAAACACGATTTGACGCTTTCGCAATACAACACTAATAGGAACGGTAAGACTAGTATATTCAAATCAATCGAGTGTGAATGATGTTTTCCTTCGAAGACAAAGTCGATATGCTTCTTATTTACATAGAATGCCAACGAAATTCATTGAGAACTAGACACTTACACACTGAAAGATATCCTCAACGTACTCACCCTACACGTGGTACATTTAAATACGTGTATGGTAACTTGAGAACAACTGGATCTTTAACACATCAGAAACATATGCGGCAAAGGAAAGTTACTAACGAGGAAACGAAAATTGGTCCTCATGCCGCTGTGGTTCGAGACCCTTGTGTTAGTTCGCGTCAAATCGCAAGGGAACATGGTATGAGCCAGAGTAGTGTTGTTCGTGTTCTGCATCGACATAAATATCATCCTTACCATATCGATCTCCACCAAGAATTAACTGGTACGGATTGTGTGCGTCACATTGAATTCTGCCGATGGGCTCAGTTTCAGATTCAGAGGGATGACACATTTATTGACCTCATTTTATTTACTGACGAGGCTACATTCCGAACCACGGAATTGTTAATTTGCATTACAGGTATTATTAGACAACTGAAAATCCATGTTGGCTGCGACAAGTTGCATACCAAAAACCGTGTCGGTGAAGGTATGGTGTGGGATTCTGGAGGACAGAATTATAGGTCCGTATTTCATTGAAGGAAATCTTGGTCGTAGGAAGTACACAACATTCCTGCAAGAAACATTAGGTCTGTTATTGGAAGAAATACCTTTAGGAACAAGGAACAGGATGTGGTGTCAACATGATGAGTGTCCGCAAAATTTTTCGATGATGAATAGAAATGAGTTGCAGAGACAATTCCCAAATCGTTGGATTGGACGCGGAGGAGATGTGTCGTTCGCCAGACTTGACGCCTCTGAATTTTTCTTTTGGGGATTCGTAAAAGACATTGTTTACAAAGACGTTCCAACTACATCTGAAGATATGCGAGAGAGAACTGTCAGAGCACGATGTAATAAGGAATACCATTGAGTCCATGATGAGAAGATTGCAGTACTGCATTGATAGCAATGGTCATCACTTCCAACACCTTCTGTAAATGAACTTTCATGCGGCCCCTGCCGCCGGAGGTTCGAGTCCTCTCTCGGCAATTGGTGTGTGTGTCATTAGCATAAGTTAGTTTAAGCTAGTTTAAGTAGTGTGTAAGTCTAGGGACAGATGACCTCAGCAATTTGGTCCCTTAGGAATTCACACCCATTTGAAAAATTATGCCACCTTTGTGACCTTCGATGACCTTCAATGACCTTGCTGTTACACATCATTGGATTCGTTACGATAGCCGCTATCACAAAATAAGTACTAAATTATAGCAATCCATTTAAAATACAAAAACTATGTTGACCTTCATATCTCTGAAGTGACCCCAGTTAGCAATAAAAAACCATCGTCATATTATGGCCCGCTTTGTCCAATGCAAGTCTTGTCCGACAAACTTTTCAGCTACTGTCATACTTTCGGAGTTATTCCACGTGGCAGTAGTTAGTGACTCACCCTGCATAATCAAGACGTGTAGGCAAGGGATTACTATGGCACACGCGTCTTCCCGGTGTATGCGGAAATCTGTACTGTGGCGACGTTATTACCAAATGCTTCCAAACAGGAACAACCTGCTGTCATTCTTTTCTCGACTGCCAAAGAACAAATACCAGTCGACATCCTTCAGGAAAATGAAGAATGTGTGTGGGGCAGCACGTCTTTCGAAAACCAGCGTTGTGGAAAACTGCAGCATGGGGAGCTGCCGCCTCTTGCCATCGGACGTCCCCATATCACAAATAACTTAATACAGCAGTTACGCCAACCGAAGTGGGAGACATTCGAGCTACTGATCTCTCCCCACACGATTATTACACATTCTGCCTGTTAGAAAAAAAAGGTCTTGAAAGATCGACGATTCCTGTCGCACGTGCATGTGCAGCAGGCAGTTACGGATTTCTTCACGCAAAAGTATACTTTCTTTTACCAAACGGATATCTTCAACCTAGTTTGCCGATGGTACGATTGCATCATTGCTTACGGCGATTTTGTCTGACTAACATACCAGTCCTGGACGGTACGGCTCTAAGGTCGCTATAATTTCGCACCTTACAAGCACCCATCCTCTTGCCATGACCTACAAACACAATTAGGTATCACGTGATAGGTTGTACATCGTATATATGAATATATAAAGAAGACTGACATTGTCACGTACGCCTTGTAAATAATTGTTAACGCCTATTGCATGAAAGGTGACGGAGTGTCATTATTATCATACTAGTAGAGGTTGGAATGACAGTGGAAATGAAACGGTAGGTGGATCTCAAGCCCTGGGTGGAAGGCCCACACAGGTGTGATGGCCCTGCTTAAACACAGGAAGTAGCAAGACGGACGTTGGGACACCGGAGCTCTGGGGCACAGTAGAGTCGCGACCGGCCAATCCGCTAGCCGGACAGGAAGGATTATACTTCGGAAACTGCGAAAATCTTGGACGCAGCTGAGAGGAACGAGGAAGCGTCACCTTGGAAACCACGCAGGCTAGGTTATTTCCAACGATTTTTACTCAGAAGCGTACCATTGTACGAATATAGGTTTTTCCTCGCAAACTTTCCGCGACGGACGACAAAAGACTGAAATATGGTTGGCCGGCGTTCGGAAGAATCTGTAGAGAGGGAGAACATTCCGTGGTTTCGGGAATATGATTCGGTTTTCGGAATTACGATCGTGGGGAGCAGAGCCTTGCTGGGAAGCCAGCGGTGGAGAGACGTGGTCTTCCGTTGTGAGCGCCCGTGTGTGACGGTCGCTCGGTATCAGCTTTTGTTGGTACAGACGGACTTGCTGTCTCTGCTCTCAGGAGAGTTTATCGTTAGAACAGTTAGGTACTGTACTGTTGCGAGCCTATGCGATTCTGGACTTCACCTCCGGGTTTGGAAGTCGTCGTTGAGTACGCAGCATTCAGTAATTGAGGACGCTCCTTCTGCCTATGTTTACGTTCGGACGTTATCTGAACTCCGTCCTTGTGGCTGGGAGTTCGCGTTTCTCGTGTGTAGAACACAGAGAGGAGAAGACAGTATTAGAGTATATTAGTCAGAGGACCGCCTTCTGCCGTCCTAGTGTTTGAAAGAGTTTTATTTTGCGCCTGGAGTTCTTCTATCGACGCAGACGTGTGAGAGAATCAGTACGCCGACGCACCAGACGCAGTGCATACGGTGATATCGCAAATTGCTTCTGTCTATTTGGGCTATAAAGCCAAGCAGCTATGATCACGTTAGCTTATTTCCACTGAGGTTCCACACCACCGTAGATCATCTTTGAAAGTAGTGTCTTCTATTGCTTGTTACGTAGATGATGTCAGTCATTTCGCGTTATTGATTAGATCGCGCAGTCATAATGAGGGGCAGAGTCGGGCAATTGATTAGTAATTTTACTTATGAAATGTAAACTTTGTACTATAAAGGTTCTCTTAATCTACAACAAATATACAAGCTCGAACAACGTTTATCATTTACTAGGATTAGTTGCCTTTGTCATTCAATTATGTTTAGATTGTAATTTATAGAATTAAGAAATGGTTCAAATGGCTCTGAGCACTATGGGACTCAACTGCTGAGGTCATTAGTCCCCTAGAACTTAGAACTAGTTAAACCCAACTAACCTAAGGACATCACACACATCCATGCCCGAGGCAGGATTCGAACCTGCGACTGTAGCGGTCTCGCGGTTCCAGACTGCAGCGCCTAGAACCGCACGGCCACTTCGGCCGGCTATAGAATTAAGAGATCCTAAGATCTGCTTCAGGGGGTAATCAGACAGGGCCAAATCTTTATTTTAGCGTTTATTATTTTCCGTTGCGCACATTCATTTTACACCCACCTCGAGTAGCATCTTGGACGGCCTACAAACGATATTTTTGATCGCCTCTTATAATATCTCTTTGACAGGGATACCTACTGATTTGATCAGAGAAGGAATCAGGTAGGATCTTTTCCAGGAACCAACTCAGCATTCCCTGAAATGTTTAGGGAAACCACAAGAAACCAGAATCGAGACGGTTCAGTGGAAATATCTCGACCTGGTCCCGTGCACGAGTCCACTACATTACCCGATCCACCAACTCGCTCCGTGTCCGCAGCTCGTGGTCGTGCGGTAGCGTTCTCGCTTCCCGCGCCCGGGTTCCCGGGTTCCATTCCCGGCGGGGTAAGGGATTTTCTCTGCCTCGTGAAGACTGGGTGTTGTGTGACGTCCTTAGGTTAGTTAGGTTTAAGTAGTTCTAAGTTCTAGGGGACTGATGACCATAGATGTTAAGTCCCATAGTGCTCAGAGCCATTTGAACCATTTTTGAACTCGCTCCGTACGAGGTTCTGTGAGACTTATTTTCATCCATGATAAGCATCTTTGACCAGTTAATATTTACAAATGTCGTGTATTACTGTATGCGTTGCAGTTATCCGTGATTAAGAAGCCGTTATAAGCGTTCACAGCAAGTTTAAAAAAAAAAAAAAAAACAGGAACAAAAGATTTTAAAGCTATACAATAAGTGAGAATTCCGGGTGGTGTCGACTATAGAGCATGAGTAAAAGACTTCCAGATCTGTAATCTCCATTGCTGCCTTAGTCATTCACACTATGAACCATTCTCCACCATTTATTTCATTACTTTAGGAATGGAGAACGATAAATTTCACAATCTGCACTCCATCGCCACCTTCATACATAATATCTTCGTTGTCTCATGCCCAGCAGCAAAATACCGTCGAAAAGAACGCCTATACAAACTGTAGAGCAATTTTCATATTTAAAATCGGTTTCACTCAGGTACACTGTCTATGATAGTATTGAAACACTAATTAAGGAGGAAGGGTAATATTTAGCTTCACCAAGTTTTAATTAAAAATTCGTTTATAGGACTACTGCCGTTGTCCAGAAGAAAATAGATGACATTGCATTTGAAATTAGCTTTGCTGTCACTTTTTTTTCGAATTGGCAGAGGAATGTTCTGATTGTATGTCGAACAGTTGTATGAGTGTCTGAAGGCTTTAGTAATAAGGCAATATAAACAAAGTTTTTCTAGTGTTATAGGTACGTTTTTCCAGCGTTACAGTTATGCAGATTACCATTCCCCACAAATTGTGATGAATTATTTGTAACGGATTTCATTAGCGACTATGCGTGAAAATTATTGTAAGGACCACATATTACTTCCGCTGCTCGCTTTTGTGCATTCAGTACTTCGTTTCTACATGGCGAGTTACACCATGGAAATATAGACATGGTTGAGTGGAATTACGCAAGATGTGTTGGGATGTTTATTTGTTTGTTTTCGAATCTAGCAATTATAAGTAAAGCAGAAGTTGCTCAGGTTTACTGAGACTGGATTCGTGATTTCCTGTCAGAGAGGTCACAGTTTCCAGTAATTGACGAAATGTCATCGAGTAAAACAAAAGTGATTCATGGCGTTCCCCAAGTAGTGCTATAGGTCTTCTGCTGTTCCTTATCTCTATAAACTATTTGGGAGACAATCTGAGTAGCTGTCTTACGTTGTTTTCAGATGATGCCGTCGTTCATCGTCTAGTAAACTCATCAGATGATCAAAACCAATTGCAAAACGATTTAGAAAAGATATCGTTATGGTGCTAAAATTGGCGGTTGACCCTAAATAATGAAAAGTGTGAGGTCATCCACATGAGCGCTAATAGAACTCCGTTTAACTTCGGTTACACGATAAATCAATCAAATCTAAAGGACGAGAATTCAACTAAATAGCTAGGAATTGTAATTACGAACACAGAAAATGTTGTGGAGAAGGCGGAACCGAAGACTACTTTTTTCTGGTAAAACACTTACGAGATGAAACAGTTCTACTAAATAGACTGCCTCCACTAGCCTTGTCCGTCCTGTTTTGGAGTAATGTTGGGCAGTGTGGGATCCTTACCAGACAGCATAAACGGACTACATCGAGAATGTTCAAAGGAGGGGAGCGCGTTTTGTATCATCGATGAATAGTGGTGAGAGCGTCACGGACTTGATACAGGGTGTGGGGTGAGAATCATTAAAACAAAGGTTTTCTTTCTTGCAGCCGGATCTTCTCACGAAATTTCAATCACTAACTTTCTCCTCCGAACGATAAAATATTTTGTTTACGCCGACCCGTGTACGCATAAACGATCATCAAAATAAAATAAGAGAAATCAGACCTAGCTCAGAAAGATACAGGTGTTCTTTTTTCCGCGAGCTGTTGAAATAATTTCTTCAGTTCCATCATTATCGTAATAGAGAATGTGTGTGAAGGTGATTCGATGAACGCTCTGCCAGGCACTTAAGTGTAATTTGCAGAGTACCCATGTAGTTGTAGAGATGTTCAGTAACACGTTTCTTTCATATCAAATTTTCTTCCTCACGCACGCCTAAAAATGATATTTACGTAGTACTGTTCATGTGCAACATTATTTGTTAGCGTCATTCTTATGTTGTATGTATTTGAAAGGAATCGATTTGTAGAGGACCACCTAACAAATTCATAAAACGTGTTATTACCAAGTTCTGCTGTTCCTGTCTAGGATTAAAAAGCCTGTACATACGATGGTAATCCCAAAAGTAAGGTCTCCTATTTTTTATAAGTACATACACCTGTTTATTTCTACACCATTTCTGTCGATGCATTTTTGTAGACACTGAGGCAGTTTTTGTATCCCCATGTCATAACAGCTCCGCGCCATGCTATTCAGAAGATTATGAACCTCTTCTTCCACCTCGTCATCGGTGCTGAATCGCTTTCCGGCCAAATTTTCTTTCAACGTAGGGAAATGGGCGCCAAGTCAGAACTGTAGGGTTGGTGGGTGATTATGTTCCACTGAAACTGTTGCAGGAGAGCAACGGTTTATCGAGAGCGATGTGTGGGCGATCGTTGTCGTGCAGAAGTGTACGCCCTTGCTCATCATTCCTCTTCTCCGGTTCTGAATTGCCCGTTTGAGTTTTCTGAGTGTCTCACAGTACCTATCAGGGTTAATTGTGGTCCCAGCGATTCAGCTCCGACGACGCGGTGGAAGAAGAGATTCATAAATTTCTGAACAGCATGGCGACGAGCTGGTATGACATGGGCATACAAAAACTGCCACAGCGTCTACAAAAATGCATCGACAGAAATGGTGATTACGTCGAAAAATAGCTAAATGTTCAAGCTGTAAACTGATGTAAACCATTGTAGAAATAAACAGGTGTATGTACTTATAAAAATATAGGAGACCTTACTTTTGGGATTACCCTCGTAATTAGGAAAAGGACTAACTTTTCTTTATGTATGTTCAGTGGAGGGTTATTTCGATGAACCATATGCCACACACTTCAGTTTGATTTGCAGAGTAGCCATGTCGATGTATCAGGTATTGGACTGGACAAAAAATTGGACCCTTTTGAATACCAGTCGAGATTTATTTCTAATTCCTAAAACTTTCTTTCCTACAAACACAGTCTGAATTACTCAACACAACTTTCTATATTCTTTCAGTCGGTTGCAATTCAAGTCAGTAGTTTGAGGCGTTATTAATTTTATTGAACTGAGTTCGTGGAACACGTACCTTTGCACTGTGTGAAAGGTTTGCAGTCGGGCTGAGTACTCCGAATGTGTTTGGCCTGTTGTTCATGTGGACGAACAATTTTTCACCGTTATGTATAAATTCAGTTCAAGCCTTTGCAATGAAGGGCCACAGTTCGAACGGCTACGCTGTACAGGCTAACCACCTACAGCGAAACCAGGTCACAGCCGAACGAAGTACTGCTAGCATCAATGCAGGCGAAAGTCAAAGAGCACTCTGGTGGTGATAAACAAAGCAATGGAGAGACTGCGCAACCGCAGCCACGAATCCCGGCCTCCAGTATCGGGCCGATCGTAATCAACGCTGCCAGCAATGCCGAGCCGTAAGCGTTTAGCGCGGACGGCTTCCATTTCCTCGCACCGCGGCAAATCGACTTAGTACAAATTATTGAACAAGAGCAAAGCCGTGTAATCCTGGCGGGAGTCCAGGTTCGAGCCCGGGGGAGCCCCTTTGTGACGCGGCGCGCGCACGCCTCGCCGCGCACGGTCGCTTCATTAACACTTCATTACTGTCGCACAAAGGCCGGCAGCAGCCCGACGCACTGCCCGCCCCGTGAGCGCGTGCTTGTGCGTGTGCTAGTGCGTGTACACCTGTTTCGAAAGACCCGCCTCACTCGTTACGTGTGAAGCACGGATTTGCGCGCAGCGACCAGAGTGGCTGCAGACGTCCGCGTGCAGGCCGTACAGGGACGAATCAGTCCGGCTTCCGTGCGGTGTGCCTGTCCTCCGAAGATTCGGCGTTCTTCAGGGAATAGGAGAGACATCACCGATCTGCAGCAAACGATGGAAAATACCTGGGACAATATACACTACTGGCCATAAAAATTGCTACACCAAGAAGAAATGCAGATGATAAACGGGTATTCATTGGACAAATATATTACACTAGAACTGACATGTGATTACATTTTCACGCAATTTGGGTGCATAGATCCCGAGAAATCAGTACCCAGAACAACCACCTCTGGCCGTAATAACGACCTTGAATACGCCTGGGCATTGAGTCAAACGGAGCTTGGATGGCGTGTACACGTACAGCTGCCCATGCAGCTTCAACACGATACCACATTTCATCAAGCGTAGTGACTGGCGTATTGTGACAAGGCAGTTGCTCGGCCACCATTGACCAGACGTTTTCAATTGGTGAGAGCTCTGGAGAATGTGCTCGCCAGGGCAGCAGTCGAACATTTTCTGTATCCAGAAAGGCCCGTACAGGACCTGCAACATGCGATCGTGCATTATCCTGCTGAAATGTAACGTTTCGCAGGGATCGAATGAAGGGTAGAGCCACGGGTTGTAACACTTATGAAATGTAAAATCCACTGTACAAAGTGCCGTTAATGCGAACAAGAGGTGACCGAGACGTGTCACCAATGGCACCCCATACCGTCACGCCGGGTGATACGCCAGTATGGCGATCACGAATACACACTTCCAATGTGCGTTCACTGCGATGTCGCCAAACACAGATGCGACCATCATGATGCTGTAAACAGAACTTGGATTCATCCGAAAAAAATGACGTTTTGCCGTTCGTGCAACCAGATTTGTCGCTGAGTACATCATCGCAGCCGCTCCTGTGTGTTCAAAAATGGTTCAAATGGCTCTGAGCACTATGCGACATAACTTCTGAGGTTATCAGCCGCCTAGAACTTAGAACTAATTAAACATAACTAACCTAAGAACATCACACACAGCCGGCCTCCTGTCTGTGATGCAGCGTCAAGGGTAACCGCAGCCATGGTCTCCGAATAGATAGTCCATGCCGCTGCAAACGTCGTCGATCTGTTCGTGCAGATGATTGTTCTCTTGCAAACGTCCCCATCTGTGGCTGCACGATCCGTTACATCCATGCGGATAAGATGCTTCTCAACTCGACTGCTAGTGATACGACGCCGTTGGCGTTCCGTATTACCCAGCTGAACCCACCGATTCCATATTCTGCTAACAGTCATTGGATCTCGACCAACGCGAGCAGCAATGCGCGATACGATAAACCGCAATCGCGATAGGCTACAATCCGACCTTTATCAAAGTCGGAAACGTGATGGTACGCATTTCTCCTCCTTACACGAGGCATCACAACAACGTTTCACCAGGAAACGGCGGTCAACTGCTGTTTGTGTATGAGAAATCGGTTGGAAACTTTCCTCATGTCAGCACGTTGTAGGTGTCGCCACCGGCGCCAACCTTGTGTGAATGCTCTGAAAAGCTAATCATTTGCATATAACAGCGTCTTCTTCCTGCCTTTAAATATCGTGTCTGTAGCACGTCATTTTCGTGGTGTAGCAATTTTAATGGCCAGTAGTGTATCGTTTACATTCAAGAATACACGCCTAAACGTAAAATCTCCTTGGTTGTTAGGCCGCGTCATTTTTCTTCAAACAATTTCTCTTACTGTCTAGACACCATGGCCACCAACGGTAGCCCAATATTTTCACCCAGTAATCTTACTTGTCCATCACAAGAGAGAGAAAAGTCCCCTTTATAAGAGAAGGCGGCACTGGTCTTTTGAGTGCTACGGTGGGCGCCGCAAGATCCTGAATAAGATCCCAGCAGAGGGGTCGAAACGTTGATTGTTCGAAGAAATATGAAGCGGCTCCTAACTATCCAGAACATTTTAACTGCAGTGACAACGACGAAAAAAGCCTGCAGACTTATATAATACACGCCTACGTTGCTCCAGAAGGGGAGGGGGAGGGGCACACTGTATATTGATGTGACAGTTTGTGCACCCTCTACATTGACGCGTGTGTCATTTCGTATGATTTTGTTGTCATATAATCTTATAACGATGAACTAACTGCCAACTCATTTGTCAATAAAGTGACCTTGTTCATGAAATGCTGCATTTTTCCTCGTTGTGTAATTACCGCTGACCAGCAAAAACCAAGCAAACATTAAATACTTATCCATGGCTGGTTACGTTACGCATTAATTTTTTGTGACGTTTACTGGGCAACCTTTGGCCGTTACATCAACTACGCTAAAAGTGCCGTAATGCCGTTAATTTGTTAAGTTAAAAAGCATTACACAGCAGCAGCTAGACACACCAAAATGGGTTTACCTACAGGAAAAATTCTGTGCTGTGGCTGTAGCTCCATAGCGTTGCATTTTCGACCGACGGCTTTTTGCAACATTTTGTTCGATTCCACGCCCCCTACGCCCTAGATAGCTCTACTTCCCCTCAACACAGATTGTTGATCACTAATAAATTATCAGTACCACGAACACATATTTGGTTAGAGGAGACCTCAACGGAAACCTAGAAAACAATTACATATTGGATTTCTAGTAGATAATTATAAGAATCTTCAGCGTCATATTTCATAGTTCAACCAAATTTTCTCGCACACTATTAACTAAAACACTAATGTCCAAAAGTTATGGGATACACCCCGATTCACAAAATGAAACATAGCGGCAATATAAGCAGCCAAAGGCCCTCCTGTTACGTGGACAGAGTGATACGGAAATAAGGTAATCCATACATCCATCCGTGAGCAGGAGGCGGTCCTTTGAGTTACTGTACCGAACGTCAGTACGGGATGTGCTTCCCTCGTTTGGCAGTACGGGATGCACAACGTTTCCGTATACGGTGCGTCATGTTTTCCAGCACGGTCGGCGATGACACCTCCCCTCTGTTGTGGACATTTAAGGGCAAGAACGTTTCACAGACAATGATTTTTTTCTTGCTGCAGGTAATTGTCCATCTGCCGAGACGCGTATAAAACTTTATCTTAGTTCCTTCCTTTTTTCCAGATTAAACCGTCATACGCTCATGAGCATGACACTATGTACTCGTAAATGATTCTTTTTATGCAAACAGCGGACAAGGTATTACCATCGCCGAACCAAACCATGACCCGCCTGCTTGTGACCAAAATGCTTGTGGTGCATCACTGAAACTATAAACCAAGTTGTAGAAACAGACAGCATACTGTGAAAAGTGTCTTTAGTTTCCAGCTCCCCAATATATTGTCCAATGTCGAATTATCGGTGCAAGTCACACAGCTCACATGCCGCTTTACCTCTGTTTGTTGACGTCACAATCTTGTCACAGGGACGATCGTCCGCAGCTCGTGGTCGTGCGGTAGCGTTCTCGCTTGCCTCGCCCGGGTTCCCGGGTGCGATTCCTGGCGGGGTCAGGGATTTTCTCTGCCTCGTGATGACTGGGTGTTGTGTGATGTACTTAGGTTAGTTAGGTTTAAGTAGCTCTAAGTTCTAGGGGACTGATGACCATAGATGTTAAGTCCCATAGTGCTCAGAGCCATTTGAACCATTTGAACAGGGACGATCATTCTGATTTTATGGAAGTTGTCGGCTTTACTTTCCGCCGTTTGGTGTGCTGCAATCCACTCTGGTGAGCTGATTGGTCTGTACGAGCTTTTGGGGTGCTTGATCCTAATCGAAAACATTTTTTTTTCACTTTACGGTCTGATTCTTATTAACATTTAAAAAGCAGGTGACGTACCTCGCCGCACGTGAAGTGGTTGAGTCTGCTTATCTGTCGCACCAGACCATCCCAACCCAAGAAAGTATTCACATAGGTGGGTTTCCGCTCCAATGTGCGTGGAGGGTCAGGGTTCGAGCCACGCGTCTAGCAGGCAGTACTTTCTCATTTCGTGAGACTATTATGTATTGAAAGCTTTCTTGAAATTACTGCAACCAGTGCCTTTCGTTTTGTTCTTAATTTTTTATTGTCCCATTACCGGTTTTGAAACGCCCAGCGATTCATCATCAGATGGTACGTAGTTATTGATTGTCTGCAGCAGTGTGGGAGTCGTGTATCTGTGGCAAGATATATAAATGAAACATGTAAGCTCTGATTGTGGCGGGAATTATCCAATTATGGGATCGATATACAATATGTACAAGAACGAAGAGGAAACAGTAAGTCTGGAAAACAAAGGACGCAGTGCTCCGATTAAAGAGGGTGTGAGACAGGGATGTAGTCTTTCACTCCTGCTGTTCAATCTGTACATCGAAGAATCATTGACAGAAATAAAGGAATGCTTTAAGTGTGGGATTAAAATTAAAAGGTGAAATGATATCAGTGATAAGATTGGCCAATGACATTGCTATATTCAGTCGAAATCAAGAAGAATTAAAGGATCTGTTGAATGGAATTAATTGGGAATATATCGCAGAAAGACAAAAGTAATGATACGTAGCAGAAACTAGAACAGCGAGAAAATTGACATCAGAACCTAGACAGCAAAATAACCCATGGTGCAAGGAGCAAAGAGGACATAAAAATGGCATTTCTGGCGAAGAGAAGTCTACCAGTATCAATATTGGTCTTAATTTTGGGAAGAAATTTCTGAGGACGTACGTTTGGAGCACAGCATTACACGGCAGCCAAACATGTAGTGTGAGAAAACTAGAACGGAAGAGAATCGAAGTATTTGAGACTTGGTACTACAGAACACTGTTGAAAATTGAGTCGATTGATAAGGAATCAGGAGGTTTTCCCGCAGAATCGGCGAGGAAGGGAATAACTGGAAAACACTGACAAAGAGAAGGGACAGGACAATAGGACATCTGTTTAAACATTTGGGAGTAACTTCCGTGGTACTAGTGAGAGCTGTAGAGGGTAAAAATATAGGGAGAGACAGAGATTGGAACACATCCAGGAAACAGGAAATAATTAAGGAAGTGGGTTGCAAGTGCTACTCCGTGGTGAAAAAAAAAAAAAAAAAAAAAAAAGGTTGGCATGGGAGAGGAAGTTTTACGAGGCCGCGTCAAACCAGTCAAGAGATTAATTGATGACTTAAAAAAAAAAACAAAGAAAAAGCCATACTGCAGTTACATTAAGAACATTGGAGGCAGTAACAGAGAAGTGGATGAAATACGGTTGTAATCTAGACCCAAGTTATTTAATCTCTGCCTAGTGCAAGTTAGGAGGGAAACTAAGGATAAATTTGAGAACGAAATCCAACGTTTACGCCACCGACTACTTCTTCCCTGTTGCTTTATTCTCCGCAGGCGTGAAATGACGGTAATGTCGACAATGAGCTCTCACCCCCACCCCTCGCTGACTGTGGCGGCCACTAATCTGCAAGTAAACTGGCCTGCACAGCGTCATCGCATTGTGTGCGCTGGGGTATTCTGCTTCCCTACAACAGGAGTACTGTGTTCCACACGAACATGCGACACACACAGAACATACTATTGAACACATTGTACGCAGAAACCTGTTGCACGCTCACTAAGTAGCCTCCGACTAGTGTACTAGCTATGCTCCATCACGTTTTTGGGTAATATCCCCACCTCAATAAGTACGACTATGAAGCAACGTGTATATTTTATTTCATCGGGAAGTTCTGTAGACGCTCCTTCGACCACAGGAAATTCCAATGTTGAGAGAAACCTGTCCGATCCCTCTCATATCTTTCTTCATTTCTTAGCTGTACATTTGCTTTTGCCATATGACATCAGTTTGTGATGTTGCCAACCTCTCTGAAAGAAAAGTGTCATTGTATTCTTTATGTTTTCATGACTAACAAATAATGATGTGGGTTCGCACTCCTAACTCCATTCCGAAGCCATCTAATCAGGAAATCCATTGCAACAACGGATAACAAAAAGGTAAATTGGTAAAGGGAACATATGGCCATGCTGGTGTATGTGTAACTACTTGAACTTTGAGTGAAACCTTCTGGTGCTGTGATGAACAGTCTTTCAAAATTAATTTTCTCCAATTGTTGAAATGTAAGCAATATCAGAGCAAAAGTAACTGCAATCAGCCTAGTAGCTACATCCCGTTTTACTGGAATTTATACACTGAAGAGCAAAAGAAACTCGTTCACCTGCCTAATATCGCGTAGGGCCCCCGTGAGCACGCAAAAGTGCCAAAACACGACGTGGCATGGAGTCGACTACTGTCTGACGTAGTGCTGGAGGGAACTGACACAATGAATCTTGCAGGGCTGTTCATATATCCGTAAGAGTACGAGGGAATGGAGACCTCTTCTCAACAGCACGTCGCAAGGCATCCCAGATATGCTCAATAATGTTCATGTCTAGGAATTTTGGTGGCCAGCGGAAGCGTTTAGACTCAGAAGAGTTTCCCTGGAGCCGCTCTGTAGAAATTCTGGACTTGTAGGGTGTCCCATTCTCCTGTTGGAACTGCCCAAGTCCGTCGGAATGAACGATGGACATGAATGGATGCAAGTGATCATGCAGGATGCTTACGTACGTGTCACATGTCAGAGTCGTATCTAGACGTATCAGGAGTCCATTATCACACCAACTGCACATGTCCCACACCATTACAGAGCCTCCACCGGCTCGAACAGTCGCCTGCTGACATGCAAGATCAATGGATTCGTGAGGTTGTCTCCATACCCGTTCACGTCTATCCGTTCGAAACAATTTGAAACGAGACTCGTGCGACCAGGCAACATGTTAACACATCATCAACAGCCCAATGTCGGTGTTGACGGGCCCAGGCGAGGCGTAGAGCTTTGTGTCGTGCAGTAATCAAGGGTACACGAGTGGGCCTTCGGCTCCGAAAGCCCATATCCATGTTTTTGCGTTGAGTGGTTTGCAAACTGACACTTTTTGATGGCCAAGCGTTGAAATCTACATCAATCTGCGGAAGGGTCGCTCTTCTGTCACGTTGAACCTTTTTCTTCAGTCGTCTTTCACCCCATTCTTTCAGGATCTTTTTTCTGGCCGCAGCGATGACCGAGATTTGATGTTTTATCGAATCACCGGATCCCTGATATTCATGATACACTCGTGAAATGGTCGCACGGGGAAATCCCCACTTCATCTCGACCTCGGAGATGCTGTGTCCCATCCTCAATCTCACTTAAACCTTGATAACCTGCCATTGTAGGAGCAGCAACAAATCTAACAACCGCGCCAGGCACTTGTTGTCGTACAAAGGCGTTGCCGATCGCAACGCCGTATTCTGCCTGTTTACACATCTCTGTATTTGAATACGCATGACTATACCAGTTTCTTTGGCGCTTCAGTGTATGTAACTAGCGAACCCGCCAATGCTTCGCAACTGCTAAATACATCTTCTTCTTTGTTTTCTTTACTAATGCCTTTGTCCCACATTTTGAGCAGGACCGGTAGGTTTAACGTCGGATTGGGCATGGTCAATTTTAAGGGGTGGCCGCATGCCCTTCCTGTCGCCACCCTATAACCCCCAGGACAGAATGAGTGTACCCCAGCTGTCTGCGTTTTGTGTAAACCATGAAATAGTATGAACGTTTTCCAAATGTCTGCGTAAAGTGTAACTGAGGCGGGATATGGGGACCAGACCAGTATTCCACCTTGTGGGATGTGGAAAACCGCCTAAAAACCACATCCAGGCTGGCCAGCACTCCGGCCCTCTTCGTTAAACCGCCAGGCGTATTCGATCCGGGGCGGGCGAGCCTACCCAAGTCTAAGTAGCAGCGCATTAGCGCTTTTGGCTAACGTTACGGGTAAATACATCTTACATATCCTACATCCTAAATGTCTTGCTCCCCATCTCTCTGCCCATCTTCTCATACCCCCTCTGTCTCCATAAATCTACTCCACCCCCTCACTCTGTGCATAGCCTCCTCTCCCGCCTCTCCGCTCCTCCCGCTCTCCGTCTGTGTCCATTTCTGCCTAAATTTTCAGCAGAGTATCGTGTGAAAATTTGAAGTAAATCCGTCAAGATCGTTACGAGATTTTTGTTAACAATGTGTCTTCTTTATATATTACATATGTATTTATATGTGTAGTATATTCCAAAAAGATGTAGCCTATGTACGTCCGAATTACCGTGTAAAAATTGGGACGAAACCGATCAAGAACTTTTCGAGATTTGTGGTAATTAAGCTTCCACTATGTGTTTTCTTCAAGTTACTCACCCTGGAACGTTACTTTCGTCAGTGCATTGTAGCTTAAATGGTGTACTGCAAAATCAAACTCGTGGCCATTGCCAGAATCCACATACTGTCGGTGAAGTCCAGCATTTGAGATGACCTATTTAACATGCTGCTCCGCAGATTAATTGGAAGCGTTTATTAGCGGGCGCAGATTAGCTCCTCGCACTACTAAGCAAGTAAAATGAATTTAAATAAGGTTCGCCAGCCTCACACTGACAGGTAGTGGTGGTAGTTAGTGTTTAACGTCCCGTGGACAACGAGGTCATTAGAGACGGAGCGCAAGCTCGGGTTAGGGAAGGATTGGGAAGGAAATCAGCCGTGCCCTTTCAAAGGAACCATCCCGGCATTTGCCTGAAACGATTTAGGGAAATCGCGGAAAACCTAAATCAGGATGGCCGGAGACGGGATTGAACCGTCGTCCTCCCGAATGCGAAACCAGTGTGCTAACCACTGCGCCACCTCGCTCGGTCACACTGACAGGTGAGGTAGGGTTTAGTTTGTCACAAGTTCAGCGTCAGTAATGAAGAGTCCTGTCTTTTTGTAACTACTGACAGGAAAGATTCTGTGATTCGACCAGTGGACTGGAATATTCACTGCGAACAGATCAGTACAATGCCTCCAACTGACTACTAGGGAGTCCTGCCAATAACTGAAAAGAATTAAGCCTTTCCCGGTCTGACACCTTTAATTTTTATAAGAAAATCACATCAGACACCTTTTGAAGTAATGTATAAGCCAATCAAATCATTATTCTTTATTCAAATAAAGAGGATTATGGCAGTCACTGTGTATATCAGGTCATATTTATTAATCGCCTTGCTACCTGTAGGGAAGCAGCCTACTCACGCCGTAATAAACTCACATCAGTCTTTCCATTGTGTGCCAGCCAGTCTGCTGTAACTAGCTCTGACGTCATAAATGTTGCGCAATACTTTAAAAATCAAGCAAATAACCTAAAACTTTTCTAGCATGTCAGAAGTAATACTAAATTAATATGTGTTAAATATCAGTTCGATAACTTCAGCCATTTTCGAAATTTGGACGTTTTTCTAAAAAAATCATTGGCGCAACAGAAAAGAGCTAGAGACTTCAAAATTTATATTTAGATTCATCTTTCATAATGATTTAATAAAAACAGTACTTTGGATTTCACAAATTAAGATTTTAGTGGAAATTCATGATTTTGTGGTTTTCGTCTCAAAACTGAAGGAAGCAAGATAGATTAAGTAGGCTAATAAATAAGGCTAGGATGTTTAGATTTAAATAGGTTGGAGATCCGCTATGACTATGAAGATGTGAAAAGTTTCTTTTGAATACCTATAAAATTATAGCGATAGCGGATCTCAAAAGGGCCAGTTCAGAGCTCATCTACTGCGTGCAGTGTAATTTAATTAATTCTCTCGCCCAAAATATTTAACTTAGCCACGTCAAAATATTATTATCAATACTTAACTGCGTGCTGAATGCACATTTAAATTAAGAGCTTCATCGGCCATCAGCAAGAGAAGCTATGATTTATTCAATCACTTAAAGTGGTGCATTACTAGCCCAGCGGCTAGTCGGGAGAGCGGATTTGATCAGGCGTTCCCTTAGCCGTCCGCACCGCGGCTTTATATATAAGAACGCTGCGCGAGGAAGCAAGGCCCCAGTTCTCTCCAGACGCTGCATAACACGCCATCCTTGTCGGGAGTCGTGTCGCGTCGGTATCACTGCTACAAACAGCCTCGGATGCCGTATTAAGTTACTAGAGATACGTGTAACCATGAAATCATTTCAAGTGAAGTGTTAATTCTGGGATGATTTTCATTATCTAGCTTCAGTTTGCGTATTGTCGTATTTTCACGTGCCGTCGCGGGACAGACATTCTACCAATAATTTAGCGTGGCGTTTGATGAAACTAATCATCAAATTATGGCGAGCATTCTTTTTAACATTTAATTCGGACTTTTATAGTTGCATCAGCGCATTAGACTCTGAACTGCTCTGTTAGTTAGGTTGTAGGGATACTTGTGTTTTTTTATCAGTGACTTTCAGAATATACTCAACTATTTTGGAATATCGTTTTTGATTATAACCCGGACAATCTCCTAATTCCTCAGAGCTATAAGCTGCAGCTACAATTGTATTCTCAGGTGAAGTGGGCACTAGGAATTCTAATTACAGGCTTCACGTTTTGTTAAATCACTTTCTGGTTGCTAAGTGGAATTAGAGAGCCAGTGTTGAGAACGGCGAAAGACAGCATTAATAACAAACTAAATGCAAGGAACTGAGTCAACATTCAAACATTTGTACAGCAAGCATAAATACAATAAACCGCCGCCCCACATACCTTGTAAGTGGGAATTGGTGCGTCTGTGTACAATATTCGCTTGCAAACTGAAGCCGTGAACAGAGAGTGGTACCAGAGAGCGAGGGGCAAAGCGCAGTGACAGGCACTCCCTGCCCTGAAGCTCCCAGGGCACCCTTGGGGCAACTTACAAGCGGACCTCCGACTGAGGGTGGAGGTATGCTGTGAGTGTTGTTGTGTTTGCGCCGCTTTGGCGGACACAGCCGTCGACTGCTGGCAAATCTCGAAAACGAAGAAATGCACGTGCTAGTGGTGCATACGCTAAAAGATGGCCTGTGGTGGGTTGTGTCCCGTACAGTGGACCTTTTATAATGTGTACCTTTCCGGCAACATATTATCTGCTGAGGACATTGTGCAGTGGCTGACGAGTTCGTAGAAGGCAAGTGCAATGACAGAAAACTTTTCCATCCCACAGTTAAAAAAAATGGCTCTGAGAGCTATGGGACTTAACATCTGAGGTCATCAGTCCCCTAGAACTTAGAACTACTTAAACCTAACTAACCTAAGGACATCACACACATCCATGCCCGAGGCGGGATTCGAACCTGTGACCGTAACAGTCGCGCAGTTCCGGACTGAAGCGCCTAGAATCGCTCGGCTACAACGGCTGGCCCCCACAGTCATGTAAACTATAAAATGCCATGTGACTAGGGTCTCCCGTCGGGTAGACCGTTCGCCGGGTGCAAGTCTTTCGATTTGACGCCACTTCGGCGACTTGCGTGTCGATGGGGATGAAATGATGATGATTAGGACAACAAAACACCCAGTCCCTGAGTGGAGAAAATCTCTGACCCAGCCGGGAATCGAACCCGGGCCCTTAGGATTGACATTATGTCACGCTGACCACTCAGCTACCGGGGAATGACATGGACACCGTGACTTGAGTGTTTTGAAAAGTGTAGTTAAGAAACGGAGGTCACATACCACGTCCCTAAGTTTTTTGAGAGGGGAGTACTGACTGGTCTTGAAAGACATAAGCTCTGACGTAGGCCCTCTTCCCTGTGATTCTCAGAGTGATGCATATGGGAGAATGAACGATTAGATGACGATTTTTAGGCAGTTCGTGGTATTTAGGAACTTAATAATTACACGATTGGCTAGTGCCAAGACAACTTTATGCTCATTTGTGGGTGATGTTCTTTCGACGGAAAATCGGAGCAATGAAACACAGGGGAATTGCGATGTGATTCACTCTTGTAGCATTCTCGCATTCATTCTCACAGTGTTCACTCTCGTAGCGGATTGTGGCTGATTGAATTCGAGTAGCAGTTTTTTTCTCAGGTGGCGGACTTCACGTCTGGCAGCAGACGGCTATTGGATGGATGACTTAGAAACAGAGCGACAGAGTTTAGTTGTAGAGCAGACTGGGCCAAGACATCCATCTGCAACAAGCAATCTGCACGTCCAAACGCATATAACGGCGAGAATATCAGATGGTAGGCTGGTTAAATATGAAATATTAGCTAACGTTCCAGTAAATTCACACTAGCTTTTCATGAATAGGCAGACGTAAAAGTTGCAATTAATCTCACGTTATCTTTCGACACGACCATGCATTCACTGGTTTCACTTTGCTGTTTTTTTTGTAAAGTATTTCCTTGTGAAATTATTTTTTCGCACTGTACCTTTCCTTATTATAACTTAGTTTTAAGTCTCATTTTCGATATTTTTCTGTGTGCCGCATCAGAAATCTTGTAATCTTCTTCATAATTTGTACACACATAGTTTTATAATTAGTACTAAGATTTACCGGGGCCAAACTTTTCATTTGTAGACAGTAAATTTCTTTCATGAATTTAGTTAACAGTAAATAATGCGAATTCAAAATTACGGCCACCCTTTTGCACTAATTGTGTTCGTCAGATCCGTTGCGTGACTTTTATTAAGCATTGAGTCTGGGGAAGCGATTATCCACACAGGAGGCCGAGACTGACACAGATCAGCTGAAGGCTCATGCTGGTATTTCGCATTATCACCACAATAATAAAACAGGAATACAGTATACAGTTCAAAGTTAATAACGAAAAAGTCCCACAAATACACGACACTCAAATTTATACGTATACAAATGAAAATTATAGGTACCAAGTAACCTTAGACAGGTTCGTTAGCCGGCCGGAGGGGCCTAGTGGTTCTAGGCGCTACAGTCTGGAAACCGCGCGACCGCTACGGTCGCAGGTTCGAATCATGCCTCGAGCATGGATGTTTGTGATCTCCTTAGGTCAGTTACGTTTTAGTAGTTGTAAATTCTAGGGGACTGATGAGCTCAGAAGTTAAGTCCCTTAGTGTTCAGAGCCATTAGAACCATTTGAACCAGGTTCGTTACTTTATCCATCTCCACCTGCAGCTAGCTAACAGCTCGACGCTCAGCTCCGTGTCGTCTTTTCCCTAATGTGCCACACTGACCGAGGACAACGGGAAAGTGCACCAAGCAGAATTCGAAGGCCCGCACAAGGAAACTCACTTTCAAGTACTTGCCTTTGCGTGCCATAAAAGTAACCTCGTTGATCACGAAGAACCCAGAATTCCGAATTAACAACCACTTTAAAACATAAACTACGGCCCAGAGGTAAGCAGAAGTAAGCTTGTGTATCCAAGTGCGCTGGAGTCGGGTCTCTTCTTAGTCTCTCCAGTGTTCTGCCTATTCTGAGTGTTGATGGTTTTGCTGTAGCTCTTGGCGGATGGAAGAGATTTTGAGGACTGTGGTTCCCGTTTTTAAGATAAGTGACTAATTTCATTGCTATATTTCGGTTATCTATGGTACGTAAGGAAAGGTATCAGACAAACGTTTCATCGTAACTTCTATAACAGAACGTCCAATATAATTAGATCCTGCTGTGTGTTCGTCTTGCAGTACCAGTCTTTCAATATCGTCCAGAAGTAAGTTCAATTTTTAAATTACGTTTTCTTCTTCTTACTTATATTTAGATCGAAATGGCGGAAAACGAGAAGAAAGCCACCGAAGAGAAAAGATTAAAGGCAGAAAAAATAAAGTCTGGAAAGAGCTTCAAGAACGCTGAACTTAAGTCGACTTTAAAAAAGTAGAAAAAAACGGTAAAGTGTGGAAGAAAACTGTAATTTACTTGAAATAATGGGCCAACGGAGGAGACTGAGAAGTGCAGCCATTCGAAGAAGACTGGTTGCTGTGCACCAAGTGTAGAGACTGGACACATTTTGGATGTATGGATCAAGAGAGTATTTTGTATTTTATTTGCGATCTTTGTAAAATAGTGAAATAAACATTGGACTGAGCCGAAATAGTAACAATAAATTCCCATGCTTACATGTTCTCATATTTTTCAATATGTATCGGTGCACTGTATTATTAACAAGCGATATTATCACAGAAAAGACAATACTCGATACTGCAAAATACTTTCTACAAGTGTTGTAACTGTAGCTCTTTCACTTACGATTTAAATAAGTACTTTAAATTCAAATTAAAAATCATTATACTGTTCTATTATGCCGTGGCGTAAGATAATGGTATATTAATATTCCGATTAACCACGACAGTTACATATAAAGATAAAACACTTAGGCCAGACGATACATGTCTATCCCAAATAACGAATTTTGTCTCCAGGAAATGAACAATCAAATAATGCTAATATGCAGCCATTAATTCACAGAGGAACTTCAGATAAAAGTGTTAATTGGTTCAAATGGCTCTGAGCACTATGGGACTTAACTTCTGAGGTCATCAGTCTCCTAGAACTTAGAACTACTTAAACCTAACTAAGCTAAGGACAGCACACACTCATGCCCGAGGCAGGATTCGAACCTGCGACCGTAGCGGTCTCGCGGTTCCAGACTGTAGCGCTTAGAACCGCTCCGCACTCCGGCCTGCAAAAGTGTTAATGGCATTAGTTTGAGGTTCAACTATTTATTGATGTACAAGAATAGAAGTGGTCGTAATTCACCTCAGTGTGTTCGGAATACAGCGCTCATCAAAGACCTAGACTTGATCTAGTTCCGTAGCCCATTTAATGCACCTTTTCGCCATAAGTTGACACACTACAAATTTGCACGGAAAGAAACCCGAGAAGAACTTATTGCGTTAAAATGCCCAGGTCAGCCGTAATTTATTGCTGCGTGACGGGCTGTAGCACTTACTCATGTACATAGGTGACTGGTCGTGAGTAGCACTGTGCCACTGGCACGGAAGTACAGACACCATAACAAGTGATAGTCCATGGTGGAAGCTTAGGATGGTCAGTGTGTAGACTGAAGTTTCACAAAATCCCACAAAAAGATCTGTGGTGTGTGGATATTACCGCAGTTGGCCCTGACAAACATGTTTGCAATATACAAGTCATGTCAGATGCAATGCTTATTTGTTACCTACATTACCCCCTTACATGGGGTGGGCTGGCAGCATTCAAGATTCCACTCTTCACCCTTTAATTAATATAAGTGAAAGTAATATAATTATTAATTGGACGAAGCAGGAATGAACTTATTATGTAAATTATATTTGTGAATGATGGTTATGGAGGAGGACGGTCCAAATGAGACTAAGTGGAGCGGAAGAGTGTGACAATTAATTTACAACCATGCTCATAAATTAAGGAAATGCTGATACACGGAGAAACAACGCTCTGATGGGTGGTTTGCGGGTTTAAATCACCTTGGGGTATGACCGTGCGTTGCAATTGACCGGCGGTCGTCGCACGGTGACGCTGGCAGCAGTCCACATACGCAGAGGTGTGTTGGTGCATGTCAGAGTACGTTGCAGCGAGTAAGTGTGCAGACTTTTTTTTTCAGACGTGCTAATGGTGACTGTGTGTTCAAAATGGCTCAGAGAACACGATGACGTTATGAGGGGTAGAATACTAGGGCGACTGGAGGCTGGTCAAACACAGCAGGTCGTAGCACGGGCCCTCCGTGTGATCTCAAGATTGTGAACGATTCCAGCAGACAGCATCTACATCTACATCTACATCCATACTCCGCAAGCCACCTGACGGTGTGTGGCGGAGGGTACCCTGAGTACCTCTATCGGTTCTCTCTTCAATTCCAGTCTGGTATTGTTCGTGGAAAGAAGGATTGTCGGTATGCCTCTGTGTGGGCTCTAATCTCTCTGATTTTATCCTCATGGTCTCTTCACGAGATATACGTAGGAGGGAGCAATATACTGCTTGACTCTTCGGTGAAGGTATGTTCTCGAAACTTTAACAAAAGCCCGTACCGAGCTACTGAGCGTCTCTCCTGCAGAATCTTCCACTGGAGTTTATCTATCATCTCCGTAACGCTTTCTCGATTACTAAATGATCCTGCAACGAACCGCGCTGCTCTCCGTTGGATCTTCTCTATCTCTTCTATCAACCCTATCTGGTACGGATCCCACACTGCTGAGCAGTATTCAAGCAGTGGGCGAACAAGCGTACTGTAACCTAATTCCTTTATTTTCGGATTGCATTTCCTTAGGATTCTTCCAATGAGTCTGGTATCTGCTTTACCGACGATCAACTTTATATGATCATTCCATTTTAAATTACTCCTAATGCCTATTCCCAGATAATTTATGGAATTAACTGCTTCCAGTTGCTGACCTGCTATTTTGTAGCTAAATGATAAGGGATCTATCTTTCTATGTATTCGCAGCACATTACACTTGTCTACATTGAGATTCAATTGCCATTCCCTGCACCATGCGTCAATTCGCTGCAGATCCTCCTGCATTTCAGTACAATTTTCCATTGTTACAACCTCTCGATACACCACAGCATCATCTGCAAAAAGCCTCAGTGAACTTCCGATGTCATCCACAAGGCCATTTATGTATATTGTGAATAGCAACGGTCCTATGACTCTCCCCTGCGGCACACCTGAAATCACTCTTGCTTCGGAAGACTTCTCTCCATTGAGAATGACATGCTGCGTTCTGTTATCTAGGAACTCTTCAATCCAATCACACAATCGGTCTGATAGTCCATATGCTCTTACTTTGTTCATTAAACGACTGTGGGGAACCGTATCGAACGCCTTGCGGAAGTCAAGAAACACGGCATCTACCTGTGAACCCGTGTCTATGGACCTCTGAGCCTCGTGGACGAATAGCGCGAGCTGGGTTTCACACGGCCGCCTTTTTGGAAACCCATGCTGATTCCTACAGAGTAGATTTCTAGTCTCCAGAAAAGTCATTATACTCGAACATAATACGTGTTCCAAAATTCTACAATTGATCGACGTTAGAGATATAGGTCTATAGTTCTGCACATCTGTTCGACGTCCCTTCTTGAAAACGGGGATGACCTGTGCCCTTTTCCAATCCTTTGGAACGATACGCTCTTCTAGAGACCTACGGTACTTCGCTGCAAGAAGGGGGCAAGTTCCTTCGCCTACCCTGTGTGATGGAATCCCATCAGGTCCAGCGACCTTTCCTCTTTTGAGCGATTTTAATTGTTTCTCTATCCTTCTGTCGTCTATTTCGATATCTACCATTTTGTCATCTGTACGACAATCTAGAGAAAGAATTACAGTGCAGTCTTCCTCTGTGAAACAACTTTGGAAAAAGACATTTAGTATTTCGGCCTTTAGTCTATCATCCTCTGTTTCAGTACCATTTTGGTCACAGAGTGTCTGGACATTTTGTTTTGATCCACCTACCGCTTTGACATAAGACCAGGCGCTACAGTACGGCACGTCCACAGTGTACAACACCACAAGAAGACCGGTATCTCGTCATCAGTACGCGCAGACGGCCACGGAGTACTGCAGGTAGCCTTGCTCGGGACCTTACCGCAGCCACTGGAACAGTTGTCTCCAGACACACAGTCTACAGACGACTGAACAGACATGGTTTATTCGCCCAGAGACCTGCAAAGTGCATTTCACTGACCCCTGGTCACGGGAGATCCAGTAAAGCCGGGTGTCAAGAACACAGTACATGGTCATTGGAACAGTGGTCCCAGGTTATTTTCACGTACGAGTCCAGATATAGTCCAAACAGTGATTCTCGCCGGGTTTTCATCTGGTGTGAATCAGGAACCAGATATCAACCTTGATAGAGACCTGTATGGAGGTCGTGGTTTGATGGTGTGGGGTGGCATTATGATTGGTGCACGTACACCCCTCCTTGTCTTTGACAGAGGAACTGTAACAGGTCAGGTGTATCGGGACGTCATTTTGCACCAGTATGTCCTCCTTTTCAGGGGTGCAGTACGTTCCACCTTCCTCCTGATCGATGATAACGCACGGCCCCACCGAGCTGCCATCGTGGAGGAGTACCTTAAAACAGAAGATATCAGACGAATGGAGTGGCCCGCCTGTTCTCCAGTCCTAAACCCCATCGAGCACGTCTGGGATGCTCTCGGTCGACGTATCGCTGCACGTCTTCAAACCTCTAGGACATTTCAGGAGTTCCGACAGGCACTGGTGCAATAATGGGAGACTATACCCCAGCAGCTGCTCGACCACCTGATCCAGAGTATGCCAACCCGTTGTGCGGCCTGTGTACGTGTGCATGGTGATCATATCCCATATTGATGTCAGGGTACATGCTCAGGAAACAGTGGCGTTTCTCAACTTATCACCAATACCGTAGACTTGCAGATCTGTGTCGTGTGTGTTCCCTATGTGCCTATGCTATTAGCGCCATTTTTGTGTAGTGCTACGTTGTGTGGCACCACATTCTTCAATTATCCTTAATTTATGAGCATGAGCGTATAACGCATATTCAAATGAAAAGGTACAAAACAGCGTAACTGAAATTTGCATTTGCAGCTTTGAGATAACGTAACGTAGTGAGATGTATGGGACGCGAATGCAGCGTCGTCACCTCGCCCTGAAAAATTAAAAGCTGTGCCTTCAGCAGGCAAGGTGATGATCACCATCTTTTTCGACGTCCGAGGTCAGATACTCATCGAATACCTGAAGAATGGAAAAACTTTTAACACTGACGCGTACTGCAAGACACTCCATAGCCTATACAAGTCCATGAAGAAGAAATGGCCTGGGTTGCTCCCGGAGGGAGCGATATTGTTTCACAATAATGCACATCCACACGTCTCCTAGGTCACACAAAGCGTAGTGGCCAAGTCCAGGTGGGAGCAACTGGGGCATTCACCCTACAGCCCGGACTTGTCGTCCTGTGTCTTCACTGTGTTTGGTTCGCCAAATGAGCTTCTCAAAGGGAAGCGCTGTAACTCGGATGACGAACTGATGGAGACAGTTGACGAAATGGCTCCAGGCACAGAAATAGGAAATCTGGGAACAGGGAATCCTTTGACTCGTGAGACATTGGGATAATTCTGCTAAGGCCTCTGGTGATTACTTTTTAATAAAGACCTCAGTTATACCCACAGTTTTGAAAACTTGTCGTGTTTTTAGGAAAAGCAGTCTTTACAAATGTTATCACCGTATTCACGGTGTTGTCCTCATTTATTCCGATACTGTAGTCGCAGTTGGATTATGGATCCTAACACGTCGAAAAAGATCACAGAGTTATCAAAGTTGCACTAACCTGGCATCTTCACTCCAAGCAGTTGTCCCAGCGCAGTGTTAGGCGAGTAGTCGGTTGTGTATCAGGTTTTGTAGTCTGAAATGGACTGCTACTGTACGCGACCCAGATATCAAGTCTTAAGCTTACTATCAAGCGATTGTAAGGAAGCAGCCTACTCACGCCGTATAAAATTCATATGCTTTCCATTGTGTACCAACCTAGTCCGCTGTAACTAGCTATGACGTCACGAATGTTGCGCAATACCTTAAAAATAAAATAAATAATCTGAAAAGTTAATAGCATGTCAGGAGAGATGCTAAAATAATAATGTGTTAAGTTTCAGAGTAGTAACTTTAAGAGCTTTCGAAATCTGGTCATTTTACGTAAAAATCATCGGCGCAACAGGAAGGAGCTAGAAACTTCAAAATTTATATTGAGATTCCTTTTTCGTTGTAATGTAAAGGAAACAGCATGCTGTATCTCGCAAAGTAATATTTTGGTTGAAATTCATGATTTTCTGTTTTTGTGTCCTAAAAGTTCGGAAGCAAGTTACAGTAAGTAAGTAATTAGATAAAACTAGGATGTTTAGATTTAGGTAGAATGAAGAAACGTTATAATAACAAAGATGTGAGAAGTTTAAAAAAAGTAACTATAAAACTTTAGCTGTAGTGTCTCTCCAAAGGGCAAGTTCAGTTCTCATCTACTGCGTGCAGTACAACTAAAATAATTCTATCGCCGAAAGTATTTAGCCTAGCCACGTCAGAATTTTATTATAGATACTTACCTGTGTGCTGACTGCACAATTAAATCGAAAGCTTCATTGGTCTTCAGCGAATGAAGTAATTAATTATTTAGTAACTTTAAGTGGTGTTTTACTAACCCGAGCAGCTGGACAAGAAGGCAGATGTTGCCAGCTGCGCCTTCGGCGGTCCGCACCGCGGCTATATAAATAAGAGCGTGCGAGCTAAAGTAAGCACCACCCCGACGATGTCGCACATGCCGCCTCCTTTCTCCAGCAGACCTTGTCTGAGGCCGTGGAGGCCCACGTCCCTACTGTCGCCATCCAAACCCACCGTCCTACCTTACCCACGCAGGCCGTCCTCCTCCTCCGTGAATCCCGCCGTCTCTACCGTGCCTTCCTCCGCACGCGTGACCCGGACACACTGCGACGCCACCGGCAACTACAGCGACACATTCGAAATTTGCTCGTGGCTACGAAACGCCGGGACTGGCGACAGACATGCACCCGTTTAAATGCTACCCTCCCTATCAACTCGTCCAAGTTCTGGTCAGCCTTCCGTCGCCTTACCGGAACTAAACCCTCCCCCTGCTATCCTCTTCTCCATGACGATCACCCCTTCCCTGACACCCTTAGTAAGGCCAATCACTTTGCCTCCTACCTCTCCGATGTCTTTTCCATCCCCGATGATCCCCAGTTCGATTACTCCCTCTTCCCGGATATCCGCGATCGAACTGACACCTCTGTCCCTCCCCTCGCTCCTGGTTTCCAGTACTTGGACAACATTGCACACACGGAACTCAATGCCCCTATCACTACACAGGATCTCATTGCTACACTCCGCACAAAACGCAACACCGCTCCTGGTCACGATCGTGTCACCTACCGTCACCTTCGTGAAGCTCCTGTCTCTTTCCTCTCCACCCTGGCCAGGCTGTACAATGTAGTCCTGTCCACCGGTTACAACCCCGACCTGTGGAAAACCTCCCGTATCCTCATGTTCCTTAAACCTGGCAAACCGCCGTCCGCGCGTCTACTCTTACCGTCCCATCAGTCTTACCTCGGTCTTCAGCAAGGTCCTGGAATCTATCCTCACACCCGCATCCACCAGCATCTCCGCCAGCACTGCCTCCTTCCCGTTACCCAGTGTGGCTTTCGGCTGTCCTTCTCTTCCGACGACCTTCTGCTTCACCTCACTCATCTCCTTTCCGACCAGCTTAATTCCCGTCGCTCCGCAATCTTCCTCTCCCTGGACCTCGAACGTGCTTATGACCGCATATGGCATTCCGGTCTCCTCTTCAAGCTCCAAACCTTCGCCCTTCCCATTAACTACGTCCGTCTGATCGGCTCCTTTCTCTCCCACCGTCCTTCCTATGTCACCTTTTTCCCCTCCGCCGGTGTGCCCCAAGGCTCCGTCCTCTCCCCCCTTCTGTACCTTTTGTACACGGCGGACATGCCGCCGCCGTCACCCCCCGTCCCCCTTCTCCAGTCTGCCGATGACACCGCCTTCCTTGCCCTTGCCCCCACCCTGCAGCGCTCCCAACACCTTCTCCAATCCCATCTTGACCGGTTCACAGCTTGGTGCAACCAGTGGTTGCTCAAGGTCAATCCCTCCAAAACCCAGGCGATCATTGTAGGTAAAACCACCCCTTCCTTCCGCCTCCTTGATTTCTATCTCACCGTCTATGGCTGTCCTATCGCCCTCACCCCCACCCTTGGCGTCACCCTCGACCGTCGCCTCTCCTCGACTCCCCATCTCTGGACAATCCAAGCCAAGGCACACTCCCTACTCAGTCTCCTCAAGCTCGTCTCCAGCCGTACGTGGGGTCTGGACCCCTCCATCATCCTCCACACCTATAAATCCCTCATCCACCCTATCCTTTCTTATGCCCATCCGGCTTGGATCTCTGTCCCGCCTTACCTTTTACAAATCCCTCCAAATCCTTGAACGTCATGCTCTCCGTCTCCCCTCCCCCACGCGGATCCTGTACAATCTCATCCCCTTCCCCCACCTCCTCCTTTTCCTTGAAAGGATACGGATCCTGTACACCTCCCGTAAACTCGATCCTCCTCACCCGCTCGTCTCCCCGATCCTCTCCCACCCCTACCCGCTGCCGCACCTGTATTTGCACGTCCCACCCAGTCTCCATCTCTCCACCCTCCTTACCCTCTCCCAAGGTGGCTTCCGCCAGCTCCCTCCCCCTGATGATGCCCTCCTCCCCTCCATCTACCCCTCCTACCAGCTTTGATCCTCCCACCCTCCTCCTGTGCTTGCTCCTCTGGGCACCCTCCCTCCCTTCTCTCCCTTTTCCCTCCCTCCTCCATTTCTCCCCACTCCTCCCCCGGGCTTCCCCTCCCCTGTCCCTCTCCTCCTGTTCCCATATCCTCAGCCATTGGCATCCTTGTTCTCCCCTCTCCCCCACCTCACCCCTGTTCACCTCTTGGCAGGTCCCCAGACTCGCACACGCTAAGTGGACATTCGCGCGCTGGAGATCACCGCCATCAGTGTCTCGTGTGTGCCGTCATGTTTAGTGTTCAGTGTTCACCGTCACACTCTATCGTTCACCTGTGCCATCGCCATCTTCAGTGTTAGTGCGTTGTGACAACAGTTTGCAGTGTGGATTATCGTCGAGAGTGAACGGCTCCGTGTTTGTCTTTATGTGTCTACTGTTTTATTGCCCACCGTTCTGTACCTTATGTGTTTTCACAGTGTTTTTTCTCATTGTGTATCCTATGGCTGAAGAGCAGCGTAGAATGCTGCTGACAGCCTGCCTGTTGTACAGGTCTAAAATAACAATAAAGAAAAAAAACTAGAGTAAGGCCCCAGTTCTATTCTGGATTCGTATCAGCGCGCACTCCGTGTCAGAAGCCGCGTCGCGTTTGTGCAGTTGCAAGGAACAGCCTTGGATGCCGTATGACGTAACTCGATATGCACTTGACAATTAGTTCGCTTTGGGGTAAAGTGTTAATTACAAAAATGGTTCAAATGGTTCTGAGCACTATGGGACTCAACTGCTGAGGTCATTAGTCCCCTAGAACTTAGAACTAGTTAAACCTAACTAACCTAAGGACATCACACACATCCATGCCCGAGGCAGGATTCGAACCTGCGACCGTAGCGGTCTCGCGGTTCCAGACTGCAGCGCCAGAACCGCGCGGCCACTTCGGCCGGCTGTTAATTACAGAACGACTCCAGTGATTTAGGCTCAGTTTGCGTATGTGGTATTTTCACGTGTCGCCACAGGACAGACTTTCTACCGTTAATAGCGTGGCATTTGATGAGTATTAACATCAAATTTTGGCGATCATTCACTTTGAACATCTTCATCGATAACGATTATTGAACAGTTTCGTTATCTATGGATAATAGGATCCACGCAATATACTCTGAACAGCTCTGATAGTACAATATGTGATATGGGTAATCATTAATCTGGTATTTTACGCTTTATCGTTTTCAGAATATAATGAAAATTGTTGTAGTAAAATGCATTTTCTATTAATCCCAGACATCATCCTACATCCTCAGAGTAATGAACTTTAATAATCAATTACTTTTAGTCTCCATCGGGCCTGCCGCGGTGGTCTCGCGGTTCTAGGCGCGCAGTCCGGATCCGTGCGACTGCTACGGTCGCAGGTTCGAATCCTGCCTCGGGCATGGATGTGTGTGATGTCCTTAGGTTAGTTAGGTTTAAGTAGTTCTAAGTTCTAGGGGACTGATGACCACAGCAGTTGAGTCCCATAGTGCTCAGAGCCATTTGAACCATTTTTTTGAGTCTCCATCGGAGTGGGCACAGTGAACTTCAGTTGCAGGCATCACGTTTTTGCTAATCGCTTTCTGGTTGCCAACATTGTAATTAGAGAGCCTGTGTTGAGAATGGCAGTAAACAATACAAATAATAATTTTTTTCCACCCGGCGTCCCACACGATGTAGTCGAAATTTCACAACGAATGCCAGTTATTTTATTCAGAACATTGGCGTTAGTAAAATAACAAAATCATAATCACGAGATCGTGTGCTCACAACGATCTATAATCCATGTATGGTACAAGAAATCTTTCCACGCACAATGAGCAACAAATAGCTTTTCTAACAATTATTTAGTCCACGTTGCTCGCATGCTCGCAACAGCACGCAGCCACACTGCTGCCGCCAAGGTGAACACCCCATTACCATTTGCCAACGTGGATCACTTCCGCGATCATTGCTCATTACAACCCGAAGATTCACGAAGTGAGTAAGCCTTTCATATCTTTTCTTGTTTTACAAATGTTACAGTTAGATTATTTTAATTAATATGTCCTCATCAGTTCACTGAAGATAGATATATTTACTCTTTAGACAGTTCTTATTTTAGTCTTCTTTAATTAGTAAATAGTAATGTGCAATTCGACACCAATAGGAAATCAGGGTGTGGCACGCTCCTCTGGTTACCCGTCAGCTAAAAGCAGGAGTTTACTGAACTGTAGTACTGTGAACAAACCGAGATGTGACGGATTTTCTTCGTGCCAAACACCTATCAGTATTTTTTTGTGAATTCAGCTGCCTGCTGCAACACGTAATATGCTTCAGATGGCAATAAAAGCAACGTGGGAGCAAGAAAGAGAAATGTTAGGCAGGTCATGGAAAGATTTTGGTTTGTATATGAGAGAGTGGTAATGGATTAGGTACAGATGTTGGTAGGTGGGTATCATTAGAGATAGGAAGGGTCCAGGTGCTATTTGCACAAAAAGAAGCAATTTAGCGACCTATCGTCACAAGCCTTTAAAAGTGAATGTGTCTGACAGAGGAGTAGGATAAGAATTCTCAATATTTATCAAGCGGTATACAGAAGTATAATCGATGGATAACGCAGATTTGCTATGGAACAACATTACAACACTATGCGGAAAGAAATTTGGTATTTAGGTGACAATGAAAGAGCAAAAAATTACAACTATCGTCAGCTGTTCATCAAGAACCACTTTTTGCTAAATTTTCATGTATGGAGCACTTGAATAAATTAGTGACACTAACATTAAAATGTCACAAGTCGTACGCATTATTCCACTGTCTGTTGCAACAATTTTCGATGGAATTGATTGAAGAGGAAGAAGGCTTTATATACACTCCTGGAAATGGAAAAAAGAACACATTGACACCGGTGTGTCAGACCCACCATACTTGCTCCGGACACTGCGAGAGGGCTGTACAAGCAATGATCACACGCACGGCACAGCGGACACACCAGGAACCGCGGTGTTGGCCGTCGAATGGCGCTAGCTGCGCAGCATTTGTGCACCGCCGCCGTCAGTGTCAGCCAGTTTGCCGTGGCATACGGAGCTCCATCGCAGTCTTTAACACTGGTAGCATGCCGCGACAGCGTGGACGTGAACCGTATGTGCAGTTGACGGACTTTGAGCGAGGGCGTATAGTGGGCATGCGGGAGGCCGGGTGGACGTACCGCCGAATTGCTCAACACGTGGGGCGTGAGGTCTCCACAGTACATCGATGTTGTCGCCAGTGGTCGGCGGAAGGTGCACGTGCCCGTCGACCTGGGACCGGACCGCAGCGACGCACGGATGCACGCCAAGACCGTAGGATCCTACGCAGTGCCGTAGGGGACCGCACCGCCACTTCCCAGCAAATTAGGGACACTGTTGCTCCTGGGGTATCGGCGAGGACCATTCGCAACCGTCTCCATGAAGCTGGGCTACGGTCCCGCACACCGTTAGGCCGTCTTCCGCTCACGCCCCAACATCGTGCAGCCCGCCTCCAGTGGTGTCGCGACAGGCGTGAATGGAGGGACGAATGGAGACGTGTCGTCTTCAGCGATGAGAGTCGCTTCTGCCTTGGTGCCAATGATGGTCGTATGCGTGTTTGGCGCCGTGCAGGTGAGCGCCACAATCAGGACTGCATACGACCGAGGCACACAGGACCAACACCCGGCATCATGGTGTGGGGAGCGATCTCCTACACTGGCCGTACACCACTGGTGATCGTCGAGGGGACACTGAATAGTGCACGGTACATCCAAACCGTCATCGAACCCATCGTTCTACCATTCCTAGACCGGCAAGGGAACTTGCTGTTCCAACAGGACAATGCACGTCCGCATGTATCCCGTGCCGCCCAACGTGCTCTAGAAGGCGTAAGTCAACTACCCTGGCCAGCAAGATCTCCGGATCTGTCCCCCATTGAGCATGTTTGGGACTGGATGAAGCGTCGTCTCACGCGGTCTGCACGTCCAGCACGAACGCTGGTCCAACTGAGGCGCCAGGTGGAAATGGCATGGCAAGCCGTTCCACAGGACTACATCCAGCATCTCTACGATCGTCTCATTGGAGAATAGCAGCCTGCATTGCTGCGAAAGGTGGATATACACTGTACTAGTGCCGACATTGTGCATGCTCTGTTGCCTATGTGCCTGTGGTTCTGTCAGTGTGATCATGTGATGTATCTGACCCCAGGAATGTGTCAATAAAGTTTCCCCTTCCTGGGACAATGAATTCACGGTGTTCTTATTTCAATTTCCAGGAGTGTATTGTACTGTATAGAACTGGGGACCTAGAAGCGACGGAGAGGCTTTGTCCCCACCACAGCCCTCGCTGGTTCACAACCCCACAACAGGCTACAGCAGTCCACTCATCCCTCTACCGCCCCACGCCGAACCCAGGGTTATTGTGCGTTTCGGCAGTGATAATGAGAGGCAGAGTGTATGATAATAACAAAGAGCTAGAGAGAGAGATAGTGACAGTGAGAAGGGGCAGCAGAAGTAGGAAGGAAGGAATGAAGTGTTAGCAGTAAGAGAGAGCAAGAGAAAGTGGCAGTGACAGTGAAAGAAGACTGTACAGTGGGACAAAACGACTGGTACTAGAAACAATGCCAGAGACACACTAAGAAATAACGACAGTGAGTTGGGCAGACTGAGTGTGTGAGAAGGGGCAGCTGGGAATAAATGGGTATGAGCGATTTACAACGATTGACTAGTGAGTCAATGAGTCACTTTTAGAGGGGATTGTGGGAGTTAGAGGTGAGTTGCATGTTAGAAAAAAAGCATGAATATGTTCGCATGCCCCCCCCCCCCTCATGAACCATGCACCTTGAAATCGAAGGTCTTCTTACGAGTCTCAGCGATGCAGATAGGCTTGCCACAACGGAGAGGTATCTGTTGAGAGGGCCAGACAAACGTGTGGTTCCTGAAGAGAGGCAGCAGCCTTTTCGTTAATTGCAGGGGTAATAGTCTGGATGATTGACTGAACTGACCTTGTAACACCAACCAAAACGACCTTGCTTTGCTGGTACTGCGAAAGCCTGAAAGTGAGGGGAAACTACAGCCATAATTTTTCCCTAGGGCATACTACTGTATGGTCAAATGACGATGGCATCCTCTTGGGCAAAATATTCCGGAGGTAAAATGGTCCTCCATTCAGATCTCCCGGCGGGGATTACTCAGGACGTCCTCATAAGGAGAAACAAAACTGGCGTTCTACGCATAGGATCATAGAATGTTAGATCCCTTAGTTCGGCAGGTGGGTTAGGAAATTTAGTAAGGGAAAAGCATCGGTTGAAGTTACACATAAAGAAAATTAGTGAAATTCGATGGCTGAAGGAACAGGACTTCTAGTTAGGTAAACACATGGTTATCAATACGAAATCAAATAGGGGTAATGCAGCAGTAGGTTTAATAATGAATAAGAAAATAGGAATACGGGTAAGCTACTTTGAATTGAGTAGTGAAGGCAGTATTAAAGCCAAGGTAGACACGAAATTCACACGCACCACAACAGTTCTTGTTTGTTTGTCAGCTAGTTTTGCAGATGATGAAGAAATTCAAGGAATATATGACGAGATAAAAGACATTATTCAGATAGTTACAGGAGACGAGAATTTAACACTAATGGGGGGGACCGGGACTCGACAGTACGAAAAGGAAGGGAAGGAAATATAGTAGGTGAATATGGGCTGCACGTAAGGAATAAAAAAGGAAGTTTCGCACAGAGCATAATTTATTCATCGCGAACAGTTGGTTTAAGAATCGTAAAAGAAAGTTGTATACGTAGAAGAGACCTCGAGGCATCGGAATGTTTCAGATTGATTATATAATTGTAAAAAAGAGATTTAGGATCCAGGTGCTAAGTTGTAAAACATTTTCAGGCGCATATGCGGACTCTGACCACACTTTATTGGTTATGAACTGTGGAGTAAAACCGAAGACATTGGATTAAGGAGGTAGGAGCTGGATAAGTTGAAAGGACCAGAGGCTGCTCAGAATTTCAGTGGTACCATTAAGAAACGATTGACTAGAAAAGGGGAGAAGAATACACTAGAAGACAATGGGTAGCTTTAAGAGATGAAGATGTGAGGGCAACAGAGAATCAAACAGGTAAAAAGACAAGGCGTAGTAGAAATTCTTGGATAACAAATATTGAGATATTGAGTTTAATTTGTGAAAGGAGAAAATATAAGAATGTAGCAAATGAAGTGAGCGAAAGGGAATAGTAAGTTTAGAAAATCTGATTGACAAGAAGTGCGAAATGGCTAATCAGTGATGGCTAGAGGACAAATGTAAGGGTTTAAAAGCATATTTCATTAGGGAAAGATAGATACCGCTTAAAGAAAAAAGAGACCTGTGGGGAAAAGAAAAGCAGCTATACGACTATGAAGAACACAGATGGAAAAACAGTCTTAGGCAAAGAAGGCAAAGCTGAAAGGTGGAAGGAGTACATACAGTGTCTATATGTGAAGGAAGTATTATCGAAATGGAATTGCACTAGATGAAGATGAGATGGGGAATACGATAGTACGAGAAGAATTTGACAGATCTCTGGAAGTCATAAGTCAAAAACAGGCCCTGGGAGTAGACGACTTTCCGTCAGAAGTTCTGACGCCCTTGGGAGAGCCAGCCAAGAAAAAACTCTTCCATCTGGTGTGGAATATGTATGAGACAGGCGAACAACACTCAGACTTCAATAAGAACATAATACTTCCAGTTCCAAAGTAAGTATTTGCTGACGGGTGGGAAAATTTCCAAAGTAAGTTTAATAAGCCTTGATTGCAAAATACTAACACGAATTCTCTGGAGACGAATGGAAAAACTGGTAGAAGCCGACCTCGAGGTAGATCAGATTCCGGAGAAACATAGGAACACGCGGGATAATAGTGACTCTAAGGCTTATCTTAGAAGGTAAGTTAAGGAAATGCAAACCGACATTTATAGCATTTGTATACTTAGAGAAAGTTTTTGCCGTTCAGTGGAATACTCTCTTTGAAATTATACAGATATCGGAGGTAAAATACAGGGAGCGAAAGGATATTTACAATTTGTACAGAAACGAGACGGCCGGAGTAAGAGTCGAGGCGCATGAAAGGAAAGCAGTATTTGAGAAGAGAATGAGACAGGATTGTATCCTGTCTCTGATGTTATTCATCTGTACATTGCACAAGCAGTAACTGGACCTAAAGAAAAATTAGGAGCAGGAATGAAAGTTCAGGGAAAAGAAAGAAAAAAATTGCGGTTTGCCGATGACATTTTAAATCTGTCAGAGATGAGAAAGAACTTGGAAGAGCAACTGAGCGGAATAAACATTTTCTTGAAAAGGGTGTGTAAGAACAAAACCAAAACAAGGATAATATAATATAGTCGAATTAAATCAGGTGATGCTAAGGGAATTAATTTAGGAATCGAGACACTTTAAGGTATTATTATTTGTGAATAATATCCAGCTACACTGCTATGTAAGTTCTTCATATAAGCGATGGTCTTAATACGAGTAACTATGATCTGAAAATTTATAATATATCATTAGGTGTTTTGCCTTACACGTAACATCGTTGCTTGTCATGTCCTGTCTGTTTTGCAATTATTACTTTCTCCCAGGTGTAGAGTGGAGATGTATATCAGATATTAGTTACTTTTTTTCCAAATATTCTACTTTTCTGACAGGTGGATGACAGTGGGTCAGCGATGTTACATGTTTACAAAGTTATAAATAAGTGGTGTGTGAAATTCAGTTGTTTATTATTATTTTTTTCATATAGGTTTGTTTCTAATTATCTTTTTGCCTAAAGTTAGCTCCAAATTTATTTATGTTTTTAAGTTTTCGTAATAATCGTTGTTGTCTATGATTTATGTTGGTCTTCTGTCTCTGTTTTACACTACTCATGTTATCGTTGTTACTATGGATATGTGTTGTTTAGAGTCACTGATATTATTATTTACCCGTTTTCCCGATTTATAATGTGAATTCGCCATAGAATACGAAACTAACAAAATAATTAACTTCCTCGACCTAACCATTAAGAACACTAACAACAAACTTTGCTTCCAAATTTATAGAAAGCCTACTACAACAGACTGTATTATCAATGCACACTCACGTCATCCAAAAGCCCACAAACTCGCATTCGTTCACACAATGTTGAACAGATTAATAAACTTACAACTGGAAGACGAAGCAATTCATAGGGAAATAAAAATCTTAGAATGCATACCCCAGCAAAACGATTATGACCCCAAAATGGTAACACAATTACACCACAATAAAACACAACCTGAAAGGCACAATATACATAAAGAAATAACAGTAACCATACATACAACGAAAAAGAAGGAAACAAAATACTTAACCACGGCCTATCTAGAAAACATCTCGAATAAAATTAACAAATCATTCAACAAATCCAACATCGCATTTGCATTTCAAAACACAAACAGCCTCAAACACAAAATTCACAGAGGCATCTCGAAAATTCACATACACAACAATCCCGGCGTTTACAAAATTTCTTGTAATACATGTCAAAAATTCTGCATAGGACAAACTGGTAGAAACTTCAAAATTAGGTATAATGAGTACACGAGAGAAAGTGAAAATAACGCATCTACATTTTTTTTCAACATTTACAAGCAGAGAAACACTGTGTAAAATCCATAAACGAAGCACTAGAAATCCTCCATATTACGCAAAAGGGAACATTGTTGAACATCCTTGAGAAAATAGAGATTATTCAAGCGCATACAGCAACCCAACAAATTTACTGAACGAACATACCGATCTAAACTACAAAAAGTATATAGAAAACTTTATCACATTATAAATCGGGAAACGGGTAAATAATAATACCAGTAACTCTAAAAAACACATATACATAGTAACAGTGAAAACATGAGTAGTGTAAAACAGAGACAGAACACCAACGGCAGAACACCAACATAAATCATAGACAACAATTATTACGAAAAATTAAAAACGTAAAATAAAACTGAAACTAACTATTGGCAAAAATATAATTAGAAACAAACCTATATGAAAAAATAATAATAAATAACTGAAATACACACATCATGTATTGTTAATGTAACATCACTGACCCACTGTCATCCAACTGTCAGAAAAGTAACATATTTGGGAAACAAACAACTGATATCTAATATACATCTCCACTCTACACCTGGGAGAAAGTAATCATTGCAAAACAGACAGGATATGACAGCAACGATGTTACGTGTGAGGTAAAACACCTAATGATATATTATAAATTTTCAGAATATTATTACAAAACCATTATATTAAGACCATCGCTTATCTACGTATTTACAGACCACCTGACGATGGAAATTTGCCGTAATTGGCTCATTTTGGACTACATAAAATATAAACAACTTAGATAGCAGTGTAGCTGGATATTATTCATAAATAATTATGTCATTAAAAAGACATATTTTGCACCGCAGGCCCCAAATAACAAAAGTTTAAGGTAGTAGATGACTTGTGCTACTTGGCAGCAAAATAACTGATGATGGCCGAAGTAGAGATGATATAAAACGTAGATTGGCAATAGCATTTCTGAGTAAGAGAAATTTGCTATCACCAAATATAGATTTAAGTGTTAGGGAATCTTTTCTGTGGTTTTTTTTTTGGAGTGTAGCCATGTATAGAAGTGAAACATGAACGATATACAGTTTGGATAAAAAGAGAATGGAAGCTTTCGACATGTAGTGCTACAGAAGAATGTTGAAGAATAGATGGGTCGACCACGTCCCTATCGAGTAAGTAATGAAAACAACTAGGGAGACAAGAAGTTTATGACGCAACTTGGCAAAAAGAAGGGATTGGTTGACAGGACACATTCTGAGACATCAAGTGACCATAATTCAGTATTGGGGGGAAGTGTGTGTCGGGGAGGCGGGGGGTAAAAGTCGTAAGAGAGACCGAGAAATGATTACAGTAAGCAGGGTCAGAAGGATGTAGATTGCAGTAATTATTTGGAGATGAAGAGGGTCGCATAGGATAGAGCATCATGGAGAGCTACATCAAACCGGTCTTCGGACTGATAACCACGACAGCAACAATGCACGCATGCCAAAAGCTTTGGGAAAATTTTTAAAGGTGCTGAGGAAGGTAGAATGAGGCAGCAGGACCCCACTTTACAGTCAGAGCCTTCTAAGTAAACAGGAACATTTTAGCTTTTATTGTGCTCCGATAGGAGCGTAGGGTGTACGTTGGTAATTGCCTGTATTTTGCAGGGTTGATGGTTGCACCAGATACCCCAGATGCGGATTGTTGAGATGATGCTGGAAGGATTGTCGACATTAATGGAGGACTGACTGGCTGCAACATGGAAGGCGGCGTAGTCATCACTTTGGAGGGGGTACACCTGATGGGCTGTCCTCGCTGAGGTTATGCGGCGTTATTTATCCGCCTGGTACGGCTGGCGTGTCCTTCCAGAACGCTCAGCTCCGTGATGGCGTTGATCTCGATCGTGCTCCACAGAGCTGTCTGCACAATTCTTCATCAGACTTGCTGTCGCTACACTCAGGTACAACATTTAGGCCATCTTGTGTTCTCTACATACTATAGCACATGACGCAACATTGCTGAACGCTAGTGAAAGGTAATGTCTGCCATTCTGTGTATTCTGCCTATTCGGCTGCCACAGACGTACTGTTTACTGTCAGGTATATTCTACGCCACACAAGAGATTTAACAGTAAAGAAGTGCAAACCTGGTTATTATTTTTTGTCTTTCATTATTTACTTATGAAATTGTTGACAGACTTACGGATTCAAGTAAACTCCTACGGGAATGGTTGACTTAAGCCATAATTTACTTTTTACTGAAAGTGTGTGGTATATTGCTAACCATTCTACGAATTTTAAATTATAACAACCTTGTCTATGTCATCTTTTTTTACTTCACAATATCAGTACCCACTTGGAAAGTTCTGACGTCGGAGCCCACAGCCTCAAAGACAATAGCGAATCTCATCTATGGACAATCTAGCATATTAACTAATTCTTTCCTCAACTTTCAGATCGTTTTCACTCTATTTTTCAGCAAACAACTATTCTGACGAAGCCCCACAATTCTTCTGAGTCCGAAATTTGTGACGAAATTGGATTATGTACGGCCCCTGAACTACAGACGGTACCTAAGGCGCGGTTCTCCCTGAGGCGATACGATATGATACGCAATGCCACTCACGGTATGATGCAGAAACAAGTCGCATGGGTGGAGCGCATAGGGTTCACTGGTTCACTATGTTTCTATTGTACTCTTACTGTAAGTCTTTACTCCGAGTTTTCAACTTACAATAAGGATTATAAGTGTATTTTATTGTCTACTCATTAAAATAAAAGCAAATTCTTAAAGTTTTATTTTAACAGATAGATTATTCAAGCTATGCAAATGACGTGTGTTCGTTAAATTCGCACTGTCTTTTACAATATATAAATAAGAACGAAAATATACGGTGTGTAATGCACTTTGAGGTTGTTTATTATATTCGTGTGTGTGTGCGTGTGCGTGTGTGTGTGTGTGTGTGTGTGTGTGTAACAAATAATACACGCCGAAATGTATTACATTAAAGTGTCTTTCAATCCTTAATTTTTATCAGTTATTTTCTTTTACGATCGAGGAATCTCTTTTACGCTGTTTTAGTGCACTCTTCCAAGGATTACACAAGTGACCGTACGAAAAAACTTTCTTACCACTACATCCATGCTTTTTACATTAGTTTCGTGGAGCTATTTACAACTGCACTTGGCACTGCCAGGTATGTGTGAGTCATAGTACTTTCTGTTACTTGTACAATCTTTGAGAGTATTGTATGTAATATCACTCTTATGTAACTTTTTATTGTTGTTACGTATTTCTTAGCCAACGGCATTGCTGGAGTAGAAACACCGGTTCCCGTCAGATCACCAAAGTTAAGCGCAGTCGAACTTGACTAGCACTTCGATGGTTCACCATCCAAGTCTACCGAGTGCTGTTGGCAAGCGGGGTGAACTCACTCCTTGTGAGGCCAACTGAGGAGCTAGTTGATTGAGAAGTAGCGGTACCCCGTGTCTGGTTTCGGTGTTCCCTAAGGGCTGAGGATGACACGGCAGCCGGTCGGTGCCGTTGGGCCTTCAAGACCTGTTGCAATGGCGTTTTCTTGCTTTTCTCCTGTTCCATCCTCCACTTGAAGATAATTTGCAGTGGAGATCGTAACCGGCAGTTGGAAATAAAAAGTTATGATGCAGGCAGTATTAGTGTATTTATTATAGCAATGGAAATTAAGCGTCCTAGGACATGGCGACAATTATTAACCACATAATTTTTAAAAACTCATTAGTTGTATAGACGTCCTTCCTGTATCTTTTGAAAATTGTCAAAAATCGGGTGAACTTTTTACTCTTCCAGAACTTCAAGCTCATATGTTTTAAACCATTCAACTCAATGAAGCACTTTTTTCCGTTGGATACAAAAATACCTCCCTCGGCAATTGATGTTTCCGAAGTTTCTTTGATCCACAAGAAACACATAACAATTCTGAAATTCACGTGTAGCCTAGGTATTTATACCGTCTCATATTATATGGACGATATGTTCTTAAATTAGTGCCTAAGTTGGATTTTCTTCAAAGGGGCGTAATTTTCGCTTTCAGAACAATTCTTTGCGCAGAGTGTAATGCCGGAAATGCATATCCTCCTATTTCCATCTATTGTACTATAAATCTTTTCCTTATTTTGTTACCTCAAAATATGACATTTCTGTGTCCTTATATATTGTAATTGCTTTACTATGTGTGTATATATATATATATATATATATATATATATATATATATATATATATATATATATATATGTCGATATATAATTGGTTTGTTTTGTAAATACTATTTGTATTTTTACGCTGGGTCTTGCCTAGGGAAAACAGTGCTATCGAACTATTACATCGATAGGTCGTGTGGAGAACCAAAGTTTTAGGATCTTTGGTAATGTTAACTCTGCCGCGTGGAGCGCGGGCTGAGCAGAGTCTTGCTGGAGTAGGGCGGTGGAGCAGGTGTGTTGTGTGACGCACCCGCGAGTTGCCGCGCCTTCGGGGTTTGGCAGCATGTAATTGCGCTCGACTTGCCATGATAGTTTCTGATATGGTGTCGCGGACGGGAAACACTAGCAGGCACAAATCAAGAGCCCGTTTCGCCTGGTGACCGTGTCGAGAAGAAGGTGTGCCAACGTCCAGCTTCTGCAACAGCTACGGCCGACAATGAGTGATTGTCGCCACCTCCTCGATCGACGACTTCAAACCTTCAATCAACCAACAAGGAAGACTGCAAGCGCGTAAAGTTTTAAAGTGTATGGCAGGCCTCAGCTTTTCAAACTGTTAAATTTTTCTCACTAAATTACAGCAACGTAGCATGAACCTTTGTTGCGCATTGTCCCAATTGCATTACCAAGCAGGGTCCCTTCCTTTTCCGGAATGAACCCGAGTGTCGTTGAAATTCCAACACCAGCATTAAAGTAATATGATTACATTTCACTGCTTTAATTTCAAAGTTCAGTTAAAGTATTCATAGCTGGCTACAATATTTAGATGGCTCTGAGCACTATGGGACTCAACTGCTGAGGTTATTAGTCCCCTAGAACTTAGAACTAGTTAAACCTAACTAACCTAAGGACATCACAAACATCCATGCCCGAGGCAGGATTCGAACCTGCGACCGTAGCGGTCTTGCGGTTCCAGACTGCAGCGCCTTTAACCGCACGGCCACTTCGGCCGGCCAATATTTAGATTACACAAGTACAAATTAAGAGTGCCAGTTTTGTTACCATATTTTAGCTTACCTGTGACTGCAGCTCAGCTTGGTACATACTAAATTTTACTATTGTTAATTGTTCAGAATAATTTAATTCAAGTTCAAAGTTAAATCTCTTATTTCTAAATTGTGTAGATTCAAGTAGCTTTTGAAATGATTGTTGAGGTAGCCCAAGACTAACCTTATTTTATTGAATTTCGTAGTGCTTCAGAAACAAAGTCCACTATTAATTTCAGTCAGTAAATTAACTTTCAATTTTCCGGTTTTATTAATTCTTTTGCTAAATTAAGTCAGAGTGTAGCGAAATTTATTACTTCTGACAAACATTCAGTTTTCACACAACACGTGTCAACCTTCAGTTGCCACGCTTTTAGTGCTAATTATATGTGCAATAAACTTTCTTTTTCAGTTATTGTAGTAGTTGTCCATAGGACTGGCGACCGTAATTTTCCCCAAATCTGAAATATCTAATTAACGCCAGTTAACTGTTTACGTAACGACCGCACATTTACTTTCTTTATTAGCTTTACCCTTTCTCAAAATTGATATCCACCAGTTTCATTTGCATTTTTCCTTTCATCTAGATGTAACCCTTTCCTCCCTCTTTACCGACAGATTAGCTTCGGTGACAATTGCTTTTCCCAAATTTCCATTAGGTACACACGGTTTAATTTTTACTGTCATTAAGGTCGATAGGTGAGGGGGAGGCGAATAAGAGAACTGGCTGAGTTCTTTATCTAAATTGGTTGGTAGGTGGTGGTGGTACAGGAGGTGTTTATATATGAGATAAACTTTTATTAGGATATTTATTTACAGCTAATTTACAATTCAACAGTTTTCCTTAGCTGTAAACTGGAACAGTTCCAGTCACTTACCATGTATTTAACCCTAAATGGTTTCTATTCCCTCTGCACCCTTTTGCGTCACGGTTCTTCGTCGCCTGTGTCTTGTAGGAATCTAATTTAAAAATATTTCCCTCTGAACCCCTCCACCTCGGCCCGCCGGTGTCACGTACAGCCAGACGGGAACAGAGGGACTCGTTCTAGCGCATACTACGTAATAGCTGGTCGGACTCTGAGAAAACAGCGAAGCTATGCAGCGCGGGAGAGCCCCGCGGTTCTGCGGCTGGCAGGAAGAGAAACTGGGCAGGTGTGTGTGTGTGTGTGCGCGCCGCCTACAGGATGAGTGGGGCCGAGCGGTCGTTCGTCTTGGTTTTCCGCAGCTTCACCGTGGCGAACACGTTGCTCCTGCCGACAGACAGAAAGACGGGCGAGCCGTGTGAGGCCACTCCATTTTTTACACATTTGCATGCTGCGTCACTAACACGCGCTGCATAAGCAAGACACATTTATTTTATTTAAATTGCACTGCGGGAAAATACATACTCTGCAAGGCTACCTTTCATCTCTAGCAGAAATTGCAGCAAACGAGAAAACATATGATGCAAGCTTGTACACACCACTTGGAAACCCCTGAAAAAGAAAATAATGGAAGAAGAATCATCTCTTCTTCTATTATGGATGTAGCGTGAGAGGATTGCTATCTAATATATTTCTCTCTGAAGCATTATTAGTGTAATTTACTTTCACGAATAGTGGCATTTTGAAATCTGCTGGTGAAGCTGTTCCAACGCTTTCCCATAGTAGACAGCTCAACAAAGGAAAATTGTAGGAAAAAATTCTTGTTTTCGCAAATTGTTGTGTAGTGATAGGAGGTTGCGTCATAAACAACATGCTAAAATTTCTGACCGGTGAGGTGTGATCGTTGGGGTACAGGAAGGGGGTGAGCATTTAAAGGTCAGATTTTTTACCTTTCTGCATATTTACAGCGTGCAGGATGTTGCTGAACAGCAACTCTTATTCGCTTACGATCCAAAGGAACAGCCACAGTAGCAAGTAAAACACATGTTTAATCCGTAAGTGACCATTTTAGTGTTAATTATTGGATTTCGATTCCCCCCCCCCCAAGAAAAAAGAAAAGTTGAAAAAACAGAATTACGAGATAGCAGAACAATAAAAGCAGGTGATAAAATGGTGACTGGTAAAAACTGAAACCTGGCGAAAAAGATGCGAATAAATACAAAACAAACGGTCGGTGATGCTGAGTAAAACACATAGTAAACAGACAGGCACAATTAAAAAAAAGACACACGGGACTGTCTGGTTTCAACTAGTGACGGTATTGTGGCCGTTTGCAGCACTGACAGGGGACACACAACACTGAACACTCACTTAAAACAGCACCATAGAGGCGACACAGCAGCAGATGGTGGGGGCGGGGGGATGAACCAGACCGATGAGGGGGGAAGAAGGGGGCAGGACAGGAAAAGAAAAAAGGGGAGCAATGGAGGGAGATAATACAGAAAAAATGGGTGCAGGGCGGATGTGAGAAGAAATGGGAAAGGCAGTGGAGGGGAGAGCAAAAGGATTCAGGGGAGAGAAGCGAGCCAGAGAGAGGGTAGGTGGGGAAAAAACAGGACGGAAGGGAGAGGGAGCCCAGGAAAAGGACAGAGGGGGAGGTGAGAATCAGGGTTGATAGGAGGGACAAATGGAGGGAGAAAGGGCATCATCCTGGAGGGGGAGTCGATGGAAGCTATCTTGGGAAAGGAGATGAAGGGTGTAGAGGTGGATGGTATGTTGGAGAGGGTAGGGGGGACACAACAGTGAAGGCGCAGCACAGGGAGAAGGTTGGAGAGGAGAGGATCAACCAAGGGATGAGGGGGATCAAGTTGGTGGGAGGTGTGGATATGTTCAAGGAAAAGGACCAGATGGGGGACAGGAATCAGGTTTTAGCAGATCTGCATGGGGAATGGGAGGCGTATATAGAAGGTGAGGCAGAGCACATGGCACTCAAGGATCTGGAGGGACTTACAGTATTTTTGAGAGCAGATATCCAGGTGGGACTGTCATAACAGAGGATAGGACAGATTAAGGAATTGTAGGTGTGGAGGATGGTAGAGGGGTTCAACCCCCATGTCTGACCAGAGGTAGTTGTGGGCTTTGGATTGGACAGAGTGGTGATGAGGGATCCAGGTGAGGTGACAGTCAATGGCAGGGCCAATGTAGGTGAGGGTGGGGGATAGACAGATAGAACGGGCACAGATTGTAAGGGAAAAATCAAGGAGCAGGAAGGAGCGAGTGGAATGACCAACTATGATTGTCTGGTCTTGTAAGGATTGATTTTCAGGAGCCATTGGTTACACTATGGAGCAAAAAGGTCAAGGTGATTCTGGAGAAGGCATTGGTACTGTTGAAGGGTAGGAGCGAGAGCAAGGAAGCGGTGTCATCGACATACTGCAGGTGTACTGGAGGGGCGGGGGGGTTGGGGCATATTTGCCGTTTACAGGAGGTGGAGAAGAGGGGAGAGGACAGAGCCCTGGGGCACCCACAGAGGGGTAGAAGGTGTAGGAATCGGCGTTATGGATGGTAACGTAGGAGGGGCGGCGGGAGAGGAAGGAGGCAATCACACGGACATAGTTGATAGGAAGGGCATAGGTATGGAGTAAACAGGAGACCGGGATGCCAGACATGGTCGTAGGCCTTTTCGAGGTCGAGAGAGACAAAATTGGCAGAGTGACGGGAGTTATCCTGGAGGGAGAGGAGATGAGTGAGTTGGTCGTTGGCAGAGAAGGGAGGTCGAAAGTCACATTGGGTGTTGAGGAGAAAGTGGTGTCGGTGGAGGTGGCGATGAATACACCAGGTAAGGATGGATTCCAAGAGCTTGCTGAACACTGAGCTGAGACACATAGGGCGATAGAATGAGGCATCAGATAGAGGCTTGTTGGGTTTGCAGAACATCAAGATACAGGAGGTTTTCCACAGGTCGGCGTGGAAGCCAGTGGCAAGGATTACGCTGTAGAGGGTGGCAAGGACTGCAAGGAAGGAGGGAGGGAGGGCAGTGTTTGAGATGGCGGTAGGTAACGTGGTCGTGGCTGGGAGCAGTGTTGCATTTAATGCAGTGTGTGCAGCTGATGTCGTGTGAAGTGATGGGAGTGTTAAGTTTAGATGTTGGTGTGTGTTTCAATACTGTAAGCTAGGAGCAAGGTGAGGAACAGAGGTATCCGTACATTCGATGATGTCAGGGAGGAGGGAATAATCAAATTGTAGATCACCTGGAATGGAAAAGACATCAGATAGGTGGGAGGCAAAGTGGTTGTCCTTACTGAGGTTGTCAGGAAAGGGACGGTCATCAAGGAGAAGAGAGTACTGTGAGGCAGGGCGGGTCCCAGTAAGGCGGTGGAAAGCAGACCAGTACTTGGAAGAGTTTATTGGGAGCGTGGTATTGAGTTGTCTTCATTTCTGTCGCCAAGCACGGCGTTTCTTCGCAGTAAGCATGTTGCGGATGTGTCGTCGTAATTGCTGGTGGCGTGTGAGTGTGTCATGGTCATGAGTGCGGAGAACAGAGCGGTAGAGGCGGCGGGATTCACGAAGGAGGAGGACGGCCTGTGGGGGCAAGGCTGGGTGGTGAGGGTGGATGGCTTTGGTAGGGATATGGGTGGCGACGCCGTCAGACAAGATCTGGTGGAAGAAGGCAGCGGTGAAGGAGATGTCATCAGGAGATTGGGGCGTAAGGTCGTGGTGTTCGATTTGAGTGTGTATGGAGTTCCGTTGGGCATCCCAGTTGGCGCAAGAGTAATCGTGGACAAGTTTAGGAGGGATGTCAGGGCGAAGAGTGGAGAGGGGATGGCGAACATCAGAGATAGTGAGGAAGACGGGAGCATGGTCAATGCCAATGAAGTCAAGGACATCGGCGGTGATGCGCCCAAGGAGGTTGGGAGAGGCTAGTATCACGTCGGGTGTGGTGTTGGATTCGGGTCGGATCTGCTGGGGGAGAGGAACCAGGTCTCCCTGGAGGGTGGTTTTGAACAGATGCCACCGCTGGAGTTCGGCAGGAGTACGGCTGTGGATATTGAGGTCAGCGGCAATCACGTAGGTAGAGAATGTAGAAGAAATCAAAATTACAATGTATCAACACACCTGTTTACGTTAAGTACAAGTGCAAAGTATAAACAGATTGCATATCGCCAAAGTTTGCAAAGTTGAGGGTACGTTCAAGACTACATTAAACAATTCCGAACATATATGTCCAGATCCAAGTGAACATCAATGAAGTTCGTTAATGAACGATGCAGGTAAAGTTAGAAGCTAATAGGAAACCTAGGGGAGGTGGCGCTCTCGTGGCGCCCTGGTTCTTTTATTTCCGGAAATGTTGTTTCCATAGTAATCCACAATCTTAAAACGAAGCAATGGTTCAAATGGCTCTGAGCACTATGGGACTCAACATCTGAGGTCATCAGTCCCCTAGAACTTCGAACAACTGAAACCTAACTAACCTAAAGACATCACACACATCCATGCGCAAGGCAGGATTCGAACCTGCGACCGTAGCAGTCGCGCGGTTCCGGACTGAAGCACCTAGAACCGCTCGGCCACCGCAGCCGCCGACCTTTGTAGCCGAGCGGTTCTAGGCGCTTCAGTCTGGAACCGCGCGACAGCTACGGTCACAGGTTCGAATCCTGCCTCGGGCATGGATGTGTGTGATGTCCTTAGGTTAGTTAGGTTTAAGTAGTTCTAAGTTCTAGGGGACTGATGACCACAGATGTTAAGTACCATAGTGCTCAGAGCCATTTGAACCATTTTGAACCACCGCAGCCGACTCAACGAAGCAATGAACAAAATATGATTACACAACATAAGCGGCACATACACATGTTTCCTTTTGATTCTTTTCATCCTATCTACCTTATCCACATTCCTTCCCTTAGCACTTTTCTTTTTCCTCTCCCCGTTTCCCATCCCCCCCCCCTTTCCTTTCACTCTGTTCTTCCCCTTCCCCCTCATCCTCCTCCCTTCCCCTACCCTTTCCTTGTAATTATACTGATTGCCCAAATGCTACTGTCAATATAATTATGGTCTCTTTTTCTCATTTATATGTTACTGAATGTGATCTTATTGTCACATACAGTATGATTTTATGCGCAACCCGTATTGGTCTATTTTTAGTTCAGTTTAATTACCGAAACGTGTATGTTTGTGGACATCTTTTCATACTGTTTTTTAAACATTCTTTTGTGTTTGTTGTGTTTTTCGCGCAATTATGCTACCCAGTAACAACGATGTATTTGATACGAAATGGCAATGTTGTATTTCGTACTTCCGACGACGATGTATTGATATGTTTAACGCCTTACGGCACTTGCGTCCTACCATTTCTGGTTATATATCTTAGCACTCATTATTGCAGAGTATTATATTTATGTGGATTAGCATACTTACAAAACCTGTTCATCTGTGTCGAATGATGTGTAATCATTATTATATATATCGCTGGTTTTAAGATTGTGGATTACTGCGGAAATAACATTTCCCAAAGTAGAAGAATCAAGGCCCCGTGAGGGCCCAACTCCCCTAGTTCTCCTAGTAGCTTCTAAGTTGATCAGTATCATTCGTTAACGGACTTCAGTGACGTCCACTTGGATCTGGACATGTAAATATCGGAAATATTTAATGTTATTTTGGACGTACATTTAACTAGGCAACTCTTGGTATGTAGCGTTGACGACATACAGCCCATTTATGCTTTGCACTCGCAGTTAGGGTAAACATGTGTTTTTATGTTTTGTAATTTTCTACTTTTTATACATATAATGGCTCGAAATTGGGTATTACCCTGAAACCGATAACCTGCTAAAGAAATACCTGCTTTATTCGCGACTCTGGCTGTCCTTTCGCATCATTTTACGTTTTCCTTTAACAACTCGAAAACTGCGGTCTCTAGCGAAAATGTTTTCAGGAACAAAATTAAACTACATTAAATTTCCTGAAAAAATGCACTGTTAATTTTTGCTTACGACTAATAGTTCCCGCGTCCCATTGGATGAAGAATCGGAGGTTATTAAAAATATTATTTAAATCATATAAAATTAGGTTTTATACATAAACGAATTGGGTTAAGAACACTTATTAAATGGATGAACCACATCTAAGTGGAGTATAAATGTATTGAAAGATTGTGTTCTGGGGGTGTAGCGGTCCGGAGGAAGGTCGAGGATGGACGAGTCACGGAAGGCAGGTCGCGACATTGTGGTCCTGCACTTATCTCGTTTGCATGTCCGCGAACTGAAGAACGAGCAGACGAGTCCCCACTCTCTTTACCCTACTACGTCACAAAACGCATCTACAGGCTGTTTCAGAAAGTTGTACTGGAATGTCAGCAACCTGGAACGCACGTAGACAAACCCACATGCCTGTGTGCCGTGTTGAACAGACAGCTGACTTACAAATATAATTGCTAGAAGGTCCGCCGGAAGGTGGCCACCAGGAACAACATTTTGAGGAAACTAGTGGATAGTGAACGGGGAGCCAGATCCGATGAATTGAGCATGAGTATATAGATAAATTTGCTTAGACTTCGGATGAGTGCCAAACTCGGTGCTTCATGCAGACCATAAGCGATCCCTTAGTACTGAGCTGTAGTGAAATACAGAACATCGAACATCTTCATCAATGTCCCAACTACCCCAAGAGATGTACCCTTGACGACCTGTGACTTGACAAGGAAGAAGCGTTGGATGTAGCCCAATATTGGGCTGAAAAACTGCAAAGAAATTTTCCGGACACGAAGAATGGAAACCAAAGTTTACATCAGAGACTATGTGATTAACGAAATATGCAGCACCGTTCATAGTTATTTTCAACTATTTGTGTGCTGTCACGGACTCCATTTTGGCCTTATTAATCGAACAGTCAAAAATTCCTTAATATTTACATTAAGGGTAGTGCAGGACTGTTCGTTTCTTTACTTTGAGAATTAGCTGCCTGATTTTGTATTACGCTTTCGTTTTCCAAACACCTGATAAGTCATTACTGCCATACTTTCTTACAGACCTCTTCGGCATATGCAACAAGTCTAAGAACACTAACGACAAGCTTCATCGCATTTCCCTGTGATATTTTTCCCTTTACTGTTATTTTTATTCACTTGTCCCTCACAGCAGAATGTAGGCCGCCAGCAGAAATACATAGGATCTTCAGTTAGAAAGATTTGAAAAAACTATAAAAGTGACTTAAAGACGAAGGTGTTGAATTACATAAGAGTTATGAGCTCAACAACCGATTACTATCATGAATCGTTCTGTGAATGTAAAACCCTGTTTTCTAACGATATATTTCGCTAATGTTGCAGGATTTTGCGAAAGTCTTGAAGAAGGAATTGATGAGAAATAGGATTTGTTATTTTTCTGAAGAAAGTGAGAAGTACATAATGAGTATTCTTGCAGGCGAGTGATTTGGAACTAATGAGAAACTGAAACGTTGTGGATATTGATACATAACGATGCTGTTGGAAAGCAAGAAGAGTAGGTAGAAGACTGTCCCTGATGCAGAGAGAAAAATAGGAATTTTGTTGAAGTTTGCATGATTATAGTTCCCTAAGTGTATTTCGAAGTCATGTAGTGGGCAGAGGGAGATGGTTACAGTTTCGTTGGAATAGAATCAGAGGGTGTGTATGTGTGAGGTTGGGAGCATAGCAGATTATTACAGTTCCATCAGGAATGAAACTGCTGTGTAACTGGTGTGAAGTTTTCCGACAGATTTCAATTTCCCTGCGACACTTCCTAAATTATTTCAGTATCTATGCGTGACCTGTCTCTGTTGCCTAGCCCACCCTTTCAAACTGTTGTTCAATGTCCCAGCGCTACATACCCGTTGAACACCTTGTATAACAATCCATAATGCATAATTCTACGTCGTCCGTGACCGACGATGGAGCACGCTGCAATGGCTCCATGAATAGAGACAAAGGCATATGCATCCGTTGCAAAAGGCATTATCGGAATTTCCGTTTATCTCGGATACCAGCGATGGCCGCATTCATATCAAGTGCGTTACTACATTTCCCTCTGCATTTTCGCGTGATTTACTCAGCGGCTCAGTATTAGAAGGCGTGGAAGAATTCTGTCTAGACAGAAAAGTTAGAAAAACTAGCGGAAGAAAAGTTATGGCCAAACCATAGGCGAGGAACTGCCAAAACAGACGAGAAAGGAAAAATTGGTATAATATGAAGTAAGACTTCCAGAATATTTGACTTTCCCCCCGAAGAGAAGCGGAGGGAATGGTCACAGAGCCGACTGAGACGCTGATGATTGATGAGAGAGGATGACGAGGGCAGGGGGCTGCCATTGACTTGGTCAATCGCAGTGATACAATATACACTCCTGGAAATGGAAAAAAGAACACATTGACACCGCTGTGTCAGACCCACCATACTTGCTCCGAACACTGCGAGAGGGCTGTACAAGCAATGATCACACGCACGGCACAGCGGACACACCAGAAACCGCGGTGTTGGCCGTCGAATGGCGCTAGCTGCGCAGCATTTGTGCACCGCCGCCGTCAGTGTCAGCCAGTTTGCCGTGGCATACGGAGCTCCATCGCAGTCTTTAACACTGGTAGCATGCCGCGACATCGTGGACGTGAACCGTATGTGCAGTTGACGGACTTTGAGCGAGGGCGTATAGTGGGCATGCGGGAGGCCGGGTGGACGTACCGCCGAATTGCTCAACACGTGGGGCGTGAGGTCTCCACAGTACATCGATGTTGTCGCCAGTGGTCGGCGGAAGGTGCACGTGCCCGTCGACCTGGGACCGGACCGCAGCGACGCACGGATGCACGCCAATACCATAGGATCCTACGCAGTCCCGTAGGGGACCGCACCACCACTTCCCAGCAAATTAGGGACACTGTTGCTCCTGGGGTATCGGCGAGGACCATTCGCAACCGTCTCCATGAAGCTGGGCTACGGTCCCGCACACCGTTAGGCCGTTTTCCGCTCACGCCCCAACATCGTGCAGCCCGCCTCCAGTGGTGTCGCGACAGGCGTCAATGGAGGGACGAATGGAGACGTGTCGTCTTCAGCGATGAGAGTCGCTTCTGCCTTGGTGCCAACGATGGTCGTATGCGTGTTTGGCGCCGTGCAGGTGAGCGCCACAATCAGGACTGCATACGACCGAGGCACACAGGGCCAACACCCGGCATCATGGTGTGGGGAGCGATCTCCTACACTGGCCGTACACCACTGGTGATCGTCGAGGGGACACTGAATAGTGCACGGTACATCCAAACCGTCATCGAACCCATCGTTCTACCATTCCTAGACCGGCAAGGGAACTTGCTGTTCCAACAGGACAATGCACGTCCGCATGTATCCCGTGCCACCCAAAGTGCTGGCCAGCAAGATCTCCGGATCTGTCCCCCATTGAGCATGTTTGGGACTGGATGAAGCGTCGTCTCACGCGGTCTGCACGTCCAGCACGAACGCTGGTCCAACTGAGGCGCCAGGTGGAAATGGCATGGCAAGCCGTTCCACAGGACTACATCCAGCATCTCTACGATCGTCTCCATGGGAGAATAGCAGCCTGCATTGCCGCGAAAGGTGGATATACACTGTACTAGTGCCGACATTGTGCATGCTCTGTTGCCTGTGTCTATGTGCCTGTGGTTCTGTCAGTGTGATCATGTGATGTATCTGACCACAGGAATGTGTCAATAAAGTTTCCCCTTCCTGGGACAATGAATTCACGGTGTTCTTATTTCCAGGAGTGTAGAATGGATGGCTTCCTACATCTCACCTGTTTATTATCAGAAACCAACTAGAAACAGTTAAACCTTAAAATAACTAAAAACAAAACAGAATTCAAATAGATCTGCGGCTTATCAGCACTGTTGATTAATTAGTGTATCGAGGTGCAACGAGGAAAAAGAAAAGGTTTACAAGATATCATTTCTGACTGGAAGAAAACTCAGAAAGACTGATGAAATAACAATCTACAATAACAGTGCTCCCACTTGCTTCAACAAGTGAAGTTCACCATACGAAACGACTGAAAGCAAATAAACTGAATTAACATACAGAGACATATTGTTGCACCACACACTGAGGCCCATACATTTTTGTAGCACTGATTTCGAAGGTAAAAGTTTCTTAAGACTGTAGAGTTACGCGTTGCTCTACAAAGGAAGGAAGATTGGCCATAATGTCCCGTCGACATCGAGGTCAGTAGAGACGGAGCACAAGCTCGGATTATGTCAAGGATGGGGAGGGAAATTGCCCGTGCCCTTTCAAGGGAACCGTCCGACATTTGTCTGAAGCTATTTCGGGAAATCACGGAAGACCTAAATCTTGATGTCCGGAAGCGGGATTGAACCGTCGTCCTCCCCTGTTAACCACTGCGCCGCCTGGCTCGGTGCCACTGTGCAAAAAATTATGAAAGCGTTTGAAACGATATATTTTCAAATACACTGATGAGTCACAACATCATGATTAACTGCTTGGAACGAAATGCAGGAGCGATTCTGCGTGGCATGGCTTCGACAAGACGTTGGTAGGTTTCAGAAGGTATGTGGGACCAGATGTCTACGAACAGGACATGCAATCCGATAAATTAGGGGCCAGTGGTTTCTGGGCTCGGAAATGGCGCACTGTATGGCCCCAGATGTGTTCCATCGGGTTCACATCAGAAGAATATGGTGGCCAAGACATCAAGGTAAGTTGGCTATCATGCCCCTCGAATCAAGGTAGCACGATTCTCCGCTTGTAACGCGGACAGAAAGATAGCATCAGCGTTGGGTAAGAGACCAAGCCTGAAGGGATGGAGGTGGTCAGCCAAAATGGCCACATAGTCCATAGCTTTAGTAGTGCCTTCGATTACTACCGCTGGTCTCATAGGAGTTCAGATGAGTCCCCCCAGGAGCATAATACTGCCTCCCCCTTCCCTCCCCCTCCCTATGCCTGTGTTTATGGGGCGAACATATACATTTTTAGTTCCATTTTATATCTAGAATCACTCCATGAATTTTATGCCCTCAGTTGAAGTTGGGGACATACACACTGTGGTGACAAAAGTCATGGGACACCCCCTAATATCTTACCGGACCTTCGTTTGCCCGGGGTAGTGCAGCAGATCTACGTCGTATGGACTCAACACGTCGTTGTTGGAAGTCCCCTGCAGAAATATTGAGCCATGCTGCTCTATAGCCATCCACAACTGTGAAAGTGCTGCCAGTGCAAGAACTGACACGTGTCAAAATGTTCGGTGCGTTTCATGTCCGCAGATGTGGGTGGCAAATCATCCGCTCATATTGTCGAGAATATTCTTCAAACCAATAGTGAACAATTGTGGCCCTGTGACATGGTGCATTCTCACCCATAAAAATTCCACTGTTGAATGACTGCAGGTGGTCTGCAAGCAGCCAAACATAATTGTTTCCAGTCAACTATCGCTTCAGTTAGAGCAGAAGACCGAGTCTGTTCCATGCAAACACAGTTCACACCTCACGGAACCACCAGCTTGCACAGTGCCTTGTTGACAACTTGGCTCCAGGGCTACGTGAGGTCTGTGCCGCACTCGAATTCTACCATCATCTCTTACCAATTAAAATTGGGACTAATCTGATCATGCCACAGTTCTCCAGGAGTCTAGGGCCCAACGGATATGGTCAAGAGCCCCGGAGAGTCGCTGTAATTGTCGTATTGTTAGCAAAGGCACTCGCGGCGGTTGTCTGCTGCCATAGATCATTAACGGCGCATTTGGACCCATTGTGCTAACAGATACTTCCATCGTACGTTCCACATTCATTTCTGTGGCTATTTCACGCAGTGTTGCTTGTCTGTTAGCACTATAACCTTTCGGTTGTCAATTGTAGGATGTCGGTCACTGCGTTCTCCGTGGGCAGAGGTAAGCTATAAATTTGGTATTCTCGGCACACTCTTGATGCTATAGATCTCGGAATACTAAATTCCCTAACGATTTCCGGAATGAAACGCCCCATGCGTCTGGCTCCAAATATCGTTCCGCGTTCTATGTCTGTTAACTCCCGTCATGTGGCCATAATCAAGTCAAACACCTTTTCACATGAGTCAAGGGAGTACAAATGAGAGCTGCACCAATGGACTGCCCTTTTATACCTTGTGTACGCGATGCTACCGTCTTCTGTACATTTGCATATCGCTATCCCATGACTTTGGTCACCACAGAGTAAACAGATGAGGATTATCGAGGGACGGCTCTTGCTCACCTGACGCTGTCGTCGTCTGAGAAGTCGGCCTCCGGGGTGGGGTTGCTGAAGCCGCTGTCGTTGCTACTGTGCAGGCTGCTGGTGTTGGTGGCGCCCATGCGGAAGGTGGGCGGCAGCGGGGGCGGCGGCACGCGCCGCGGGACGGGCGCCGGCGGCAGCGGGGGCGGCGGGCCCGCTCGGCCCCCCGTCAGCATCCCGCCCCCGCCCGTCGGCGTCTGTAACACACACGTGCTCTGTTTCAGCTACGCGCCGATGCAGCCTGCAGCTTTGTTCACTCGAAGAACGAAAGATCTTGTAAACGGCAAGCTTAAGGACAGTCAAACGAAAACGAGACAGATAGAAGAAATGTAAGTAAATAGTTTGTAAGCTTGTTATACTACAGCTGTCTGTACCGCATGCGGATATCGATACTCGCCACTCTGGTGAGCACAGCATGCGACTGAAGGAGAGTGGTGGCTTTTCTTTAGCGTTGTGTCATCATGCAGTTTTGGTGCAGTCACTGCTCAACGCCATTTATATTAAATACGAGGGGGGACCCAAAAGAAACCGGACTGTTGTCATAAAAAATTTATTGATGAACCTTTTTACTAAATTACTTCAGCCACCTTCAAAATACTCTCCATTACGTGCGATGCACTTGTCAAGTCTCTTTTCCCACTGTTGGAAGCATGTTTGGAACTCTTCAAGTTTGATATTGTCCAGTGCCCTTTGCAAAGCTGTTTTTACCGCCTCCACATCGTCATAACGCTCCCCTTTTAGCGTTTTTTTCATTCGTGGAAAAAGTCGCACAGGGCTATGTCCGGCGAATACTGAGCGTGGTGAACGACAGACCACCTCTGAGATGCCAAATAGTGGGTCACTCGTAAGGCCGTGTGTGCCGGAGCGTTGCCGTGATGCAGAAACCAGGCACTTGATTGCCAAAGTTCCGGGCGTTTCCTCCTCCCATCCTCTCGCACACACCTTAAAACATCCACGTAAAAGTGCTGGTTAACAGTCTGGCCATGGGGTACGAATATCCGATGCACAATTCCACGAATATCAAAAAAGGCAATGATCATCGTCTTCACATTTGACCTAACTTGCCTTGCTTGTTTTCGCCTGGGAGAGTTGGGAGTCCTCCACTGGCTTGACGCTTGCTTGGTTTCTGGGTCAAACCCGTAACACCAACTCTCATCCCCTGTAATGACTTTGTTCAAGAAGTTTGGATCACCTGCAATCTCTGTTTTCAAGTCCTGAAACACATTCATGCGGATGGTTTTTTGCTCTTGTGTGAGAAGGCGCGGAACAAATTTAGCAACAACACGTCTCATGTGCAAATCCTCACTCAAAATCCGCTGGCACGAGCTCCAACTGACTCCTGTCTCTGCTGAAATTTGGTCGGTCGTTTGGCGACGATCCTCGTTGATCTTTTGGCGGACCTTTTCAATGTTCTTCTCATTTCGCGATGTTGAAGGGCGTCCAGAACGAGCTTGGTCTTCAACACACATCTCACCACGTTTAAAGCGCCCAAACCACTGGAAAACCTGTGTGCGGCTCATAGCGTCCTCCTGGAAAGCTTCCTGAAGCATTTGGTGTGTCTTCGTTGCAGTTTCTTTAAGCAGGAAACAAAATTTCACACACACTCTTTGTTCTTTTAAAGTTTCCATAACGACTTCGCAGAGGTAACCCGCCAACAGTCAGAGAAACACAATACCACACTTGCACGTTCAGCTCTACACTGACGCCGTCTGCACAGCTGTTTCATGGTCTCTACTAACACCATCTAGCGTGAGAACGCTGCACTACGTCTACGAGTGGCAGCGCCCTCGGAGTCCGGTTTCTTTTGGGTCCCCCCTCGTATGTCGAAGTAATTAGAAGTCTTGCCACGGCAGTTTGTGTTTGACGGTCCAGTGTTGCTGACCTATGCGAGATTGAGCCGCGGTTGGTAGTCGCGTGGTCTACGGTGCCTTACCACGGTTCGCGGGGCTCCCCACGTCCCCCCGCCGGCGGTTCGAGTGCACACTTGGGAATGGGAGTGTGTGTGTGTGTGTGTGTGTGTGTGTGTGTGTGTGTGTTGTTCTTAGCGTAAGTTAGGTTAAGTTAGATTAAGTTGTGTGTAATCCTAGGGACCAATGGTCTCAGCAGTTTGATTCCATAGGAACTTAAAACACACACACACACACACACACACACACACACAATACTGATGACTCCAAGATCGTGTGTCATGTCGCGAGAACAACAATGAACCATTGGAGCGATTACGGAACAAATATTGTGTACTGAACAATTACTCGGGTGAATTTTAAAGGTGACAGAGAGAGAGAGAGAGAGAGAGAGAGAGAGAGTCATATAGGCACTTCGGAAGTTCCCATTACAAACTTCCCGTACTTGTAGAGGAGCGTAAGTGCATAATATTTAAATAGGAACTAATGTCCGCACACGTAACGCTTCCGTTCTCCGACTGTTTCAATTCAAATGTTTAACTCATCCGCATCTGCTTGAGGAATTTAATTAAACGTAACGCAGTATAGTAATCAGGTAATAATTCGAAAGAAAAGGTAAAGAAACATCTATTTATCACTTAAGTGCTTTGTATTAACACTTAAACATTACGTGTTCACGGTACTAAAAAAATAAATAAATAAATAACAAAAAAAATTAAATAAAAGAAAGAAACAGAGAACGAACGCACAGAACAGTACTGAAGCCTTACAGCAGCAGCTGAATGTGACGACCACCAATTTCGTTACAAACACTATTCCTACGAGACGTGTTCTGATATACAATCTTCATCCCACCTGGTGTCTCTTCAATTTTTAGTACAGCAGCCAGAATTCGTGCCAGCAGATCTTCCTGTGTTTCAACAGGAGTCTCGTAAATTAAACTTTGCAGACGTTAAGTGAAATTACATGATCGTCTGACGTACTACACGTCATCCCGTCTACCGTACTCCATACAAGAACCAGCAACTCTGAGAATATTCTCTTTCCCTCAGCAAACGTGGATGGGTTACATATCCGAACTGAAACAGTCGTGGAAAGGAAACTGTACGTTTCCGGACATGAATTCCTGTTCAAAATGTTATGAAATCACTCCCCTCCACATATCCTAGAAGACTGTAACGGGAATTTCCGAACACACTGCATATTCAGTTTGACCAAAATCACTAGCGTAGACATTTTTCATTCGGATATTGTATCGCTGAAACATCAAAGAGATGCGTCGCAATCGGACTCGGGTACTCTCATGAAAACAACTATTAACGCCACGAGAAAGGCTTAATGCGAACTGCAAGAACTTTGGCGATCGTCTAAATTGATAGGAACGTACTTGAACTGTCGGTTTTATGTGTTTGTGCTCCAAACATTTCAACTGAGTGATTAATGTTTGGCAACTACAATGTAAAGTATTAGGTGGCTGAATTGCCAGTGAATGGTTACGTCGATTATTTGATGTGTTAGTTGTGAACAGTGCAGCCCAGAAAAGTTGACTATCTTCTGAACAACACAGTCACTGCAATATCGTACTTATCCGCCGGTACTGACCAGCGAATTTTCAGTCAAAACGTCCTCCCCTGCACGGAAATCACACAATGCGTGTACGAGCACTGCTTGTGACAAAGGAACGTTGACATATAGAAGTTTGGGTCTCGCTGTGAATCGTGCACGGGGAGAACAAAGCGGTGAAGGCGACCGTTAGCGCGAAGTGGGAAGCTCGGGTTTGAGTGCCAGTCCGCCACAAATTTCCATTGTCGTCATTCCCTTTTGCAGCCGATGTTTATTCGTATTCGCAACTGTAAATACATTTCATGTAGAGCCACTACAGCTTTGCACGGAATAATATAGGATAATAGTCATAATCGGCAGGACAACAAGAAAGTAATATTTCACAGTGTGGTGGAGAACATCTGTCTGGAGCTGAGATGTGGCCTCAAACAAGGAAGTTAAGGGAAAAATTAGAACAATGGAAATGGACTATAAGAGAAGATTGTTTTTTGAAGTTTTCCCGGTGGATCGAATACTCCGTCATTTCTTGGAGTGCATCCCAGTTATTATTAACTCTTGTACCGATATTGTGGCTGACAACTTATCTGCCATTCTTAAGGTGAGAGTCTTGCAAGATATGTAAAGCACTTTGCTCAGTGGAATAAATGCCCATGCGTCAAAGATTACAACAGCGTCGTCACAGATAAAATTTTGCGGTTCTAAGAGTAAAACAAAACAAGCTTGAAGTCTGCTAATCTACATTGCTTGCGAAGTATTTAGCTGACTATATGGATGGCATAATGTGAAATTTCAGTCAGTGGAGACCCTTAACAGTACTTCCTTTGAGAGCTCAAAGGTGAAATTAGGTATTTCCATGACTTGTCGAGCTGAAAACCCTCGTCTCGGACCGAGCGAGGTGGCGCAGTGGTTAGACACCGGACTCGCATTCGGGAGGACGACGGTTCAATCCCGCGTCCGGCCATCCTGATTTAGGTTTTCCGTGATTTCCCTAAATCACTCCAGGCAAATGCCGGGATGGTTCCTCTGAAAGGGCACGGCCGACTTCCTTCCCCATCCTTCCATAATCCGATGAGACCGATGACCACGCTGTCTGGTCTCCTTCCCCAAAACCAACCAACCAACCCTCGTCTCGGTTGAATAGCTTGTCTGCTAAATGCATCTTCATAGATTCCTTAACCACTGAATACCAGTGGGATGAGGCTATGTTCAGCATCTTAACTCTCCCGAAATGCATGGAATGGCCAGTGGAAATACAATTCTCAACCATTGCAGATTTGGTGGGCTGTAGTAGGTGAATGAATCGCTGGTGTTCAATGCAATATCCTTCTACAGTGTTTATTGTTTGTCCAATGCACCGTATACCACTGGCCATTCCATGGGTTACGGGAAAGCATAGGTACTGGCTGCAGCCTCATTCTACTAGGATAGAAGTGGTCAAGGAAGCTCTGGAAATACAATCAGTAGGAAACCTGCTCATCCGAGACGAGGGTTTCCACCTCAAAAAATCATAGACAGCCCTCATTTCACGTCTGCTATCTCAAAGGAAATACTGTTATTTGTATACACTGCCTGGTATCCCAACAAATGCCATCCATAATAATGAGCCAAATACTTCGTAAGCACTGTGGATTTGCTGAGTCTGCACTTGCTTTGTTTTATTCTTAGAGGTGTAAAGTTTTATCTATATCTGAAGCTCTTGTTACCGACAGTGTAATCATTGACTCATGGGCGTTTACTCAGCAGTGTAAAGTACTTCAAAATTCTTACAAGCCACTCACCTTGAGAATGGCTGAAAAGTTGCCAGCCGAAATATCCGGGATAAGAGTTAATGAGATCCCGATTGAGCTCCCGAAAAATGATGGAGTATATGAGAATATGTCTACATTTAATGACGTAAGATAGGACAAGAAACGAGGAGGTATGGAGGTGAATGGAAATAACGTGCTCCATAACAAAAGCCTGGGAGAATAGAGCGCTTCAGTGACACAGGATGTACGGAGGACGACCCAACTGTAGGAAGATATTAAACTGGGAGCCGCCCGCAAGGGCTAAGATTGGAGAAGTACATACAGGAAGCAATGAAAGAATTCTAAGGCTAGGGGGGTAAACCCTAAGAAGAAGAAGAAGACGATGAGAAGGAATACAGAAAAGAATGTAAAGAATATATAGAAGCAATGGTCGGTGAACGTATTACGAAACAACAGAACATCTCTACAGGAAGAACGAGCGTTGTTGGACCCAAGAGAAGTTGGGTGGATCAAGGAATCGCACTGTAAGACCTGATCTAATGTTAGAGGAAGAAGGAGGAGAAGAAAAGAAGATCCTGCAAGACAGTATATCTTGGCCGATCTTATCCTAGCCCGCACGATGGTCACGTGACGGTACAGGATGTAAGCGACATCCCCAGAACACGGATGTGGATGGAGCAGGTGGCAGGTAGCAGGTGTCACGTGGGGTGCCCCAGGAAGCGGCGGCGCTGACCTGCAGTGGGGGCCGGCTCCTGGCAGGCGGCAGCGACGCGTGTGCGGGCGGCGCGCAGCGTCCCGTGAGCAGGGGCAGGCTGCGCGGCCCGCCCCCCACGCCTCCGCCTCCGCCTCCGCCCCCGCCGCCCCCACCGCCGCTGACGGAGCTGCCGGTGGGCGAGCCGGGCGTCGTGGCGCTGGCGGACGAGGATCCGGCGCCGCTGCTGCCGCTGCCGCCGCTGCTCACGCTCTGGCCGTCCGGAGGACGCCCGTGCGTCGGCGACCTGCCACACGCAGGAGCCGAAGTCAGCACACCACCGACACAAACCCCGTGAATTCAGCACACATTAAACGAAAAGCGACTCCATGTTGCTCGACGTCGACCATAATCTTCAAACAGTGAATAGCTAACTGCATAAACACCTGATTACAATAGTTACAGACATGTTAGCTGCCATCTACAAGAAAGACTCCCATGTCAAAAGCGCCAAGCGTAAAAGCTCAAATCATTTCTCATTCATTACCACTCACTGCAACCTTCCAATCACATTGAGCAATTGCAATATACACATATCAAAAAAAGTTTTCCATCACCCCGGTTCCCAGAACTCCTGAAGATAGACATTGACTCTGGACACTGTATCACAGACACAGTCCCTTCGACTGTTCAGAGATCTACATCTACATCCACACTCCGCAAGCCACCTCACGGTGTGTGGAGGAGGGTAACTTGAGTACCTCTATCGGTTCTATTCCAGTCTCGTATTGTTCGTGGAAAGATTGTCGGTATGCCTCTGCGTGGGCTCTAACCCTCTGATTTTATCCTCATGTTCTCTTCGTGAGATATACGTGGGAAGGAGCAATATACTGCTTGACTCCTCGGTGAAAGTATGTTCTCGAAACTTCATCAAAAGCCCGTACCGAGCTACTGAGCGTCTCTCTTGCAGAGTCTTCCACTGGAGTTTATCTATCATCTCCGTAACGCTTTCGCGATTACTAAATGAACCTGTAACGAAGCGCGCTGCTCTCCGTTGGATCTTCTCTATCTCTTCTATCAACCCTATCTGGTACGGATGCCACACCGGTGAGCAGTATTGAAGCAATGGGCGAACAAGTGTACTGTAACCTACTTCTTTGTTTTCGGACGGCATTTCCTTAGGATTCTTCCAATGAATATGAGTCTGGCATCTGCTTTACCGTCGATTAATTTTACATGATCATTCCATTTTAAATCACTCCCAGATAATTTATGGAATTAATTGCTTCCAGTTGCTGACCTGCTATATTGTAGCTAAGTGATAAAGGATCTTTCTTACTGTGTATTCACAGCACATTACACGTGGCCTCATTGAGATTCAATTGCCATTCCCTGCACCATGCATGAATTCGTTGCAGATCGTCCTGCATTTCAGTACAATTTTCCATTGTTACAACCGCTCGATATATTACAGCATCATCTGCAAAAAGCCTCAGTGAACTTACGATGTTATCCAAAGGGTCATTTATATATATTGTGAATACCAGCGGTCCTACGACACTCCCCTGCGGCACGCCTGAAATCACTCTTACTTCAGAAGACTTCTCTCCACTGAGAATGACATGCTGCCTCCTGTTACCTACGAACTCTTCAATCCAATCAAACCAATGGTCTGGTAATCCATATGCTCTTACTTTGTTCATTAAACGACTGTGGGGAACTGTATCAAACGCCTTGCGGAAGTCAAGAAACACGGCATCTACCTGGAAACCCGAGTCTATGGCCCTCTGAGTCTCGTGGACGAACAGCGCGAGCTGGGTTTCACATGATCGTCTTTATCGAAAACCCTGATGATTCCTACACAGTAGATTTCTAGTCTCCAGAAGAGTCATTATACTCCAACATAATACCTGTTCCAAAATTCTACAACTGATCGAGTTATAGAGATACAGGTCTATAGTTCTGCAGATGTCACTAAACCCGTCCTAAGATGTAAACAACCATTCATGAGCAGCGCCTATTAGACGGAAGGGTCCGAGAGGCCATCAGTTCCAGTCATTCCATCAAGAAGGAGGCACACGGCTCGTGTTGCCTGTAGCTCAACCATGCCTAAACGGTTCAATACCGCGGTTCGGTCGCGTCCGCATTGTTACTTTGGGCCAGGAAGGTCTCTCAACTAGGGAAGTGTCCTGGCGGCTCGGAGAGAACCAAAGCGATGTTGTTCGGACATGGAGGAGATACAGAGAGACAGGAACGCTCGATGACATGCCTTTCTCAGGCCGCACAAGGGCTACTACTGCAGTGGATGACCGCTACCTACGGGTTATGGATCGGAAGAACACTGGCAGCAACGCCACCATGTTGAATAATGCTTTTCATGTAGACACAGGACGTCGTGTTACGACTCAAACTGTGCGCCATAGGCTGCATGACGCGCAACTTCACTCCTGATGTCCATGGCGAGGTCCATCTTTGCAACCACGACACCATGCAGTTCGGTACAGATGGTCCCAACAACATGCCGAATGGACAGCTCAGGAATGGCATCACATTCTCTTCACCGATGAGTGTCGCACATGCCTACAGCCAGACAATCTTCGGAGACGTGTTTTGAGGCAAGTCGTTCACGCAGAACGCCTTAGACACACTTTCCAGCTAGTGCAGCAAGGTGGAGGTTCCCTGCTGTTTTCGGGTGGCATTATGTGGGGTCGACGTACGCCGCTGGTGGTCATGGAAGATGCCGTAACTGCTGTACGACATTTGAATGCCATCCTCCGACAGATAGTGCAACCATTTCGGCAGCATATTGGCGAGGCATTCGTCTTCATGAACGGCAATTCGCGCCCCCATCGTGCACATCTTGTGAATGACTTCCTTCAAAATAACGACATCGCTCGACTGGAGTGTCCAGCTTGTTCTCCAGACATGAGCCCTATCGATCATGCCTGAGATGGATTGGAAAGGGCTGTTTTTGGGCGACGTGACCCACCAACCACTCTGAGGGATCTACGCCGAATCGCTACTGAAGAGTGGGATAATCTGGCCCAACAGGGCCTTGATGAACTTGTGGATAGTATGCCCCGACGAATACAGGCATGCATCAATACAAGAGTGCGTGCTACTGGGTATTAGAAGTACCGGTGTGTACAGCAATCTGGACCACCATCCCTGAAGATCTCGCTATATGGTGGTAGAACATGCAATGTATGGCTTTCATGAACAATAAAAATGGTGGAAATGATGTTTATGTTTTTCTCTATTCCAATTTTCTGTACATGCCCCGGAACTCTTGCAAAACTTTTTTTGATGTGTGTATTTACTGAAAGATATACAGAGTGATTCCTTCATGATGCTACAAACTTTCAGGGGGACACTGAAGAGGAAATGTGTCAAACTGAGTTACAGGACCCTGCTCCGGAAATGACTAAGTTGAAAATTATAAGCGGGAATCGTTCTGATACCTCTTACGTTGGAGTACATATACAGGTGCTGTCTTCGCTGTGATTGTAGGATACGTGACTTTCAAAGGAGGTAGTATGTCTGATATACATAGGCTCTAAAATGCACTCATTTTGAGCTATGAGGACTTGCTCTTCTTCGATACACACCTCTTGTAGTGATAAAAGTGCCCATAGTTTGTAAGGCCTGCATTTTATAGCCCAGTGTAAAAGAGACTTTCATCTAGTTTAGCTCTATAGTAGTAGAGGAAATGTTTCCACAGTATCGACGGCAAACAAGTGTGCATAGCTCCTAAAATATGCGTTTCAGAGCCCACGTTTAATAACAGTTCTTCTGATTGTGTTCCATATTACTACTACTGAAAATTGTGCACCCTACAATCATAGCGGCAACGGTATCAGTATATGAATTTCACTGTCAGAGGTATGAGAATGAGTTTCGCTTTAAACTTTCGACTTGCTCGATTGCGGACCAGGGTACTACACCTCAAACTGATACATTCATTCTTCTGCATCATCCCTGAAAGTTTGTCCCATCATCATGGAATCACTCTGTATACAATCAGCTGCTGGATAAATTGTACTGAGGTGTGCTGCTAGTCTATAATCTGTTCAACACAGTTCCCTTAATGCTGAATTCCACACACAAACATCAGGATTGGCTGTAGTGGCATGAGGTGCGAATAACCAATCAGTAAGCAAAATGCTGAAGCGACAGTATGTCCAGCGCCAGAAGATGATCCATACAGACCGGAAAAACACCACATCGCAATAACGTTCACACAGCATTAAACTTTGTGCAATGTTACCTACTTTCATAAAAAGACGCAAGGCGGATTTTATTTTGATTCTACCGTAAGAATATTGCCATGCAGGTTGTTGTAAATAACTTTATGGAAGGCTATCTCAAGAACATGGAAATCAGCAGTAAATAAAAAAAAAATTATCTGCTTTTCTTCGTGGTTTGGAAGTACAGTCCCCGATTATTCGGGTTAATACAAAACCGAGATGGCATGGATAACCAAGAAAAGTGTAGCATTGAAAATATCCATGCTTCTAAAGTAAACTAATATCTACTGTCCAGAACGTTTATTTCACACTCCAATGGAGTGTGTGCTGATATGAAACTTTCTGGTGGGTTAAAACTGTAAACTGTATGCCGGACCCGGACTCTAACCCGAGATATTTGCCTTTCCCCAATTCACTATATTTCCAAAACATGCTACATGCAATCTCTGAATGACCTTTACACGCTTTTCTTGTCGTAAACTGACATCTTCCGTACAAAATTACGTTTGAAAACTACACTGAATTTCATGTGTTTCGCTTTTAGTTAATATTCCGAATCCAAGCTCCCTTCTAACAACTTTATCCAAAATTTTTGAGAAAGTAATGTATTCAAGAGTAGCTTCACATATCTGTAGAAATGAAGTACTAACAAAATGTCAGTATGGTTTCCAGAAAGGTTTTTCAACAGAAAATGCTATATATGCTCTACCAATCAAATTTTGAATGATCTGAATAACCCAACACCACCCATTGGGATTTTTTGTGATCTCTCAAAGGCTTTTGATTGTGTAAATCATGAAATTCTGCTAGACAAGCTCAAGTATTGTGGCATGAGTGGGACAGTGCACAAATGGTTTAATTCGTACCTAACCAGAAGAGTGCAGAAAGTTGAAATAAGTAGTTCTCATAATATGCAAAGATCAGCACATTCCTCAAACTGGGGAACTATCAAGAATGGGGTTCCACAAGGGTCAGTCTTGGGTCCTTTGTTGTTCTTAATATATATTAATGACTTGCCATTCTATATTCATGAAGAGGCAAAGTTAGTTCTCTTTGCTGATGATACAAGTATAGTAATCACACCTGACAAACAAGAATTAACTGATGAAATTGTCAATACTGTCTTTCAGAAAATTACTAAGTGGTTCCTTGTAAACAGACTCTCACTGAATTTTGATAAGACACAGTACATACAGTTCTGTACAGTGAATGGTATGACGCCATTAATAAATATAGACCTTAATCAGAAGCATATAGCTAAGGCAGAATATTCCAAATTTTTAGGTGTGTCCATTGATGAGAGATTAAATTGGAAGAAACACATTGATGATCTGCTGAAACGTTTGAGTTCAGCTACTTATGCAATAAGGGTCACTGCAAATTTTGGTGATAAACATCTTAGTAAATTAGCTTACTACGCGTATTTTCACTCATTGCTTTCATATGGCATCATATTTTGGGGTAATTCATCACTGAGGAATAAAGTATTTATTGCACAAAAGCGTGTAATCAGAATAATAGCTGGAGTCCACCCAAGATCATCCTGCAGACATTTATTTAAGGATCTAGGGATATTCACAGTAGCTTCTCAGTATATATACTCTCTTATGAAATTTGTTATTAACAACCAAACCCAATTCAAAAGTAATAGCAGTGTGCATAACTACAATACTAGGAGAAAGGATGATTTTCACTATTCAAGATTAAATCTAACTTTGGCACAGAAAGGGGTGAATTATACTGGCACTAAAGTCTTTGGTCACTTACCAAATAGTATCAAAAATCTGACAGATAACCAACAAGTATTTAAGAAGAAATTAAAAGAATTTCTGAATGACAACTCCTTCTACTCCATAGAGGAATTTTTAGATACAAAATAAATAAATAAATAAATAAATAAAAAACACAAAAAATGAAAAAGTTGTTATATTAACTTAAGTATGTTGTTAAATTAACTTAATTATGTGATGTATTGGAAAATTTGATTCGTTCCACATCGTTACGAAATATCGTATTCATGATCCATGGAACTAGTATTAATCTAATCTAATCTAATCTAATCTGTTTCCGGTTTCTGTTTTTCACTTTTTTTTTCCTGATGACACTCGACGCTTCTGATTGTTTGGAGACTCAGAACGTAGGTATAGGCTTGCATAGTATAATAACAGATCAACGTCTTTTAATGGATCAATGGAAATGGGTTCGTCGATCACCTTGACTTCACTCTCTTCCAGTACTGAGGTGATTTCCCCCCCCCCCCCTCACTCTCTCTCTCTCTCTCTCTGTCCCCTCTCTCTCTAGAAAGAGAGAGAGACAGAGAGAGAGAGAGAGAGAGAGAGAGAGAGAGAGAGAGAGAGAGAGATAGACAGCAAACTTACTATTATGGACATACAGATACGTGTCCACATCACCATCCTAAGGAGAAACGTAACTCTAAATGAAAATATTCGTTCTAATTTTATAACATAATACTATGCTTTTTAATCTTCTCTAAAATCGCTGAATTACCTACATGCAGTCCGCAAGCTGGATTATCTGTGCCTAGAAAATCGAGAACTTATTGTACGAGGGCTGTTCGGAAAGTAAGATCCTGGTCGCGAAACTGAAATCACTGTCAAAACCAAAAGTATTTTATTTGCAAAAGTTAGCTATACTTTCCTGTTACTTCTCTACGTAGTCACCGCTCCAAGTTAGAAATTTGTCACAGTATTGTACCAATTTTTCAATACCCTCGTCATATGTTGTTGTTGTTGTTGTGGTCTTCAGTCCTGAGTCTGGTTTGATACAGCTCTCCATGCTACTCTATCCTGTGCAAGCTTCTTCATCTCCCAGTAGCTACTGCAACCTACATCCTTCTGAATCTGCTTAGTGTATTCATCTCTTGGTCTCCCTCAACGATTTTTACCCTCCACGCTGCCCTCTAATACTAAATTGGTGATTCCTTGATGCCTCAAAACATGTCCTACCAACCGATCCCTTCTTCAAGTCAAGTTGTGCCACAAACTTCTCTTCTCCCCAATCCTGTTCAATACTTCCTCATTAGTTATGTCATCTACCCATCTAATCTTCAGCATTCTTCTGTAGCACTACATTTCAAAAGCTTCTATTCTCTACTTGTCCAAACTATTTATCGTCCATGTTTCACTTCCATACATGGCTAAACTCCATACAAATACTTTCAGAAATGACTTCCTGACACTTAAATCTATACTCGATGTTAACAAATTTCTCTTCTTCAGAAACGCTTTCCTTGCCATTGCCAGTCTACATTTTATATCCTCTCTACTTCGACCATCATCGGTTATTTTGCTCCTCAAATAGCAAAACTCCTTTACTACTTTAAGAGACTCATTTCCTAATCTAATTCCCTCAGCATCACCTGACTTAATTCGAGCACATTCCATTATCCTCGTTTTGCTTTTGTTGATGTTCATCTTATACCCTCCTTTCAAGACACTATCCATTCCATTCAACTGCTCTTCCAAGTCCTTTGCTGTCTCTGACAGAATTACTCAGTCATCGGCGAACCTCAAAGTTTTTATTTCTTCTCCGTGGATTTTAATACCTACTCAGAATTTTTCTTTTGTTTCCTTCACTGCTTGCTCAATATAAAGATTGAATAACATCGGGGAGAGACTACAACCCCGTCTCACTCCCTTCCCAACCACTGCTTCCCTTTGATGCCTCTCGAGTCTTATAACTGCCATCTGGTTTCTGTACAAATCGTAAATAGCCTTTCGCTCCCTGTATTTTACCGCTGCCACCTTGAGAATTTGAAAGAGCGTATTCCAGTCAACATTGTCAAAAGCTTTCTCTAAGTCTACAAATGCCAGAAACTTAGGTGTGCCTTTCCTTAATCTAGCTTCTAAGATAAGTCGTAGGGTCAGTATTGCCTCACGTGTTCCAACATTTCTACGGAATCCAAACTGATCTTCCCCGAGGTCGGCTTCTACTGGTTTTTCCATACGTCTGTAAAGAATCCGCGTTAGTATTTTGCAGCTGTGACTTATGAAACTGATAGTTCGGTAATTTTCACATTTGTCAACACCTGCTTTCTTTGGGATTGGAATTATTATATTCTTCTTGGTCTGATGGTATTTCGCCTGTTTCATACATCTTGCTCACCAGATGGTACAGTTTCGTCATGACTGGCTCTCCCAAGGCTGTCAGTAGTTCTAATGGAATGTTGTCTACTCCCGGGGCCTTGTTTCGACTCGGGTCTTTCAGTGCTCTGTCAAACTCTTCACGCAGTATTATATCTCCCATTTCATTTTCATCTACATCCTCTTCCATTTCCATAATATTGTCCTCACGTACATCGCCCTTATATAGAACCTCTATATACTCCTTCCACCTTTCTGCTTTCCCTTCTTTGCTTAGAACTGGGTTTCCATCTGAGCTTTTGATATTCATACAAGTGGTTCTCTTTTCTCTGAAGGTCTCTTTAATTTTCCTGTAGGCAATATCTATCTTACCCCTAGTGAGATAAGCCTCCACATCCTTACATTTGCTCTTTAGCCATGCCTGCTTAGCTATTTTGCACTTCCTGTCGATCTCATTTTTGAGACGTTTGTATTCCTTTTTGCCTGCTTCATTTACTGCATTTTTATATTTTCTCCTTTCATCAATTAAATTCAGTATTTCTTCTGTCACCCAAGGATTTCTACTAGCCCTCCTCTTTTTACCTACTTGATCCTCTGCTGCCTTCGCTACTTCATCCATCAAAGCTACCCATTCTTCTTCTACTGTATTTCTTTCCCCCATTCCTGTCAATTGTTCCCCTTATGCTCTCCCTGAAACTCTGTACAACCTCTGGTTTAGTCAGTTTATGCAGGTCCCATCTCCTTATATTCCCACCTTTTTGCAGTTTCTTCAGTTTTGATCTACAGGTCATAACCAATAGATTGTGGTCAGAGTCCACATCTGCCCCTGGAAATGTCTTACAATTTAAAACCCTCGTCATATAAGATGCCCAAATGTGCTTTCCGCCGATCCTCTACGCTGGTCTGCACCTCGTCGTGTGTGCCAAAATGTTGTCCTCACAACGAGCCGTTCACGCGAGCCGAGATGAAAATCAGAGGGAGCCACGTCCGCGCTTTATGGTGGGCGATCAAAAAGACTCTCCATCGCAAACTCCGCAGGAGCGTCTTTCTTGCCCCTGCAGTGTGATGCCGAGAATTTTCATGACGAAGAAACTGTTTGACAGTTATATGATGTGGACTGCATGCAATCAAGCGATATGTCACAGCAGGCGCACACACTTGGTGGGAGACACTATTTTCTAGGTATCTTTACGCGCCCACTGTGCGCTCAGAATTTCTGAGTCAGAACTAGAGAGAGCGACGTGACGCGATTGGCGGGCATACTACGAACACTGCCCAACACATCTGTGCAAAGCTTTGGGCCCGATCGAACACTACTTCCCGAACAGCCCTCGTTGAACTTTTTCAAATACACTCCTGGAAATTGAAATAAGAACACCGTGAATTCATTGTCCCAGGAAGGGGAAACTTTATTGACACATTCCTGAGAGTAGCTTACAATTCTGTGTAATACAAAACAGGGAGCCCAAGTCTGAGGCTGCTTCCAAAGAATAAGACAGAGAAGAATTTCCCCTACTAGAATTCAATATGGTTGACGATTTAAAATCATGTAAAGCTTATTTTAAAAAAATTTACCTAGGATACAGCCCATCATATTGCCAATCAGTGTGTATTGTCCTGCTATGTTCACACGTATGAGAGACCTCAGGTTATCCCTTACACTTCACCACAGCTTTGAGTCTACTGGTAAGTTCATGTGATGGAGTGGAAGGTGGACAGGTTAAGGTTGATAAATATCGCTAAATGGTGCCCACCAGGCTCAAGTTGAACCCTTTATTTCTAGATCTGTCTCTGGAACTCACTATTCAAGTCAAGGTTTTTACTAATCATCATTGCATCACTAGTATCAATATTTACGGTTTCTTTCGTAGCAGGTCATCATACAACACCCTCAACATATTAATTCAACGAAACTATTTTCTACCTCAGGCATTGAGACTAAAATATAACAAATCTGAGTTGTTGCTCTTCCAGAGGCCGTTGACGAACTTCTCCAGCTATTTTCTACAATTCGTGAAAATTATTCTGCTTCTGTGAAAGAGGTAGTACGCCCAACTGCAGGTCTCGTATAATGATTCCGGGTGTAATGTGTACGACGAAATGGCTGTTTGCTGAAATGAGACAGCGAAATTTATGAACAGCGTTCCTGTACTTATTTCCCTTTATTATTTATTGTCTGTCGTATCTTGGGGAGAATTATTTATTGCTTTTGTTTGAAATACTCTATACACGGAAAAAATGGAGGAATCAGTAACAATAAGAAAGAAAGGATTTGTTTTTCATCGTGCTTAGTGGTAATGAAGAATTTCCCCAGTTTGCCAAAGATTGGAAAGAGAAATCGGCCGTAGCCGTATGAGTTATAGACAGTTACGGCCCGAATCCTGAACTTTAAAAAACAGACGCGGCCCTGCGCGTGCGACTTATTACGGCGGTAAAGGAGGCGCGACAGCCAAGGGGGCGTGCTGCTCGTGCTAGTCTAGATTCACGAGCCGGCAGCCAGAGAGTCGTTGTGTTCGCTACTAGATGGGGGTAGGTTTGAGTCACTTAGCTGAGCAGGCGACATGTTTCAGATTTGTGACTGGCGGAAACTAGCGCGAGAATACTACGGCCGCAGGAATGCGAGTTTAACTGTTGGTGTGGCACGTGATCTGGAAAAACCCAGCGGCATTCTGCCATTGAGGCCATTTCCTTGGCGGAAGCAAAAGACTACTACATTGTCTAAATAAATCAATATTGTGCAAAACACGAACCAAGATGGGTATAAAATAACTAAGCACTTCTACACAAAAGGGAAAACCAGACGAGTATGTGCATGTAAACGAGCCCTCAATCAGACCAGTAGTTAGCAGTTTCTGAAATGCTTCCACCCCTAGGTCGAAAGCCAATAATCATGCCCTTTTGCAGTCAGATAAGTCGCTCGGTTCAAGCATACCGAGAACCACTACACTGTTTTCTGCGTCTCCGGACAGGCTTTGCGACGCTCTTCACTGCTACTGCTGCCACCTGCCGTGTGTGAGTGGTTACTTCACGTTGACGCCGAACTTGTTATCGGACCGTACAGTTTTTACATAGCACAAAGTCATAATACAACGTTATACTGACAAAACTGTAATTTATGAGTGAAGTAAAATGCTCTACCAGAAGAACCAAAAACAATATCGGAAAGCTGAGAAAATTTGGATCTCATTTGATACGTTTTATATATGTTTAATGTGAGATAAATGTTATAAATTTCCTTCCTCCCATCTGCCTTAGGCTGTGGTGTGTCATCTTCGTGTCTACTCTATAGTGCAGTGTTGAAGTGAGTGTACAGTGTTGTGCGTCCCCTTTTATAAGCGTTACGAACAGAAACCAAACTGTCGCCGTATTTTTTAATTGTCGCTGTGTACTTACTGTGTGTCTTAATTAGCATCACTAACCCTTTTGTTTTTATTTTAACTTCTACAACTTTCCTCCATTTTACAGTTTTAAAAATTCGCCGTTTTATGCCTGTTTTTATTGTTGGTTATCTTCTCATTATGTTTTTAACTCTTATGTACGCTGAAGAGCGGCATATTAAGCTATTGCCACCCCCCCCCTCCCTCCTCTGGGGGGAATCGAAATTCAGTACAGGGAAAAAAATAAATTTCCTTATCTTTGACGATTTACAACCTCCTAGGATGCACTAGCTTCCATTTCCTTCCGTAAAATGTTGCCTCGTCGGTATTCCTCTCATTCCAAGCTATTCCGAGGACGTCTATTGTAAAAGTTAGTGTACAATGTGCATGCCGATAAAACTCAGAAACAAGTCCCGGTTCGATCAAGGGAGCTACATCGTGTAGTAGCCCTATATCCCCCATCCACGAAGAAGGTTCCCTTTTTTACCAGAGGGGCGTGCTTTAGAAGATATAAGGCCTGGGAAGTTTCTCCCTTCAGAAATTTCTGGAACATTTCAGAACATTTGGGAGTATTCGAGAGCATTGATTGCACAATGTTCCGGAATGTTCCACAATGATCCAGGAGGTTCTGGAATGTTTGCGAATAGTTTTCATTATTCTGGAAGATTCGGAATTTTCGGGGTCATCTCAGAACATCCCTGATCATTGTGGAACATTCAAAACACTCCCGAATGTTGTGGAATGATCTGGAACATTATGGACCATTTGAAGACTTTTTGGTATGTTTCGGAATCCACCACTGGTGCGGCTATCCATTAGTAGAGTTACCCGTCTTGGGTTCTGACGTCAGTGACGTAGGGAGGAACGGAAAAAGAAGTGCAGTGAGTGAATAAAAACCAGCAGTGAAGTGTGAATATACAAAGTGATACAGTGAATGAATATAAATCGAAGATATTTACTCGGACGCTCCAAGAGGCACCGGTAAAACGGTTCTAATAAATACACTCCTGGAAATGGAAAAAAGAACACATTGACACCGGTGTGTCAGACCCACCATACTTGCTCCGGACACTGCGAGAGGGCTGTACAAGCAATGATCACACGCACGGCACAGCGGACACACCAGGAACCGCGGTGTTGGCCGTCGAATGGCGCTAGCTGCGCAGCATTTGTGCACCGCCGCCGTCAGTGTCAGCCAGTTTGCCGTGGCATACGGAGCTCCATCGCAGTCTTTAACACTGGTAGCATGCCGCGACAGCGTGGACGTGAACCGTATGTGCAGTTGACGGACTTTGAGCGAGGGCGTATAGTGGGCATGCGGGAGGCCGGGTGGACGTACCGCCGAATTGCTCAACACGTGGGGCGTGAGGTCTCCACAGTACATCAATGTTGTCGCCAGTGGTCGGCGGAAAGTGCACGTGCCCGTCGACCTGGGACTGGACCGCAGCGACGCACGGATGCACGCCAAGACCGTAGGATCCTACGCAGTGCCGTAGGGGACCGCACCGCCACTTCCCAGCAAATTAGGGACACTGTTGGTCCTGGGGTATCGGCGAGGACCATTCGCAACCGTCTCCATGAAGCTGGGCTACGGTCCCGCACACCGTTAGGCCGTCTTCCGCTCACGCCCCAACATCGTGCAGCCCGCCTCCAGTGGTGTCGCGACAGGCGTGAATGGAGGGACGAATGGAGACGTGTCGTCTTCAGCGATGAGAGTCGCTTCTGCCTTGGTGCCAATGATGGTCGTATGCGTGTTTGGCGCCGTGCAGGTGAGCGCCACAATCAGGACTGCATACGACCGAGGCACACAGGGCCAACACCCGGCATCATGGTGTGGGGAGCGATCTCCTACACTGGCCGTACACCACTGGTGATCGTCGAGGGGACACTGAATAGTGCACGGTACATCCAAACCGTCATCGAACCCATCGTTCTACCATTCCTAGACCGGCAAGGGAACTTGCTGTTCCAACAGGACAATGCACGTCCGCATGTATCCCGTGCCACCAAACGTGCTCTAGAAGGTGTAAGTCAACTACCCTGGCCAGCAATATCTCCGGATCTGTCCCCCATTGAGCATGTTTGGGACTGGATGAAGCGTCGTCTCACGCGGTCTGCACGTCCAGCACGAACGCTGGTCCAACTGAGGCGCCAGGTGGAAATGGCATGGCAAGCCGTTCCACAGAACTACATCCAGCATCTCTACGATCGTCTCCATGGGACAATAGCAGCCTGCATTGCTGCGAAAGGTGGATATACACTGTACTAGTGCCGACATTGTGCATGCTCTGTTGCCTGTGTCTATGTGCCTGTGGTTCTGTCAGTGTGATCATGTGATGTATCTGACCCCAGGAATGTGTCAATAAAGTTTCCCCTTCCTGGGACAATGAATTCACGGTGTTCTTATTTCAATTTCCAGGAGTGTATATTGCTGGCGGAAATACGTTCTGAACAACACATCGCACTTGCACCGCCGTCATCCGACATTGCAGCCACACTTACGGAAGGAGGACGAACTGCCCATTTCGCCCTACAACTACCTCTGAATATGGCCGAACAACAATTCCCGGAATGTAAAGTCTCGAGAGCATCTGGAGGGGGTGAACTTCTAAGGCAAGCTGAAATTATCTGCGGGAACAAATGCGCAATAGCAATAAAAAAAATCACTCGAAGCCATGGACAGAACATTAAAAGACTTGCGAGGAAACGCTGAAGTGATGGGAGTGTGGCTCTATTCATAGTCTCAGAATATTTTTAACAAACACTTCCAGTTATCCTCAAGTTAACACCAGGAAACGAGATCAGTGGATGCTTAAAAGAATCACATCTCTGGTCACAGATACAAATACACAAAAAAATATGAGAGTTGAAGTAAAGAAAGGCGAAACAGCAGCACATTTTGCTCAACAACACTTACAAATAGACGAAGGCAAATATCGTACTGACGAGACGACTGGCGTCTTTAAAATCAACAGATTTCTGCAGGATAGCCTTGTTGAAGACGAACCCATCGACTAAATACACTCCTGGAAATTGAAATAAGAACACCGTGAATTCATTGTCCCAGGAAGGGGAAACTTTATTGACACATTCCTGGCGTCAGATACATCACATGATCACACTGACAGAACCACAGACACATAGACACAGGCAACATAGCATGCACAATGTCGGCACTAGTACAGTGTATATCCACCTTTCGCAGCAATGCAGGCTGCTATTCTCCCATGGAGACGATCGTAGAGATGCTGGATGTAGTTCTGTGGAACGGCTTGCCATGCCATTTCCACCTGGCGCCTCAGTTGGACCAGCGTTCGTGCTGGACGTGCAGACCGCGTGAGACGACGCTTCATCCAGTCCCAAACATGCTCAATGGGGGACAGATCCGGAGATCTTGCTGGCCAGGGTAGTTGACTTACACCTTCTAGAGCACGTTGGGTGGCACGGGATACATGCGGACGTGCATTGTCCTGTTGGAACAGCAAGTTCCCTTGCCGGTCTAGGAATGGTAGAACGATGGGTTCGATGACGGTTTGGATGTACCGTGCACTATTCAGTGTCCCCTCGACGATCACCAGTGGTGTACGGCCAGTGTAGGAGATCGCTCCCCACACCATGATGCCGGGTGTTGGCCCTGTGTGCCTCGGTCGTATGCAGTCCTGATTGTGGCGCTCACCTGCACGGCGCCAAACACGCATACGACCATCAGTGGCACCAAGGCAGAAGCGACTCTCATCGCTGAAGACGACACGTCTCCATTCGTCCCTCCATTCACGCCTGTCGCGACACCACTGGAGGTGGGCTGCACGATGTTGGGGCGTGAGCGGAAGACGGCCTAATGGTGTGCGGGACCGTAGCCCAGCTTCATGGAGACGGTTGCGAATGTTCCTCACCGATACCCCAGGAGCAACAGTGTCCCTAATTTGCTGGGAAGTGGCGGTGCGGTCCCCTACGGCACTGCGTAGGATCCTACGGTCTTGGCGTGCATCCGTGCGTCGCTGCGGTCCGGTCCCAGGTCGACGGGCACGTGCACCTTCCGCCGACCACTGGCGACAACATCGATGTACTGTGGAGACCTCACGCCCCACGTGTTGAGCAATTCGGCGGTACGTCCACCCGGCCTCCCGCATGCCCACTATACGCCCTCGCTCAAAGTCCGTCAACTGCACATACGGTTCACGTCCACGCTGTCGCGGCATGCTACCAGTGTTAAAGACTGCGATGGAGCTCCGTATGCCACGGCAAACTGGCTGACACTGACGGCGGCGGTGCACAAATGCTGCGCAGCTAGCGCCATTCGACGGCCAACACCGCGGTTCCTGGTGTGTCCGCTGTGCCGTGCGTGTGATCATTGCTTGTACAGCCCTCTCGCAGTGTCCGGAGCAAGTATGGTGGGTCTGACACACCGGTGTCAATGTGTTCTTTTTTCCATTTCCAGGAGTGTACATTGAAACATTCTTGACACTATACCAATCCTAACTGGCTATCTGAAAGGGCATTTTGGCAAATAAAAATAATATTGTCGATGATATCAACTTTCATATTCAAAACAAAATTCCTAGTGAAGAGAGAATATTCAAATCGATCGACACGATGGTAAGTAAAGTCTGAACGTCCCTACAGAATTTCTAAACTCTTTGCGAGTACCAGGGATGCTATTACACTGCCTTCGATTTAAAACTGGATCGTACTACTTAGAAATCTCAACTCACCAAAACTATGTATTTTTAACAAGAGTTAAACAGCTATAGAATAACAGCTATAGAATAACATCGTCTGAATTGAACTTATGACTGGAAATTACAAAAGATACACTCCACTTATCCCCAGAGTTTCACTGATCTCTACTGAACTGCCTTTACAATTTAAAAGACTGCAATTTATAATCAAATTAACGAAACGGAAGGACAAAGTTTAAAATATAGCAGCAACAACCTCCAAGACCCCTGCTTTTCTCATGGTCAGACATATGTAGTTGCTCTCGAGTATAAAATTAGAAAGAAAATAATGTGCATATATACCCCAGATATCAAAATGAAATATTTTGTTTATGTCTGAGTATTGTAAAAAGTTAGATGTATTTTCAATAAAGTCTTTTGCCACTTGTACTTTAACAAGTATTGAAAACAGTTAGAATATGTTTTAATAACTTTTTACCTCATATTCTTTAAAAATTATTGAAAATATAATATGTTTGTAGTACAATTTTTACTCTTATTCTTTATAGTTTATCCTTTTACTCCATCTACCACACTATCTCATTTCAACTCCCTGAGCGAAGCCGGGTATCCCAGCTATTTCTTCATAAATGACTTAGAATGTGTAACATAACTTGTTACTTTTCGTAAAGCTTTTCCATAGCTACCTTTTTTCTTGTAGTATCTCTACGGTTTGGTAATCATATGTATCCGTTTGAATTTTAATACCTTTAAACAGCGCTGTATTCCCAACTTTCTACTTTTTCCGTCACCTGCCACCGTTAGTTCAGTTTAACTTCCACACTACACTTCCTTTCAGAAAAGAAGTTTCAAACACTTATTTCTCAACTACTGACGATTTTGATATATTTAAAATTGCCTGTTCATTTAACACTTTCATTTCTTGCATTATTTTTCATTACTAGTAGATCATGGTATTTATCTTCTCAATACTCTGAGTCTGCTATAATCAGTTTCGATTAACTGATGTAAGCACTGTCCTCTTTGTTTGGTCATTGAAGCACTTTTACGTAATTGTGGAACCAGTTTGTTTGCGGCCAGTAGGAATAGTTCGTAGGTTGCAGTTCATGTGGTCCTTCTTGTATGAAAGGTAATTCGTCGTTACTTTATTATCGAGTCTATGTGTTGTTCCGGAATGACAGAATACTAGTCGATGGAGCTGTGTTTCGAGAGAAGACTTCATTTATGTGGCGGAGGTTCATGTTGTCGTACGATTCTATAATGAAAGAAGAATTGGGTGAGACCATTTCAGTTTACTTTCCGTGGTGAAGCTTAGTTATTGTGGAGAGGTTAGACTGACACAGTTTGGTTGTGATAACTTTATGAGTAGGAATCGGGCATGTGCTCACATGAAAAAACGAAAGCTCATAGGCTGCTCATACTTTGCTGAATGGAAGATGACTATAGCATTGTAAATTATTTTTCACTTCGTCGTGCGGTAAATTAGAAGATACTGCCCCTCCTGAAGTACTTATTGAAGAACTGTCGGATGAGAATGTCATGCTCCTATTGCTTGTTGTTTATCCGAATTTTGTACTGATAGGTTCGAGTACTCCTGCTGGAATGTGAAATCATTTCCGTTGGTTCAATTACAACGTATAATTGCAGAATTATTGCACATTATACCTTATCATTCTTTGTCGCTCATCAGGTCGCTACTGTCTCTTCTTGTGACTCGATAAAGTGTTCTTTCTGTCGTTTAACAAAGTGCTACAAATAACATCTCCTTAATTTTCCTCTTCTTCCCGCTTCCCTACTGATGTTCAGTTTGCGGAACCCAACAAAGTGACGTGTTGCTCTTGCACATTTGAGTCGAAAATTTTAATTCATTTGCGTGAGTGACGACACAAAAGATTCCCAACAAAAGTAACTAAATACGACGTTCCCTTAAGCTGTTTTCCTAATCATCTGGTAACCCTCATATTATTTGATTTCCCTTATTTTAGGCACCCGTGTAATTTTTATAAATACTCATAATTTTTCTGTGTGTTAGCGCTCGGATAGCATAATTTAAAAACTTCTGAACTATATACCGGGTGATCAAAAAGTTAGTATAAATTTGAAAACTGAATAAATCACGGAATAATGTAGATAGAGAGATACAAAGTGACACACATGCTTGGAATGACATGGGGTTTTATTAGAACCAGAAGTTCAAAAAATGTCCGACAGATGGCGCTTCATCTGATCAGAATAGCAATAATTAGCATAACAAAGTAAGACAAAGCAAAGATGATGTTCTTTACAGGAAATGCTCAATATGTCCACCATCATTCCTCAACAATAGCTGTAGTCGAGGAATAATGTTGTGAACAGCACTGTAAAGCGTGTCCGGAGTTATGGTGAGGCATTGGTGTCGGATGTTGTCTTTCAGCATCCCTAGAGATGTCGGTCGACCACGATACACTTGCGACTTCAGGTAACCCCAAAGCCAATAATCGCACGGACTGAGGTCTGGGGACCTGGGAGGCCAAGCATGACGAAAGTGGCGGCTGAGCACACAATCATCACCAAACGACGCGCGCAAGAGATCTATCACGCGTCTTGCAATACTTTTTTTTTGTTCTAATAAAACCCAATGTCATTCCATGCATGTGTGTCAATTTTTACCTCTCTGTCTACATTATTCCGTGGTTTATTTTGTTTTCAAATTTATACTGACTTTTTGATCACCTGGTATTTCTGGGGAATGGGAATTATACATTTCAAGTAGCATCAAGGTTTCAGGAATTGATAATCACAGTTTACTGGAGTAATCTTTGCTTTCCATTTTTTATTAAAGGAATCTCTTACCTACACCAATATGTTTCACTTGTTTTCCTTGTTTCCATATTCTTGTGCTATCTTTATTTTTGTCGGCTGTATTCATTAACGTCTTTGACGATGCATGCGAGCTCATGAGGTCGTTAATGTCCTTTCTTGTGACTCGATAAAGTGATCTTTCTGTCGTTTAAGAAAATGCTACAAAAAACATCTCCTTAACTTTCCTACTAATTTTCAATTTTAGGAAACCAACAAAGCAACGTGTTGCTCTTGCACATTTGAGTTGGAAATTTTAATTCATTTGTGTGAGTGTCAACATAAAAGATTCCCAGCAAAAGTAACGAAATACGACGTTCCCTTAAGCTGTTTTCATAAGCATCTCGTATCCCTCATATCCTTTGATTTCCCTGCTTTTAGACAAATGGTTCAAATGGCTCTGAGCACTATGGGACTTAACATCTGAGGTCATCAGTCCCCTAGAACTTAGAACTACTTAAACCTAACTAACCTAAGGACATCACACACATCCATGTCCGAGGCAGGATTCGAACCTGCGACCGTAGCGGTCGCGCAGCACCAGACTCGGCCACACCGGCCAGCTGCTTTTAGACACAAGTGTAATTTTTGTAAATACTGATAATTTTTTCTGCATGTGTGTCTATACACAAACACACACACACACACACACACACACACACACACACACACACACACACGTGTGTGTGTGTGTGTGTGTGTGTGTGTGTGTAGTTACATATATAGTTTTGAATTTTTGATAAGAAAATAGAGTTTTACAGGTTCTACACGATTATTTTTTGAAGTATTACAGTTTTTTGAAACAGAACTGTGTTCATTTAGAGAGCTCTGAGTGACAAATTGCTCAACTGTGAGATGTGCCACAGCTTTCGGGGTACGACGTCGATTATCGACCTGCCCATATTAGCACATGATTTTTGAACGGTAGCGCAAAAGTCGTAATGAAACTGGTACGCCGTCCAAGAGCCGCACTCCGTGACGCAATGTCTGTCAAATAAAAAGTTGATTTTCACCACTCGTTTCGGAAAAACCGTGAATATTCAAGCGTAAAATAGCACTCGGTAGCCGTAGAGTCGACGCTAGAACAACACGGCGCCCGTCACCCCGTCCGCCATCCAACCCCCTCCCCCTCTTTTTTCGCGCGCCACAGAGCAGACCAGACACTGAACAAACTAACGGCACGGCGCAACACGCCTCGCGGGACATGTGGAGACAGCAGCCACGCATTCGCATTTTTCGCATGTTTGTTAAATTTTATAGCGCAATTTTTTTTACCCTTTCCTCGTATTTGGATGACACGAGCTGAAGGTCGCGCGTTCCGCTGAAATGTTCCTGCAGAAGTGGTGCGGTTGAAAAAAAAAAAAAACATCGCCGTTGTCACATGTCGCTGCAGAACTATAATTTTCGATACCTTCTTTTTCCACGCAGATGCAACGGTCGCAAATTCTCCTCATATACAACAAATAACCAATGCGTATTTTCATCTTCCTTTTGTACCACTGTGTTCAATGCTTCCCGCGCGTAATGCTCTTGCCTACTATGTTTTGGCTCACAATAATACGAGGAGTAGTAACAAATTTTAATTATCACCTCGGGAAGAAGTTACATAATTTATTATTTTGTTTGTCTGCAGGTACATGTCTGCAACGCTGGTGAACAGTGGAATGCCAGCGGACCCTTAAACGACGCTACAGTGGCCAAAACAAAATGACACTGAGTTCTGATGAAGTTGAGTATCGTGTTATAATTCGTTTTCGGCAGCCGCGGAGAAGTGGTTACAAGACGAATGTCAAATAAAAAGTGAAGACAAGGGTAATGTAATGTAAATCTGTTCATGTTGTGGATTTTCAATTAGGAATTGAGACACCAAAAGTTGTAAACGTTTTTTGCTATTTGGATGCGAAAGTAAAGGACGACCTCAAAAGCAAAGAGGATATCAAAACAGACTTGCAAAGGTAGGCTAAGGAAATTTTTCCTGGAAAGGAGAAATATGTTAACATCGAATATAAATTTCAGTCTTACAGAGTCTTTTCTCAAAGTGTTTGTCTGGGAGTGGTCTTGGAAGTGAAACGTGCGCCATAAGTAATATATTCAAGTAGAGAATAACAGGTTTCGAAATGAGTTGCTACAGAAGAATGTTCAATATTAGATGGGTAGATTGGTTAATGATGAGGTGCTAAATAGAGCAAGGAAAAGTAATTTAATAGCGCGACTTGGCTAGGAGAAGGAATACGTTAATGAGACGTTTCCTGAGGCATCTAGGAATAATGTTTGTGACAGATTAGTAACGCACTCCAAGACAAAGGAAAACGCACCAGGAAGGAATTACCCGAAAGGGGAACGAATTGTTAGATGTGACGTACCTGTACAGAAAAGCAAATAATTACAGTTCCAGAAATGGTGGATGATTTATTCAAGATACAGTGCTTAACAAATTGAGCAACTCAGAAACGCGTTGATCCACCTGTGGCTGTTATGCAACCAGTTATTCAGCTTAGCATTAATTGACAGCTTTGTTGCATGTCCTCCTGAGCTATATCGTACCAAATTCTGTTCAAGTGGTGCGTTACATCGTCAAAATCTCACGCTGGATGGAGAGCCATGACAATAATGCTCCAAACGTTCTCCCAAAGTTTATCGGCATCCCTTGGTTCGGAGCCGAGTGCAAGGTCACAACAAAGGCATTGTCGACTCTATGTCGGTCTTGGTTGCAGATTTCTAGACCTGCGTCGTCGTGTAGGGATTTCAAGGTCTCCCCTTGATAGGTCAGGTGTTGTGTTGTCGTGACCTTCAGTCCTGAGACTGGTTTGCTGCAGCTCACCATGCTACTCTATCCTGTGCAAGCTTCTTCATCTCCCAGTACCTACTGCAACCTACATCCTTCTGAATCTGCTTAGTGTATTCATCTCTTGGTCTCCCTCTACGATTTTTACCCTCCACGCTGCCCTCCAATACTAAACTCGTCATCCCTTGATGCCTCAGATCATGTCCTACCAACAGATCACTTCTTCTAGTCAAGTTATGCCACAAACTCCTTTTCTCCCCAATTCTATTCAATACCTCCTCATTAGTTATGTGATCTACCCATCTAATCTTCAGCATTCTTCTGTAGCACCACATTTCGAAAGCTTCTATTCTCTTCTTGTCTAAACTATTTATCGTCTACCTCTCACTTCCATACATGGCTACACTCCATACAAATACTTTCAGAAACGACTTCCTAACACTTAAATCAACACTACATGTTAACAAATTTCTCTTCTTAAGAAACGCTTTCCTTCCCATTGCCAGTCTACATTTTATATCCTGTCTACTTCGACCATCATCAGTTATTTTGCTCCCCAAACAGCAAAAGTCCTTTACTACGTTAAGTGTCTCATTTCCTAATCTAATTCCTTCAGCATCACCCGACTTAATTCGACTACATTCCATTATCCTCGCTTTGCGTTTGTTGATGTTCATCTTATACCCTCCTTTCAAGACTCTGTCCATTCCGTTACAGGGGGTAATGTAATGTAAATCTGTTGATGTTGTAGATTTTCAATTAGTAATTGAGACAGTAAAAGTTGTAAAGGTTTTTCGCTATTTGGATACGGAAGTAAAGGACGACGTCAGAATCAAAGAGGATATCAAAACAGACTTGCAATGGTAGGCTAAGGAAAGTTTTCCTGGAAATGAGAAAGATGTTAACATCGAATATAAATTTCAGTCCTAAAGAGTCTTTTCTGAAACTGTTTGCCTGGAGTGTGATCTTGGAAGTGAAACGTGGGCCATAAGTAATATATTCAAGTAGAGAATAATAGCTTTCGTAATCAGTTGTTACAGAAGAATCTTCAATATTACATGGGTAGATTGGTGAATGATGAGGTGCTAAATAGAGCAAGGAAAAGTAATTTAATAGCGCGACTTGACTAGGAGAATGAATACGTTAATAAGACGTTTCCTGAGGCATCTAGGAATAATGTTTCTGACAGAGTAGTAATTCACTCTAAGACAAAGAAAAACGCACCAGGAAGGAATTACCCGAAAGGGACTCGAATTGGTAGATGTGACGTACCTGTACAGAAAAACAAATAATTACAGTTTCAGAAATGCTGGACGATTTATTCAAAAGACACAGCTTAACAAATTGAGCAAGTCAGTAACGCCTTGATTCACCTGTGGCTGTTATGCAACCAGTTATTCAGCTTAGCATTAATTGACATCGTTTTTGATGTGTTCCTAAGGGATATCGTGCCAAATTCTGTCCAGGTGGTGCGTTAGATCGTCAAAATCTCAAGCTGGATGGAGAGCCATGAATATAATGCTCCAAATGTTCTCCCATAGTTTATCGGGGTCCCTTGGTTTGGAGCCGAGTGCAAGGTCACAACAACGGCATCGTCGTCTCTGTGACTGTCTTGGCTGCAGATTTCTAGACCTGCGTTGTCGTGTTGGGATTTCTAGATCTCCCTTTCATAGATCAGGGGTGCACTACACAAAGGAAGTAGCTACTCGGGTAACAGAGTACTTGTGGATTGCACATGAGAGTTTTTTAAGCTAGACAGTAGTTCGATGTGCTCTGATGAACACTTACCAGTCGATATGCAGCAAGTGAAGTCAAACGGCGTTCAGAATAAAGACACTTCGACTGTCACAATTTTATAAGTAAACTGTCCAAATATTCGTTGTAAAGTTCCCTAATACAGGGTGATTAAAAAAGAATACCACAACTTTAAAAATGTGTATTTAATGAAAGAAACATAATATAACCTTCTGTTATACATCATTACAAAGAGTATTTAAAAAGGTTTTTTTCACTCAAAAACAAGTTCAGAGATGTTCAATATGGCCCCCTCCAGACACACGAGCAATATCAACCCGATACTCCAACTCGTTCCACACTGTCTGTAGCATATCAGGCGTAACAGTTTGGATAGCTGCTATTTCTCGTTTCAAATCGTCAATGGTGGCTGGGAGAGGTGGCCGAAACACCATATCCTTAACATACCCCCATAAGAAAAAATCGCAGGGGGTAAGATCAGGGCTTCTTGGAGGCCAGTGATGAAGTGCTCTGTCACGGGCTGCCTGGCGGCCGATCCATCGCCTCGGGTAGTTGACGTTCAGGTAGACGATAAGGTTTCATAACTAACCTTTTTCGTAGGACTCTCCATACAGTTGATTGTGGAATTTGCAGCTCTCTGCTAGCTCTGCGAGTCGATTTTCCTGGTCTGCGAACAAATGCTTGCTGGATGCGTGCTACATTTTCATCACTCGTTCTCGGCCGTCCAGAACTTTTCCCTTTGCACAAACACCCATCCTCTGTAAACTGTTTATACCAACGTTTAATAAACCACCTATCAGGAGGTTTAACACCATACTTCGTTCGAAATGCACGCTGAACAACTGTCGTCGATTCACTTCTGCCGTACTCAATAACACAAAAAGCTTTCTGTTGAGCGGTCGCCATCTTAGCATCAACTGACGCTGACGCCTAGTCAACAGCGCCTCAAGCGAACAAATGTACAACTAAATGAAACTTTATAGCTCCCTTAATTCGCCGACAGATAGTGCTTAGCTCTGCCTTTTGTCGTTACAGAGTTTTAAATTGCTAAAGTTGTGGTATTCTTTTTGAATCACCCTGTATACTGCCATCCATGGAAGTTCTCGCCCTCAAATTATTCTTGGTACCGAGAGATGTCTGAAACCCAAAGTGCGAAGTTCAGATATATTTAGCGAGTCGTAGAATGTACATCGGAAAGACAGATTAGAGGCCATAGAAGAAGGAGTGTTCACTGCAGTAGATAAAAATATTGTCTCTATTGAGGTCGAAGTTGAGTGTGACCTGGTCGCATATAGTAGGTATAGGTGAAACCAAGTTAATTGTTGAATGTTTTTACCACCAGATTCTCCTGTGACAGTTCTAGAGTCATTCAAAGTAACTCTGCGGCCAAGAACGCGTAAATGCCCAGATCATGCAATACTCGTTGGAGGCGATTTTAACCCGCCGAGTATAGACTGGGATGTCTATAGATTCACCGCGGGGGTACTGGCAGACAGTCAAGCCAAACACTTTTAAACACGTTTTCTGAAAATTCTCGTGAGCAGCTAGCTCGGTAGGCCACAAACAATGGAAATATCTCAGACCTTGTAGCTACAAATAGGCCGAACTTCATGGACAATTCATTATAGAAACGGGGATTAGCCATCATCATGTCACTAGGAGAGCGTTTCTTCTAGATAGAGCAGGTAAGCTATTAATAATATCTCACTTAGACACTGATTTGGCATCACTTAGTTTCAGTAAGACGGATGTAGTGGAATTACGGGCAAAGTTTAAGGAGACTGTAAATCTTCGTCTGGAGAGTTATGTGCCTATATGTGAGTAAAGGATGGAAAAGACCCACCATGGTTTAATAACGAAATTCGGCGGACGCTGAGTATTACACTCTCGGTTCAAAATAGGCAACGCATAAATGACGACAAGCGAAGGTTAGTAGAGATTCGTGCGTCTGTGAAAAGATCTATGCCCGAAGCATACAACAACTACCACCGTCACACCTTAGGAAAAGACCTGTCAGAGAATCCGAGAACATTCTGGTGGTATGTGAAATCGCTAAGGGGGTCTAAGGCTTCCATTTACTCCCTTGTTGACCAGTCTCGTGTGGTAGTTGAAGATATCAAAACGAAAGCTGAAGTTTTAAATTTCACGTTCAAGATATTGTTTACGCACGAGAAGCGTACAAACATACCGTCATTTGACCATCGCACAGACTCCCATTTGGACGACATGTTGTTAAGCATCCCTGGCGTGGAGAAACAGCTGAAAGAATTGAAAGCAAATAAATCACCAAGTCCAGATGGAATTCCAGTTCGAGTTTACAGAGAGCTCTCTAAGGCATTGGCCCCTTACCTCGCTTGCATTTATCGTGAACCTCTCGCCCATCACAAAGTCCCAAGCGACTGGAAAAAAGAGCAGGTGACTCCAGTATATAAGAAAGGAAAAAGAACGGACCAGAAAAATTACAGACCAATATCCCTAACTTATGTTTGCTGCAGAATCCTTGAACATACTCTCAGTTAGCCGGCCGAAGTGGCCGTGCGGTTAAAGGCGCTGCAGTCTGGAACCGCAAGACCGCTACGGTTGCAGGTTCGAATCCTGCCTCGGGCATGGATGTTTGTGATGTCTTAGGTTAGTTAGGTTTAACTAGTTCTAAGTTCTAGGGGACTAATGACCTCAGCAGTTGAGTCCCATAGTGCTCAGAGCCATTTGAACCATTTTTACTCTCAGTTCTAATATAATAAACTTTCTTGAGACTAAGAAGCTTATGTGCACGAATCAGCATAGTTTTGGGAAGCATCGCTGATGCGAAATTCAGCTTGCCCTTTTGTCACATGATATGCTGAGAGCTATGGATGAAGGGCAACAGGCAGAGTTTACATTTCTAGATTTCCGGAAATCATTTGGCACGGTGCCCCATAGCAAGCCTTTAACGAAGGTACGAGCATACAAAATGGTTCAAATGGCTCTGAGCACTATGGGACTTAATTTCTGAGGTCATCAGTCCCCTAGAACTTAGAACTACTTAAAACTAACTAACCTAAGGACATCACACACATCCATGCCCGAGGCAGGAATCGAACCTGCGACCGTAGCGGTCGCGCGGTTCCAGACTGTAGCGCCTAGAACCGCTCGGCCACTCCGGCCGACTACGAGCATATAGAATAAGTCCACAGATATGTGAGTGGCTTGCAGACTTCATAAATAATAGGACTCCGTATGTTGTCCTCGACGACGGGCGTTCATCAGAGACAAGGGTATCGTCAGGGGCGTTCCAGGGAAGTTTGATAGGGGGTTGTTATTCGCTATATACTTAAATGAACTGGCTGACAGGGTGGACAACAATGTGCGGTTGTTTTCTGAAGATACCGTGGTGTACGGTAAGATGCTGAAGTTGAGTGATTGCAGGAAGATACAAGACGACTTAGACAAAATTTCCAGTTGGTGTGATGAGTGGTAGATAGCCCTAAATGTGAAAAAATGTAAGCCAACGTGGATGTGTAGTAAGATCGAACCTGCGATATTCGGATATGGTACTACTGGTATCCTGCTTGACACAGTCATGTCGTTTTAATGTCCGGGCATAACGTTCCGAAGTGATATGAGGTGGAACTATCATGTGAGAAGTACGGTAGAGAAGGCGAATGGTAGACTTCGGTTTACTGGGAGAATTTTAGGAAAGAGTGGTTCCCCAGTAAAGGAGACGCACTATAGGACTGTGGTGCAACCTATTCTTGAGTACCGATCGAGAGTTTGTTATCCTTACCAGGTCGGACTGAAGTAACACATCTAAGCAATCAAGGTGGTGGACTATCAGATTTGTTACCGGTTGGTTCGAACAAAACATAAGTGTTACGGAGATGCTTTCGGAACTCAAATGGGAATTCTTGGAGGGATGTCGACGTTCTTCTCCAGAGACACTGTTGAGAAAATTTAGAGAACCGGCATTTGAAGCTGACTGCAGAACGATTCTACTGCTGCCAACATACATTGTTTGTGGGCGGAGACTGAAGGACACTGTAGAAGGACATTGTAATGGATCTGACAAAGTCGTGATAACTCCGCCTGCAGTCACCGGCCTACTCTGTGGGAGGCAGGTCGACCAACCGAAGGGAGACACTCTCCCCGTCCCCTTCGGAAGACGCGATCGTGCCCCATAATGCTGTTGAGAAGAGTAGAAGAGACCCATGATCAGATGAAAGTGCACAGGAGACTGGTGAAAGCCTCTACGGGCGTAAGTTACGGATGTGAGGTAGACGATATGAAGTTTGTTAAGGGAAAGAACTCTTACTGTGTGCCGGCCATTTTGGGTGAGCGGTTCTAGGCGATTCAGTCTGGAACAGCGCGACCGCTACGGTCGCAGGTTCGAATCCTGCCTCGGTCATGGATGTGTGTGATGTCCTTAGGTTAGTTAGGTTTAAGTAGTTCTAAGTTCTAGGGGGCTGATGACCGCAGATGTTAAGTCCCATAGTGCTCAGAGCCATTTGCACCATTTGTCCTTCGGCTTGTGCCTCTCTGTTTATCTCCTCCCTCCCCTTCACTCCATCTTCTCCACCCATCCCCCTCTGAGCCCATCTTCTCCTGTCCATTTATCTCCTGCTCACTCCCTTTACCTTCTCCTCCCCCCTCTGTCCATTTTCTCCCTCGCCTCTCTTCATATATCTTCCTCTCCTTTCCTTCTAGCCATCTCCTCTTCCCCTCCAATTTACTTCCCCCTCCCCATCTCTCTACTCAACTCCTTTTACACCCTCAGTCCATCTCCTCCCCCCCCCCTCTCTGTCCTTCCCTTCTCTTTCAATCCTCTGGCCATCTGCTCCTCACCCTCTCTCTGCCATCTCCTACTCTTCCATTTCTCTGTCAATTTCCCACTCCACCTCACCATGTCCACTTTCTCCACCTTCATATTTGTGTCCATACCCTCCTTTTCCCTTTGTCAGGCCATCTTTTCCTCCTCCCTTATCTTTCCTTGTTATCTGCCTCAGCCACTCCTTACCTGAATTGTATTTTTTTACAGATAGTAATGTGTGTACCATGTTGGATAGGAATCACGTCAGGGTTTCTGAAGGAGAGTTTTAGTCACGGCTTTGCCGCATTATGAAAGTGTCATATATCACATACGTTTTATATATTTCACATATAATTGTACATGTTGTTCATCTGCATCTGTAGCGAGTTTCATCCTCAGTTTCGGTTTCGCCCAGCTCACTCTCTCTCTCTCTCTCTGACGTCACATCTCCTGAACACTGTGTCGAACAATGGTACAATCTTACGGGTACCTTCAGTGGAATATTATTATCCTGTCCGCGAAATGTGTTGCTAATAGAGATAGCAGTAAAAACGTAATTAATTAAAACCTCGTACATGTTGCGATAATTTTTCACGCATCTGAGTGTTATAGAATGTTATCTCCTGAACTATGTGTCACGAAATTATCTAATTTGGTAATACATTCCTCGGTATATGTGGAAAACGTGGTGCGAAAAGTGTAAGTAGCGGAGAAGTAATACATTTACACTTCATGTACGATGCGACAGTTTTTCACGGGCCTCAGTGCGTATGAAGTCGTACCCCCTGAAATATGTGTCGTACAATGACATAATTTAGTAGGAAAATTCAGCAGCGTCTGTATTTTCTTATCAATGGAATCAGTAGCAAAAAAGGAATAAATTTAAACTCCATGTCTGATGAGGCAATTTTAGTGCATGAAAACCGAAACTGTAGTAAGCGATAAACATTTATCCTTTCGTCGTTTTGTGGGAGTTGTCAGTTAAAAAAGCTTGACACAGGTTAGAAATTATTTGAAAAGTTTGTGGCACGTCACTAAGTTCTCTTATTCTCAAATACTGGATGAGTCTGTGTAGGTGGTCCTTACCGCCATTGTGATCCGCTTCAGACATTAAATGATACGTTTACCAAGTTTGATTTAAATCAGTCCATTAGTTTAGGAGATGTGGAACATACAGGGTATTTCAAAAATGGCCGGTATATTTGAAACGGCAATAAAAACTAAACGAGCAGCGATAGAAATACACCGTTTGTTGCAATATGCTTGGGACAACAGTACATTTTCAGGCGGACAAACTTTCGAAATTACAGTAGTTACAATTTTCAACAACAGATGGCGCTGCAAGTGATGTGAACGATATGGAAGACAACGCAGTCTGTGGGTGCGCCATTCTGTACGTCGTCTTTCTGCTGTAAGCGTGTGCTGTTCACAACGTGCAAGTGTGCTGTGGACAACATGGTTTATTCCTTAGAACAGAGGATTTTTCTGGTGTTGGAATTCCACCGCCTAGAACACAGTGTTGTTGCAACACGACGAAGTTTTCAACGGAGGTTTAATGTAACCAAAGGACCGAAAAGCGATACAATAAAGGATCTGTTTGAAAAATTTCAACGGACTGGGAACGTGACGGATGAACGTGCTGGAAAGGTAGGGCGACCGCGTACGGCAACCACAGAGGGCAACGCGCAGCTAGTGCAGCAGGTGATCCAACAGCGGCCTCGGGTTTCCGTTCGCCGTGTTGCAGCTGCGGTCCAAATGACGCCAACGTCCACGTATCGTCTCATGCGCCAGAGTTTACACCTCTATCCATACAAAATTCAAACGCGGCAACCCCTCAGCGCCGCTACCATTGCTGCACGAGAGACATTCGCTAACGATATAGTGCACAGGATTGATGACAGCGATATGCATGTGGGCAGCATTTGGTTTACTGACGAAGCTTATTTTTACCTGGACGGCTTCGTCAATAAACAGAACTGGCGCATATGGGGAACCGAAAAGCCCCATGTTGCAGTCCCATCGTCCCTGCGTCCTCAAAAAGTACTGGTCTGGGCCGCCATTTCTTCCAAAGGAATCATTGGCCCATTTTTCAGATCCGAAACGATTACTGCATCACGCTATCTGGACATTCTTCGTGAATTTGTGGCGGTACAAACTGCCTTAGACGACACTGCGAACACCTCGTGGTTTATGCAAGATGGTGCCCGGCCACATCGCACGGCCGACGTCTTTAATTTCCTGAATGAATATTTCGATGATCGTGTGATTGCTTTGGGCTATCCGAAACATACAGGAGGCGGCGTGGATTGGCCTCCCTATTCGCCAGACATGAACCCCTGTGACTTCTTTCTGCGGGGACACTTGAAAGACCAGGTGTACCGCCAGAATCCAGAAACAATTGAACAGCTGAAGCAGTACATCTCATCTGCATGTGAAGCCATTCCGCCAGACACGTTGTCAAAGGTTTCGGGTACTTTCATTCAGAGACTACGCCATATTATTGCTACGCATGGTGGATATGTGGAAAATATCGTACTATAGAGTTTCCCAGACCGCAGCGCCATCTGTTGTTGAAAATTGTAACTACTGTAATTTCGAAAGTTTGTCTGCCTGAAAATGTACTGTTGTCCCAAGCATATTGCAACAAACGGTGTATTTCTATCGCTGCTCGTTTAGTTTTTATTGCCGTTTCAAATATACCGGTCATTTTTGAAACACCCTGTATGTAGATACATATATACATATGTACTCATGTTCAACCATTTTAGTAATATGTATGGATGATAATGTTGCACTTAAATGCAGTTTATTAATATATATATTCTAAAAACTTTGACCACTACAGTATTAAAACTTGAGTTCAGAAAGCAGTCTAATGTATATGTACATATGCAGGGAATAAGAGACTTCCACAGAATAGGCTAGAGTGGAGCTCTGCCTTAGATCAGCAGTAATACTGAAGACCACATCCTCTGGCACCTTCATCGCTTTTTGCAGATTTTGTGTTAGCAGGTCACTGTTGGTTTCCTGATTACACTCATATGGTTCACTGACCACGTTCCGAGTCTTTTTCACAGATGCGGTTTTCACTGCCACCACTTTGCCTGACTCGTTCCACGCACGTGCTCGCAGCCTAAGAATGATACTCAAACGTGAGTGGCTACACGATATGAAAACAAAGCCGAGCAGTCTACGGCCACGTTACCAGGGCTCTCCTGCTGTAGCTCGCTGACCTGTGCCGTATGCTCAGCGACGTCGCGAAACGACCCAGTGCTGCCAGCCAGAGGAATCCGACTGCGCCTTCGCCACAGACGTGCTAACCGCTTTAGCATAATACCTGGCGCCTCCATAAACAGAGCGCCGGCAGCCGCCGGCCTTATCTGCAGCGGCGGGTGTGCTGCGGGCCCAGGGCCGGCCACCGGCCATTAGGTGGGACAACGGCGCGCGCCCTGTCCTCGCCTCTGGCTAATGGTCGCTCCGGAGTGCCGGCCGCGAGGTCGTAGACAGCCGCATTAATTCGGCGGCGACGGCGCCGCTCATACGCGGCCTGCCCTAAAGCGGACCCTACCCTCCCGTAACGAGCCATGAAGGGCGGCTGTCCGTGAAGGGCCAGCTGCCATTAGGCCCAGCGGTGCGACGCTGGTTGCTCTTGCCCGAATGGAGGGCCTGACAGTCCTCCCAATGACCCGTCGCTGACTGGCTGTCCAGGAGACAATGGCACGTCGTTGTTAGCGTACCGAAGCCACCCTCACCAGCTCAGTCGTCTCTACGCATTGAGTGATGCAATGCGGTAAAGTTACACGATAGGCTATTTAGCGAAACCAACCGTCTAGATCACTTAATATATGTCTTTCTTTATGACGCTGTTTCGGCCACTGCCATCATCAGATCAATACGTAGCGCTTGTAAAAGAAGGTTTACTACAGTAACTATAAAACATATGCCTTAGCAAGGCTGAGTGACGCCCCACTAAGCCAGATCGTATACGTGGTTAGCATTCGTCTTTTGTTACGGAGGCGTAGCGCCGTATAACGATCCTGCCTTGGAGGCGGTTAAGTGGGAGATGTGTCTCAGAGCTGGAGAGTGACAGATGGTGATGCGAAACTGGACGAGCACGTGGTTTATGTGTCAGCCGATAGAGGACAATATTGGATAGGAAGACTGTGATTTTTTGTTCGATTGTGGTCACTAGAGTGAACTAAAGTAATATTAATATTTTTCATAAACTGTTCTAGTATTTTCATAAAGTGTTATTATGTCTTTTTGTGTATGTAAAATGTTATAAATGTGTTTTAGCAGTATGAATGATGCGTGTGTTTTAAGGTTGTTGTTGTTGTTGTCTTCAGTCCTGAGACTGGTTTAATGCAGCTCGCCATGCTACTCTATCCTGTGCAAGCTTCTTCATCTCCCAGTACTTACTGCTACCTACATCCTTCTGAATCTGCTTAGTGTATTCATCTCTTGGTCTCACTCTACGATTTTTACCCTTCACGCTGCCCTCCAATGCTAAATTTGTGATCCCTTCATGCCTCAGAACATGTCCTACCAACCGGTCCCTTCTTCTAGTCAAGTTGTGCCACAAACTCCTCTTCTCCCCAATTCTGTTCAAAACCTCTTCATTAGTTATGTGATCTACCGATCTAATCCTCAGCATTCTTCTGTAGCACCATATTTCAAAAGCTTCTATTCTCTTCTTGTACAGATTATTTACTGTCCATGTTTCACTTCCATACATGGCTACACTCCATACAAATACTTTCAGAAACGACTTCCTGACACTTAAATCTATACTCGATGTTAACAAATTTCTCTTCTTCAGAAACGCTTTCCTTGCCATCGCCAGTCTACAATTTATATCCTCTCTAATTCGACCATCATCAGTTATTTTGCTCCTCAAATAGCAAAACTCCTTTACTACTTTAAGTGTCTCATTTGCTAATCTAATTCCCTCAGCATCACCCGACTTAATTCGACTACATTTCATTATCCTCGTTTTGCTTTTGTTGATGTTCATCTTATATCCTCCTTTCAAGACACTGTCCATTCCGTTCAACTGCTCTTCCAAGTAGTGGAATTTAGTGTGGGAACATTTCGAAGAAGTATGGGTATGGACAAAGGGGATTTTTGTAGAATAGGTTTGTAAAGTAAGTTTATGGTAAAGGGAAAGTTAATTCAGGTACAAATAACAATAGTAAATAGCTTTATGCATAAGCGAAACTTCAACACATTAGATAATTACGCCGGTAAAAAGTGCAGTCACTAGGTTTACTATTATGCGATTGGTTATTAATGAAAAGCGCGGACTGACGCGGGAAAGTGTTGTTTTGCTATTGGTGGTTGAGTAAACTGACCAATGGTAAAGCAATATTCTTCGCGCGCCTCTCTCTGCTGGAAGAGTGGGAGCCTAGCTATGAAGCAGTTCGGACGTGTGTAGTAGTAGTTCCGATGGAAACGATAAGTTGCCGGATCTAGCAGTGTTTCATACATCAAAAGTGTTGGAAAGTGTAGAAATTTCGGAATTTTGTGACGAGAAAAATGTATTCCGCGTGGCGTAGTTCGCAGGTCGGTGGCTAAAAACTGTGACTGCATTTGGTACCGACAGACTTAATATTTGGCGAGCATTATCAATCGAAAACAATCAGTATTTCTGTAGCTATTACATTTTCGGGAAATACAACACCATAAACTTGCTAACGTGAGTGAAAGGGATTATGAGTGACTGGGTTAAGACTAGCACGGGCTTGGCAGTGATACTTGCTCACCTAAGTTTCAGAATATATTATTTCAGGACAAAATTTCCAAACTTTCATTTGTGTGAAAACTTTCTCCCGAAACGTAGATTAGTGACTTAAATTGCAGCCTGGTTCACGTCGACGTACAGTAGGTTTCACTCGGCTTTCCTACTGATGATCTGCTGAGACAATGTTCACAGGTAGGTGCAGGTACGTCGTAAAGGGACGGAAAGAACGCGCCGCCGCAGTTACTGACACGAAACGTCGTTTCAAGCGTTCTAAGATTTGATGTGTTGGTGGCGGCAGCCGGAAAGACGTTACAAATAAAGACACATGTTAAGTGACCAAAACGCTTTACACACTAAATATCCACACTGATCACGGACTCATTATTTTGTTTACCCATCCATACTAATACTATAACGAGCGATCAAAAAGTTTCCCTTTGAGGGCGTTGCAGCAGCGTACATGCAACGTAGCGCGAGTCTGATGCAGGTATATAAACACCGGCATGTAGCAAGGGATTACTATGGCATTCATGTCATTCCAATGTGTGTGAGGTAAACGCGAAGACGTGAACCATGTTGTTGTTGTTGTGGTCTTCAGCCCCGAGACTTGTTTGATGCAGGTCACTGTGGTGTCACCGCCAGACACCACACTTGCTAGGTGGTAGCCTTTAAATCGGCCGCGGTCCGTTAGTATACGTCGGACCCGCGTGTCGCCACTATCAGTGATTGCAGACCGAGCGCCGCCACACGGCAGGTCTAGAGAGACTTCCTAGCACTCGCCCAGTTGTACAGCCGACTTTGCTAGCGATGGTTCACTGTCTACATACGCTCTCATTTGCAGAGACGACAGTTTAGCATAGCCTTCAGCTACGTCATTTGCTACGACCTAGCAAGGCACCATATTCAGTTACTATGTCTTCTGAACAGAGAATATTGTGACTCATGTACCGTCAAGAGCGACGTTCATCATTAATGGATTAAAGTTAAGTATGAAACTAATAATGTCCGCTTTCTGAACCCTCATTCCTTGTCATGTTCCAGACCTCACGTCAGTATAGTTCTTCCCTCCTCACGCCAGCCTGCGTGAGCTAAAACGCGTGCATTTCGGCCTCTAGTTGTAACACGGTGTTGGCTCTTCTGCCAACCCAACAGTCTTCTTATAGCGGATGACTTCGGCTGCCGTTTCAGTTGCATGTAACGGCTGTCGCAGCATTTGTATGCATAATGAGCACGCAATTCTGGCACGCTTCACGAGCGTCGCCCGTATACACAGCGCCAGTAGGTCAGCGGAAGTGTGTTTAAGTAGAAGTGTCGCTTTGTCCGACTTCCTAGTCATCACCATGTCGGTGGTGTGCATGTGCACGATATGTGGGGCGCCGGAATTGAACTGCACGAGCTGACACTACCGTTCTATGCGAACCGTTCCTCTCGTATCTATTTAAAATCCCTAAGAAGTTTTGATCTTCCGTACAGCAGTAAGCTTATCGAAATCTTTTACTCTGTCACTGAAAGACCACACTGGCGCCGAAACGTAAGAAAGTAGAGAAGGCCAATACAATGAATTTGATCTTCCGAAACTGTAATACGGTTCCTCCTTTCAAGAATCGTACGCATGCCGAAATGACACAGAGTGAGACAAGTCTTGGCGGAATAAAGACCCAACAAAAACTGCTTAGCTGTTATGTGAAACAGCTTGTTCTCCTAGCAATAGTTTATCGCATCCCGCCGTAGTAACGGAGGGTAAGAGCGGAGGTCATTCAAGTTCTGTCCGCGGCTCGTGGTCTTGCGTTAGCGTTCTCGCTTCCCGCGCACGGGGTCCGAGTTCGATTCCCGGCGGGGTCATGGATTTTCTCTGCCTCGAGATGACTGGGTGTTGTGTGTCTTTCATCATAATTTCATCCTCATTCACTCGCAAGTCGCCGTAGTGGCGTTAAAGAACTTGTGGAGCGGCGGCCGAACCGCCCCGCGAGGGGTCTCCCGGCCACCAATGCCATACGCTCATTATTATTATTCAAGTTCTCAGGCATGGCCGTCGGAGAGATGCACATAATTATAGGCGTATATAACTGCAGCACAGGAAATTGTGAAGATGCGATAAGAAGACGGATCACGCTAGGCCGACTGGCTATGCGGAAGCTCACCAATATCTGGCAGAAAATGGCTCTGAGCACTATGGGACTCAACTGCTGAGGTCATTAGTCCCCTAGAACTTAGAACTAGTTAAACCTAACTAACCTAAGGACATCACACACATCCATGCCCGAGGCAGGATTTGAACCTGCGACCGTAGCGGTCTCGCGGTTCCAGACTGCAGCGCCAGAACCGCGCGGCCACTTCGGCCGGCTATCTGGCAGAGCAGAGCAAATTGTAGATCCGGCTAGTTGAAACACTCGTGTTTTCTGTCTTCTTTTATGGTTGCGAAACATGGACACTCAAGGCCAGAGACAAACAGCGCATTGATGCGTTTGAGCTTTCCTGTTGGCGTAGGATGCTACGCATAAAAGAACAACAAATGTGTCCATTACTGAAAAATTCGATATCCCCAGACGCCTTTCTTTTCGAGTCACCGAAAAAAATTCTCCAGTTCTTTGGCCATATTGTGAGAAGAGATGGAGAAAATTTAGAGAAAATAATCTTGCAAGGGAAGATCGAGGGCACGAGACCAAGAGGAAGAGCAGCGAGCAGATGGATGGATCAAATCAAGAAGATCTCCGATCTACCTCTTCAGCACGCTTGGATCCGGATAGCATTTAATACAGTTCCGGTATATGATAAACGTTAATAATGTTAATGGTCAACAAAACAATGCATTTAGTTACTTATACACTACTGGCCATTAAGATTGCTACACCACGAAGACGACGAGCTACAGACGCGAAATGTAACACACAGGAAGACGATGCTGTGATATGCAAATCATTAGCTTTTCAGAGCAATCACACAGGGTTGACACCGGTGGCGACACCTACAACGTGCTGACATGACGAAAGTTTCCAACCGATTTCTCATACATAAACAGCAGTTGAACGGCGTTGACTGGTGAAACGTTGTTGTGGTACCTCGTGTAAGGAGGACAAATGCGTACCATCACCTTTCCGACTTTGATAAAGGTCGGATTGTAGCCCATCGCGATTGCGGTTTATCGTATCGCGACATTGCTGCTCGCGTTGGTCAAGATCCAATGACTGTTATCAGAATATGGAGTCGGTCGGTTCAGGAGCGTAATACGGAACGCCGTGCTGGATCCCAACGGCCTCGTATCACTAGCAGTCGAGATGACGGGCATCTTATCCGCATGGCTCTAAGGGATCGTGCAGCCACGTCTCGATTCCTGAGTCAATACATGGGGACGTTTGCAAGTAACAACCATCTGCACAAACAGTTCGACGACGTTTGCAGCAGCATGGACTATCAGCTCGGAGACCATGGCTGCGGTTACCCTTGAAATTGCATCACAGACAAGAGTGCGTGCGATGGTGTACTCAACGACGAACCTGGGTGCACGAATGGCAAAACGTCATTTTTTCTGATGAACCCAGGTTCTGTTTACAGCATTATGATGGTCGCATCTGTGTTTGGCGAAATCGCGGTGAACGCACATTGGAAGCGAAAGCCTACTTTTCAGCAGGATAATGCACGACCCCATGTTGCAGGTCCTGTACGGGCCTTTCTGGATACAGAGAATGATCGACTGCTGCTCTGGCCAGCGCATTCTCCAGATCTCTCACCAATTGAAAACGTCTGGTCAATGGTGGCCGAGCAACTGGCTCGTCACAATACGCCAGTCACTATTCTTGATGAACTGTGGTATCGTGTTGAAGCTGCATGGGCAGCTGTACCTGTACACGCCATCCAAGCTCTGTTTGACTCTCTGCCCAGGCATATCAAGGCCGTTATTACGGCCAGAGGTGGTTGTTCTGGGTACTGATTTGTCAGGAGCTATGCACCAAAACTGAGTGATAATGTAATCACATGTCAGTTCTGGTATAATTTATTTGTCGAATGAATACCCTTTTATCATCTGCGTTTCTTCTTGGTGTAGCAATTTTAATGGCCAGTAGTGTACTATGATCAGTCTACAGCATAGGAAATTGCGTAGTTACTTTACTTGTTTCAACATTTGTCACATGGCAATCATGATTGCCTTTCTGTGTCTCGATGCCGGACGGAAATCTAGCTCATGGCTTATATGTCTGCGTGTTACATATCAATGAAACAGATCTCAATGCTGTTATACAGAGGTATACAGCTGAGCGTGCCTACAGGTTTTATGGAACCCGCAACACCTGCAAACATCACACGCAAATCTTCATATCCTCTCTCTCACTAGCAGCAAATTATTAGTCGTACATAAGAAATGAACAGGAACTTTTTGCAGCAAATTTAATGTGGTTAAATTTTGTACTGGGATATGTTTTCTCTGGACGGCACGGTTTTCGAGTTATTCAAGGACAAAGCGTTTGAAGTTCACTTTTGTAGGGTCTTCTTGAATAATTTGAAAGCCGGTCGCTGTGGCCGAGCGGTTCTAGGCGCTTCAGTCCGGAACAGCGCTGCTGCTAGGATCGCAGGTTCGAATCCTTCCGCGGGCATGGATGTGTGTGATGTCCTTAGGTTAGTTAGGTTTAAGTAGTTCTAAGTCTAGGGGACTGATGACCTCAGATGTTAAGTCCATCTAGTGCTTGGAGCCATTTGAACCATTTGAATAATTCGAAAACTATGGCCTCTAGTGTAAACGTATTCCAGACAAAATTTAACTGCATTAAAATTTCGCACAGAAAAGTCATGTTCATTTTCTCTGTAGGACCAAGAGTATGCGCGGAGCGAGAGAGAGAATACGAAAATTCTCCCGTGGCATTTGAAGACATTGCGAGATGCATAAAAGCAATAGGTTGGGGCAGCTGAATCATATTGTATACAGGATGTTCGGAAATTCCCGTTACAAACTTTATGGACTTGTAGAGAGGAGTGGGTATATAATATTTCGAGTAGGAATCCCTGTCCGGAAACGTGCCGTTTTCGTGCTACAGCCGTTTGACAACATATATCGTACGTAGTTACGCAACAGGGTAGTCATGATGAGGAGGATTTACGTCGGATTGGCTGATGCAATTTTACTTTTTTCCTACCCCTCTGACTTGGTTCGAGCCTCGTTCATGTGTCTGTGTTAGAGGAACACGGTTGAGTACAAGTTTGCACACCGACACGTCCCTTGTGAACAGCGAAGCTCATGTTAATGGAAAAGCTGCTCTTCGTCCTCCAAAAGGTCCGACTCCACCGCATACGCTCTCCGCCACAATTACGCAGCGTCTTCGAGAAAAGGGTACCTTCAGCCTCAGCAGGCTTGACTGTGGTGCTCCAAGGAGACCCCACACACCTGAATTGGAAGAGGCCGTACGGCATCACGTTGAAGAGAATCCGTCGACGAGAACACGAACAATTTCTTTGGCTATTAATGAGTGGAATTGTATAAAAGGTGATTCAGTGGGTCATAGCTAATCAGTTACATAAAAATTTGGTTGCATTGTCAACAAAATGGTCGTATCACGGAAACGGTACGTATCCGGAAATGAATTCCAGTTCGAAGTATTATCTACTCACACCACTCTACAAGTCCTAGAAGTTTGAAACGAGAATTTCCGAACACCCTGTGTAAAGTAAGAGTTTTCCTCAAGCAAAAAATGTAAGAGATATTCTCAGTGCCTTCTGGTGGTAGGCCTACGCCGTATAGCTACAGTTTCTTTTTCTTTCAGTTGTATTAACCAGACAGTATTTTTTGACGTGGAACTCGATGCTGGACCTGCAACGGCAACTCATGGAAGTGAGTGATAGTTTTGGACGAAGTACTCATTTCAATCTCACTTCAATAACTCGGCTACAATTAGACAAACCGGCGTCGTAAAAAAGGAAAAAAAACGGAGATAGAAAGAGAGGAGAGACTGAATTTTATGACAGTGCTACTTCCGGAATTGCTAGTACTCCAGCGTTTCTGAAGAATTTCTGTAATGCCTGGAAGGTGGGAGGTGAGGAACTGGCTTTAGTAAAGCAGTGAGGATGGATCGTGAGTCTTGCTTGGAAATCTCAGTCAGTTCGGCAACTGCCCGCGAATGGCAGAGGTCCCAGATTCGAGTCTCCGTCCGATGCACAGTTTTAACGTGCCAGAAAGATTCAAATTAGTGCACACTCAAATGCAGAGTGAAATTTCATTCTTGAGTGTATATGCAGTGCACACTAAAGTGCCGAGTGAAAATTCATTCTTGAGTGTATATGTTGCAACACCTGCCGAGCTTCAAGCATGTAGCTCAAAGGCTCAAAAGCATAGGTGGCTCTTAACTTAAAAAAATTGATAAATTTGTAGATTTATTAAAACGCGGCGATAGGTGTCCTAAATATAACTAGAATATCGGGTGCTAATTCAGAGGGGTCCAAAAATTGTATCCACTGTTTAAAAGTCCATAACTTGCAAACTAATTGACGGAGTTGTGTCATTTTTGGTGAAAGTGTAGCTTAGAAAAATGTTTCAAATGGCTCTGAGCACTATGCGACTTAACTTCTGTGGTAATCAGTCACCTAGAACATAGAACTAATTAAACCTAACTAACCTAAGGACTTCACACACATCCATGCCCAAGGCAGGATTCGAACCTGCGACAGTATGTAGCTTAAAGTTCAACTTAAAGATATCACTGTAGGTGTTCGAAATGGTCACCATTAACATTAGTTTGCCAGTTATGGACTTTTAAACATTAGATACCTTTTTTTGGACCCCTCTGTATATAGAGCGCAAAATACCATAAATGATTATACCGGGATTGACCTAATGGACCCAAAAATTAGCAGTAAATCCGCAAATATGAGCAATATAATTGACCTCTGACACCTCCTGCACTATCTGACGAGCCTGAGTGTGGATGTTGACTATTTTGCTGCTACTGATGGGGAAAATGTAACGGAGGTAGACCCTGTCCACATAACATATACAAACAGCCAGATACGAAGCGGTAATGAACAACCGAATGTAAATTAGAATAAACTGAATAATATGGACTAAAACGTTACAGCAGTTGCAAATGCCACAAGTCACATAAAAAGAGAAAGTAGCAACAAACACCTTGTAAATAAAATTTCAACTAACGCTGTAATTTGTTTCCAGTTAATTACCACAGTTGCATATGTGCCAAACCATAATGTTCAATATGCTGCACACAAAATAAGCAATGGGACTCAGAGATACTACTGCAGAAACACTAGCAAGCATAGTATACGGCGTTTCCGAGAGTCATTTTACGCGATAAACGACTGCTCAGTGCATCCAAGACCAAAAGTCTTTAACCACAATCCAAGAAATATTGATAAGGTACGACAAATGCAATATAGCCTCAAGTCAATGGAAATGCTTCGAAGAATCACAAGACAATGCTATCCATTTGTGCTACAGCCAGAGGCGGCGCCAGTATAGGCTAGCCGCATTCTACACACGCACAGTGCAGAATGTACACAGTTCGTTCGAAACGAATGTGAGCGCCTAATCTACGGAACATTGTGCTTTGTTTACACCATTTCGTGGATATATACTGTAAAATTTGGGAATACGAAGTTCATGATATTTTGTCAAGTGTCCTTACCAAAACCCACTACCTTGCTTTCTTAAGAGAGACTAACTTTAATATTTACATAACTAAAATTTTGAAATTTGCTGTTCATTAAATAGAATATTCTCCCATGAAAAATTTAGAAACGACTAAGGTTTCGTCATTTTTCAGGTATTTTTTATATGTTAAATACTACAAATATTTAAGATGAAATAAAGTGATTTCGATACGACGTAGGTCTGGCTAACTGGAATCTGATAAACACTCTAGAGGATTTTTGTAATTTTTCTTATTCCACAAGTTGCGACATTGTCGCGAATAAAACAGTAACCCGTATATAGAATAAATTTCCTTTAATTTAAGTCTATGGTCACAAACTTTTTGTTCAAAGATTACCGGTTTCGGTCTATAACGACCATCTTCAGATCTGCGTTTTATAAAAACAATTTCCTAATGTACTGCAGCCACTATGACACTAGGTCATAAAACATAGATCTGAAGATGGTCATTATAGACCTAAACCGGTAATCTGTGAACAAAAAGTTTGTGACCTTAGACGTAAATTAAAGGAAATTTATTTTTCTTATTGTTACTTGGATGAATCACGCATTTTTAAATAGTTGCAGGTACTAGTTGTACCTAGAGACATACTCTTCCCATCTTCATTTGTAAAGTAATTACCTCTTGGAACAACTACTACATATCAGCAGACACTGTAATTAGGTCAATCTATGCTACTTTATAGGTTTACAGAATGCTCTCTGCAAATTTAACTGTTTTGCACTGACCTCAGAATAGTTTCAAATGTCTCTCAAAGTACAGCGATCAGGAAGCAATTGTATGAGAGAGCGCTGGAGATGCGTTGCCTACCTGTCGACGCCGTCCAGCAGCAGTTCTGTGTAGGCCAGCGGGAACCAGCCGGTGCACTGCGTCCGCAGGTTCTCGCCAAACTGCCACCCCTTGTTCCGTTCACCTGCAGAGAATAACAGAGGAAAGACCAGAGTGGTGAAAATTAGCAAACTTGAAGATTGCGTTGGAATATCATTGAAAGGATAAACTTTGGACTAAGTCAAATGTTTGAAGCGCTTCACAGGAAGTTAGGTGACAGATCATGGAAGCTATGTGGAGGATATAAGGAGGTAGACTGTCGATAGGTAATGTAGCTTCGAGTATTGGACAGTAAAAAACAAAGAAGGAAAATAGACTGTCCAGCCAAACTAATGTGACCACCAATCAAAAGCTTGAATAACCATCTTTTGCAGCAAGGACTGCTGCGAAACTTGCAGGAAGAGTGAGAGTGATGCGGTACCTACGCAGTTTGATAAAACTGAAATTCAACCCAACTCTCGTACTGAAATTATTAAAATAATGAATTCACTCAGAAGTAAAAGCTCACATGGAATTGATGGCATTTCCAACAGAGTATTAAAAGCTTGTTCCCAACAAATAAGTAGGATTCTCAGCCATATATGTAGCAGCTCACTGAAACAGGGAATTTTTCCAGAAATGTGCTATTGTTAAACCATTGCATAAAAAGAGGGATAGATCTGATGCTAACAATTACCGCCCAATCTCACTTCTGACAGCTTTATGCAAAATTCTTGAAAAAGTAATGTATTCAAGAGTAGCATCACATATTTGTAAAAATGAAGTATTAAAAAAAAATGTCAATTTGGTTTTCTGAAAGCCTTTTCAACAGAAAATGCTATATATGCTTTCACTGATCAAATATTAAATGCAACAAATAACCGAACATCACCCATTGGGATATTTTGTGATCTCTCAAAGGCTTTTGATTGTGTGACTCATGAAATTCTCCTAGATAAGCTTACGTAATGCGGTATGAGTGGGACAGTGCTCAAGTGGTTTTATTCATAATTAACTGGAAGAATGCAGAATGTTGAAATTAACAGTACAGATAGTCTACAAAAACCTTCGCAATACATATATTTGCTTATGAAATTTGTCATTAATAACCCATCCCAATTCAAAAACAACAGCGAAGAGCATAGCTACAACACTAGAAGAAAGGATGATATTCACTATTCTGTATTAAATCTCACTTTGACACAGAAAGGGGTGACTTATGCTACCACAAAAGTCTTTGGTCACCTGCCAAATAGTATCAAAAGTCTGACAGATAACCAAGCAACATTTAAAAGCAAATTAAAAGAATTTCTGAATACCAATCCTTCTACTCAATAGATGAATTCTTAGATGAGAAATATTAACTGTAAAAAATAATTAATTAATTATTTTGTGTAAAGAATACTTATGTTAAGTGACACGTTCCAGATCATTACGAAATGTCGTATTGATGATCAGTGGAACAACGATTATTGTATGTATGTATGTGAGGTTCTGGAAGGACTCGACAGAGATGTGGAGCCATATCGACTTCAGTGTCGTAGCCAGGTGCGCTAGATTTTCTCAGCAGAGGATCCATGGTGCGAACAACCTGATTGAGGTGGTCACACACATTCTCGACTGGGTTGTAATCCGGAGAATTTGGTGGCCAGAAGAGAACGGTAATCTCATCCTTGGTGCTCTTCTAACCGCGTGCTTAGACTGCGAGCTGCGTGGCACGTTGCAGTGTTCTGTTGACAGGTGCTCTCGTACCTAGGAAAAATAAACTGCATGAAGGGGTGATGTAGGACAGATGCATACTCATTAACTACTGTGTCTTCCTGAATGACGAGGTCACCCAGGGGATGCGACGGAAACATTCCCCAGAACATAACACTTCCTTCTCTGGCCGGGACGCTTCCGACGATTGTTGCATGGTGTTTGCTTTCAGACGTTTCACGCGTGAAGCATAAAACATGATTCAAGAGAAAACGACACCTGTCACTACTCAATGGACGTCCAGTTGCACTACTGGCTCGTAAATTATAGCCTTCGTCGCCGATGAATAGCAGTCAGAATGGATGCGTGGAACAGGTGCCTGCTGCGGAGGTCCATACGCTGCAATGTTCGCTGAACGGTCCTTGAGGAGACACTGTTGGTAGCCTCGTGGTTCATCCGGGCTGTCAGTTGCTATTCGTCTGTACACATTTCCGCAGCCGTCGGTCACTCCCGTCATCGGCGGCCTGTGGTGAACCAGAGCTGCCTCGGCACTAGGTTTGGATAGCGACATTTTTCCGTGCGTGGTTTACTTTAATCACGACGGCACGGGAACAGCTTACAAGCTTTGCCGTTTCGGAAATGCCTCCACCCTTGGATTGAAAGCCAGATAAATCGATCCATTTCTGCGCCACGGCAACGACTGCACTCTTCTCAGTGCGCCTCAGACACGTTTTACGCACTCTCAACCGCTAGTGTTGCACTTTCCGTCTTTGAATGGTTACTGCACGTTGAAGCCGAACGTAGGCGGTGGTAACATTAATAAGACTGGACTGTGTATTTCGACAGTTCTAAATGCAGTTGTAGAGAAAAATGTTAAAAAGTCAAATAGACTGGCAAAATGACGAATGAAGGAGTACTCCAAAGAAGTGGAGATGAGATAAAAGTAAAGGAAATTCGCTAGGAAAACGGATGGAACATGTGCTACAAAGAAATTTCTCGTAACGAAGAATCAGTGACGATGCAGAATGAGATGGACAGGAAGAAGGCTCCCGAATGACAAAAAAAAAAGACTATGAAGTTAGCAGCATTTGAAGCCATTTTGACTATTTTTCGACCGCTACTGTCTCAAGAAATATGTAAAGGTTTTTAATTTACCGCTACCAGTCTCAAACTCTGTTAACTATTGTATGACTTATTTATTTAGCGATATGTTTCGAAGGAATACTTCATCTTCAGGCTAAATGGAACATCTTGTTATCATGCAGAAGACACGTAAACATCTGGCTCCACACAGATCGACAATCGATAGTCTAATCGAAGCCAGCTGTATTTCGACCGCCATCATGTCTACTGCACCACAGATTTGTTTCTGTGATCGTGTTTCCAAGTTACTGTTACGTCAGTGAAAATTTGTGAACAGTGATCAAGAAAGCCAAGAGAGCCACGGAAATGTAAATACCTCAGCGCATCACAAAGAGACTGCCACGCCAGAAGAACAAAGTGAGTGACCGTTACAAAACATTTGCATGGAAACATCAGTCCAGCTTCCAAAGTGACATCGCGTCTTACTATGGTTTCTCTTCATGTACAGGATAACCACAGCGTTTATGTAAAGACTATGTAACATCGGTATCACCTCATTGTAAAATTGTTTTTGTAATGCCATTTAGCCTGAAGATGAGATATTCCTTCGAAACATGTCGCTAAATAAATAAGTCATACAATAGTTAACAAAATTTGTGACTTAGCGGTAATTTAAAAAACCTTTACATAAGTTAGCAGCAGATTAAAGAAGAAGTACAGGACAGAGGAAAGTGGAGAACATTTGCGGATGAACCTCTATTTTGTAAGGCAGATAATACCTAAGAAGAAGATTAAGTATAGTTATTTATCGTCTATTGGCGGGACTGTGCTGCTGGAGCTGAGGCACACTCACCTATGAGGGCGATGAGGTCTCCCTCCAGGAAGCTGAGCTGGTTGTCGCCGCTGGAGAGGTAGGCGTACAGCGCCCGCGCCAGCTGGTTGTCCCAGCCAGACGCCACTGCCATGGACTTGGGTCGCGGCTCCGGCTCTGTGCATAAAAAGGTAGGCACTGTACCACCACGTCATGTCTCTGCATTCAAATCTACATCTACTCATGTTGGTGTCTGGTGGAGGGTGCTTCGTGCACCACCACCAGTACTGTTCTTTCCTTTTCCATTCGCGATTGGTGTGTGTTCCTTTAGCTTCGTGTGTAACTGACTGTCTAGAAATCCACATGTCCACGGTTAGATATTGCCCAGGACACGCCGTTCGGGATGTTCGGCGTGCAAGTGCAAGTCTCTTTATTTGACGACACTTTGGCGACTTGCGTGCCTTGTTAATGTTTCCTGTCACTTACCGCATATTTCATCATCATCATCATAATCATCATTATCTACATTTACGGATTAGGTTAAAGTCTTCAGCTTCTCAGCTCCACTGTTTCATGGGCCAACCCATGTCCCTAACGGCTCTGTGTATATATTGTAAAGCTTTATGAAATACTAGCTGATACACGCAGTTGAGCTTGCATATCAGTAAAATGAAATGAAATATGCGTTTGGCCATGTTAGCCAGGAGACGCCGTTCAGCATGTTCGCCGAGCAAGCGCAAATCTCTTTATTTGACGGCACCTCGGAGACTTGCGTGCCGATGATGATACCGTGATGAAAACACACACACACATACACACACACACACACACAATCCTGAATGGTGAAAATCCGACCTGGGCGGGAATGGAACCCTGGACTCTGTGAGCGAGGGTGGAAAATGCTAACCACACCACGAGCTGTCAGAAGTTTTCTTGCGATGAGTGATCACAACAGTACTAAAATAAAGCGTGGACCTTCTAAAATTATTAAATAATGTTAAACAGACGAAGAAAGAAAGTGAATAATCTGTAGTTCGGTGCTGCACATATTTTACAATATTTGTACGTGCAACAACGTCAGCTGCCCTCACGTGTCTGTTTGTTGCCCGCGACTGTGCTCGCATCTCAACCTCATTGGAAGGCTGCCACATTGTACGTGTAAACGCACAAGGTTTCTCTGCTTGTCTAACAGCATTTGAATGAAGACGGCGTTGTATGTCTTCAAGGATCTCAGAAGCTGTAAGGACTGCGTGACACTCAGTGGCTGAAATGCTACGAGCATGTTTGAATCAAAGGCGTTGTGGATTGTACAACGACTGTGCTCATTACGGTGAATCATATTTATGTAGAACATATCAAGCAGTTAGACGTTTTCGCAAATATGATAAATTGCAAAAGACAAAGAGTAAATAGCTTCTTCAGGAAGTGATTATTGTTCAATACTTTACGTCATATTCTTCAAATCAATAAATATCTCGTACTACACAATTTCTAAAGTAGCCTATGTTCTTCTTCGACGTTCAAGCTACCTCCAAGCCAAATTCCATCAAAATCGATTCAGCGGTTTAGTGGTGAAAACCTAACAGGCAGAGCTACTTTCGCATTTACTCGTATAATACTGGTATGGATCTGTCTTATTCCATTCCGTTTAAATGTTCTTGCCATTTCTAGATAAATGTGGCGAGTTCTTTTTTTTTCAGTTGTTGGAAATATTTTAAGTTCATTTCTAATAGCTTCGCCTCTTAACCTATCTTCTGCTTTACATCCTTTAACTGATCTTTTGGATTTCATTTCGACGTAACTATCCGACTTACGGCATAGAATTTCACTTGTGTTTCTTTGCTTGTATTTTTGTTTAATGTTTTTTATTGTTCCACAGAAATCCTGAAATTTTACTGTCTTATTGTTTATATCTTTATCATAACCATAGGTTTTCAGCCCAGGTAGTTAAAATGACTTACTTACTTGATTCTTTTTTTTACTGTCGCTATTTATGAACGCATTGTAGTTTTCTACAGATATTTTGAAATTATAATTTTGACCATTTAGCTTTAATTCTCACTTGCCATATGCCATAGCCTCCATCTGAAACACTCTTCCTACATTTTCCTTATCATTATTATTTGTTCACTAATTTTTTTATGGTATTGATATAATGATGACGATTTAAATAACAAGATATCATTAGATTAATTATATTGTGCAAGAAACCGAAAATCTGTTTGGCGGTTTTCATCTGAGCGAAGGATGCCATTTTAGGTTCTGTGGGCTCTTCAGTCAGTTTTGGGACAACGCCGGTGTCCGATATTACCAAACGGACGATGTGTACCGATTTGTGTTTGCGCATGGCATTTATATCACCCGCATGGTTTCTGAATTTTACCTTCTTTTCAATGCTGTTTTTTTTGTGTAAATTATGAGTGTTGGTTAAAGCAATGTCAATGAGAGGAAGATAGCTTTCTCAGTTTCATCGATTGTGTTACATAATTCCCATTACAAAGGATTGGTTTGTCCATTATCATGCCGATTATCATCACTATTATTGTTAACTTTTAACTACTACATCGCTAATTATTGCCCTGCAAGTGAAATTAATTGAATTGCTTTTAGCTTAAGTAACTTAAACTAGTTCAAACCATCTTGAACTTAAGTACCTTGGAGGATACACCTCCACCCCCCCTGCCCCCATCCGGCTGATATCTGATTAAACAGCAGATTGGTAGTCGTAGACACATTGTAATTTATCTGACGGGAGCAACGATTTAGATTTACAGCTTTGATCAGATAAAGACGGAAAGGATACGCAATATCTACGATCACACGTTCTCTTCACCGCTGTTTCTTAACATCTGAATTCTACAGATTCTTCAAAACCGTATATTTATTTAACCGTGATACAGAAGTTGTCTGTGTATGAAACGCTGACATAATTAATAGATAGACGGAAGACCCTCTTTCGATCAGGTTATGTAAGAAAATTGAACTAAAATCAAACATTCACCCTCTCCTAAATTCCCTAAGTCGACAACCAGTTCTACTATACATGATGATGAATCCAAAAACCAACGTTAATTTCAATAACTGAGACGGTTACATTTTAATATCGTGCCTAAGGGATTTCTGAGATTGAAAAGCAAACTTCCATCCACTCTTACAGTACGTGCATGAAGCATAACAAAAAATTATGACACTGCTACTTGTTTGTGGCTGAGTACCCCGTGTTGCCTTGGTATTTATTTCTTGCAGTTTTATTGGTGCATCTCTCTGTGCATCTCCTCTGCCTCCTCTTTGTCCATCTCCATTCCCTCCTTCACTCTCTCCATCTGCTCCTCCCCCTATCTCTGTCCTCTCCTCCTATTCCTTTTCTCTGTCCATTTCCTCCTCACCATTTCTCTGTCCGATTTCTCCTTCCCTCATACCTCCTGAAATCTGTGTAGTAAAATGATACAATTTTGTAGTCACATTCAACAGCATACGTGGATACTGTGTGCCAAATGTGTTGCGTTTACAGTTACTACAAACGAAGCAATAAATGTAAATACCATGAAAGTATGCCTGATGGGACAGTTTTACTGCATGGAAAACGAAAATTAGCTATACATTTTTTCTTTCATCATTTTGTGCATGTGAGCGAGAACAAGTTTTTTAAAAAATTAAAATCATGTGTAAAGTTTGTTGTAAATCAAAAAGTGCTCTCATTCTGAAATATTGGATTGAATAAAATCTGAGTATTCGCACATCGTGGCCTTTACTTCTTTTTCACCGCCGTCCCTTGACTGTTAGGTGATTCTTACTCTGGCAGTGATTCATTCCAGACAGTAAGTTTGGTTGAAATAGGTCCAGCTGTTTCGGTGTAGATGTGGGACATACATACACACACATACTTTTGTAATACCTATGAATATACACTACTGGCCATTAAAATTACTAACCCACGAAGATGACGTGTTACAGACGCGAAATTTAGCCGACAGGAACAAGATGCTGTGATATGCAAATGATTAGCTTTTCAGAGCATTCACAAAAATTTGACGCCGGTGGCGACACCTACAACGGGCTGACATGAGGAAAGTTTCCAACCGATTTCTCATACGCAAACAGCAGTTGACCGACGTTGCCTGGTGAAACGTTGTTGTGATACCTCGTGAAACGAGGAGAAATGCGTACCATAACGTTTCCGACTTTGATAAAAGTCGGATTGTAGCCTATCGCGATTGCGATTTATCGTATCGCGACATTGCTGCTCGCGTTGGTCGAGAGCCAATGACTGTTACTAGAATATGGAATCGGTGGGGTCAGGAGGGTAATACGGAACGCCGTGCTGGATCCCAACGGCCTCGTATCACTAGCAGTCGAGATGGCAGGCATCTTAACCGCATGGCTGTAACGGATCGTGCAGCCACGTCTCGATCCCTGAGTCAACAGATGGAGACGTTTGCAAGACAACAACCATCTGCACGAAGAGTTCGACGACGTTTGCAGCAGCATGGACTATCAGCTCGGAGACCATGGCTGCGGTCACCCTTGACGCTGCATCACAGACGGGAGTGCCTGCGGTGATGTACTCAATAACGAACCTGGGTGCACGAATGGCAAAACGTAATTTTTTCGGATGAATCCAGGTTGTGTTTACAGCATCATGATGGTCGCATCCGTGTTTGGCGACATCGCGGTGAACGCACATTGAAAGCGTGTATTCGTCACCCGGCCTGATGGTATGGGGTGCCATTGCTTACACGTCTTGGTCCCCTCTTGTCTGCATTGACGGCACTTTGAAGAGTGCACGTTACATTTCAGATGTGTTTCGACCCCTGACTCTGCCCTTCATTTGATCCCTGCGAAACCCTACTTTCAGCAGGATAATGCACGACCGCATGTTGCAGGTCCTGTACGGGCCTTTGTGGATACAGATAATGTTCGACTGCTTCCCTGGCCAGCAGATTCTCCAGCTCTCACCAACTGAAAACGTCTGGTCAATGGTGGCCGAGCAACTGGCTCGTCACAATACGCCAGTCACTACTCTTTATGAACTGTGGTATCGTGTTGAAGCTGCATGGGCAGCTGTACCTGTACACGCCACCCAAGCTCTGTTTGACTTAATGCCCAGGCGTATCAAGGCCGTTATTACTGCCAGAGGTGGTTGTTCTGGGTACTGATTTCTCAGGATCTATGCACCCAAATTGCGTGAAAATGTAATCACACGTCAGTTCTAGTATAATAAATTTGTCCCAGAATACCCGTTTATCATCTGCATTTCTTCTTGGTGTAGCAATTTTAATGGCCAGTAGTGTATATTTTTTTCGTCATCCGATTTTGATGAAATATGGCGTATGCGGTCCCCTTAACTACGCTGAAGTTAACCAGTTAAAACCCCATAAAAATCCGTCTACTGGTTTTAGAGATTAGCGTGTTCAAAGACAAATAGACAAGACAGTTTCACAGAGTTATCGTTACATATATATACAGGGTGGTCCAAAAGTCCGGAAACACCCTCACTAAATTCAAATGGAGTAGCAAACAAGGAAACAGACTCCCTACACACGAGGAACGGGAAGGGGGAAACTATATAGGCTATGCCACCAACATGGCGGCCATCTTGAAAGCCGCCATCTTGGATTCAACTCCAAAATTTCAAATGGGAATATGGTCATGTGACATATCAAACGGATAGAGAATTTCACCAAGAAAACAATGCCGTTGTTATTTTAGACGTAGCGCTATTCATTCTCCGGTTATAGCCAGTTACATGTGGCAGCGATGGGACGCTCGGCAGCATGTGTGTTATGTGCCGAAGAGGCATTACGCCGATGGTACAGTCCCGAGAGATCACCAACAGTCATAGGAATGGCTCGATATGTTGTCCATTATGTTGGATTGTTAATTCTATCCTCCGAACCCAGTACTGATGAACTTTGACCAACACATCTGGCTGAATTTGACCACACGCATCAACAATGCGCTGCTTTAGATGATGCAAATCCCGTATTTTCACAGGATAAACCATTGCTTTGACATGACCCCAAAGATAAAAATCCAAAGGAGTCAAATCTGGTGAACGTGGTGGCCACTCCCTACAACTAATCCACTTTTGAGGGAACTGCACATCCAGGTATGCTCGCACATTGTGCCCATAATGTGGTGGGGCTCCATCATGATGGAAGTATTCCGGAAATGTCCCATCCTCCCTTAACAACGAGGGAAACACTCCTTCATCCAATAACCTCAGATAACCATTGATTAAAACGTTACCATAAGTAAATGATACCTAACAGTTAAACACATGTAACCTATCAGGCATGGGATAGTCACTTTGCACCGTTTCAGACTCCATTTTATGACTTCTCAGTACGTAATACTCACGCTGCCGAGCGTCCCACTGCTGCCGCAAGTAATTGGCTATAACCCGAGAATGAATAAAGCTATGTTTAAAATAACAACGGCATTGTTTTTCTGGTGAAATTCTCTATCTGTTTGATATGTCACATGAGCACATTCCAATTTGAAATTTTGGAGTTGAATCCAATATGGTGGCTTTCAAGATGGCCGCCATGTTGGTGGCATAGCCTATAAAGTTTCCCCCTTCCCGTTCCTCGTGTGTAGAGACTCTGTTTCCTTGTTTGCTACTCCATTTGGATTTTATCAGCGTGTTTCCGGACTTTTGGACCACCCAGTATATATTATATATAACATATATATTATATAAGTGTGATGTTATAATATATATATATATATATATATATATATATATATATATATATATATATATATATGTGTGTGTGTGTGTGTGTGTGTGTGTGTGTGTGTGTGTATGTATATATATGTTATATATATTATATTTATATAATGTATAATATATATATGTTATGATAACTCTGTGAATATATATATATATTATAACATCAGACTTATTATAACATCAAGGGATCACAAATTTAGCATTGGAGGGCAGCGTGGAGGGTAAAAATCGTAGAGGGAGACCAAGAGATGAATACACTAAGCAGATTCAGGAGGATGTAGGATGCAGTAGGTACTGGGAGATGGAGCTTGCACAGGATAGAGTAGCATGGAGAGCTGCATCAAACCAGTCTCAGGACTGAAGACCACAACAACAACATTATCAGTAGAGATATCAGCTACAGAGTTTTTTTCTCATTTTTTAACCACATCTTTCTGGAAAGCTTAACTGTCTGTTTACAGACGATATTTACACTTTGGGACGTAGTCCACGGCCCTACCTTGCTCGAGCGAGTGCGTGGAGGCGGCCAGGTTGAAGTCGGACTTGGCCCTTGAGAGCGGCTTCATGGGGCTGTGGTTGACCGCCTCGCCGATGGACCGCATGTCGAGGCACGATGCGTCCATCGACTTGGTCTTCCGCAGCTGTGACGTCAGCGACAGCCGGTCGTCCTCCGTGCCTCCCGGATTGTCCTCTGGCCAGAAGCTCACCTGCGATCAGTTCGGAACACTGCGTCTGAATACATCTGGTGATTAATCCCTAGTTTCGGACGTTGCAGAACAGATGCGAGTGAAATAATTCCACTAAAACGGTTTTAGTTTTGAAACTGATTAAACAACACAGGTTTCAAAGAAGTAAAATCGGGTGAACAGCCTGGTATGAGTGTGCATAGGACACAATATTTCGACAATCGACCACGTTGCCATCATCAGGTGCGCTGATGCACAGTACATGAGCGCACCTGATGATGGCAACGTGGTCGATTGCCGAAATATTGTGTCCTATGCACACTCATACCAGGCTGTTCACCCGAGATTTATTTCGTCATAAAATACGCCTGGTGAAATTGAAGAATCACAACACAGGTTTCGACTATCCCGACAAGAAATCACTAAAAATGGCTCCTGTGATTATCTGAGCAAAACTTGTAAGTTTAATTCAAGAAGGAATCCTAAGGATAAATACCATTACTCCTCGAAAGCCCTAATTTTGGGTCGCCACTGCACTGAAATATATGACTAAATGATTGCTTAGTTACTATTACATAAGTGGATGTAACAACTTTTCAGACACATTCGAACAATATTTCGTATTGTGACAGAACCCTGAAATAGTTTATTATGTTAAGTAAGTTTTCCTAAGAAAATACTCAAGTGTATCACGTTTTTTGCACATCGTTTTTTTAGCTTCTGTCAACAAGGAAAGCGATCAAGTCATTGCATCCACAACTGCTTACAATTTACTTTTGAATACATTATGGGAGTGACAGTGATCAAGATCAATGTGTTACAAATAGTTACTATTAAAAGTAGTCTTGCTCACGATTTATTTATTAAGGTGACCGGTTTCTACCACTACTGTGGTCATCTTCAGACCATTGAGCAGAAACCTCTTTCTGCTGGAGAATCACTACACTAGTGATTCTCCAGCAGAAAGAGGTTCCTACTAAATGGTCTGAAGATGACCACAGTAGTGGTCGAAACCGGTCATCTTAGTAAATAAATCGTGATCAAGACTGCTTTTAGTAGTAAATATTTGCTTACAATTTGTTAACACTTCATTGCAATGTATTGTCCAAATCGCAATTTTTCTGCATAAGCTTCCCGAATATCTGGTTTCCCGAATAACTAGTATGGGTTAGTGTTCACCATCACATTCATATTGCTGTTACTACCCGACACAAACTATTCCATCAAGTATGCGATACAGCTACTACACTAAAGTGATTTATGTGAATTCATTCGACTGAAACTCCAAAAGAAAAATATTCCTGTACTGCCTGCTGAAAATTCTCACAGCAATGTGAATAATGTACCTTTCTGGACCTTTCTTATATGTGCAGCAACCTGTGACGGAATCAATATGTACATCCTCGAAATCATGATCTATCTACTTTAATTACAAAAAGCTGCCCTTCTTCAAGATGTCGCAGAGGCCTGATACTGATTCACAGCAGTAGATGTCGCTGTTATCATTGCCATCGTCTGTGAAAGTCCCGAAGTATGACAGGACTTGCTGAATGGCATGAACAGCCTTCTGAACCACGGAGTACCGATTAAAAATTAATCACGGTGACACAAATGAGTTGCAGAGTAGCGTAAATGAGATTTGTGGCAAATTTAACATCAAAACTGGGGAGTATGCAGTAGATAAAGTGAGGGAGTTCTGCTACCTTGGAAGAAAATGCACATCACGAAGACGTTCAGAAGATGTAAGAAGGAGCCTAGCTCTTGCTATGAGAGCATTACTCGATGATATATCTCTACGACTATAAAATGTAGCCATTAAGAAAGAAATTTCAGAGATTGTACGTTGCGGTAACAGCACTGAATGGCAGTGAATCATGGAGTGTAGGAAGACCGAAAAGGAAGAGAATAAAAGAATCTGAGATCCAGTGCTAAAGAAGGGTACTAAAGATTAGTAGCATATTTTTCGATCGTAGATTGAAACGTACGAATGACATTTTCATGTCATGATCAGCGCTGAAAATCATCGAATAAGATTTTGAAGATGAAATAATAGAAATATTATAGGGGAAAGACATTAGTTACAAAAAATGAAATAATAAGAAATAAATAAAAATATAAAAAATAGAATAAAAAATTAAAAAAACCGTTTTGTTTCAGCTATGAAATAGCAAAGTTGCCCTCACCATTCTGTAGTTAAAGATGATGAAAAAACGACAAAATACAACTGAAAATATTGGTTGTTCTCTTGTAGTCCTCGAGTACAGTGATAGGGACAGGTTTCACCAGCCAGCAGTGTCGGAATGTGCTTCTGACCAAGGCTCTTAGTGTCGGCACAGATTTTTCTGCCACCTTCAGCTACTGCCAATAGCTTCATAACACAAGAAAAGATCAGCTGTAAATCGACGTTACTCTTACCAAGTAGTAGATTTCAGGATATTCTCGTACAGATGCAGCGGTCCCTATTCCCGTGCAGAACGGATAGGGACCACTAACCTCTTGACTTTGATACGTGGAGAAGGTGTCATTTTGATACACCGACATGCTAAATGCTACATGTCATGTACCTTTTCGTGTTGCGTTACTTTTGATAAATTTGTCAGGCAGCACTAAAGTGAGGACGAGTGTTTTGTGACGTCTTAATAGCGTTAACGATGACCGTTTCTTTATTTCAGTAACTATTATTTTTAAAATTCGCGTTTGGGCGAGCATGTTGTATCTATTAATTACAATAGGGTACATTGGTGTTATTTCTTCCACCTGCCATGGAGGCTATTGGGAGCTATAATGAGAGTATGCCTACATGTTATTGGATTTGATAACTACGGCAATTCGTGTAAAGATTGAAAGGGTCCTGTAGTCCCCTTTCATTATCATTTTATTTGCTTTTCAGTGATACAGAACTCTCTGGCATGTGTGAGTGGATGAATGTGGGTGTCTTCCATTTTGCTATACAGTGGTTTAGTCTGCTACCGAGAATCAACGGTAGTCGTACAGAATGGCCAAGCGTTGCACTTTTCAGATAGGCAAAGAGGTTTGTTCCCCTTGAGTGAAAGTTACCGGTGTTAGGTAGGTGGCGGAAACCTCATCTCTGGTTTTCCCTGGAGTGTGTGAGATGGTCAGTCTGCTTCCAGCTAGGCTAGGGTCTGCAGCCGAAGTCTCTTCGAAGAAGGGTGAGTTGACTTAACTGTGTGGCGCGTTGTCTCACAGCAAGAGGGGAGCTTTTAGTTTTTTGGTCTCGCGTTTTATCTTATAAAGATTAATTTGCTGGGTCGCAGCAGGGAATGCGCGGCTTTTGCTGACTTTTAGTTCGATTCCTAATGCAGACTTGATTTTGATCCGTAAGAAGAACGTAGCACAAAGGTGTTGTATATGTTGAAGCGTCCTCGGTTCAGTGTGAATGTTTGCGTGCCTGCAACTGCGTATGTGTGCATTCTAGTCTTTTCAGACTCTTGGTAATTTTTTGCTTCTTTGTGAATTTTGTTTGTCTCATTACTTTATGTCCGGTGAAAACCATCCACATGGATTAATATTAGAGTTTGTTGGCCCTCTGGCATTATCCGTTGTCTATTCAAATGTGTCCTCTGTAAAATGTTAACTGATCGCGACTGCGTGGTTTTATGTTACTGAAATTTCGCCACGGCAGGTAGAAAGTGTGTCTCCGCGAACCACGTGGGCACACGAGTCTGCTGTGAAACGTGTAGGGTTTTACAAGCGATTGTACTTAGTTACCAGGCAACAGCAGTTCTATAGATGCATTACTTCAATGTTTTAAGGAATAAATAATTTTGCCTCCAATCTTATCCAGTGTATCGATGTTACGTCTCCGTTAAATACGCTATTTAGCTTGTAGTTTTCCTTGTTAGCCCATCCATAGCGTTTTCATGTGCACAGGCCCAATAAATAGTGTCCTTTTTTATTTAAAACAAATGCTCTAGAATAGATCTTGTTTTCAGAAATGTTGCTGCAAGCTGCACTTATGCACTGTGTTCGCGCACTCTTCACTTTATTCGATATTTGATTCACGGGAACAATGCCTGGATCATATTAATAATTACATCCCAGTCTTCTTTTGTGAGTTTTTATTATGAATACATTAAATAATTTTCCGACTCAGCGCAACCTATTTGTCGTGTGGCCAGAGTCGGTGGCGACCCTATCTTTTATACTGATTTCAGTGTCAAATAACATTTTCTTATTCAAAGTGCGCGTGGCTCTTTTAGCCATCAGGATACACTCAAAGTGCGCTTCACCCTTCTTACACATAGCGACCTTTTATTCACGCTACTTACAAGGTGAGTAAATTAAAATGATTGAAACTCAGGCAATAACAGCCGAAATCGACCATCTCCCTAGCATTTACTAATTAATGTCTGAGGTTACCCCATATGAAGAACAAAAGTATTCTTTTTTTACTTGCCTCCGTATTTGATGCAGATAACGGGTATTGGAGTAGAAGAAACATGAAGTACTGGAGTTAAATGAAAAGCGTGTGAGACTGCTAAAAAAGGGTTGGTTTATGTAGGCTGCTAATACAGTAAGACGTCCGAAGATGAACTACCAAACACAAAATGGAAGGGGAGAAACAGAAAAACTCGGAAGAAGATGGCCGAAAAAACACCGACGATGTCGTCACAAGGTTGCATTTGAATACAAAAGACAACGAACGCCTTATAAAGAAAGAAATAGATGGACCTTATGAGACAGGCAAGTGCGAGTGACACCCTTACCTTGTTAAAAAAAGGTTGTGAAAGCATTTCTCCAACATATAGCAGAGCTCCGGCGTTGATGCCTCCGACGTGGAGTGATCCTCACCTGAACCATCCAGCCCTACGTACATGGCACTCACCTGTCGGAGCCTGGCGGTGAGGACGGCCTCGACGCCCTCCGGCAGCGCCTCCCTGGAGTGCGCCACGTCCTGCCACGAGTCCAGCCGCTCCTCCAGCGCCTGCTTGCCCTGCGTGTGGTGCAGCAGGTAGTGCTTCGCCAGCGAGCACTGGCGCTCCAGCACGAACCCGTACCGCCTCCGCTCCTGCGTCATCGCCTGCAACACGTGGACCTTGTTTTCAGTGAGGTTAAATCACGCAGCACGGAACACAGAGGCATTGCGGTCACACAATTTGCTGAGCTAAAGATGTCTGCGTGCCACAATTTGCCGTTACCTTACTTGTTGCTATGATCTTCAGTCGGAAGGCGAATTTTGCTGTAGCTGTTCACGCTAGTCTATCCTGTGCAAGCCTCTTCATCTCTTCACAACTTACAGCCGACCGACTTTACTTACTGCAGCTAAGTCTCTGTCTCGTTTCGCAATTATATGCCCCACCCCCTCGCCCGTTCTTCCACCTCTTTTTTGAAACTGACGATTCTTTGATGTCTCAGAATATGTGCCATTAACTGATCTCTTCTTCTAATAAAATTTTCCCATAAATTTCGAGTTCTTGATATAAATCGTTCCAATGGCTCTAAGCTCTACGGGACTTAACATCTGAGGTCATCAGTCCCTTAGAACTACGTAAACCTAACTAACCCAAGGACAGCACACACATCCATGCCCGAGGCAGGATTCGAACCTGTGACCATAGCAGCCGCGTGTTTCCGGACTGAAAGGCCTAGAACCGCTCGGCCTCAGCGGCCGGCCTCTTGATATAAATAGTCTAGATGGCTGTAGTAGGTAACGTTGAAGACCAAATCCAAAAACACTGATCAGAAACATTCTTCTGACCACCTGGAGGGAGTGTGGCGGGCAGACAAGAAATTCTACGCACAGTTTACTGTACCAGATTTCGCCTCCTGATATCCTAATTAATTCCTCCAATATTGGTTAGTAAATTTCAGCTACTTTCCATTGTCCATATTTTACTTTTATTTATATACATTTAATAGTACATTTCCAAGACATTGCCCATATTTGTAATCCAATCTTTCAATTCCTTTGCTGTCTCTCACAGAATCACGTCATCGGCAGATCTCATCGTATTACTTTATTCTCTCTGAACATCAATTCCTTTTCAATGATTCTTCTTGGCTTCCCTTACCACTTGTTCTACTTACAGACTGGATATCATGGAGGATAAGTTACGACTTATTTCATTCACTTCTCAAATAGTCTCTCTGTTTCGTGCCTTTCGAATCATCCCTACAGTCTCATTTCTCCGAAGGTTGTACACAATCCTTCACTCCTTGTATTTTTTTCCAGATAACTAGTAACTTCAAATAGGCAATGCAGATATCATTACGAAATCTTCTTATAAATCTCCAAATGCTATAAATGTAGGATCGCGATCCTTCAACCTGTCCTCTAAGACAAATCGTAGAGTCAGTATTACCTCACGAATTCATACATTTCTCCGGAATCCAACTGATTCTCCTCAGGATTAGCTTCTGCATGTCCTACTATGGTATATGTAATTTGTGTTATTGGTTTGCATTTTTTATTAAGTCGGAAGTATCTGTCAGATCCTGCCTTCTTTTGAATTGAGATTATTACACTCTCCTTGAAGCCCGAGGATATTTCACCTGTCTCATAAAGACTAGATGGTGCAATCAGTTTTGTCATAATCCTCTCTACTTCGACCATCATCAGTTATTTTACTCCCTAAATAGCAAACCTCCTTTACTACTTTAAGTATCTCATTTCCTAATCTAATCCCCTCAGCATCACCCGAATTAATTTGACTACATTCCATTATCCTTGTTTTGCTTTTGTTGATGTTCATCTTATATCCTCCTTTCAAGACACTGTCCATTCCGTTCAACTGCTCTTCCAAGTCCTTTGCTGTCTCTGACAGAATTACAATGTCATCGGCGAACCTCAAAGTTTTTATTTCTTCTCCATGAATTTTAATATCTACTCCGAATTTTTCTTTTGTTTCCTTTACTGCTTGCTCAATATACAGATTGAATAACATTGGGGAGAGGCTACAACCCTGTCTCACTCTTATAACTCCCTCGACTCTTATACTGCCATCTGGTTTCTGTACAAATTGCAAATAGCCTTTCGCTCCCTGTATTTTACCCCTGCCACCTTCAGAATTTGAAAGAGAGTATTCCAGTTAACGTTGTCAAAAGCTTTCTCTAAGTCTACAAATGCTAGAAACGTAGGTTTGCCTTTTCTTAATCTTTCTTCTAAGATGAGTCGTAACGTTAGTATTGCCTCACGTGTTCCAACATTTCTACGGAATCCAAACTGATCTTCCCCGAGGTTGGCTTCTACCAGTTTTTCCATTCGTTTGTAAAGTATTCGCGTTAGTATTTTGCAGCTGTGACTTATTAAACTGATAGTTCGGTAATTTTCACATCTGTCAACACCTGCTTTCTTTGGGATTGGAATTATCATATTCCTCTTGAAGTTTGAGGGTATTTCGCCTGTCTCGTACATCATGCTCACCAGATGGTAGAGTTTTGTCATGACTGGCTCTCCCAAGGCCATCAGTAGTTCCAATGGAATGTTGTCTACTCCCGGGGCCTTGTTTCGACTCAGGTCTTTCAGTGCTCTGTCAAACTCTTCACGCAGTATCTTATCTCCCATTTCATCTTCATCTACATTCTCTTCCATTTCCATAATATTGTCCTCAAGTACATCGCCCTTGTATAAACCCTCTATATACTCCTTCCACCTTTCTGCCTTCCCTTCTTTGCTTAGAACTGGGTTGCCATCTGAGCTCTTGATATTCATACAAGTGGTTCTCTTCTCTCCAAAGGTCTCTTTAATTTTCCTGTAGGCAGTATCTATCTTACCCATAGTGAGACAAGCCTCTACATCCTTACATTTGTCCTCTAGCCATCCCTGCTTAGCCATTTTGCACTTCCTGCCGATCTCATTTTTGAGACGTTTGTATTCTTTTTTGCCTGCTTCATTTACTGCATTTTTATATTTTCTCCTTTCATCAATTAAATTCAATATTTCTTCTGTTACCCAAGGATTTCTATTAGCCTTCGTCTTTTTACCTACTTGATCCTCTGCTGCCTTCACTACTTCATCCCTCAGAGCTACCCATTCTTCTTCTACTGTATTTCTTTCCCCCATTCCTGTCAATTGTTCCCTTATGCTCTCCCTGAAACTCTCTACAACCTCTGGTTCTTTCAGTTTATCCAGGTCCCATCTCCTTAAATTCCCACCTTTTTGCAGTTTCTTCAGTTTCAACCTGCAGTTCATAACCAATAGATTGTGGTCAGAATCCACATCTGCCCCTGGAAATGTCTTACAATTTAAAACCTGGTTCCTAAATCTCTGTCTTACCATTATATAATCTATCTGATACCTTTTAGTATCTCCAGGATTCTTCCAGGTATACAACCTTCTTTTATGATTCTTGAACCAAGTGTTAGCTATGATTAAGTTATGCTCTGTGCAAAATTCTACAAGGCGGCTTCCTCTTTCATTTCTTCCCCCCAATCCATATTCACCTACTATGTTTCCTTCTCTCCCTTTTCCTACTGACGAATTCCAGTCACCCATGACTATTAAATTTTCGTCTCCCTTCACTACCTGAATAATTTCTTTCATCTCGTCATACATTTCATCAATTTCTTCATCATCTGCAGAACTAGTTGGCATATAAACTTGTACTACTGTAGTAGGCATGGGCTTTGTGTCTATCTTGGCCACAATAATGCGTTCACTATGCTGTTTGTAGTAGCTAACCCGCACTCCTATTTTTTTATTCATTATTAAACCTACTCCTGAATTACCCCTATTTGATTTTGTATTTATAACCCTGTAATCACCTGGCCAAAAGTCTTGTTCCTCCTGCCACCGAACTTCACTAATTCCCACCATATCTAACTTTAACCTATCCATTTCCCTTTTTAAATTTTCTAACCTACCTGCCCGATTAAGGGATGTGACATTCCACGCTCCGATCCGTAGAATGCCAGTTTTCTTTCTCCTGATAACGACGTCCTCTTGAGTAGTACCCGCCCGGAGATCCGAATGGGGAACTATTTTACCTCCGGAATATTTTACCCAAGAGGACGCCATCATCATTTAATCATACAGTAAAGCTGCATGTCCTCGGGAAAAATTACGGCTGTAGTTTCCCCTTGCTTTCAGCCGTTCGCAGTACCAGCACAGCAAGGCCGTTTTGGTTAATGTTACAAGGCCAGATCAGTCAATCATCCAGACTGTTGCCCCTGCAACTACTGAAAAGGCTGCTGCCCCTCTTCAGGAACCACATGTTTGTCTGGCCTCTCAACAGATACCCCTCCGTTGTGGTTGCACCTACGGTACGGCCATCTGTATCGCTGAGGCATGCAAGCCTCCCCACCAACGGCAAGGTCCATGGTTCATGGGGGGGACTCTCCCTATAGGCAAATTTTTCCTGTGAGTATTTCTTTCTTCAGTTTGTCAGTTTATTAACTCATTTATATCGATTTGGCATTTTTACATATGTTGTTGACTTTATTACAACGTTACTTATACAGATTGAGCCCGAAGTTACGCAACCAGAAATTTAAAAAATTCAAATCTTTATTAATATATTCAAAATTTGTTCACTTGCAATAGGTATTTTCTCACTATACATGTCCTTCATATGCTGCTACACATACCTCAACACGTTTCTTGATGTTAGCTGCTACTTTTTGGATGGTCGCTATACTTATCCAGGTTGTTTCGTCATCGATGTTGTGCTTCAGTTGGTCGATTGTGTGTCGGTTGTTCTCATAGATATCTTTCTTCAGATGTCTCCAAACAGAAAAGTGCGTGGGAAGATAAATCTTGGGTTGATGGCGGCATAGGTCACTGAAATGATGTGTCCCCTATCGAACTCAAGCAACATTATGATTCTACTATTCGCCCTCACCACTGTTGCACCAAACTACTGCATTCAGCAGTGTAGTTCGCCAGGCTCTAGCAACTATAAGTATTGCATGATAATGTTTTGGTAACGTTCAGCTCTTCCCAATTCCGAAAAAAATAGGGCCTACTATTCATTTGCTCGAAACTGCACACCAACTCCAACCCTCTGTGAGTGCACTGGGGTCTCATAGAAAGTGAAAGGGTTTTCTGAACTCCAAACTCTGTCGTCCTGCCACAGGTGAAACCTTGCTTCATCAGAGTAGAAAACATAGTCCTACACCGAAACACTGCTTCGAATAAAACGCAAATAAAATTGATAGTAAAGTAGCCGTTTTCCACTGTTCTCGAAGTTCATGCACAACGTGAATGCATTACGGACGGAGTTTGCTCCTTTGTTGTTGTACAAAGACTCCCATAAGACATTCCAGTTTGCTGACACCGTTTTCGTAGCGACTTTCTTGGTTAAAATAGCTAAGATGCGTGGATATTTTCCAGTAGGGCATCACTTAACGCCGAAAGTCAGCCGGAACGTCCACATACATTCGCCCTACTAGCTTTTCTGAGACAAGCGACTATCATCGATTTAATAGGCAACCTTGTTCCAGGAAAAGTTACCCCAGAGTCTTCTTGACATTTTTGCAGCCTGAGGTAACTTTCAAGGTTGAATACATGTTCAGACTGAGAAAAACACAACTAATTCTACACTGAATCAAAACAGTGGGCAAGTGTTTGCATATCATTTGCTGTGCGTCTCTCACAATGTCATCCGTTGTCGACAGAAACATTACCGCCGGTAATCAACTCAGTTTCCTAAAACACAGAGCTGGAAGTCTACAGCCATCATCTGACTGGGGCCGCCGAGCGATGATTCCATCAGAGGAGTCCAAAGGAAAACTATACGAAGGCTGAATATTGTCATGCTGAGAACGTAGAGGGAGCAATCTATGTTTTACTTAGGAAAAATCTTTCAATAGTCAACATCGCATAAAATAGTCTTCATTGTTCACAATCGGTTTCGACACTTGTAACTGTCATCTTCTAGTCTCTAAGATAATGCGTAATGTATCTTCCATCATAATTCATGAAAAAATATTTGAGAAAGGAAATTTTATTTCACGTTACAAATACAGAAATGAAAGCTGTACATTTACATATCGTCAAAAAATTTTGTTATAAAACATGTTCCACTGTGAATTAGTATCTCATGCCATGTTGTCATTATGGAGGATAAAGTGCAGCAAATTATACACAGGTCTGTCAAAAATAAAACCATTTACAGTTAAGAAGGATGTTGTGCACCTGCGTGCTTTGGCATACATACACTATGTGATCAACAATATCCGGGCACCCCCAAAAACATATGTTTTTCATATTAGGTGCATTGTGCTGCCAACTACTGCCAGGTACTCGATATTAGCGACCTCAGTAGTCAGACATCGTGAGAAAGCAGAATGGGGCGCTCCGCGGAACTCAAGGACTTCGAATGTGGTCAGGTGATTGGGTGTCACTTGCGTCATACGTCTGTTAGCGAGATTTGTACACTCCTAAACATCCTTAGGTCCACTGGATCCTATGTTACAGTGAAGTGGAGACGTTAAAGGACACGTACAGCACAAAAGCGTACAGGCCGACACCTATCCAGATCATCACACAGGAATTCCAGACTCCATCAGAATCGACTGCAAGTACCATAGCAGTTAGGAGGGAAGTGAGAAAACTTGGATTTCATGGTCGAGCAGCTGCTCATAAGCCACACATCACGGTACATGCCAAACGACTCCTCGCTTGGTGGAAGGAGGTTAAACATTGGGCGAGTGAACAGTGGAAAAACGTTGTGTGGAGTGACGAATCACGGTACACAATGTGGCGATCCGATGGCAGGGTGTGGGTATGGCGAATGCCCGGTGAAAATCATATGCCATCGTGTGTAGTGCCAACAGTAAAATTCATAGGCGGTGGTGTTATGGTGTGGTAGTGCTTTTCACGAAGGAGTCTTGCACCCCTTGTTGTTTCGCGTGGCACTATCACAGCACAGGCCTACATTGATGTTTTAAGCACCTTCTTGCTTCCCACTGTTAAAGAGCAATTCAAGGATGGCGATTGCATCTTTCAACACGATCGAGCACCTGTCCATAATGCACGACCTGTGGCGTTGTGGTTACACAACAATAACATCCCTGTAATGGACTGGCCTGCGCAGAATTCTGACCTGAATCGTATAGAACACCTTTGGGATGCTTTGAAACGCCAACTTCGTGCCAGGCCTCACTGGCGAACATCGATACCTGTGCTCAGTGCAGCACTCCGTGAGGAATGGGCTGCCATTCCCCAAGAAACCTTTCAGCACCTGATTGAACGTATACCTGTGAGAGTGGAAGCTGTCATCAAGGCTAAGGGTGGGCCAACACCATACTGAGGTCCAGCATAACCGATGGAGGGCGCCACGAAATTGTAAGTCTTTTCAGCCAGTTGTCCGGATACTTTTGATCACATAGTGTAGTACTTACAGAAGCTTGTTAATTCTCAAAACGCACTATGTAAATTTGTACATATGTTTAAGTCTGTGTGACATGTTACACATATCGTGGCTCCATCTTGGCCAAAGTATACGGTGCAACTGGATGACAGTAATCCAATTCGTTCATTTGGTGTTGACAAACTGAAGTAAGTGTGGAGCACAGCTGTGCCGTATGCCTCAAGCGAACGGACTGCACTTCGATGTTATATCTATACTAGATGGGGAGGGTCCTGAAAGAGAAATTTCGTTTGGAGAATGGGAACAGCTGGCATAGGTGGACTGTAGTTAGCGAGAGTGATGAAGAAATGTGATTGAAACAAGTGGTAAATACAGAAGTGCTTGGCGGTTGAAAAATGCCACTTCAGATGTACACTCCTGGAAATGGAAAAAAGAACACATTGACACCGGTGTGTCAGACCAACCATACTTGCTCCGGACACTGCGAGAGGGCTGTACAAGCAATGATCACACGCACGGCACAGCGGACACACCAGGAACCGCGGTGTTGGCCGTCGAATGGCGCTAGCTGCGCAGCATTTGTGCACCGCCGCCGTCAGTGTCAGCCAGTTTGCCGTGGCATACGGAGCTCCATCGCACACTGGTAGCATGCTGCGACAGCGTGGACGTGAACCGAATGTGCAGTTGACGGACTTTGAGCGAAGGCGTATAGTGGGCATGCGGGAGGCCGGGTGGACGTACCGCCGAATTGCTCAACACGTGGGGCGTGAGGTCTCCACAGTACATCGATGTTGTCACCAGTGGTCGGCGGAAGGTGCACGTGCCCGTCGACCTGGGACCGGACCGCAGCGACGCACGGATGCACGCCAAGACCGTAGGATCCTACGCAGTGCCGTAGGGGACCGCACCGCCACTTCCCAGCAAATTAGGGACATTGTTGCTCCTGGGGTATCGGCGAGGACCATTCGCAACCGTCTCCATGAAGCTAGGCTACGGTCCCGCACACCGTTAGGCCGTCTTCCGCTCACGCCCCAACATCGTGCTGCCCGCCTCCAGTGGTGTCGCGACAGGCGTGAATGGAGGGACGAATGGAGACGTGTCGTCTTCAGCGATGAGAGTCGCTTCTGCCTTGGTGCCAATGATGGTCGTATGCGTGTTTGGTGCCGTGCAGGTGAGCGCCACAATCAGGACTGCATACGACCGAGGCACACAGGGCCAACACCCGGCATCATGGTGTGGGGAGCGATCTCCTACACTGGCCGTACACCACTGGTGATCGTCGAGGGGACACTGAATAGTGCACGGTACATCCAAACCGTCATCGAACCCATCGTTCTACCATTCCTAGACCGGCTAGGGAACTTGCTGTTCCAACAGGACAATGCACGTCCGCATGTATCCCGTGCCACCCAACGTGCTCTAGAAGGTGTAAGGCAACTACCCTGGCCAGCAAGATCTCCGGATCTGTCCCCCATTGAGCATGTTTGGGACTGGATGAAGCGTCGTCTCACGCGGTCTGCACGTCCAGCACGAACGCTGGTCCAACTGAGGCGCCAGGTGGAAATTGCATGGCAAGCCGTTCCACAGGACTACATCCAGCATCTCTACGATCGTCTCCATGGGAGAATAGCAGCCTGCATTGCTGCGAAAGGTGGATATACACTGTACTAGTGCCGACATTGTGCATGCTCTGTTGCCTGTGTCTATGTGCCTGTGGTTCTGTCAGTGTGATCATGTGATGTATCTGACCCCAGGAATGTGTCAATAAAGTTTCCCCTTCCTGGGACAATGAATTCACGGTGTTCTTATTTCAATTTCGAGGAGTGTATTTGATGTAGGTAATGGTGGTGGACTGTTGCTATAATAAATTCGACGACTACAGACAAAGTGGCTTGTTCGTGGCAGACTCAAGACGCCAGTACTGTTTTCCCGTACTGATCGACCAGGAGAGCATACCGTCGCCACCGACTCACCGTCTTGAGGCTGGCCTCGCAGAAGGCGTCCAGCTTGGCCCGCTCCTCCTCCAGCGCCTGGAGGCTCTTCACCTCGCGGTCCAGCGCCACCGACGGCGGCTTCGTGCGCGTCTTCTTGCGCTGCTTCTTCACCGCCGCCGCCGCCTTGCTGTACGTCTCCGACCGCTGCTTGTGCTGCTGAAGAAAGCGCTTCTGCTCGCTCTGAAACACAGCGGACATAAACTCCTAGTCTCCTCAACTTACGAAGCAAACATTACGAGGCATATCCATCGAACTACAGACCTATATCATTGACGTCGGTTTGCAGTAGGGTTTTGGAGCATATACTGTATTCAAACATTATGAATCACCTCGAAGGGAACGATCTATTGATACGTAATCAGCATGGTTTCAGAAAACATCGTTCTTGTGCAACGCAGCTAGCTCTTTATTCGCACGAAGTAATGGCCGCTATCGACAGGGGATCTCAAGCTGATTCCGTATTTCTAGATTTCCGGAAAGCTTTTGACACCGTTCCTCACAAGCGACTTCTAATCAAGCTGCGGGCCTACGGGGTATTGTCTCAGTAGTGTGACTGGATTCGTGATTTCCTGTCAGGAAGGTCGCAGTTCGTAGTAATAGACGGCAAATCATCGAGTAAAACTGAAGTGATATCAGGTGTTCCCCAGGGAAGCGGCCTGGGACCTCTGCTGTTCCTGATCTATATAAATGACCTGGGTGACAATCTGAGCAGTTCTCTTAGGATGTTCGCAGGTGATGCTGTAATTTACCGTCTAGTAAGGTCATCCGAAGAGCAGTAACAGTTGCAAGGCGATTTAGAAAAGATTGCTGTATGGTGTGGCAGGTGGGAGTTGACGCTAAATAACGAAAAGTGTGAGGTGATCCACATGAGTTCCAAAAGAAATCCGTTGGAATTCGATTACTCGATAAATAGCACAATTCTCAAGGCTGTCAATTCAACTAAGTACCTGGGTGTTAAAATTACGAACAACTTCAGTTGGAAAGACCACATAGATAATATTGTGGGGAAGGTGAGCCAAAGGTTGCGTTTCATTGGCAGGACACTTAGAAGATGCAACAAGTCCACTAAAGAGACAGCTTACACTACACTCGTTCGTCCTCTGTTAGAATATTGCTGCGCGGTGTGGGATCCTTACCAGGTGGGATTGACGGAGGACATCGAAAGGGTGCAAAAAATGGCAGCTCGTTTTGTATTATCACGTAATAGGGGAGAGAGTGTGGCAGATATGATACGCGAGTTGGGATGGAAGTCATTAAAGCAAAGACGTTTTTCGTCGCGGCGAGATCTATTTACGAAATTTCAGTCACCAACTTTCTCTTCCGAATGCGAAAATATTTTGTTGAGCCCAACCTTCATAGGTAGGAATGATCATCAAAATAAAATAAGAGAAATCAGAGCACGAACAGATAGGTTTAGGTGTTCGTTTTTCCCGCGCGCTGTTCGGGAGTGGAATGGTAGAGAGATAGTATGATTGTGGTTCGATGAACCCTCTGCCAAGCACTTAAATGTGAATTGCAGAGTAATCGTGTAGATGTAGATGTAGATGAAATAAATGCCGCTAATGAGCTGAAATGGAAAGCTCGCATGGGATTGATGACGGGAGTCCCCTTCCTGGGAAGTTCGGCTGCCGTGTTGCAAGTCTTTTCAGTGGACTACTTGGGTGTCGATGATGATGAGGAAACAAAACACCAGTCCCCGAGCGATAAAAAATCTCTGCTAGGTTGACAGAAGAGCTTCTGTGAAGTTTGGAAGGTTGGAGAGGAGGTACTGGCAGAAATTAAGTTGTGAGGACGGGTCGTGAGTCGTGCTTGGGTAGCTCAGATGGTAGAGCACTTGCCCTCCAAAGGCAAAGGTCCCCAGATCGAATCTAGGTCCGGTACACAGTTATAATCTGCCAGGAAGTTTCAAAATATCTCTGATCCGTCTGGGAATCAAACCTGGGTCAGATGCGCTGACCATTAGGCTGCGGGAGCTAAAAAAAAAGGTCAGAATACGCACACCAACAAATGCGCGGCTCACGGCTGTTCCTCGGTTTGCGTCCGAGATGCCCCCGCATAACTGTCTCCATGAAGGTGCTCGCGCTACTGGTAAACCTCTTTTACAGTTCGATTACTGTGCGCCAGTAGCACTCCAGAAGTTCCTGACAGTCAAGGGTATGAAAAAAGGAGTTCCTCCGAAGTCTGATAAGGGTACGGAGAAAATGATTACAAAATTCGAAATGACAGGTCCTTTTGAAGTGCAGTGTGGCAGAGAGACGAAAGCAGCTGATCCGACAAAGCAGCTAATCCGACGATTGTGGGAGACGTGGCCACAACATCACGTGAGGGATGGAGCGGTGCAGTGCACGGGGAAGTGACCCAACTTTTGGACGTGCCTGCGTACAAGGTGCATAAAATCCTACGAAACGTCCTGAATTGCTATCCATACACAATCACCCATGTTGAGGAGTTGCTTCCTGATGATCTACCGGCAACATAAATGTTCGAGCCGGCCGTTGTGGCCGTGCGGTTCTAGGCGCTACAGTCTGGAGCCGCACGACCACTACGGTCGCAGGTTCGAATCCTGCCTCGGACATGGATGTGTGTGATGTCCTTAGGTTAGTTAGGTTTAAGTAGTTCTAAGTTCTAGGGGACTGATGACCTCAGATGTTAAGTCCCATAGTGCTCAGAGCCCTTTGAACCATTTGAACTACCCAAGGAAGTGGACAATGACTGGCCATGGAACATTCTCCGCACAGACGAGATCATTTCCATCTCTTGGAGATGCCAATACGGCGAACTGCAGAATATGTGCAACTGAAAATCTTCACGCGCATTAGTACCACTTCATTCTGTAAAGGTGACTGTGTTGTGTGGGTTGACGGCTTCGTTTATTTTAGGCCCGTATTTTTCGAGAAGAGGAATCCTGCAGATCATGTTGCGTTTAACGTCACTGGTAAACGGTAGGAGAGTCTTTTGTGCACCAACGCCATTCCAACCCTTCAACAGTGTGGATGGGTGTACGGAGGATCATCTTTGTGCAAGACGGCGTACCTCCACACACTGCACAGCGAATGAAGCGGCTGCTGCAAAGAGATTTCGGAAATGCCAGAATTATCAGCCGCTATTTGCCTTCAATCTGGCCATCTAGATCAGAGGTTCCCAAACTTTTGTTTGTCACTCCCCCCTCCTGCCGAAAAGAAAACTTCCGTGCCCCCCCCCCCTTAAAAAATATAGAGATTTTTATTAACTATCGAGAAACTATTGAAAAATTTGTGATCGTGAAGTCATGTAACATGGTGGGCTGTTAATGTATCGAGTCGCAGTTATTACGTCATCAGTCTAGTCTTGTGAATATAAGCCACTCCGATAGTAAAGAAAGTCCTTGGTAAACAAGAAAAAATATTTGCGACCTTTGCAGATTAGTGGATGCGGGCTATTATTTTGAGCGTAGCTTATTACTTTCACGCATTATCAAAACTAGTCACTTAGTCACGGTGTTAACGAACATCACTGACTTGTACGCCTGTAGCGCTCCCCATTGTCATTGCGCATAGGTTGGCATTTATGTCAACGACGACAGTTACCGAACGGCGACAAAGGCCCAGTTCCCAGACCCAGACAAAAAATAAAAAATTAGTTTTACGCAATAATCGTGCGGACTACACAGAACTTTAAAACATATGAATAAAACAACTTCGTTACCTTGATTACATTCCCTTGCTGCACACCATTTCGTCACCCGTATACGATTTTAGGACTACTCTTCGCTTGCCATATCTAGGATAAACTTTCGCTGTGTCTTCATCCAGAAGAAATACTATTATTAGTTGAAATAACATACCACACGTAACATCAGAATCCATAAGGATCACACGCAGTATTTATATTTAAATCAGATTCACTATGTTTATTTTATATTGTTTCTTCCAAATAGTTTTTTATAATTTTACAGTATTACCTACATATAAGGATAGTTAGGAGGAAAATAACAAGTTCTCTTATAATGTGACGTATTTATTATAAAAATATTATTTCCACACACATATGGCGAGAAACAAACAAATAAATCAATGTGAAGGATGAGCTTGCATATTTTTTACAAAATTTTGAATTCTTGGCTGAGTAGTAGAAACTGCGCAACGTAAATCATTGGCAATACTGAGTTCGCTTCTAAGCTTATTTTTTATCGCCACTACCGCTGAAAATGCTCTTTCGCACAAATAAGTGCTTGAAAATGGTAAATACAGTTTCAGTGCTTGTTCTGCTGTGCTGGGAAACACCCTGAGATATTTCACCCAAAATAGAGGATTATCCATCTTCTCAAAGTCTTACTTCGCTGCAGAATCATTTTTAATTTCTAAGACTTCCTCTTGTAGTCTGTCTGGCATCACATCCACGTCAACGTGAAATGGATCCGTCGCTAACCTATAATAAATTTTATCATCACAACTGTTTAGGAAGTATCGTTCGAATTCATCAGTGAGGTGCTGCAAATGGTTTGATATTTTACTCTTAGTGTCAGTATCCTTGAAATCGTTTTGAAATCTGGCTTCTTCCAGGATTCCTAACAATCTGGGAAAGCAGGAATAATTGCAGGCTAAAATTTTACGTTTCCATAGTTGCAACTTATCAGTAAACGCTTTGATGGCATCCCGATGAAAAATTATGTTTGACTCTCCACCTTGTAATTTCAAATTCAATGTGTTTAAAGATTCGAAAATATCTGACAGATAAGCCAATGCAACATGAACACCGGGCTTTCTAAATTCCACGTACAATTCAGTTTGTTTGTTATTTTCCAAAAACTGCATCACTTCGTCTCGAAGTTCAAATAATCTTCCTAGCATATTTCCTTTTGGGAGCCAGCGTACTTCTGTATGAAGTTCTCTGCTCAGAACGAACACTTGTACTAGTTTCGCATTCACGTCGTGCACATTTTTCTGGTGACAAAGGGCATAACCCTGGTGTCCAAATTACGAACCCGCCAGTTCATTTGAAGCGTATACAGTCTATTAAAGTCACTGTAATCGCATCACATGGGGATCCGCGGGTTGACAGGGTTATAAAACGGCCTTTTTGCAGTTACGCAGTATAAGTGATTATTACTCTGATGAACATAGCCTACTACGGCTAAAAGTTGTAACATGATTACGTTCAGTTCATGTGTACAAATGTACGCAATAGTTAATACCTGACTTTTCTGTTTTCCAATTGTCAGAAGTAAGTTGTTTACAAATCTGTTATATTAGAATTATCGCATGTCGCCTTCGTAATTTTGAGAGTTCTGTGTGTGACATTCTAAAGGTGAAATTCTAAACGTGATCTTCAGAAGCTGTATATTCTAGGATAGGTTATTGAGATAGGATTGCGGGAAGTGGGACGCCAAACGATTGCATTTAGCACCATAATCTATCATTAATACCAGCACATTCATTTTTATTAAAATATCGATATTAAAAAGAAATATTAGGTTTATACCACTAACTCCACCCGCGCCCCCCTTGCAACATCATCACGCCCCCCCCCCCCCCCCCCAGGGGGGCCCGCCCCCCAGTTTGGGAACCTCTGATCTACATCATCCGATCTCAATCCGTGTGACTTCTGGCTGTGGGTTTCCGAACGATGTTGTGTTCAGTGCTCCAATTATGAACGTAGATGAACTGAAGGCGCGCATTGCGCAAATCATTCTGAACGTTAACCCTGAGACCTCCTATCAGTTGTGCAAGATGCTGTTTCTCGGTTTCAAGTTTTGACGGGAAACGGTGGACAGCGTATTGAAGACGTTTTGCATCAGTCGCACGACAGTTAGAAACCGATGCTATTTTTCTTTTTATGTGGTTTTTGATCCCAGTACAATCAAAACCCGATGTAATTTTGCTTTTTATATGTTTTTTGGCCTCCGGACAGTAAAAAAAAAAGATTTTTCCCGTCCGATGTGGCACGACGTTGCCGTAGTGGATAGGCTTACCCAACTACACAGTGCCACAACTTTTTACTGTCGAACATTGAGCAGGACATATACAGTAATGTGGGACTAAACCATAGCCGTCGTATTGCGTTTCATCTGTCATTTGTAGCTGACTCCAGTTACGTTAAGACGCTTACAGCGCCATTTATTGGTAACATTACCCTTAATTTTTTTTTTGTGCTGCACGATGTTACCACCTGCGTCAATAATCAATAATACAGGATGTATCAAAAACAATCGTCCCATTTAAAAAAAAAAATCATAACTATTGTGTTGCCTTAGATATCTGCATGAACAGCGTATTGTTGGAAAGAGCAAACTCCAGTATTACATGGTTCCCGCTAGTAGCAGAGGGGCGCCAACTTCAGTTCTAGTAAAAATGGTTTCGGGACAACTGAAAGCATTTTCTGTGCTAGGTTTTGCGCAGTGCGGCTCGGTAATGATTGTGCAGCGTGACTTTCGTACTGGGTACGGTGTGGATCCTCCTACAGCACAGAGAATTAAACAATGGCCTGAAAAATTCCGAGAAACAGGTTGTTTGTGTAAACGCAAATCGCCGGGCCGTCCTCGATTCTCTGACACAGATGTCGAAAGCATCCGCCATGGTCCATAAGGAGTCCGCAGAAATCCGTTCGCCGTGCAGTTCAATAGCTCAACATGGCCCCGATGTGTGTCTGGCGTGTGTTGCGCCGACACTTACACACGAAATCATACAAACTTCAGCTACTGCAAGGTCTTGGTGAAAGTGGTAAACAACAACGTGTGGAGTTCTGTAATTTCGTTGTTGGAAAGATGGAGGATGACAGTTTTCTTCCACGCTTTGTTCCGTGACGAGGCAACGTTCCGTGGCGAGGTGAACCGTCGTAATGTGAGAATATGGGTTTCGGAACAACCACATGAAGTTGGACAGCATGAGGGGGACTCTCCAAACTTTAATATTGGAAGGTGATTATAATTTCGCACCTTACAAGCACTCATCGACATACTTACAAGGGAACCTCCCCATCGCACCCCCCTCAGATTTAATTATAAGTTGGCACAGTGGATAGGCCTTGAAAAACTGAACACAGATCAATCGAGAAAACAGGAAGAAGTTGTGTGGAACTATGAAAAAAATTAGTAAAATATACAAACTGAGTAGTCCACGCCAAGATAGGCAACATCAAGGACAATGGGAGTCAAGGAGTGCCGTGGTCCCGTGGTTAGCGAGAGCAGCTACGGAACGAGAGGTACTAGGTTCAAGTCTTCCCTCGAGTGAGAAGTTTAATTTCTTATTTTCAGTTTGTGTGACAAACTCTTATGTTTTCGTCACTTTTTTGGGAGTGATTATCACATCAACAAGAAAACCTAAATCGGGCAAGGTAGAAGAATCTTTTTACCCATTCGCTAAGTGTACAAGTTAGATGGGTCGACAACATATTCCTGTCATGTGCCGCACATGCGGTCACCAGTGTCGTATAGAATATATCAGACGTGTTTTCCTGTGGAGGAATCGGTTCACCTATGACCTTGCGATCAAATGTTTTCGGTTCCCATTGGAGAGGTACGTCCTTTCGTCTACTAATCGCACGGTTTTGCGATGCGGTCGCAAAACACAGACACTAAACTTATTACAGTGAACAGAGACGTCAATGAACGAACGGACAGATCATAACTTTGCGAAAAGGATCTCTCGCTCCGCAGCTATTCACGCTAACCACGGGACCACGGCGCACCTGAGCTCACATTGTCCTTGATGTCGCATATCTTACACATGGACTACTCAGTCTGTATATTTTACTAATATTTTTCATAGTTACACACAACTTCTTCCTGTTTTCTCGATTGATCTGTGTTCAGTTTTTCAAGGCCTATCCACTGTGCCAACTTATAACTAAATCTGAGGGGGGTGCGATGGGGAGGTTCCCTTGTTAGCCATGGTCTACAAAGACAATTAGGTATCATGTGATAGGTTGTACATCGTATATATGAAAATATAAATGAGACTGACGTTGTCACGTACGCCTTGTAAATAATTGTTAACGCTTATCTCATGAAAGGTGACGGAGTGTGTTTATTATGAGAACGGCGTAATGAATGATTGTCTATACTAGTAGAGGTTGGAATGACAGTGGAAATGAAACGGTAGGTGGATCTCATGCCCTGGGTGGAAGGCCCACACAGGTGTGCTGGTCCCGCTTAAACACAGGAAGTAGCAAGACGGTCGTTGGGACACCTGAGCTCTGGGGCACAGTCGAGTCGCGATTGGACGGTGTTGTAGCCGGACAGGAGAGATTATACTTCGGAAACTGCGAAAATCTTGGACGCAGCTGAGAGGAACGAGGAAGCGTCACCTTGGAAGTCACACAGCCTGGAATATTTCCGAGGATATTTACTAAGAAGCGTACCATTGTATGAGTATAGATTTTTCCTCGCAAACTTTCCGCGCTGGACGACAAAAGACTAAAATATGATTGGTCAGCGTTCGGAAGAATCTGTGGAGAGGGAGAATATTCCTTGGTTTCAGGAATATGATTCGTTTTCGGAACTACGAGGGTGGGAAGCCGAGCCTTGCTGGGAAGCCAGTGGTGGAGAGACGAGGTCTTCCGTTGTGAGCGCCCGTGTGTGACGGTCGCTCGGTATCAGCTTTGTTGGTACAGGCGGACTTGCTGTCTCTGCTCTCAGGAGAGTTTATAGTTAGAACAGTTGGTACTGTATTGTGCAAACCTATACGATTCTGGACTTCACCTCCGGGTTGGAAGTCGTCGTTGAGTACGCAGCGTTCAGTAATTGAAAGCACTTCTTCTGACTGTACTTACGCTGAGACGTTATCCGAAGTGGGAGTTCGCGTTTCTCGTCTGTAGAACACAGAGAGGAGAAGACAGTATTAGAGAATATTAGTCAAAGGACCGCCTTCTGCCGTCCTAGTGTTTGTAAGAGTGTTATTTTGTGGGTGGAGTTCTTCCATCGACTTAGACGTGTACGAGAACCAGCACGCCGACGCAAATTGCTTCGGCTTATTAGGGCTATAAAGCTAAAGAACTATGATCAACGTAGTTCATTTCCACTGAGGTTCCACACCACTGTAGATCATTTTTGAAAGTAGTGTCTTCTAGGGTTTGGTACGTAGATAATGTCAGTCATTTCGCGTTATTTATGTTAGATCGCGTGGCCATAAAAGGGAGCAGAGTTGGGCAATCGATTAATAATTTTACTTGGGAAATATAGACATTTGTCATAAAGAGAGTTTTTAAAAAAAATCTACAATAAACGTATAATAAGAAACAATGTTTATCATTTAGTAGTATTAGTTGCCTTCACCATTCATTTATGTTTAGATTGTAATTTATGGAATTAAGAGAACCTAAGATCTGCTGCAGGGGGTAGTCAGACAGGGCCAAATCATCATTTTAGCGTTTATTATTTTCCTTTGTGCACATTCATTTTACACCCACCTGGAGTAGCATCTTGGAATATGTTTTGCGCTGTTTCGTGGTAAGAGGTGTATGGTCCATTTTTCTTTGCCGAGAACACTGTTACAGGAAGCACATATCTCCACATGCTGGAGAATTTTCTTTTCCCACAGTTGTAAACTGATTCGAACGGCTTCATTTACCAACAGGATGGGGCACCGCCACACCGGCCTTTGGAAGTGAGGAAATTTTTAAATCAGAGGATTACTGGACCAAATGATTCAGCATTATGCTACTGGCCTCCAAAGTCACCGGACCTTTCTGTATGTGATTATTTCTTGTGTGTGGGGGGGGGGGGGGGGGGCGCTTATAAAAGACTCTTCTTCTATGCCTCCGTTACCAGAAACAATGAATGAACTGAGACATCGCATAATAGCAGCAATGGAAGCTGTAACTCAAGACATGCTCGCTGCAATGTGGGAACAATATGAATACTGCATTCACATATGCCAGGCACCTCAAGGGGGGCATATTGAATCAAAAAACAAAATTCATTATATATGTTTATTAGTTTAGAAATGTAGACGTGCCTCATCGGATGATTCTTTTTGATATACACTGTATTGCGGGATCACGCGTCCATACCTCCCCCACAGGCGCGTCACTGTTGGTAACAGAGTAGCAAGTTTCCGTCCAACGCCGATAGCGGTCAGGCAGGATTCGGGAGACCCACTGGAGCGCGCCAGCTCAGCCACGCCTCCAGCGGCTCTGGACTACTAGCGCCCTCTGCAGCAACGATATAGGGTAGTAGGCAGCAGTGACCCAGCCCTCTCGCGTTTGGAGCCTCTTTCTTGGAACACTGCGATATCTGGACGCTATTTCTTGCTGTATCATTTGCAATGAGTCTTCATACGTTTGGACAAATACATGTTAATTAAATCTTCTGTTTTCTGTGATACTTGTTCACTAATCATTTCTGCTCCTGTACAACTTTCCTATGAAGACAGTTGCCGCAGCGTTGCGTAGACAACCTCCGCTCACCGTTGTGTTTGCTGTCGTACACAAGAAATGTGCTGTTCAAATTTGATGTTATTCTGAGCAGTGGTTCTCTTCCTGTGTCTTGAAACCAGAAACTCAATTATGGACGCCCTTTATATAAGCAGCAGAGAAGAGACTAATGCGACATCATTCTGGTGACAGTACATGTCGTAGATTGGGAAATAACTGACACGGTAGTATCTTCGACACTTTTCAACACATAATGCTTCTCTTTCTGGCACAATAGCCATAATTAGGCACTTAGCAAATTAGCTATGATACGTAACTTTTCTTCCTCTAATGAAATCGATTTCAGCACATAGCATCGTAAATTATTCATCTGTTACTAACAAATAAAAATGTAAGATGAGGTCAAATAATTCTATTAAAATTTCGGTGTAAGTTGGAGTGTTATACTAAAGTCACGTGATAATTGAGAATCTCGAATGTAAACAATGCTAAGGGATCAATTGCTTCTTTTCAGTAACTGAGCAGTAAAAATTCAATAAAATTCCGCAAATCACATATTTAAAACATATCCAATGTGATTTGTTTACTGGGATAAGTCACTGTTTTCAAATATTTCTAGAGTAACGACCATTTTTTTAAATCGTAAATTCTATGAACAATGTTGTTCTTAAAATACGTCAATGTGCACTTAACATTGTTTACACTCAAACTGAGTACACTCAACATGGGTTAGCATTAAGTTACCACTGTTTACTTGCTGGTCGAGTCAATGAAACATTACTTCGATACCGTTCAAAAACTTTTATGAGGCCCAAGGTGTTTTAGTTTATGATACCAAGATTTGCATTACCTATTTTTGTACCAATATGGTATAACAACCTTAGAAATTAAAATTCAGCTCAGTATATAATCAATTTTATTATTGCCTTACTACAGCATATAAACAGTGTTAAGGAATATCCTTAACATTTCTTCCACCACTCTGTCATGTGAGTTCGTGTAAATTATGGTAAGGGACACAACTGAACATTGTTTATTAGCTTAAATAATGATTCACTTTTACACTATTAGCAACAACTTTTGAAGAGCATTTGTAAATTTTTTTTTTGAAATTTGTGGTAAGATCTTATGGGAACAAACTGCTGAGGTCATCGGTCCTAAGCTTACACACTACTGAATCTAACTTTAACTTACGGTAAGGACAACACACATACCCATTTCCGAGGGAGGACTTTTTTCCCTAAATCGCTTCAGCTATTGCCGGGATGATTCCTTTGAAGGAAAACGGCCAGCTTCCTTCCCCATCACACCCCAATCCGATGGGGCCGATGACCACGCTGTTTGGTCCCCTCTCCCAAATCTCCATCAAATGTCTCAAATGTCTCCAAGCACTATGGGACTTAACATCTGAGGTCATCGGTCCACTACACTTAGAACTACTTAAACCTAAATAACCCAACATCACACCCATCCATGCCCGACGCAGGATTCGTACCTGCGACCGTAGCAGCAGCGCGGTTCCGGACTGAAGCGCCTAGAACCGCTCGGCCACAACGGCCGGCAAATCATCCATCCATCCATTAGTGAGAATATAAAGTTAGAAATGGAGCTGCCAGTTCTCAATCTATAGCGGAACAGTCAACGCGCTATGCTCTATATATAGGGTACGGCCAAACTTTCAGGAAACATTCCTCACACACAAATAAAGAAAAGATCTTATGTGGACATGTGTCCGGAAACGCTTAATTTCCATGTTAGAGCTCATTTTAGTTTCATCAGCATGTACTGTACTTCCTCGATTCACCGCCAGTTGGCCCAATTGAAGGACGGTAATGTTGACTTCGGTGCTTGTGTTGACATACGACTCATTGCTCTACAGTACTAGCATCAGGCACATCAGTACGTAGCATCAACAGGTTAGTGTTCATCACGAACGTGGTTTTGCCGTCAGTGCAATGTTTACAAATGCGGAGTTGGCAGATGCCCATTTGATGTACGGATTAGCACGTGGCAATAGCCGTGGCGCGGTACGTTTGTATCCAGACAGATTTCCAGAAGTAAGGTGTTCCGACAGGAAGACGTACGAAGCAATTGACCGGCGTCTTAGGGAGCACGGAACATTCCAGCCTATGACTCGCGACTGGGGAAGACCTAGAACGACGAGGACACCAGCAATGGACGAGGCAATTCATCGTGCAGTTGACGATAACCCTAATGTCAGCGTCAGAGAAGTTGCTGCTGTACAAGGTAACGTTGACCACGTCACTGTATAGAGAGTGCTATGGGAGAACCAGTTGTTTCCGTACCATGTACAGCGTTTTCAGGCACTATCAGCAGCTGATTGGCCTCCACGGGTACTCTTCTTCGAATGGTTCATTCAACAATGTGTCAATCCTCATTTCAGTGCAAATGTTCTCTTTACGGACGAGGCTTCATTCCAACGTGATCAAATTGTAAATTTTCACAATCAATATGTGTGGGCTGACGAGAATCCGCACGCAATTGTGCAATCGGGTCATCAACACAGATTTTCTGTGAACGTTTGGGCAAGCATTGTTGGTGATGTCTCGATTGGGCCCCATGTTCTTCCACTTACGCTCAATGGAGCACGTTATCATGATTTCGTACGGGATACTCTACCTGTGCTGCTAGAACATGTGCCTTTACAAGTACGACACAACATGTGGTTCATGCACGATGGAGCTCCTGCACATTTCAGTCGAAGTGTTCGTACACTTCTCAACAACAGATTCGGTGACCGATGGATTGGTAGAGGCGGACCAATTCCATGGCCTCCACGCTCTCCTGACCTCAAGCCTCTTGACTTTCATGTATGGGGGCATTTGAAAGCTCTTGTCTACGCAACCCCAGTACCAAATGTAGAGACTCTTCGTGCTCGTATTGTGGACGGCTGTGATACAATACGCCATTCTCCAGGGCTGCATCAGCGCATCAGGGATTCCATGCGACGGAGGGTGGATGCATGTATCCTCGCTAACGGAGGTCATTTGGAACATTTCCTGTGACAAAGTGTTTGAAGTCACGCCGGTACGTTCTGTTGCTGTGTGTTTCCATTGCACGATTAATGTGATTTGAAGAGAAGTAATAAAATGAGCTCTAAGATGGAAAGTAAGCATTTCCGGACACATGTCCACATAACATCTTTTCTTTCTTTGTGTGTGAGGAATGTTTCCTGAAAGTTTGGCCGTACCTTTTTGTAACACCCTGTATAGTTTCTCATCGCCCTGCCCTTAACCATCCTTTACAGTCGATATCTTCAATTTCGGCCTGACGTTGGCGACGTGCGCGGTTCGCTGTCCTCTCTCAAGAGACATTCCTGCTCTCTTGTCTGGAGAAACGGGGAAAACTAGAGAAGGGCTAGAGAACGGCGGTGCGTGTGAGGAATGGAGATGAAAGCAGACAGTGGAGAAGAAAATGGATATCTCCCGGTGGGCGCGCACCATTTCGCAAATGCGATTTTCGGCTTTGTCTCGGCCCGCAGGCAGCAGTGGACGGAGGCCGGCGCCCCTCCCGGCGACAGCAGGTGTCACAACCTTCGTGGGGCGCTGAGGCGGGCCAAGCAGCTGGCGGGCCGCCGGTAAGCGCCGTGGGAGGCGCAGCTGGCCAGAGGATCAGCCACGCTGCAGCCAGCAGGGGCGGCGCAAACAACGGCCTCTTAAGGGCGGCGCTCAGCGTCCATTACCTGTCTCAGCAGGGGGCGGCAGTCCGCCAGAGTGGACGCTCCTTCCCGGCAACGAGCGCCACCTACACCAACCTTATCGATTCCGTCTTTGAAATTAGTCCAAACTCCGCAAAACGTAACTGTGCAAGGGTCTGTTTTAAACTCCTCAAGGCCGGCCGCTGTGACCGAGCGGTCCTAGGCGCTTCAGTCCGGAACCGCGCTCTTGCTACGGTCGCAGCTTCGAATCCTGCCACGGGCACGGTTGTGAATGATGTCCTTCGGTTAGTTACGTTTAAGTACACTCCTGGAAATGGAAAAAAGAACACATTGACACCGGTGTGTCAGACCCACCATACTTGCTCCGGACACTGCGAGAGGGCTGTACAAGCAATGATCACACGCACGGCACAGCGGACACACCAGGAACCGCGGTGTTGGCCGTCGAATGGCGCTAGCTGCGCAGCATTTGTGCACCGCCGCCGTCAGTGTCAGCCAGTTTGCCGTGGCATACGGAGCTCCATCGCAGTCTTTAACACTGGTAGCATGCCGCGACAGCGTGGACGTGAACCGTATGTGCAGTTGACGGACTTTGAGCGAGGGCGTATAGTGGGCATGCGGGAGGCCGAGTGGACGTACCGCCGAATTGCTCAACACGTGGGGCGTGAGGTCTCCACAGTACATCGATGTTGTCGCCAGTGGTCGGCGGAAGGTGCACGTGCCCGTCGACCTGGGACCGGACCGCAGCGACGCACGGATGCACGCCAAGAGCGTAGGATCCTACGCAGTGCCGTAGGGGACCGCACCGCCACTTCCCAGCAAATTAGGGACACTGTTGCTCCTGGGGTATCGGCGAGGACCATTCGCAACCGTCTCCGTGAAGCTGGGCTACGGTCCCGCACACCGTTAGGCCGTCTTCCGCTCACGCCCCAACATCGTGCAGCCCGCCTCCAGTGGTGTCGCGACAGGCGTGAATGGAGGGACGAATGGAGACGTGTCGTCTTCAGCGATGAGAGTCGCTTCTGCCTTGGTGCCAATGATGGTCGTATGCGTGTTTGGCGCCGTGCAGGTGAGCGCCACAATCAGGACTGCATACGACCGAGGCACACAGGGCCAACACCCGGCATCATGGTGTGGGGAGCGATCTCCTACACTGGCAGTACACCACTGGTGATCGTCGAGGGGACACTGAATAGTGCACGGTACATCCAAACCGTCATCGAACCCATCGTTCTACCATTCCTAGACCGGCAAGGGAACTTGCTGTTCCAACAGGACAATGCACGTCCGCATGTATCCCGTGCCACCCAACGTGCTCTAGAAGGTGTAAGTCAACTACCCTGGCCAGCAAGATCTCCGGGTCTGTCCCCCATTGAGCATGTTTGGGACTGGATGAAGCGTCGTCTCACGCGGTCTGCACGTCCAGCACGAACGTTGGTCCAACTGAGGCGCCAGGTGGAAATGTCATGGTAAGCCGTTCCACAGGACTACATCCAGCATCTCTACGATCGCCTCCATGGGAGTATAGCCGCCTGCATTGCTGCGAAAGGTGGATATACACTGTACTAGTGCCGACATTGTGCATGCTCTGTTGCCTGTGTCTATGTGCCTGTGGTTCTGTCAGTGTGATCATGTGATGTATCTGACCCCAGGAATGTGTCAATAAAGTTTCCCCTTCCTGGGACAATGAATTCACGGTGTTCTTATTTCAATTTCCAGGAGTGTAGTTTTAAGTCTAGGCGACTGATGACCTCAGATGTTAAGTCACAGTGCTTAGAGCCATTTGAACCATAAACTCCTAAAGAGAGGCTCTTGGCTACAGAGGATGATGCAACGGTTTTTGTAGCTAACGACTGGTTTCTGTTGCAAAGCCCACAGAAGCAGTATAAATGTGCGCATTTTCTCTTTTGTAGTATGTTAATCAGGGCTGCATCACTTGTCGACACATGTTAGTTGTCATGAGGATCTTCCGCTTCGTGCGGTGGTCAAAGCTGTAAGCGGTTGCCATGAAGAGTACCGGAAGTGGCCTGGGTGGAATGAGCCTACGACCTAGAAGGTACCAGCAGTACTCGTAACCTGCCGGCTGCCGTTTGCTGGCAGAGCTACGAGAGGTGTGTTGTGGTAGCGGTAGGAATGTTGGCCACTTTTTCTGCAGCATGTTGTATGGTGTGTAATTGTATTGGAATCCGGATTATCACCCAGCACTGCATGACTTGTAATTATCGACGATACCTAGGAGTATTATACAAGTACAACTGAACATTCAGGAAGGGAAAAAATTACGTGAATGGATATGGTTAGGCACTCCAAGGAATATGACATACAAACGGTACAGTCCTTCTGTTACCTAAAGAGGTTTGTTTAATCTAGACTGTCTACGAGAGTATTCGCTTTAATAGATTGTGTATTTCATACTGGCTGTCTGAGGTTTCGTTTCCTAACTCGTGTAGTTGCATTTAAGTATGTAAACTGGTTCCGAGCTCTCAGGCTGGCCGTTGTGGCCGAGCGGTCCTAGGCGCTTCAGTCCGAAACCGCGCTCTTGCTACGGTCGTAGCTTGGAATCCTGACTCGGCCATGGATGTCCGTGATGTCCTTAGGTTACTTAGGTTTAAGTAGTTCAAAGTCTAGGGGACTGATGACCTCAGGTGTTAAGTCTCATAGTGCTTAGAGACATTTGAACCATAAACTCCTCAAACGAAGTTAGGCTCTTGGCCACAGAGTATGATGCAACAGTTTTTGCACCTAACGGCTGGTTTCTGTTGCCCAGCGTACAGAATCAGTGCAAATGTACGTATTTTCTTCTTTGTAATGTGTTAATCAGGGCTGCATTACTTGGCGGCACTTGTTAGTTGTCATGAGGATCTTCCGCTCCGTGCGGTGGCGAAACCTGTAAGCGGTTGCCGTGAAGAGGGCCGGAAGTGGCCTGGGTGGGCAGTTTGTCGTGGGCCTGCGACCTAGAAGGTACCAGCAGTACTTGTAACATGCCGGCTGCCGTTACAGGATGCAGTTGCGGGAAGTGTGCCGTGGTAGTTGTAGGAATGTTGGCCAGTTTTACTGCAGCACGTCGTAAGGCGTGTAATTGTACCGGAATCCGCATTACCGCCCAGCACTACATGAATTGCAATTATCTACGATACTTCGGAGTATTATAAAGGTACAACTGAACATTCAGGAGGGCAAAATGTTACTTTAATGGATATGGTTAGGCATTCTAAGGAATATGACATACAAGAAGGTACATTTCTTCTGTTACCTAAAGAGGCTTCTTTAATCTAGACTGTCTACGAGAGTATTCCCGTTACTAGATTGTGTATTTCATACTGGCTGTCTGAGGTTTCGTTTGCTAACTCGTGTGGTAGGATTTAAGCATGTAAACTGGTTCAGAGCTCTCAGGCGGCGCCTATGGTGTGTGTGTGTGTTAATTCCAGAGGGACCAAACTGCTGAGGTCATCGGTCCGTAGACGTACACACTATATAAAATAACTTAAACTAACCTATGTTAAGAACAACACACACTCCTGCCCGATGGAGGACTCGAACATCCGGGGGGGGGGGGGGGGTCGCAGAACCCGTGACATGGCGCCTCGGATCGTGCGGCCATTCCGCGCGGCCCTGTGATTTGGTTGTGGCTGTTTCTCACATAGCTAACTAGGCACAGTGGCTTGTGTTTGTGAAGTTGTTACCTCTGTGGGTGTTGGTAACTTGACACAAATTTTACACTGGTCCTTTACGTGTTAAACTGATTTAATATTCTGGGCCACAGTGATGGCTTGAGGGTGTGATGTAAATTTTTATGTATTATATTTTAGGAAGTATCTTGTAATGGCTACCAACTCGGTCTTGTAAGTTATTTTACATCTACCAAGGTTTTCTTGGGGCTTTAGAATATAACTGAGCCTCCTCAAGATGGTGTGACGGCTCCATGTGATCCGGTACATGGCTTGACACAACAATTATATACTCAGAACACACCTAAGTGTCCGTCCGACACTCAGGGAAGATCAATATAAGATTCATTATTCGAAATTTTGTTTGATATAGGTAATTACTATTATTATCATTCTTAGTATTGTCTGCAAGTGTAAATGCGAGTCGTATGCTAATGTATTTTAGGGCTGTCTGCTGTGGGGTCTATGAATATGTAGATGCAGTTCAGCCAACCGTGGTATTAAGTAGAGTGCGACTGCACTGGACCAGAGTTCCCTGCGTCTTAGCAGGCCCCGTTAGGTTGGCAAGTAGCCCTGTGAAGACTCTCTGAGCCCTTCCGGCCACCGTGTTTGGACCCCGGAGGAGGGGAGACGGTTAGGCATTCCCTGCTGAGACTCTGGTGAATATAGACGCTCTGCGTGATGGCCCCTACAGTCATCTTCGGAGAGATTGTCAGGCTGCATTATATTGCTATTTTTATTTAGTATCACTGATGACGGGCCAGCATTCCATACAATCGTACAATTAAGTAAAGTGAGTGATCAAGGAGTATTTTCATGATTTTTATTAAATAAATGTTGTTGTTGTTCTATAAAATTCTTATCTTGGTCTCACAGCAACGCCTTATTTGCGTCATCACTTCCATAAAGTTATTCAAAATTTCAACTTCAAGCGAACCATGAAGCAGAACTTTTGAGTAGTGATGCTTGATTGTAAAAACGGTCGTAGGCGTCTTTCACAAAAGACACAGGTGCCACCTTCACGTTGAGGATGCCTGCCAAGGCTTTGCGGAAAGCAAGTATCATGCAATAGTAATCTAATGTGGTGTTATTTTAACATATATTACTGACATGCTTGTTAAATTTTGAACCATGGAGTGGGTTTTGTTTTAAGGTATCTTCTCGAGTAAGTGATAATTATTTAACAAGGTGTGGTTTGTCGATTGTTAATGCATTTTGGTGAGTTTAACTTCCAATTGGGGCCGTTTTGTAACCTTCTTATGTACGGCGGGCTGGAAGGACTCTGACAGCCACAGGCGCGAGTTAGTTGGACAACAATTGGCCAGTGGCAATACATTTTATTTTTCAGATGACATGAGTCACTTTCATATAGGCCTCTAGCCTGTAACAGAGTAGCCAGCATGGAACTTATTTAAGTACTGACGACTTGTACCTCGAAGATGTGCCCTTGCCTAAGTAGTTACCACAGCTACTTTTCGTGTTACTGTGCTTATGTAAGTTGTTTCACTCTCTTCCTTGGCATACACGCTTTGTTTCTTTTAAAAAATATATTAGAAAGCTCTACGTGTTCAGTTAATAAATGTTGGAGCTGTCACTTTGCGCTTTAATAATCCAGACCTTGCTTGACTACACTCTTTGGTACTGGGCAGAGGTAAAAGTTGTTACTGCGAACGATAAGTTTGACGGACTGTAGTTCTATTTGAAAGACAGATTTAGACAATGGAACCGATACGAGGCGATGCATCATCGAATGGAAAGCTGCATATTTGTGGCTGTGTGATTGCTGGAATCTTGTAGGGATTAGCGTATCTGTAGCTATGGTTTTTCTGTAAATGCTAAACAACTGCTAATATCTATGTTAAGGTTCAATAAACTTATAGAAGAATCTCCCAGATAAATTGTAAACTGAATTTTCTTTTGTTGGGAATTTAAATATTGTAGTCGTGCTTCCGGTCCATAAACATATATTGTCAAAATGTTATTTATTTTCGTAAGAAAAATTAAAGTCTCGTAACTACAAACGTGCATTTTGTCATACCAACAGCGAATCTAAATTTTTATTCAATAGTAAATACAAACTGGATCCCTTGGTCCTGAGTAGTGTGTAAAAATCACGTGCAAACACTGGAAAAGTCTGTATTGGTTAGTCAGGCAGAGCTTTGGTAGATACGTTGTTTGAACGTGAGACAAGCTGGAGATTAAGAAAGAAGGATTGCTGATGATCTTTTAAGAAATCACTCATATGACGTAGATTATAAAGTTTTAAGTTGTTAAGAGAAGAAAATAGATTATACTACTGGTAATCAATAAACATATGTCACTGAATGCCAGCTTCGCATCAAATGACCACAGTCAGCTTCCTTCTTCTGCTGTGTTAAATTAAGTTTTTGTTACAAATACCGGATTAAAACTGTAAGTTCAACTTTATTTTTCGTCTGTTGTTAAGTGTATTTCCACATTAAAAAACTTTGATTCCCTTTTTTCGATATGTAACTACTTCTGCGTGTCAGAATATGTAAAGATTTCTCATGTAAACGCTTTACATTCATATTTGTATGTTCTGTATAAACAATAACTGTATATGTCGCACGTAACTTAACCTGTGTTTGCGATATTCAGTTGTCACCTGAAGATGGCCTAAGAAGCCGAAAGCCGAGAGTGACCAAATAAACATAACTTTGCAGAGCATTAGGAAGTGTTCTCTATTTAACAGTACTATAATATTCTGGGAAGCACCGACGGAATTTGTGTTGACTGTAAATGTTTTACGACGTCGTTGACTGGCATGAACCACGGGGAGCGTTAAGCCGCCTGTCGGAAGGGGTGTTCTTTCTCCGCGCACATTGGCCCCTTTCCTTGTGGATGTATGAGAGCTGTGTCTTATGCGCGTTTCTAGAAACTTGGTAAGGGTAATGGATGCGTGTCACGTTATGTTTGTGTTTTATGACGATGAGAAGTAGAGGATGAAACACAGTACCGCCTCATAACCCACTCGTCTCGATTAGCACCCATCGAGCTTAACGTCCCACAAAAGTGTCAGATGCCTTCATTTCGTGAGACGCAGAGGTTTTTTTATTTAATCCAGGACATTGGTGCAAAGACTGGTGATCAGAAACTTTACGCCACCACCTCTTCTCTGCTTGCTTTCCAAATACTGACAGTGAACATCTCATCCACCAGCAGGATTCGAACCAGCTAAACTCCGGGTCGCGTGCCACTGTACGGGTGTGTATTGCGGAAGGTAATTCAGCAGGGAGCTAAAGAAAAGCTAAGATGAGTTGCTACAACAGTGGTCAGCATCCCACAGAACGCGAGAGCATTTCACGTCTCCCTCAACACCAAAAGTGTTTCGCGAAGGACGACGTTTTACTGGAGCTGAAGACGTCCAGATAGTGAGTGGTTCGAAAACAGCTTATTGTGCGACGCAGTCACACCGCATGAGATTACATTTGAAATTAGTGTGACTGTCTCGGGCAATAAATTATTTTCCTAAAACAGCTGAAAAAGTAGATTACGTGCACCTAGATTTCCGAAAGATACGATAATACGGAGTATCTTCGTGCATTTTTTTTACCCAGTCCGTGAGAAGTTAATCAATTCTAGAATATAGTTTCAGCATATCGAGTAACTTTGAAGTAGGCTTGACCTCAGAAATCGGATGAATTAAGAGACACACCGCAAGCATGATTACAGGTCGGTTAAGCTCGTACGATAGCGAAACAGCAATGCTCGGAGGATATTTATAAGAACCTTTGGAAGAGAGACAGCGAAGTCCACACGAAAGAATATTTGGTAAATTTAGAGAGCCTGTTTTCGAGGAAGACTGTTCGACAAATATGCTACGTCCACCGTATATCTCGCTTAGGAATCATGGGAATGAAGACATATTAGGCCACATACAGAACTATAAAAACAGTAATTTTTTGTAGCTCAACACGTGATGGAGTAACAAAAATAATTGATAATATTGGTCATATACACTCCTGGAAATGGAAAAAAGAACACATTGACACCGGTGTGTCAGACCCACCATACTTGCTCCGGACACTGCGAGAGGGCTGTACAAGCAATGATCACACGCACGGCACAGCGGACACACCAGGAACCGCGGTGTTGGCCGTCGAATGGCGCTAGCTGCGCAGCATTTGTGCACCGTCGCCGTCAGTGTCAGCCAGTTTGCCGTGGCATACGGAGCTCCATCGCAGTCTTTAACACTGGTAGCATGCCGCGACAGCGTGGACGTGAACCGTATGTGCAGTTGACGGACTTTGAGCGAGGGCGTATAGTGGGCATGCGGGAGGCCGGGTGGACGTACCGCCGAATTGCTCAACACGTGGGGCGTGAGGTCTCCACAGTACATCGATGTTGTCGCCAGTGGTCGGCGGAAGGTGCACGTGCCCGTCGACCTGGGACCGGACCGCAGCGACGCACGGATGCACGCCAAGACCGTAGGATCCTACGCAGTGCCATAGGGGACCGCACCGCCACTTCCCAGCAAATTAGGGACACTGTTGCTCCTGGGGTATCGGCGAGGACCATTCGCAACCGTCTGCATGAAGCTGGGCTACGGTCCCGCACACCGTTAGGCCGTCTTCCGCTCACGCCCCAACATCGTGCAGCCCGCCTCCAGTGGTGTCGCGACAGGCGTGAACGGAGGGACGAATGGAGACGTGTCGTCTTCAGCGATGAGAGTCGCTTCTGCCTTGGTGCCAATGATGGTCGTATGCGTGTTTACCGCCGTGCAGGTGAGCGCCACAATCAGGACTGCATACGACCGAGGCACACAGGGCCAACACCCGGCATCATGGTGTGGGGAGCGATCTCCTACACTGGCCGTACACCACTGGTGATCGTCGAGGGGACACTGAATAGTGCACGGTACATCCAAACCGTCATCGAACCCATCGTTCTACCATTCCTAGACCGGCAAGGGAACTTGCTGTTCCAACAGGACAATGCACGTCCGCATGTATCCCGTGCCACCCAACGTGCTCTAGAAGGTGTAAGTCAACTACCCTGGCCAGCAAGATCTCCGGATGTGTCCCCCATTGAGCATGTTTGGGACTGGATGAAGCGTCGTCTCACGCGGTCTGCACGTCCAGCACGAACGCTGCTCCAACTGAGGCGCCAGGTGGAAATGGCATGGCAAGCCGTTCCACAGGACTACATCCAGCATCTCTACGATCGTCTCCATGGGAGAATAGCAGCCTGCATTGCTGCGAAAGGTGGATATACACTGTACTAGTGCTGACATTGTGCATGCTCTGTTGCCTGTGTCTATGTGCCTGTGGTTCTGTCAGTGTGATCATGTGATGTATCTGACCCCAGGAATGTGTCAATAAAGTTTCCCCTTCCTGGGACAATGAATTCACGATGTTCTTATTTCAATTTCCAGGAGTGTATATACCCTTCGACGTGTGCTGAACAGTGCTTACGAATTATATCGAAGTAAATATGTAGATGTATAACTTCCAGAGATTTTATCCTTTCATTCGTACAAGGAAACACATTTCGAAACAAACAAATAGAAACAGGGTCAGGTATTTTCAGCGTGGTCAGTGAGTTTAATTGCTAAAAATTAAACTGCATATACTTGCTTATTCAAGGTGCAGAGAGGTAACATCAGTATTGTCGTGCTCTCCACAGCGTAAAGTCTAACATTACGTACAAATCCTGTTTGACAACTTTAACTGCATGTATCCCTTTTTATAAACAAATTTCAAAGTACAATGATTACCTTCTGTGGTTTCACTCAGATTCAAGGTACCGAACCTGTAAAAGTTCATTTATTGCTGTAGATTACAATCAGAAACGGCGCAATGATTAGGATTGAACATGTATAGGTAGGAAATCAGAAACAAGCTCTATCAAGAAACTACCAGAAGTATCCTTGGACGTGGATACGTTATGAATTTATTAAATAAGTTTGTTTTTGCTGGAAGGCTACTAAGTTATACATAACATTGGTGTATTACGACATTAATGACGAATGGAGCTACGCTAACAGTGAAAACAGAATTGAAAAACAGAGACTTAAAATAATACGAAAACTCAATCGCCACAAAAGCCCCACAAAGAACTCACTAAACGTCTGGCGACTGTGTGACCACCCTGTTTTAACAGATAGGAAGTGTAATACAGAATATATCCTGAAAGAAAGGCATTTTCCACTATTTTAGTGGATTTGGCGGAAAATTTAAATGCCTACTGTAGTTTTTCACTTTTTCCAAATTTACTTGCTAAGTAATCCCCGGCGAGTGCTGGAATAGTTCGTTAACGAGGGCCAAAATCGATTCCCATCCCCCAGACGTCACTCAGACACTAGTCTACACAAACCAAAGCAATTCATACTCTGAGATAGTATCTGTAATACTGGGAAACACCTACTCTTAACAGTCATCATCTTGTCAAATGTTTTCTGGAAGCTATTTTCCATTTTAACAAAAAATGTGCGGATGAGATACAGAAACTCTTTTTATAATTGGTGTAGCATACGGCTTTCTCCCAGGAAAGTTTGACCAGATTTGTGACTCACTTTCCATGATCCAGAATCACAGCAGATGCAAAGAAAACAGTCTGTCAGAGAGAGAAACAAGAAGTTCTGTTCCCTATAATAGCCCCAACCGTCAGCAATAAAGTTCCATTAAGTAATATATAGCCATTGTTTCGAAAAATTTAAGTTTTCAGATTTTGAGTAGAACTGAGACAATAAATACGAATGAAGTATTTATTTCACTCACCTGTACGACTTTGGTGTCCTTTTCGAGGTTAGTTTCCAGTGGGACGAGGAGGTCAACGTAGAAGGCTTTCAACTGTAACATAAGTAGGAAGTATTACCTAATTATTTGTATGCATTCATTTTATTAGTCTTTTGAATAATAAAAAAGTAACATGTAAGAATAGCTATTGAATTTCCTAGGTTATTAACTATCCACAATCGCATTGTAGTACCGTTTACTAACGAATAATTTAACATGTATTAAATCATAGATTTCATATTGATGCAGAAAGAAAGTGAGAGAACAGAAACAAATAACGTAACTGTTAAGCAACTATGTGGATAAAGCCACGCTTACTAAACGGTGCGTCCCATTTATTCTGCATCATATCCGCTCACATACGAGTCATGAAACCGTATGTTACAGCATCAACGTTACCGCTTTTGTCACCCTTCGAAGCTCCCATACAACCGGAAGCAGTACACTAGTAAACACAAAAAACAGGCTCAAAATTGGACTTTTTTATCGTAAACTGCAGATCACTGAAGTCGAAGCTCTAACAGAATCCTGTCAGTGACCAAAACTTGTTTTCAGCGTAATGCATATAGTGTGATGATACATCCGTAGTTACCAAGTCAGTAATACTTGCAAACGGTGCTGTATCAGTGGAGCAGCATGACATGTACATTTTCACTCAAGCTGCAACAATATCGCTCCGTTTTAAGAATTATTACTTATTATGAATTCTAATTCGTAAATGAACAAAGTAAATGCGAGCAAAAAAGTTTGAGATACAACATTCTGGTTTTCATGTTTCCAGCATATAAACCATCCAACATGATGACTTGAAAGCTTAAAGGAATGTGAAGCGCTTTCAGGAATGAACCGCTAGAAAATGCCTTTTCCGATATCTATAAATATCGACAAGTGACTAAATAAGCATCAGTAATGACGGCTAGAATTTCGTCTTGTTATGTATGGATATCATCTATCAATAGTTACGGTCACACGATTAAAGTAAGTAGTATTTTCATACAGTTGTCAATCTTAGGACGAGCAGATAGTGTTTTCTACTTCGTGCTACTGATTTTCTTAAATACATAATTATATGTGCTACATATTCAATTGTTTGTAGCCCCCTACAGTCTTCCTACTCCTCCTGACCTTCCTACGGCACCTTCCTTTGCTAGTTGCCTATTCCCAGATGCCTTAGCTGTGTCTCCTGTTTTTGTAGATTTCTTCCCACATACGTCAGTTTTTTTACTTCTTGATTTCGTTTACTTATTATGTCAAGATCGCCTCTTAACCAGTATTTCACGTTACCAGTGTCTGCAATTTATTGTCATCTTCAGATCTGACAATTAATCAGATCGCCTCTTAACCAGTATTTCACGTTACCAGTTTCTGCAATTTGTTGCCATCTTCAGATGTGACAATTAATTCACTAACAGCTTGGTTGCTATGTATAGCAGTTCAAGTTACACTCCTGGAAATTGAAATAAGAACACCGTGAATTCATTGTCCCAGGAAGGGGAAACTTTATTGACACATTCCTGGGGTCAGATACATCACATGATCACACTGACAGAACCACAGGCACATAGACACAGGCAACAGAGCATGCACAATGTCGGCACTAGTACAGTGTATATCCACCTTTCGCAGCAATGCAGGCTGCTATTCTCCCATGGAGACGACCGTAGAGATGCTGGATGTAGTCCTGTGGAACGGTTGCCATGCCATTTCCACCTGGCGCCTCAGTTGGACCAGCGTTCGTGCTGGACGTGCAGACCGCGTGAGACGACGCTTCATCCAGTCCCAAACATGCTCAATGGGGGACAGATCCGGAGATCTTGCTGGCCAGGGTAGTTGACTTACACCTTCTAGAGCACTTTGGGTGGCACGGGATACATGCGGACGTGCATTGTCCTGTTGGAACAGCAAGTTCCCTTGCCGGTCTAGGAATGGTAGAACGATGGGTTCGATGACGGTTTGGATGTACCGTGCACTATTCAGTGTCCCCTCGACGATCACCAGTGGTGTACGGCCAGTGTAGGAGATCGCTCCCCACACCATGATGCCGGGTGTTGGCCCTGTGTGCCTCGGTCGTATGCAGTCCTGATTGTGGCGCTCACTTGCACGGCGCCAAACACGCATACGACCATCATTGGCACCGAGGCAGAAGCGACTCTCATCGCTGAAGACGACACGTCTCCATTCGTCCCTCCGTTCACGCCTGTCGCGACACCACTGGAGGCGGGCTGCACGATGTTGGGGCGTGAGCGGAAGACGGCCTAACGGTGTGCGGGACCGTAGCCCAGCTTCATGGAGACGGTTGCGAATGGTCCTCGCCGATACCCCAGGAGCAACAGTGTCCCTAATTTGCTGGGAAGTGGCGGTGCGGTCCCCTACGGCACTGCGTAGGATCCTACGGTCTTGGCGTGCATCCGTGCGTCGCTGCGGTCCGGTCCCAGGTCGACGAGCACGTGCACCTACCGCCGACTACTGGCGACAACATCGATGTACTGTGGAGACCTCACGCCCCACGTGTTGAGCAATTCGGCGGTACGTCCACCCGGCCTCCCGCATGCCCACTATACGCCCTCGCTCAAAGTCCGTCAACTGCACATACGGTTCACGTCCACGCTGTCGCGGCATGCTACCAGTGTTAAAGACCGCGATGGAGCTCCGTATGCCACGGCAAACTGGCTGACACTGACGGCGACGGTGCACAAATGCTGCGCAGCTAGCGCCATTCGACGGCCAACACCGCGGTTCCTGGTGTGTCCGCTGTGCCGTGCGTGTGATCATTGCTTGTACAGCCCTCTCGCAGTGTCCGGAGCAAGTATGGTGGGTCTGACACACCGGTGTCAATGTGTTCTTTTTTCCATTTCCAGGAGTGTATATGCTTTGAACATCAACGAACGAAGTCCTTTTACTAAGTGATGACATGATGCATAATTCATTAACGTGTTATATATCATTTTATGATGTTCAACGTTAATAACCTGAATTTTAATACATCGTGACGAAGCTGTTAGTGGGTTAACCACATGTGAAGGTCGCTATAAAATACCGAAACCGCTAATGTAAAATCATTATTATAAGGTAAAAAAGACATAATAACTAGATATATAAGATTTATAAGTTCACATACTTTGATTTGATAATATATCAGTTTTTAACTATTTTGATTTCGTATAAATTGCTCTCTTAGTTTCTAATATATATCTGCCACGGTATCATCAAAAAACACCATTTAAGTGGATACCGAAAACAACTCTATTATAGATGACAACAAAACAGATCCTTCTGTGACAAAAATAACTCTGTAAGAGCTACACCTATTTTCTGCACACATCAACCGCGTTATAGGTGTTCGAAGAGTATTAGCATTTTCTAATGGGTAATGGTTTCTTAATGAAAACGCCATCAGTAACTGACACAGATTCTCGTTTCAAATTCTAGCAAAGGAGCACTATTCTTACAGTATTTCGTCGAAGATAATGTTCAATTTGTTTAATTAGTATAACTTTCTTCCAACTCAATAATGCGATTTGAAATTTCACTCTTACTTGGTCGAGATTAATTTGCAACAGTTGATTAGATTTGAGTCCACCAGACTTTCATTTAGACGTTTACATTTCGACTGAGGCTTCTTGCTCTTAAGTTACTCTACATTATTAGGAATCAAATTTTCCTTTTTAGCATCATCCATTCAAGTTCCACGTTTATTATATTATTTTTCTTCTTCCGTCATTCTTACATATTGAACTAACTTCCACTTCCTGTTTTTTTATCATTTTATCCCTTTAAAAATATTTTATAAGTCATGTATACTATAGTCTATAGTGGGGTCTACTTCTAGATTACCGTAATCAGGATTTGGTAAGTTTATTTCTCGTGTCGAACGAGAGGATAATTATATTTACAGGTATGAAATAAAGACTCTGTTCAAGATGTCAGAAGAGTGGTACGCAAGTAGCCCTGTATCACAGCTGAAGGAACTGTGGGAACAGCCATAGCGGGAAATCACCAGTTATATAAAAATTATAAGCACAGAGAGTGTTCTAATCTAATAATTACAAATAAAAACGGACAACTACGCTTGCTTAATGAAGGGAGTCGTACAACTTATGTAAAAATTAGTATAACTAATACAGTTGTAAAGCAAGGAGATGATTCCTGGTTTGTGGTGGGTGATTTGGCAGTCGCCCGCTGAGTTATTTCGAAATTGAACAATTGAAGGCAGTACGAACGCCAGCCTGATAGAAATTAAAAGCCAGGGACTCACTCAGAGAGGAATCTTGAGAGAAGTCGGACGTGCACCAGAAGAGGCACGTCTCGTACTAGGTTTTGTGCTCCATGGAAGTGCGTTGGCACCCATGGATACGTAAATAGGCTTAGCCGTGTGTAGGTTCATTGGTTTGGACTTAAATTACTTGTAGGGAAGTTTTGACCGTCTAGTTATTCAGTTACTGTAAATGTAGCAGGGCGATATGATATAATCTTATAGGAATAGGAAGTAACATTTTAATGTGCCTGACAAAATGAATTTCGTAATAGCACGTCAATACAAGTCACCTTCATTATTAGAACTTGAGTGCGAAAGCCATTCGAGTTTTATTTCCTTATTTTCTAAGTGACCAAGCCTAGTGGTGACCGTCCGCAGCTCGTGGTCGTGCGATAGCGTTCTCGCTTCCCGCGCCCGCGTTCCCGAGTTAGATTCCCGGCGGGGTCAGGGATTTTCTCTGCCTCGTGATGACTGGGTGTTGTGTGATGTCCTTAGGTTAGTTAGGTTTAAGTAGTTCTAAGTTCTAGGGGACTGATGACCATAGCTGTTAAGTCCCATAGTGCTCAGAGCCATTTGAACCATTTTGAACCTAGTGGTGACCCTTATGCCCAAAATTAATTTAACTTAAATATATTCCAGCGTCACCCGTTGCCTTGTAACAGGGCCAAATAGAATCGCACACAGCAATATTGGGGCAGAGTGCGAGGGAAGTCAGCGAGTTCAGAGAACACCTATTAATAAATAACACATGAAAACTGGTGACCACACACATGACAGCTCCTACTAGGATGAAACCAGTAACCTCACACAACCGAACTGAATTTTCTTCATTCTCTTCCATAACTTTCAAAGAAGAACGTTATATTTGCTCTGTATTTGATAATGTGTTTTGAAAATGGAACTTCCATGGATAAAATATATTGTTTTTATTTTTATTTAGTCTCTTCCTGACTAGTTCTGGGTTTACAGCCACATTTTCACATGCCCATTCTTATAATCAGCCAAGCTGTTCAAACTATAAGCAATGGTGACTCCAGATTCCAGCTAAGCAGAATGGCTGATTGCAAATGTAAATTTCTAAAAAAACTAACTGAATTGCTCGTCTGCCTGAAATTGTTTATCACATTCCCAGCTTCTTTTTTTATGTATGATTAACCCACAATAGGTGTTTTGTATTATTTATTTCCGGAGATGGACTGCTTTTGTATACTTACCGGAGCTTTCGCGATTAAAGTGATTGAACTTTTTCCTGGCATGAATCTCATTTTCGACGTCTGTGTCTAACTGTTAGTTATAAACCCTGAATTCGACAATAGTTCTACTTCTACAGACGGTTTTTACCACAGTCTCATTTTCTGTGAGAATGTGAATTGTCGCTGCTTTCCACGACCTGTACAAATGATCTGGAATAGTGCCTACGGCTCATTAAAAGTGATGCAAAGCGACACAATAGCGCTTAGAAAAATTAAGCCATTAAAAATTTGTTTTGAAATGTATAAAGTCTTCTAGATGATCACCGATTTGTACAGAATTGATATTTGAATCTAATCACAAATAAATATAAGGGAGTGTAACTGAATAGCGGAAAGATTCGACACCGTTTCACTAAACAATCGGCTGTTAGTAGCAAAGGTTAAAACTTTCAACTGGTTAGCACTAAATATCTAAGGCCGGACAACTTCACTGACGTACCGGTAACAGCTTGTATACACAAACCTTCCTCGACAGTCAGTCTACTTATTAGTGAAAATCTTGTCAAAGTTCTTAAAGTAGATCCTGAGATAGCTTCCACTTACAGATTGTAAAACACGCTGGAGAACTTTTAATTCCTCATAGCCAATCTGGAGGAAACTTTTGTAAATTATTGACACAAACCTGCCTCATGAAGAAGTGAAAACTTTATCAAAATCCCTATAGTAGTTTCTGAGAGTAGCATTCGCATACAACGGAATAAAAATTACTACAGGGAGGAAACTTCCCGACAGAGTAAAAGTACGTGACGGACCGAGACTCCAACATTGGATCTTTGCCTTTTGCGGGCAAGTGCTCTCCCGACTGAGATACCTAAGCACGACTCACGGCGTCTCCTCACAACTGTAGTTTCGCAGTGCCTCGTCTCCAAGCTTCCTAACTTCACAGAAGCTCTCCTGCGAAACTTGTAAGACTAGCGCTCCTAGAAGAAAGGATACTGCAGAGCAGAGTAATAATTTCATTCTGCAATCATACCCCAGGCTAAGCCTTGTCTCCGCAGTATCCTTTCTGCCGGAAGTGCTAGTCTTGCAAGTTTCGCAGGAGATCTGTGACGTTCGGTATGTGGGAGACTAGGTATTGGCAGAACTAAAGCTGTGAGGAAGGGTCGTGAGTCGTGCTTGGGTAGCTCAGTCGGTAGAGCACTTGTCCACGAGACGCAAAGGTCCGGAGTTCGAAAGGTGAGCCGACACACAGTTTTAATCTGCCAGGAATTTTCTTATCAGCGGTCACACAGCTGCAGAGTGAACATTTCATTCTGACTGCAAGGCATATTAATAACGTGTACAGCAATGTCTACGACGGTTAAAGATGGGATTACCACTTAAGTTTAGACTTGGTGAAGTCAGATGCATTGCTTGTAATGGGTAGCGACATAGGTGCACTGCACATGTCGAACAAGAAAACTCGTAAACAAATACACTTTCGCGTACACTAGATTCTTTCCCTTTTTTGACTGAGACACATTGTCGCAGAATCAAATCAGAAATACCGGATGGTTAAAATTAAAGTGCAGCTACTTGCAGAGGTACAGTATGGGCTGTAATTAACGTATGGCAGCAAAATTGGATAGCTAGTCTAATGTGTTAATGCGGAATCGACTTACGCTGGATATAAATTAGTTCAAATTTTGGCGTACAGGTGAAATTCTGACGGTGCTTTGCATCCTGTCGACGTCTCCGGTGCTCATCTTGAACAAATTGTGTAAGCTGCGGTTAATAATAATATCAACATTAGGCCTTTCTCATTTGCTTGACCTTTTATGCCCACGTCATGGTCCTAATCCATTAAAAATGGAAATATTTCTATTTTTTTTTTAATTAAGTACGGTTACTGTACCAGACGGCTTAATCTAATGGAAGATGTTTTATTTCTACACGTTGTTCTTGCGTTCACAGCGCAAAATTTGCACCTCTTGGCCTAAATTGGAACTGACTCTTTTTTCTAATCATAAAGCTGTCCCACATTAGAATACCTACGACGTTTTGCTGCCATGCGATAATTACAGCCCACATTGCACCACTGTGAATAGCAGAACTATAGTTGTAACCACCTGGTAGCTCTCATCCTCGGTTCTCAGCAATCTTTCCCAGAGGTTTCCCTTGGTTGTAAGGCGAATACCGGAACTGGAAATCTCCTCCTATGTGTTCCCAATTGGACTAAATAGGCTTACGGCGCTCCCGATTTCATCGCTTAGTGAGTTTGACGAAACGGCACATGTTTCGATGTTTGTCCTCCCATCACCTTCTGACAAAGGACTTTAACTCGCCGAGAAACACTACTGGTGGGTATTCCAAACTGAGACACCCATTACCATCTCCCCTAGTATTTGGTTGAAACGTAACATTACTTGAACAGTTTTCTTTATCCAGAGAATGAAATTATACAGACTGTAAATCCAGCTAGTTAAAACATACCACAGTGGCGTAAGGGAAGTCGAGGAATTTGTTGTGTACTCCTCTACATTTACATACTTGCTAAGCAAGTCACCAAGTCACCTTACGGTGCGTGGCAGAGGGAACCCTGTAACACTACTAGTCATTTACCTTCCTCTTCCACTCTGCGAATACAGCTAGGGAAAAACGAATGTCTATGTGCCTCAGTATAAACCGTAATCCCTAGAATTTTATATTCGTAGTCCTTACGTTAAATGTATGTTGGCGGCATTAGAATCTTTCTGCGTCAGCTTCAAATGCCGGTACTGTGGTACTTTAAAATATGTCAGTAGTCTCTCTGGAAAAGAACTTCGCCTTTCCTCCAGGAATGCCCATTTGAGTTCCCGAAGCAACTCCGTAACTCTTGCGTGTTGTTCTAAATTACTGGTAGCAAATCAAGCAGCCCGCCTCTGACTTGCCTCCATGTCTTCCTTTAATCCGTCTTCGTGCAAATCCCAAAAACTCTTGCAGTACTGAAGAACAGGTCGCACTAGCCTCCTATATGCGGTCTCCTTTACAGATGAAACATTCTTTTCCAAAATTCTCCCAATAAACCGAAGTCGACCATTTGCCATTCCTACAATCGTAACGTGTTCGTTCCATTAGATCGCTTTTTGCAACGTTGCGCCAAGATATCTAAACGAAGTAACCGTATGAGCACGAATCTACTAATGCTGATTCCTTTCTTCCTTCTCGTCTACGTTAACTCACATTATTTTAAATTTAGGGCTATCTGTCATTCAACTAGAAATTTTGTCGAAGTCACCATCTATGTCATACTGCCCATCCCTATCAATACTATTACTAGCCCCACCCACAATCACCAGAATCACCAGAATGCCCACTGGCTCCCCCACTGCATTCCCCCCAGTGAAAATATTTCGAACAAGTCTCACACCGCAATCCACTACTCACGAACCTACGGCAAAGCCCACACTTCTCACTCATCGAACTTCGGATGACATTATCTCGTCCGAACGTCCGAAGAGCCAATTAGCGGGCAACTCGTCATCGCGACCTGTGGCAGCTAATCACGGGGAGGGGACATATCCCTCCGCGTGATATTGTAATCAGACCCGCCGAGCCTGTGCGGCAGTCCTTAGCGACCCTGCAGCGGCAGTTAGAGCGAACGTCACCGCCGAGGATTTCCGGGACGCCTGCTCGGAAGTGTATTTGGTGGGTGTGCACTTAACATGGGGCTATGTCGGACTATTTGCGCCTGTCACTGTTGAACTTCCGTGCCAGCTGGGACTTGTTCCAGGAATGTTCATTTTATTTAATTCTTACGAGACTGAGTGAACAAATAGTTCTTAAATAGGGACTAGTTTCTGCACAGTTGTTCCTGGTACTAAGGCTGGGCAGCCGTATTGAGACGATGTGCTACCAGACAGACAGCCACGTCAAAACACTGTGAATTACTGTTACTGATAGTGCAATACCTGTATCACTCAACATCTGAAACGGTGTAAGATCACAGTTGCAGGCAGAAAAAGATTGAGTTCCAGCAAGTCATATAATGTTAGTGAGTAAGTTTACAAATTTACAATGTTATCATACACTACTCATTGAGAGGTTGACTCTTACGTTAAAGCGTTAACGCAATAAGTCAAATATTGAAATCAGAAACTGCCAACATGTCTTCTGGCAATATAACTCACTGCGCGCAAATTACACAGACTATTTTCATGTGCAGTATTTGAAAATGTGATCACTTAGGGACATATTTTTTCTTTAACGTTTTTTTCTTACTATGCACTACTTGCCCAAAAGGTCTTACATGAACACGTAAACGAGTTATCACTTTCCTTGTTTTACCAGTTTCGATTTCGACTCTTTCAATTTTCTGTGGGTGAATAATCCAAAATTAATAAAACCAGTGTAATTAAGGTTTTATGTGTTCAAGCATGCAAGTTTTGAAATGCTCAATGTCAAATATTTAACATATTAACTCATCTGCAATCAAACATTTCAATCTGTTTCATACATCGAAGTTCGATTCTTTGAGCATTGGGTGGGGAGGTTTGTGGTTTAGAAGAAAATACGGTAGTCGTTGTCGCCGCAACTCATTTCGTCATTCTTTCCAGTCTCATAACTTCTCCTTGTTTCTCTTCACATTTCTAATTAAGCTGAGTAGCCCTCTCACGCTGCCTTTGTCCTCCTTCTTTGATCTTTTCTGGTGTCACGCTGTGGACTTCTGGCCCTTTGTGGGTCTTTAAAGAGTTTTTTGAATGCGCATCTTTGCGTTCCCTAAGTTTAGAGCAGCTACAAATTATGCTTTACAAATGTTTCACCATTCTCTCAACGATAAAACGCTCCTAACCCAAACCGTTTCACTAGTACGGTATAAACGTGTTCCTGAACAGCTGTTGTTCCGCGTTTTTTGCGTTCCGAAAAATTTCCTCCCTTTCCCTTCTCTCGTTTTGCTTTTAAATATTATATATAATGAAAGGTCTTATGGAAACAGCTCTATCGAAATGTCATGCTACAAAATGAAGACAATGTACAGGCAGAAAAGAACGTTACCCTTAGATAAGACTTGCCAACGCACTATTTTGCTTGTTCATAGATAGTGAGAAGTAGATCGTAGTTTCCTGCTGCACCTCTCTAATTTTCATTGAATAGTGATATTCACTGAATAGTGATGTTCGACATAAGGGGGTTAGAATAGTCCGTGAACGAGATTCCCGTCATAGTATGGCAGCAGAGTGCTTTTCTTCATTCTAAGCGTTTGAAATGTATACAGAGCGAGTCTTCGGTAGCTGACTTCACTTAAAGATTAAAGAAACTGTTAACAATTATTGTCAGAAAAAACGACTACTTTAGATGAAGGCTTCTGCCTAGGTTTTTGTGGCTGTTACTCCACATGAGAATTGCATGCCATCAAAGTTGACAATACAATAAAGACACTTTTTTTTTCTCTCGGTAAACGGTGCGATAATTCCTTGCCTAATCACACTGAATGCTCGTTTTTATATTGGTTCCCCAATTATTTATCTTTAGGGTGCATGTAAACAATACGATTGCGTAGGAAGAAAGTAGACTCCGTTAAGGTAAGGGCGACATGAAAAATTAGCCAGAATCAGTTTTAAATATGTGTAATTACTTTACATCTAGTAAACAATGTTTCGATTCTCGTTGGTCCTAATCCATGTTTGCCTAATATGTCAGGATTCACATCATACAACAATTTTTCTGTCTTTGTTAATTTGTGTCACAGTTTTCTTCGTTTGGATGATCTGGCTGCCGGAGGAAATCACACTACATTTTACAGTATTAATTTTTCTTTTCCATCATCTTTTCTCCTATTATGACACTTATTATCACTTTTACATCTGCTAGGCACCAACACTACCCAACTGCATTTTGAAAACCATATATCCTCACCCAACTACCTGCTGTCTTCCAATGAAATTTTATGGATCTATACTACTTCGGACATTCTTGTACCGTCCTTTACAATTTGCAGTTTACTATAAATGTTGGTAATAATCATATGAGTCGATAATCTAAACATGGTGTATGTGTTGTGACAGTGAACTGCAGAAATGGAGCGAGGTGGTGCAGTGGTAAGCACACTGGACTTACTTACCGAAGGACAACGGTTCAAATCCCCGTCCAACCATCTACATTTAGGTTCCTTATTCTTTCTTTGCTTAAGGCAAATTACGGAATGATTCCTTTGAAAGGCTACAGCCGATTTCTAACCCCATCCTTTTCTAATTCGAGCTTGTGCTCCGTCTCTAAACACCTCGTCGTCGAGGAAACGTTCAATCCCAGTCTTCGCCCTTTTTCTCTCTTATTTTCCTGACATCAACTACTGAACATATTAACTCATTTGTAAAGTAATCAGAAGTTTTATACGGAGCCTATTCTGAAAGTAAAGTCCGATCGGCTGCGAAATGGAAACCAGTAAAGAAATCGAAAATATGTTATTTGCAACAGTTAGCTACACCTTCCAGCTACTTCTCTACGTTGTCGCCGCTCCGACTTAAACATTTGACATAGAATTGTGTCAATTTTCCGATACGATCGTCACAGAAGGTAGGCGGCTGTCCTTTCCGACAATTCTCTACGCTGGTCTGCACGTCGTTCTCTGTGCCAAAATGTTGTCCTCAAAGTCAGCGGTTTATGTGGGCAGAAATGAGAATCAGAGGGAGCCACATCGGGGCTGTACGGTGGGCAATCAAAAGACTTCCCATCGAAAACGCTACAGGAGCATCTTCGTTGCACCTGCAGTGTGTTGTCGAGAATCTTCATGAAGAAGGATCTGCATAATAGTTACATTATGTGGGATGTATGAAATCAGCCTATATCTCATGGCAGGTGCACATAATTGGCGGGTGACACTATTTTTCTAGGCTTCTTAATGTGCTCACCGTGCGCCTAGTTCTGAGTCAGAACTGAAAAGAGCGACATGATACGACAGGCGGGCATACCAGAGAGATTGGCCAACACAGCTGGGCAAAGATTCATCGGATTTTCACTGCGGTTTCCATTTCAGGACCAATCGGACCTTGCTTACCAAACAGCCCTCGTACTTGGTAGTGCGATTCTTTAAAGAACCGGAGATTTACTGGTGGAATACTAATAACCGCCAGCCAAAACCTATTTATTTCTCAAGTAAAAATAGAACTTCATATTTATCAGACGAACAGAAGACACTGAGCTATCATTGTACGACGTTTAGACATGTCCGCCCGGTTGGCCGTGCGGTCTAACGCAAGGCTTTCCGGGCGGGACGGAGCGCCTGGTCCCCCGCACGAATCCGCCCGGTGTACTTGTGTCGAGGTCCGGTGAGCCGGCCAGTTTGCGGATGGTTTTTAGGCGGTTTTCTATCTGCCTCAGCGAATGCGGGCTGGTTCCGCTTATTCCGCGTCAGTTACACTATGTCGGCGATTGCTGCGCAAACAAGTTCTCCCTTGTAGGGGGGGGGGGGGGGGTCGACCGGGGGCCGAACCGCACAATAACCCTGGGTTCGGTGTGGGGCGGCGGAGGGGTGAAGTGGACTGCGGTAGCCGTCGTGGCGTTGCGGACCACTACGGCTGCGGAGGGGACCGAGCCTCTCCGTCGTTTCTGCGTCCCCGGTCAACATGCATACATATGTGTAGACATTGTTAACGAAAGTAGCTGAAGGATTAGGTATTAGTTTTTCCATGAGCTGATTTTGCTTGTTCAGTTACTGAAATTCCGCTGCAGTTGCTAATAAGTATCTTACTAAGTCCACGATCATTTTGCGACCTTCAAACGGACCTCAAAATGATCTAATGTAAAGGCCAATGCCGCCATGGACTTAACAGAAGTATTACTAGCATCTGCTATGGCATCACATTAATTGATGGCTTCGTATTCCACATAAGAATCGAAACTCGACCATTTTGTATCGTGAGCAATGTTATAACCAACTGAGCTATCTGTGACGACTACTTGTCGTGACTCGAATCTTCAGTAAGACTGATCTTCCAAAATCCATAGTATTCCTCTTGCTTAGTTTGCCGTACTTGCACTCCTGAGATTGTCCAGTCAGCGTCCAGCCTCAGCTTAGCAAACAATCACCATGTCTTGGATGATGTGCTCTTGTACGCCAGTACAGCATTGTTCTAGATGAAAGAAAGTTCACCTATCTACATGTATACTGGGTGTCTATGTGATGAGGCAATTTTTAATCGACAAAAGAGATGTATTGTTTTGAGATAGGGTACCCTCGTCCCAAATCACATAGTCGACATTTATAAGCGAAAACGAGAAGTTGTAAAATTTGCTATTGATTTGCGGACTATGACAAAAACTTAACTAGATCAATTTTTTCAGTTACTTTATTTATCACCACAACTGGCACAAGGTGCTACATTCTTAATTATACAATGCCGCACCTGTTCGAGCACCCCATTGTTAGCCGCGCGGGATTAGCCGAGCGGTCTTGGGCGCTGCAGTCATGGACTGCGCGGCTGGTCCCGGCGGAGGTTCGAGTCCTCCCTCGGGCATGGGTGTGTGTGTTTGTCCTTAGGATAATTTAGGTTAAGTAGTGTGTAAGCTTAGGGACTGATGACCTTAGCAGTTAAGTCCCATAGGATTTCACACACATTTGAACATTTTTTTTAACCTCATTGTTAGTAATGTCTCTTACTGCGGTCTATTGTAACACTTAGCTAAGGGCTCCAACATTCTTTAGTAAAGTACTGTACTACTGTTGTCACGGATCTCTCCACTATGCTGGACAGCAATGGCCCAGGAAGGAAGAGTTGTTGGCAGCATACTGTCTTAAGTTTCGACAGCTGCCTCGTACACAAATCTTAAATATCACCCTACAAGAGGAAATCTAAAGGAGTTATATAAGGAAAACAAACTGGTAACGAGACAGGATCTGTACTTCCTATCCATCTTCCTCAAAACGCCTAATTGTCTGAAGTAGCTGTTTACGAACAAGATGCGCAAAGTGAGCTCTGACACAAACCCTCACATCAGCACTCACATCATCATTGTACACATCACCAAACTTCACAGAATTAGTGGAAGTACATCGCATTTTGACTACACTACAACGCTAGCAAACAATTAAATAGTATAACAGCTTATTACAAAGTACACAGTTTGCTTCGCAGGTGATACTATTCCACTGATAGTATTATACCACAATACGTCTAGCTCCATAACTTTCAGTCCAGACGTTTCGAGGTAAGCAATTCGGTATCTGAAATTGAGACAGTTCCCCTTCTCCATCACATCTGAAAATTTGTATCATTAAGGCCACGACTTTTGTATATGTTAATCTCTATCTTTGTGCAAAGTGGTTTCACTCCACCTGCCTCCTTCTATCCTTTGTTTAAGAAGAGGGGGAAGGTGGGGGTGGTCGTCAATCTCCTGATTGCTTTGATTTGCCCCCCCCCCCCTGAATTCCTCTTCCGTGCCAACTTGATTCATGTCCGAATAACACTATCACAATACGTACTCAATTTCGAGGGCGTGTTGAAAAATGATGTCTCCGAATTTTTCATGTCAAAACTCTCAAGTATTTTAAAATAAAACTAACGCTATTAACATTCTACATCTTATTTTTCATGCCTACATATTTGAAGACCTATGCCACTAGAGAGCTGTGACTGGTAGCATGAAACTTGACGGTGTGTGAAGTTACTATCGGTGCGTGATAAACTGCGTGCTGTAATCCGGTTTCAAATTCAAAGAGTTCATCAACGCGTGGATCACTTCCTCCTGTCATCTCTCCTGTGCCACACCACACACGAGAGCTGCGATATCTGCAACAATTCACTCTGAACGGTCACCCTCTATACAGTACCCACTTGGCCCATTCGATTTACGTCTATTCCCAGAACTTAAAGAACACCTTCGAGGACTTCACTTTGATGGTGACGAAGCGGCGAAAGCAGAGGTGACGTTGTGGATCACTAAACAAAGTCAAATATTCTACAGTGACGGTGTCGACAAGCTGGTCTCTCGTTGGGAGAAATGTGTTCGTCGCCAGGGTGACTATGCTGACAAATAAATACGTAGATAATAAGAATAAAGATGTAGAATATTAATAACGTTTGTTCTACTTAAAAATATTAAGATTTTTCACATTAAAAAAATTGGAGGCTTTACTATCCAGCACGCCCTCATGCTTCTTGGAGACGTTCCAAACGTGTCTTCCCTTACGGTTTATATTCTCCACAGCTGCCTATAGCAATATGGAAGTTGTTCCCTGAAGTCTCAGTAACATGCCCTTTCATTTTATCCCTTCTTCTTGTCCTGTATTCTGTACGTTCCTCGCGTCCCCGATCCTGCGGGGTATATCGTCATTCCTTCTGTACCACCACATCTAGACACTTAGATTGTCATCTACTTCGGTTTTCCTACAGTCATTGATTAACCTCAGTAAAAAGCTTTTCTTCAACCGTACATTCTTAAGAAATTTCTTCCTCAAATTAAAGTCAATGTTAAATTTTACAGGATTTCTTTTGGCCAGGAATGCTCTCTTTCCACGTGGTAGTCTTTGTCTGTGTAGTCTACGTCCTTATTGTCTCTTCCGTTATATATTATTTTTTTGCGAGGCAGTACAATTTCTTAACATAGTCTATTTCGTGGTCAGCAATTTTGATATTAAACTGATCGTTATTCTCATTGCTGCTACTTTTCATTACTTACGTCATTTTTTGGATTCCTCTAAATCGATAAGGTGTGTACATTACACTGTTCGTTCCGTTCAGCAGCTCCTGTAATTCTTCTTCACTTTCATTGAGATCGACAATGTCATCAGGGAATCTTATCATTGACATCCTTTCAACCTGACTCTTAGTCCCTCTCTGGAACCTTCCTTTTATTACTTTATTACTCCTTCGATGTATAGATTGAATATTAGGAGCGAAAGACGACATACTTGTCTTATAGTTTTTCCTATACCAGTACTTCGTTATTGGTCTTCCACTCTTATTGTTCTCTCTTGGCTCTTATACAAATTAAGTACTACTCCCAACATTTTCTACGGCCTACACATACATTCTTGAGAATTTTGGTATGGCATATTTTATACTGTAAAACGCTTCTTCTAGACAGACAGATTCTAGGAACGTGTCTCGATTTTTCCTTAGGTCTTGTTGCTACTACTAAGCACGACATTAGAACTGCCTCTCTGTTGCCTTTAAATTCCATAATGTCAAACTAATCGCCTAGTAGATCCTCGGTTTTCTTTGCTATTCTTCGATACATTACTCTAATCATTAGCCTGGGTGAATGAGCTGTTAACGCTGATTGTAAGTTAGTTCTCGGAATTATGTGCCCTTGCTGTCATCTCAGTTGTGTGGATGTTAACTCACCGAACGTCAAATGGCCTGTGTACAGACTTACAGATTCTACAAACTAAGCTGAATAGTAGTTTTGTGGCCAGTTCAACCAAAGGCTTCAGAAATTCTGTACAAATGTTATTTATCCCATCGCGGGCAGATAACTAGCAAGGAACTCAGAAACGTTGCTTTCATAAGGCTACATAGAACAGTACCTCAAAATGGTTCAAATGGCTCTGAGCACTATGGGACTTAACTTCTGAGGTCATCAGTCCCCTAGAACTTAGAACTACTTAAACCTAACTAACCTAAGGATATCGCACACACCCATGCCCGAAGCAGGATCCGAACCTGCGACCGTAGCGGTCGCGCGGTTCCAGACTGTAGCGCCTAGAACCGCTCGGCCACACCGGACGGCATAAAACAGTAGCGATGTATTGAATAATATTATTGAGTCACTGATACAAGGTCTCTTGGCCTGATTGTATGAATACTGGCGCGATGCTGCCACGTAGCTTTAGCTTTCCTCAGCTGAAATCAGGCAGCAGGATGGAGTCTAGAAGTGTATGGGCACGTAATCAGTGCTCAGCCTGTTAGAGCGGCCAATGGACCCGTCTGATGACAATCGCCGGATCGGATCATTTACTCGCCGAGCCGCGGGTAATTCCGCGCAGTTTGTTATGCGCGGCACAAAGCGGCCAGCGTGACACGGCTGCACACGCGCGTGCGTGCACGCACAAAGGGCGGCCCGCGGTCGAGGGCGGAGGGCTCGTTTGTCCCTCTCCGAGAGCTCTCGCCGGGATTCACCATCCGACGCACAGCTCTGTGTCGTGAACACACGCTGCCGCGCCCCAGCCCTGCTCTGTCCTAACGATAACTCACTGATAGATGGCAGTCAATCCGTCTTTCACATAAGTTAGCTGCTCTTATAACTAAGTGGCTTCATCGCGTTCGGCACAGTGTCTTGTCTGTGCCGCTATTGTCTCAAATTTTTCTCAAGCCAGGAAGGAAGACCACTACGGGAACCGAAGTTGTGCTATATTCTCCTTTTTATTGGAACTGATATTAATGACACTATGAATTTGGTTTACCTTTGCCACAGAGCCCTGGAAACTTCCAACTTTCAAAGCTGGCCTTGGGTGCCACTCAGGCGGCGGGTCGAGGCGTTGCCTCATCTGGGTTTCGTAGCCGGGGGTGCGGTTGGCTCCCTTACAAGGTGTCCGTACGAAATTCACTTCATCGTTCTCGTTCACATTAATAGCTGTGTGTAGGGAACAACTAGGACTTCAACATACATAAACATGCAGAGACAACACTCAACTGTTTTAGGGAAAACAAGTTTGAAAATTTTAGGCGTTCTTGTACACTGAAGTAACAAAAGGTCATGGGAAAACCATATGCACATACACGGTGGTTCACTGATCGTGACCGATCCAAATATCTCACGAAATAAGCATCAAAAGAAAAAACTGCAAAAAACGAAACTTGTCTAGCTTGAAGGGGGAAACCAGATGGCGCTATGGTTGACCCGCTAGATGGCGCTGCCATAGGTCAAACGGATATCAACTGCGTTTTATTATAATAAATGAAACGCACCAGTTTGCTTTTGTTCTACAATATTATTTTTATTGCTAACCGGTTATCGGCTTACAAGGCCATCTTCAGACATTTACTGAGTGTTATCACCAAAGAAGTTAAATGTTAGCAGACAACATTGGAAGAGAAGTAACACATCTAGAGTGAAGTAGAAACATACAGTGAGTAACATCTTTGCAATGAAATAGTAAAAACTGAACAGTACATAAATAACAATGGAGTTGACAGGAAAAATTTTAGCACAAAGTAGGAATAGCATGCCTACATAACAGTTTCTATTAATAAACAAAACTAATGAAATAAGATAAAATTAGTACTAGACACGGCTGCATCAAAAGGTATGAAACATGGAGATTGATACACAAACAATTAAAAAAGAAGAGACAGTTGTCAATGTAAATACAGAGTACACGAGGAACTTAAACAATATCAATAAGATAAACAGAAATTAGTAAATGCAGGAAAATTGAGGTGTTTGAGGGAACCTACAGTTTGAGAGTGTGGTGGTACTGCATTTTAACATTAACACTACAATCAAAGCAGTGGCTGTATACCAGTTTACATTAAATAAATGAGCAAAGTAAAATATGAACAATATTTGATGGGACAACTACAAGGGGAGTTAAACATGGACAGTAATACAAGTACGAGTTAAAAGCAAACCCTTAACTATTGAAACTACAGCATATGTGGAATACAAAGACAACTGCAACAAATAAAACAACTTAATGACTACAGGAAAATGGGAATATGTAGGAAGAGAGAGTGTGGGAAGTAATGAACGGCAAAGATGATTATATGAAGTTTAGGAGAGGGGAAGTGTTGAGTTGTGTCTGGTCATTTAGGATGAGATCTGGACTGTGAGCAAGATGTTTGTTAATTTCCAGGGCTTCCAGCAGGTTTAGTTTTTGGCCTTTGTTTGCTAAGTGTATTACATGGGACACTGGCTGGTAGTTGTGACCCTCACTCAGTACATGCTCAGCAAATGCAGAGTCTGAATTCTGCAACCTCCAGCTGCGTTCATGTTCAGCCAGCCTAGTTGATATGTCTCTGCCTGACTGACCAATGTAAAATTTGTCACAATCAGAACAGGTGATTTTGTATACCCCACTGTTGGCTAATAACTGGATCTTGTCTTTGCTATTAAAAACACACTGGGCTGTAGTGTTCCTGACACAGTTGGAAACCCTATACTTGCAGGATTTCAGTGCTTTGGCTACAGTCTGTGATACCTGACCTAGAAATGGTAGAGTACACCATTTTTTTTGCAGACAGTGGATGGGGAAGCAGGTGGGGCATAGAGGAGGGGTATAATTTTCTGTTTTTGTTTCCTGTGCAAGATGTGGTCAATAAGAACTGGATTGTAGCCATTGGCTGAGGCAATAAATTTTATTGTATCTAACTCTGCTTTAAAATCATCTCTGGACATGGGGATAGATATGAGACGGTGTACCATTGAGTGGAAAGCTGCCTGTTTGTGAGCTATGGGGTGTTGTGAGCAATAAAAATAATATTGTAGAACAAAAGCAAACTGGTGCTTTTCATTTATTATTATAATGTTGTTCTACCAAGAACCGACGGAAGATTCTGTTAATATGCGTTTTATTAAATAGGAACCCACATTTTTATTACATATTCGTGTAGTACTTAAAGAAATATGAATGTTTTAGTTGGATCACTTTTTTCGCTTTGTGATAGATGGTGCTGTAACAGTCACAAACATATGGCTCACAATTTTAGACGAACAGGTGGTAACAGGTAGGTGTTTTAAATTAAAACACAGAACGGAAGTACGTTTGAACATTTTATTTCGGTTGTTCCAATGCGATACATGTACCTTTGTGAACTTATCATTTCTGAGAAAGCATGCTGTTACAGCGTGATTACCTGTAAACACCACATTAATGCAATAAATGCTCAAAATGATGTCCGTCAACCTCAATGCATTTGGCAATACGTGTAACGACATTCCTCTCAGCAGGGAGTTGTTCGCCTTCCGTAATGTTCGCACATGCATTGTCAATGCGCTGACGCATGTTGTCAGGCGTTGTCGATGGATCACGACAGCAAATATCCTTCAACTTTCCCCACAGAAAGAAATCCGGGGACGTCAGATCCGGTGAATGTGCGGGCCATGATATGGTGATTCGACGATCAATCCACCTGTCATGAAATATGCTATTCAACACCGCTTCAACCGCACGCGAGCTATGTGCCGGACATCCATCATGTTGGAAGTACATCGCCATTCTGTCATGCAGTGAAACATCTTGTAGTAACATCGGTAGAACATTACGTAGGAAATCAGCATACATTGCACCATTTAGATTGCGATCGATAAAATGGGGGCCAATTATCCATCCTCCCATAATGCCGCACCATACATTAACCCGCCAAGATCGCCGATGTTTCGCTTGTCGCAGCCATCGTGGATTTTCCATTGCCCAATAGTGCATATTATGCCGGTTTACGTTACCGCTGTTGGTGAATGACGCTTCGTCGCTAAACAGAACGCGTGCAAAAAATCTGTCATCGTCCCGTAATTTCTCTTGTGCCCAATGGCAGAACTGTACACGACGTTCAAAGTCGTCGCCATGCAATTCCTGGTGCCTAGAAATATGGTACGGATGCAATCGATGTTCATGTAGCATTCTCAACACTGACGTTTTTGAGATTCCAGATTCTGGCGAAATTTGTCTGCTACTGATGTGCGGATTAGCCGCGACAGCAGCTAAAACACCTACTTGGGCATCATCTTTTTTTGCAGGTGGTGGTTGATGTTTCACATGTGGCTGAACACTTCCTGTTTCCTTAAATAACGTAACTCCCCGGCTAACGGTCCGGATACTTGGATGGTGTCGTCCAGGATACCGAGCAGCATACATAGCACACGCCCGTTGGGCATTTTGATCACAATAGCCATACATCAACACGGTATCGACCTTTTCCGCAATTGGTAAGCAGCCCAGTTTAACACGGGTAATGCATCACGAAGCAAAAACCATCCGCAATGGCGGAATGTTACGTGATACCACGTACTTACACGTATGTGACTATTACAGCGCCTTCTATCTCAAAGCGAAAAAAGTGGTCCAACTGAAACATTCATATTTCTTTACGTACTACACGAATATGTAATAAAAATGGGGGTTTCTATTTAAAAAAAAAAGCAGTTGATATCCGTTTGAACTATGGTAGCGCCATCTAGCGGGCCAATCAGCGCCATCTGGTTTCCCCCTTCATTCTAGACGAGTTTCGTTCTTTGTAGTTTTTTCGTTTGATGCTTATTTCGTGAGATATTTGGCCCGGTCACTATCAATGGACCACACTATATGGAGATGGTGGTAGCATTGTGTACACAACGTATAAAATGGCAGTTCTTTGGCGGTGATCTCATTTGTAGTCAGGTTATTCATGCGCCAAACGTTCCGCAGCGATTATAGCCACGTGACGGGAATTAACAGAGTTTGAACGCGGAATGTTAGTTGGAGCTAGACGCATTGCATATTCCGTTTTGTAAATCGTTAGGGAATTCAATACTGCGCGAGCTAAAGTGTCAAGAGTGTGCCGATAATACCAAATTTCAGGCATTACGTCCCACCACGGGCAGCACTGTGGCCGACTGTTTTCACTTAACAACCGAGAGCAGCGGCATTTTCTTAGGGTTATCAGTGCTAACAGACATGCAACACTGGGTGAAATAACCGCAGAAATCAATGTTGGACGTACGACAAACGCATCCGTTGGAATAGTGCTGCGAAATTTTACGAATAGGCTACGACAGCAGACGGCCAAACCAAGTGCCTTTGCTAACAGCACGACATCGGCTGCAGCGCCTCTCACGGGCTCGTGACGTGTCGTTTGGACGCTAGACGACTGGAAAACCGCGGCCTGGTCAGGAGACTTCCTACACTCCTGGAAATTGAAATAAGAACACCGTGAATTCATTGTCCCAGGAAGGGGAAACTTTATTGACACATTCCTGGGGTCAGATACATCACATGATCACACTGACAGAACCACAGGCACATAGACACAGGCAACAGAGCATGCACAATGTCGGCACTAGTACAGTGTATATCCACCTTTCGCAGCAATGCAGGCTGCTATTCCCCATGGAGACGATCGTAGAGATGCTGGATGTAGTCCTGTGGAACGGCTTGCCATGCCGTTTCCACCTGGCGCCTCAGTTGGACCAGCGTTCGTGCTGGACGGGCAGACCGCGTGAGACGACGCTTCATCCAGTCCCAAACATGCTCAATGGGGGACAGATCCGGAGATCTTGCTGGCCAGGGTAGTTGACTTACACCTTCTAGAGCACGTTGGGTGGCACGGGATACATGCGGACGTGCATTGTCCTGTTGGAACAGCAAGTTCCCTTGCCGTTCTAGGAATGGTAGAACGATGAGTTCGATGACGGTTTGGATGTACCGTGCACTATTCAGTGTCCCCTCGACGATCACCAGTGGTGTACGGCCAGTGTAGGAGATCGCTCCCCACACCATGATGGCGGGTGTTGGCCCTGTGTGCCTCGGTCGTATGCAGTCCTGATTGTGGCGCTCACCTGCACGGCGCCAAACACGCATACGACCATCATTGGTACCAAGGCAGAAGCGACTCTCATCGCTGAAGACGACACGTCTCCATTCGTCCCTCCATTCACGCCTGTCGCGACACCACTGGAGGCGGGCTGCACGATGTTGGGGCGTGAGCGGAAGACGGCCTAACGGTGTGCGGGACCGTAGCCCAGCTTCATGGAGACAGTTGCGAATGGTCCTCGCCGATACCCCAGGAGCAACAGTGTCCCTAATTTGCTGGGAAGTGGCGGTGCGGTCCCCTACGGCACTGCATAGGATCCTACGGTCTTGGCGTGTATCCGTGCGTCGCTGCGGTCCGGTCCCAGGTCGACGGGCACGTGCACCTTCCGCCGACCACTGGCGACAACATCGATGTACTGTGGAGACCTCACGCCCCACGTGTTGAGCAATTCGGCGGTACGTCCACCCGGCCTCCCGCATGCGCACTATACGCCCTCGCTCAAAGTCCGTCAACTGCACATACGGTTCACGTCCACGCTGTCGCGGCATGCTACCAGTGTTAAAGACTGCGATGGAGCTCCGTATGCCACGGCAAACTGGCTGACACTGACGGCGGTGGTGCACAAATGCTGCGCAGCTAGCGCCATTCGACGGCCAACACCGCGGTTCCTGGTGTGTCCGCTGTGCCGTGCGTGTGATCATTGCTTGTACAGCCCTCTCGCAGTGTCCGGAGCAAGTATGGTGGGTCTGACACACCGGTGTCAATGTGTTCTTTTTTCCATTTCCAGGAGTGTATTTCAATTGATAAGAGCTGATGGTTGATTTCGAGGATGGCTCAAACCGCAGAAAGCGATAGACTCAATTTGTAAACACGGCACTGTGCAAGCTGGCGGTAACTCCACCCACACTTGGTCCTCTGTTCCAACTGAACCGACAATTGATTAGGAATGGCTACAAAAAGTTATATCATAACACCTTCATCCGCCTAAATTTCCACTTGATATTATATTTGAGCAACCAGCTTCAGCGCTACATTACGCCATCTTCAGGCCACGTGACCGCCATGTAGGTCTTATCCGACCTCTGATCCAGGATTCAGTGACTGGTATCCGTAGATTTCGTTTTAACACAGAGATCTCTTTGATCACCACTTGCGTAATGTAGCGCTGAAACTGGTTGCTGAAATTAAATAACAACCGGAAATATAGCGGAAGAAGATTTCCTGATTCGACATTTTGTACTGAACAGCCGAGGTCCTGCAACCATCTGTACAGAAATGGACTTACAGAGGAAATGGATATATTCGGCTATTTAGATACCTTCAGCAGCCATTCATGGACTTCAAGTTCCCAGACAAAGATAGAATTTTTATGAATGACAGTGCACCATTTCACCGGGCCACAATTGTTCACGATTGATTTGAGGACCATTCTGGACAGTTCGAGTGGAGATTTGTACGCCCAGACCTCCCGATATGGATGCCATCGAACATTTGTGCATAAAATCCTGCAGTGGCAACGCTTCCGCAATTACGGACGTTTATAGGGGCAGCACACCTCAATATTTGTGCAATGGACTTGCAACGACTTGTTGAGTCCGTGATACGTCGAGTTGCTGCTCGACGCCGTGCAAGAGGTGGTCCGCCACGATATTAGGAGGTGTCCCATGACTTTTGTCATCTCAGTGTACACCTCACGTGGTCGTTAGCATTCAAGGAATCCGCGGCTGAGAGAGTAAGTGGTCAGTTTCATAACCGCAAGGTCTCCGGAACGAATCTCGCTTTCGGTCCTTTCCTTTTTCATTTTGCGTAATTCTAACAATGGATATGCGTGGTACGCGAAGAAATTGTGGGAAGACGGAGAATTGCTCACGAATGTAAACCAAGTTTGTTTTGCAATAGACACAATCAAAAGACTGTACCCATGCAAAACGCAGCTTTCATTATATGTGCTTTATGTCGCAATAGTCATATTGTAGGTGTTTCTATGATCAGTATCACTCGGATTCGAACAGCACTCCACAGGTTACACATTATATTCACAAATGTAGGTAAAATAATACAAATAGAATGGCTACACTGATTTGATGGAAACTTCTTCTGTATCCTGTTTTTATACCCAATCTCCTCACAAAAGCTTCTGTCTCCCTTTTCCGGATAAAGGCTATGAAAACAATATATGAATCGTTAAATATTGAGAATTTGCAATGTCATAATAAATCTTTTATTAGAATAATCTGGAAATCAAGAAAGGATGTACCCGCAGCGAGTTCAGTGCGTAAATGGTTCAAATGGCTCTGAGCACTATGGGACTCAAGTGCTGTGGTCAGAAGTCCCCTAGAACTTAGAACTACTTAAACCTAACTAACCTAAGGACATCACACACATCCATGCCCGAGGCAGGATTCGAACCCGCGACCGTAGCGGTCGCGCAGTTCCGAACTGTAGCGCCTAGAACCGCTTGGCCACTCAATGCGTAAATCTCACTAACTAAATGCTTACTCGTTCGGCTTCGAACACCTTGATTAATAGTGTTTATAGAAAGTAAGTAAGGACGCCTAAAATTACTAGACTCAATTTTCCTCAAAACGATTGAGGGTTGCATATCCAGTTTACATATGCTGAAGTAATAGTCGAGCCCTGCACAACATACCAGTATGAATCAATCCATTGAAGGGACATTAGTACGGTCCCCGTGTTAGAGCCAAGTGCGAGGGACGCCTTCCTTCAAATTACTAATGGCTGACGTTGAACCGATGAAAAATCGTTCAGAATGAGTAAACATGGGTCATCTCTCCAGACTTCTGATTGGGGGAGATGTCTGACAGGACTAAAGAATTCGTCTTGTTGATTGGTTAGTTCGCCTCTGCCAGGTTTTATTTGGTCTCTGTGTTCGGAGATGAGGCAAGTTAATTTTGGGGAAGAGTTAATAGGTCGCGGAAGAGTCGAGTCGCAGGCGAGTCGCGGTGCTGGTAAGTAAGATGTGTTACTTCTGTGTCCACTAAAATGGTGATTTTGCATGGGAATTCGTTCGGAGTTTTCGAGTAATGAACTTTGCGTTACTTAGTTACACTCTAAGACAAAAACGACGACTACGACGGAATTTGCGAATGGGACGGAAATCGGCTGATGTACTGTATATGTGCAAGCAAACAAATGATAACAATTTAAATAAAACCGATTTATTCAGGAAAAAGAGTTTCACGCAGGTGCTTCAACAAGAGTTTCAAGTCAATAACGCGTTTGTTCAGCTCTGGCCATTATGCAAGCAATTATTCTGCTTGACATTGATTAGTAGAGTTACTGGATGTTTCCCGTAAGGATTTTGTGACAAATCCTGTCCAACTGGTGAGTTAGATCGTCAAAATCCCTAGTGGTTGGAGGCCCCTACTCATAATGCTTCAAACGTTCTCTTTTGAGGAGAGATCTGGCGACCTCACTGGCAGAGGTATGGTTTGGAAAGCACGAAGAGAAACAGTAGAAAATCTCTCCATATGCGGATGCGATATCTTGCTGAAATATAAGCCCAGGATGGCTTGCCATGAAGTTCATCAAAATGGGGCTTAGAATATGGTCCACTCACCGTTGTGCTGTAAGGGTACTGCGGATGACAACCAAAGGGGGGGGGGGGGTGCTGTGAAAAGAAATGGCATCCCTGACCATCCCTCCTACTTGTCTGGCCGAATGGAGGGGTTCAGTCCGGTTGGTACCCTAACACAGTCCGGGGCGTCTGCAGAAACCTGTTCGCTAGTCAGAGGGGCTCAATTCCAAGAGAGGCTCGTCACTAAAGACAATTCTCCTAACGTCAATGAGCATCAAGGCCGAAGAAGCGTCTGCCACACTTTCTATAACAGTGGAAGATATCGCCGATCTGGGGAAGGAGTAGGAACCATATACTGAGTTGGAAACGCTGAGATAGTGACGTTAATATCTGATGACTGATCCATCTTACTGGACTAATAAGCACGTAGACATTTCTTCGAGACAGTGTGTCAATACCTAAGCACATTATCAAGCCCTGTCACCAAAGTGTCAGCCTGAAATACTGTAGCGAAAGATTCAGCTGGTGAGGTGAATGGAAGGAATTGCTACTCAGCAATAAGAGCAGATTAGAGGATTATATCAATTGCTGGGTTATATTAAATGTTGGTTTAAATGTTGGCGTCAACCAGAAGACCGCTGTGTGATGGATTGTGCCAGGCCGTAACAGAGAGCGATTTATCACATACACTCACCAAATTTTGCAAGCATTAAATAACAAAACCAGCTGGTATTTTCTGCGATCTGTCTAAGGCATTCCACAGAGTAAATCACAATATTCTCCTGGTAAAACTGAGGTTTTATGGGACTGATGGTATAGCCAACCAATAGGTAACGTCATATCTAACCCTAAGTAATCAGAAAGTTGTACTAAATAATTCAACAAATTTAATCGGCGGAAATATTTAGAACTGTGGAGAAATTACGAATGAGATTGCCAAAAGCTCAATTTTAGGACTGCTCTTGTCCCTCATGTAAATAAACGATCTTCCATCTAATAGACGACTTAGATCTTTTTGTGGATGCCACTAGTATTGTAATCAATACCAGCATACATACAGCATATAGAAGAAACGGTCAATAATGTTCTCAAAAGTATCGTTGGTCTGTAGCAAATGGTCTCACTCTCGTTTTCAGAAATTAACAAAATACTCTGTTCTGCACATCTAGAGATACTACATCAGCAATAAGTGTAAAACATGGTAAAGAAAATTCCATGTCCATAGGACACTCAACTATGGATGTAGAAACGAAAGTGTAAAGACATATCTCGTCGTTTTCAGAGTGTTTGCTGAAAGAAGCTATTGAAATTCGAATATCCGATGGGCTGATCTTTAGAGACAGCGGCTAGACCCTAATAAAAGCCTGGGATCCGGCGCTCTGCCGGCTAAAACCTCAGCATCGACCGAGAGCTACTTCTGCGCCCGATGGCAGGTGCAGAAGCACTGAAGGACCGGGGTTCGTGCCCAGCCTTCGACAACGCCATCCACCCATCTCTTCACCCAAAAAGTCATGCGACCAGGTAGCGGAAGGAGTGGGGTCGATCGCAGTACAAAGGAGGCCGGATGTAGAGCGAAGACACTCATTCTGCAGGTATCACTGACTGGGCACACGAGAACAATACAAACAGTAGATTCGCCAGGAAAGCTTAAGATTATTCTTAACATATACGAGCGACATCCACACCAGCCGTTTTAGTAAACAGCCAACAGATTATATCAAGACCTGGCTCATTTGGATACCTCACAGGCTTGAAAGTCAGCTACCTTATGTGAACACAGTGTGTATAATTCGCACATTCTGCCAACAGCAACAGCTATCCTGCCACACATTAGGTAACTGAAAATCGTTTTGCCTGTCTAATTCGACACGTGCCCGTAAATCTGTCTGCAGTTCACATCAAATGAGGTTCGAGCATGACGAACAGTCTGACAGACATATTTTCTTGTGTCGGCGCTTTGTGGTAATAACAGCCGAAAGTGCGTCACACGAGGATAAAATATCGCCAATCTCTTAAATTATCGCCGCTCTATAGAGATTAACAGAATAAAATTGGAGCACAGTCGTAAATTATCGCACAGTGACACGTAATACCCCTTGAGCGCAGAAGCTGGTCCCCTGGCGGCAGTCGGCTGAGATTTAGTGCGGCTGGCGCCAATCGCGGGACCGAAGCCGCGGGGAAGGGTATCGCCAGGGGGTAAAGGGGTGGGGGTAAAGGGGTGGGAGTAGATGTGGGTGCGGGAGCGCTGGAATGGGCAGGGCTGCAGCGCACGGCGTCACGCGACTGCACTCGCTGCCGGGAGTGAACCGTTTTCTGCCATCGCCAGGTCAGAATGGTAGTTTACATCGGGGAACAATAGGTTAGTGCATACGGAAGTTGCCTTCTTTTTCTTCCCGTATTATTTACCCGTTCTGGGACTTTAAGCTTATGTATGCAGACACAATAGCACCTTTCTTAGCAATAACAGGGTGTCCGAAAAGAATTTCCCTGATTACATAAATTGATAACTCAGGCTAGAAGTAAGATACAAATATGAAACTTGTGTCGAATTGTTTATAACTATCAAAGTTTTTTTCTGTTTTAGGTTCGCAGTACGTAAGTAGTGGATGAGGTGCAGTGTCCAAGAACCCAAGTTAACCAATCAGGAGAAGGCACAGTGTGTCCTGTGGTACCATGAGACACGATCACCAACCACAGTGCAGAGACACTTCCAGACAACATTTGGAAGGAATCCGCCTGATGTCAAGGGCATTAAAGCCTGGTATGAGAAGTTCAAGAACACAGGATCGGTTGCTGACCTTCCGAGGTCTGGTCGACCAAGAACCTCAGCAGAGAGGGTGGAAGCTGTAAGGCAGTCTTTTCTGCGAAGTCCGAAGAAATCGGTGCGCAGGGCCTGACGTGAATTACAGATGCCAAAAAGCTCTCTCCATGACATTTTACACAAACGTTTATTGTTTCGTGCATAGAAAGTGCAAATCGTTCAGGCTTTGTTGCCCAATGACAGTACACGTCGATATAACTTTGCGGTCGAAATGCTATCACGTATTGAGGACGCTGATGGTTATCTCAGACGAATTTCCTTTCCAGATGAAGCGACCTTTTTTGTCACTGGAGTAGTGAATCACCATAATGTGGGCATTTGGGGTTCACAACCCCCTGGCGAGGTCATGGAGTGAACCAGAGGCAGTCCAAAGGTGAATGTTTGGTGCGCGCTATTGCAATATGGAATTATCGGGCCATTCTTCTTCGGTGAGGCTACCATCACATCTGCAGTGTATCTGGATATGTTGCAACTGTATACTGTTCCTCAGCTGCTTCAGTATCACCCCGATGTCTTGTTTCGGCGAGACGGTGCACCGCCTCATTAGGATTTGCACGTCCGTGCCTATCTCGATATGACCTTTCCTGGGCGATGGATTGGTCGTGATGGGCCAACGGTTTGGCCTCCACGCTCTCCTCACATAATCCCATTAGACTTCTTTTTATGGGGTTATGTCAAGGACAAAGGTCTACCGAACACGTGTACCAGATCTTAAAACCCTGCGGCAACCGATAACCACAGTCGTCGAAACGATCCCTCCAGTGATGTTGGCTAATGTGTGGCCGGAAATTGAATATCGCCTAGATGTGCTACGTGCTACCAAGGGTGCTAATGTCGAAGTTTACTGATGTGTGAAAAAAACTTTGATAGTTTGTAAACAATTAGACACCAGTTTCATATTTGTATCTTACTTCTAGCCTGAGTTATCAATTAATGTAATCAGGGAAAAACTTTTCGGACACCGTGTACAACCGCTCACTGTCGAAAGGTCTGTTCCTAAACACTAGAATGTAGCACATGTCACACCAATATTCAAAAAGGGAAATAGGAGTAACCCATTGAATTACAGACCCATATCACTGACCTCAATTTGCATTAGGTTTTGGAGCATATACTGTACTCGAACATTACGAGTCACCTTGAAGAAAATGACTTATTGATACATAACCAACACGGATTCAGAAAATATCTTTCTTCTGCAACACAGCTAGCTCCTTATTCCCGAGAAGTAATGAGTTCTGTTAAAAAGGAATCTCAGATCGATTCCATATTTCTAGCTTTCCACAAGGCCTTTGATACCGTTCCTCACAAGCGAATATTAATCAAACTGCGTGCATATGGAGTATCGTCTCAGTTGCGTGACTGGATTCGTGATTTCCACTTAGAGAGGTCACACACAGTTCGTAGTGATAGACGGTAAATCATCGAGTAGAACAGAAGTGATATCTGGCGTTCCGCAAGGTAGTGTCATAGGCCCTCTGCTGTTCCTGATTTATATTAATGATCTAGGTGATAATCTGAGCAGCCGCCTTAGATTGTTTGCAGATAACGCTGTAATTTACCGTCTAGTAAAATCATCAGACGATCAATTCCAATTACAAAGTGACTTAGAGAGAATTTCTGTATGGTGCGAAAAGTGGCAATTAGCACTAAACAATGAAAAGGGTGAGGTCATCCACATGGGTACTAAAAGAAACCCGATAAATTTTTGGTATACGATAAATCGCACAAATGTAAGGGCTGTCAATTCTACTAAATACCTAGGAATTATAATTACGAGCAAATTAAATTGGAAAGACCACATAGATACTATTGTGGCGAAGGCGAAACAGAGACTGCGCTTTGTTGGCAGAACACTTAGAATATGCGACAAACATACTAAAGAGACCGCCTCCATTACACTTGTCCGTCCTCTGCTGGAATATTGCTGCGCGGTATGGGATCCTTACCAGGTGGGATTGACGGAGGACATCGAAAAAGTGCAAAGAAGGGCAGCTCGTTTCATGTTACCACGCAATAGGGGTGAGAGTGTCACTGATATGATACGTGAGTTGGGGTGGCAGTCACTGAAACAAAGGCGGTTTTCCTTGCGGCGAGATCTATTTAATAAATTTCAAGCACCAACTTCCTCTTCCGAAGACGTATATATTTTGTTGACATCCACCTACGTAGGGTGAAATTATCATCATAATAAAATAAGATGAATCAGAGCTCGAATGGAAAGATTTAGGTCTCCCTTTTACACGCGATATTCGAGAGTGGAATGGTAGAGAAGTAGTATGAAAATGGTTCGATGAACCCTCTGCCAGGCACTTAAGTGTGAATTGCAGAGAAACCATGTAGATGTAAATGTAGATGTTAATTATTATACAACCAAAGAAAATGAAACTGCAAACAGAAAGAAAAACAATCTTTTCTTTTTGAGGTTCATAGACGAGAAAAGCCAACGGCGTGGATCGGAGCAACTGCATCGTGCACGGCGGGAATACCGCAGAAGAAGGTTGTGTACCTTCAACTTTGGTCCATATTTATGTTACCAGCGATTCTTGGGATTCTAGAAGGCCACTCGGTCATAACGAATGCCTTCCAGACAAACTGAAATGTTTTGGTGTTTGCTTTCTAGAATGGTAACACGCTATCGGTTATCATTTCGATGACCTAGCATTTGCGCAGATGCATTTTGTGACAGTTTACCGTAGTACTCCGCTCCCAAAAATGCTGACTTCATTTCATGGGGAACGTGACGAAACACATGAGACTTTTTGCAGATGTTTTCTCTGGTAAGTATTCACTAGGTTTTCGCTCGGTACGTATCCACTACCAGCACTTCAGGCTACTGCAGAGTCTTTATTCTTACTGATACAAAATATCGACAGCCATAGCATCTTGTACCATTGTCCGATCCTGATGCGATTCTGAATCATCAGTCTTCTCTTTGGTCTAAGCAGCCCGCGGCGTATTCCTCTCTCGTACCTACTTCTTGATCTCAACGTGCCGCTTACAACCTACATTCTCAACAGTTTGTTGTGTTATCTCAATCTCTCTCTTTTTCCTACGGGTTTTATCCTCTACATCTCCCTTTGATACCATTGAAGTTATTTCCTAATTTCCCATCCTGCCGTTCCTACTTCTTATCAGTGTTTTCCGTATCTTCCCTTCTTCGCCGACTGTGCGGAGAACCTCCTCATATATTCACCCATCTCAACTGCTTCGATTCTCATTTTGTCCGGTTTTTCCACAGTCCATGATTCAGTTTCAAGCAATACTGTGCTTCAAACGTACGTTCTCAGAAATTTCCTCCTGAAATGTAGACCAATGTTTAATACTGGTAGACTTCTCTTTGCCAGTAATGCCATCTTTTTTTACGCTAATCTGTCTTTTATGTGCTGCTTGCTTATTCCGTTATGTGTCGTTTAACTTCCAATGTAGCAAAATTTATTGATTTCGTCTTCTTAGTCAAAAAGTTTGATGTTACGTTTATTGATACTCATTTCTACTATTCCGCGTTACTTCCATCTTGCTACTGGTCACCATCAATTCATATTCCGTACTCATCAGACTGTTCTTTCCACTCATTTGGTCCTGTAATTCTGCTACACTTATGTTAAGGATAGTAATTTCATAAGCTTATCTTGTCATTAATGTCCATTTGCCATTAATTTTAATCCGAGCACATCGTTCTTGGTCTTCCATTCTTATTGCTCCCCCATGATTTTGTACGTGTTGTATATTACCTGTCTTTCCCTATACTTCTATTATTATCAGAATTTAAAAAGTCTTGCACAATTTTACATCGTTGTACGCTGTTTCTACATCAACAAATGCCACGAGGATATATTTTTTTAAGTTCTGGTTCCATTATGAACTGCTTCGTAAGAACTACTTCTCTGGTGCCTCTGTCTTTCCGAAAAAACCGATAGTCATCTAAAAGACTCACCATTCTTCTGTATATTATTCTTTTTCACGGTTTCGAAGCATGGAACGTAAGCTCACTGTGTCTTCGCACTTTTCTGCCCTTGTGCTCTTTCAAAAGTCTGATGGTATGTCTCCAGATCCTCAGACTCTACAGATGAGATTGAATAGTGTCGTTTATTAACCACTTCCCCCAACGATTTCAGAAATTCCGAAGGAATGTTTTGTTTACCTCCCGAATTATTTCACTGCAAGTCTTCAAAAGCTCAGTCTTACACATCGACATTCGTTTATTTTTCTATCATTTCGTCGTCCTCGTAGAGGTCTCCAGTGTACACTTTACACCTGTCAGCTGTCTCCCCTGTGTTTAAGGATCTAATTTCTATTGCACCCTTTGAATGTGAAACCACTTGCTTTTAATTTCACCGATGTTTATTGTGACGTTGCAATATGCTGAATAATTCCTTCCAAAGAATACTATTTTTTTGTTTTCAGCACATTTCCTGCCGCTATTTCTCCTTGGTTTTTCTGCACAACCTATTTATTTCATTTCTAAGTGACTCATGTCACTTTATTCACATCTTTCCCTCTAATTTTTTGTACTTCCTTCTTTTACATATTTGTTGAAGTATTTGTTGTGTTACCAAAGTTTTCTTTGCATTTACCTTCCTTCTCCGTATATTTGCCTTTGCAACTACCGTGATTGTCCTTCTTACAGACGCCCATTCGTCTTCAGCTGAATTGTCTACTACAATATTCATTACCGCAGTCTCTATAGCCTCCGAGAACCTCAATTGGATCTCATCATTCCCCACTACTTCAATATCCCACTCGCTTGCATGCTGATTCTTCTCGACGAGTCTCTTAAACATCATTACTAAACTGTGATCAGTGATAAGAAACTTTCTGGCACACTAAAATATATATCAGCATCACCAACGTGTTGCAAAGGCTCGTGCTATAGCATGCCTCACAATACCAACGGGTAGGTAAATGAAAGCCGGTCCTCGTCTGCTGCGAAACAGGATGAAAAACAAGAGCTCCGCACGGCAGGTGACAGCGCTCTATGGTGCTACTCACTGCGGAATCATCAATGCATGTCTTCTGGTATCAATGTCGTTGCCTTTGGTAGTTCAATTTTAACAAAATAAAAAAAGTTCATGTTTGAACTTCTTCTGTCATGGATAGTCCTGCTGTGGCCTGGGTTATGGAACGTGTTACAGAGAAAATTTGAGAAGTATTGCTGACAACAGGAGTTGCGTATGATGGCACAGAGTAGTTCCTTTAAGTAGTGCCAAAATACACTCCTGGAAATGGAAAAAAGAACACATTGACACCGGTGTGTCAGACCCACCATACTTGCTCCGGACACTGCGTGAGGGCTGTACAAGCAATGATCACACGCACGGCACAGCGGACACACCAGGAACCGCGGTGTTGGCCGTCGAATGGCGCTAGCTGCGCAGCACTTGTGCACAGGCGCCGTCAGTGTCAGCCAGTTTGCCGTGGCATACGGAGCTCCATCGCAGTCTTTAACACTGGTAGCATGCCGCGACAGCGTGGACGTGAACCGATGTGCAGTTGACGGTCTTTGAGCGGGGGCGTATAGTGGGCATGCGGGAGGCCGGGTGGACGTACCGCCGAATTGCACAACACGTGGGGCGTGAGGTCTCCACAGTACATAGATGTTGTCGCCAGTGGTCGGCGGAAGGTGCACGTGCCCGTCGACCTGGGACCGGACCGCAGCGACGCACGGATGCACGCCAAGACCGTAGGATCCTACGCAGTGCCGTAGGGGACCGCACCGCCACTTCCCAGCAAATTAGGGACACTGTTGCTCCTGGGGTATCGGCGAGGACCATTCGCAACCGTCTCCATGAAGCTGGGCTACGGTCCCGCACACCGTTAGGCCGTCTTCCGCTCACGCCCCAACATCGTGCAGCCCGCCTCCAGTGGTGTCGCGACAGGCGTGAATGGAGGGACGAATGGAGACGTGTCGTCTTCAGCGATGAGAGTCGCTTCTGCCTTGGTGCCAATGATGGTCGTATGCGTGTTTGGCGCCGTGCAGGTGAGCGCCACAATCAGGACTGCATACAACCGAGGCACACAGGGCCAACACCCGGCATCATGGTGTGGGGAGCGATCTCCTACACTGGCCGTACACCACTGGTGATCGTCGAGGGGACACTGAATAGTGCACGGTACATCCAAACCGTCATCGAACCCATCGTTCTACCATTCCTACGCCGGCAAGGGAACTTGCTGTTCCAACAGGACAATGCACGTCCGCATGTATCCCGTGCCACCCAACGTGCTCTAGAAGGTGTAAGTCAACTACCCTGGCCAGCAAGATCTCCGGATCTGTCCCCCATTGAGCATGTTTGGGACTGGATGAAGCGTCGTCTCACGCGGTCTGCACGTCCAGCACGAACGCTGGTCCAACTGAGGCGCCAGGTGGAAATGGCATGGCAAGCCGTTCCACAGGACTACATCCAGCATCTCTACGATCGTCTCCATGGGAGAATAGCAGCCTGCATTGCTGCGAAAGGTGGATATACACTGTACTAGTGCCGACATTGTGCATGCTCTGTTGCCTGTGTCTATGTGCCTGTGGTTCTGTCAGTGTGATCATGTGATGTATCTGACCCCAGGAATGTGTCAATAAAGTTTCCCCTTCCTGGGACAATGAATTCACGGTGTTCTTATTTCAATTTCCAGGAGTGTATGAGACAAGTAATGGATGGTGTGGCCGTATATGTACGTCACAGAATTCGATTTTGCTTTCGAAAAATACACCCCATCCGGGAAGGGTAAAGACTGTGCAGTTATCCCGGCGGTAGTCAAGCGTTTGAGGAAAGCCAACATCTGACGCACCAAATGCCAAACATGCTTCGCCGATTCAAAGACAGGGAGATGGTCATTCGTATCCATCACTCGACAGGTGACATACAATGGAGAGTTCGGGTGGTGAATTTGATATAGGCGAGACTGGCACGCCCACTTCCCGCTAAGTGTTACGTATCAAGCGGACTGAACGTCCGTATCAAGAGAGACGGCACTCACCGCCTGCCACACAACACGCCATACTATGTGGGGGCGTTATCTTTCAATCATATTCGGTGCCCTGCTTAGTTCTTGTTGTCGTGTATCGCTCTCTCAGGTGCAAGGCATGTGGGTAATAGTGCAGTGTGGGTGTAACTTATTTCAAGGAAGAACTGGCTAATGTTGAAAAAAGGCGCTGGGATGTCCGATAACAGCACCGGTGGAAAGTCATACAGAGAGATGGAGGGAGAGAGAGAGAGAGAGAGAGAGAGAGAGAGAGAAATCGGCACTAAGGCCTCCTGCAGCAGGCTTGTAAGACATGTCGAACAACGTTACCACATCTTCATGTGAGAGCTTATAAGTAAGACCTTCACTTTGTCCTGAGCATGACAAAGACATCAACACCCTCTGCCCCTCTGGAGGGTGAGCTACTCGTCCTGGATCTTAAAAAGCATGCCCATACTAACAAAGGATCCCAAAGCCACCAGCATAAGGCGAAGCAGAGATGGTAGGATCTGAAGTCTCTGCGCAACATAGGGAATGAGCGCTGCCAAATAAAGGTTGGCATATCGCGTCCGTTGCAGACGCTAGGGTCCTAAGACGGTCATTAGTTAGGCCTGCTCTGATCTGGTTTAACAGATGCCTGTAGCTGATGGCTATCATGCGCCCAGGCGAAGCATCATGTCAGTTACTCATGTGGGGCGACGCGCACATCGCACTGCCCCTTATCTATAGAGAGAGCATGTGATTTTTAGACGTTAACACTACTGTCCGATTGCGCGAAAACGTCACCACCCACTCCAAATCAGGCGTCGTCAGTGGCCACAAAGTAGCGTTTCCAAAGCGAAGGCGTATAATGTCGCTGAAAAGGGACAGTCCTGTCTCATCGAGCGCTGGATAAGGATCGGTGGCGTGATGTGGCCGTTGTACAGCGCCCTGGACATCGCGTCATGAAGAAGACGTATCAGTACCTCAACGATGGTGTCCGGGTACCCCACTTGCCGTAGCACAACCGTCGAAACCGCGTGGGTAGCTCTACCAAAGGCCTGGCTGAAGTCGAGGGAGGCCAAGTCCTCAGGCATGTGGCATGTGAAATCATGTGGCGACACCGACAGATTGCAGTGCGGGTGTTGTGGTCACCTCCTAACGATGCATTGCCCTGTGAAACGACATAACGGACCGTCCGCCTGAGACACGCCGCCCGTAGTCGAGTGAATGTCTTACTGTCACTACTGAGAAAGGTCAACGGCCGATAATCACAGATCGCGGACCACCTCGTGGTTTATGTGTGAATACGATCAGTCCTCTACCGAAGGCTCCAGGGAGCTGCGCCATGGTGAACAGTAGATTGCGGCAGATGTCCTTTCAGGATGGCGTCAGAAATTGCTGGAAAGCCCAGTAGAACTCCAGAGGAAGGGCGTCTGATCCCGGTGACTTATAAGCAGTTCCCGTCTGTATCGCTTCAAGCACGTCCATCTCCATTACACCTTCAATTAAATCCGTTACTGCAGGCAGGGGAATCGTGCTAAAAGTGAGCTGAGTGACCTCCGCAATCATCTCTTGTAGACGGCGATGCTTCGAGTTTAGCCTAGCGTGAAAGGCGTACCCTTTATAGCGCTGAGTATTTAGGCGTCGTCCATCGGTCGTTGTGACAATGTGGATCAAAGCCTTTCGCCAGCGTTTTGTTTCTGCAGTGATATGATACATGGACGGTTCCTGCTGAACCACTGTGACTTGACTGTGCGCCTTGACGAACGCCGCTTCAAGATCATTGCGTGTGAGGGTGGCGTTCTGGGCCTTCGCACAATTCGCCATCCTCCGCCGTGCGGGAAAGTGCGTCAATGTGGAACATTCCCGCATAGTGTTGTAACGGAAGTCCCGTGGAATGTCACCTCCTGGGTGACATGTCTCTAGGCAATCAAGTTCTTATGGTGTGCACTTTTGGGGCAGAGTAATCACCACGAAAGGGCAGACTGGTAAGAACCGGCGAGTGCAGGTCACTCCACGTTATTGGACCACAGACCACATTTCGGCAACTCTCGTCCCACTTACAATGGACCACGAGATGTAAATCCGATGTGGCTAGGTGAATGGCTTTTGTAATTTGTAAATCCAGACCGTCCCCATGAACCTGCTCCGATCAATCAACAAGCTGAAGGTTATTCACAATTGCGACAAGTTCTGCACATGGAGAGTGACGTGATAACTGAACCTTGGAGCTTGAGTAGAGTACTTCCCGTAAAGAAAGGCTTGATCACATCTACGAAGATGGTATGTCGTTCACGACACAGACCGGATCCAGACGGCTCACAAATGTTTGAGTCCGACGCCTTGGATCGTAAGAGCCATATCTCTGGCTTCAGGGAGATACACGACGTCTTCGGCAAGTATACCTTCACGCAGAAGACCGCCACTCCACTACCAGACACACGTGAGACACAAGTCGTGTATCCGAATGGTCCTGTGAAATCTTCCACTTGCACCACCTGAAGGAAGGCAATGTCAGTGTCCGCTACAATGATCGTGCCTTGAAGCGTGGCCAGTTTATGGCGTGCACGTGTGTTGTTGATATTAATTGTTTCTAGGCGGTAAGTCTGATCAGTCGCCCCTTTCAATAAGTTGTTCAGTACAGTGTTTGCAGCCGCCAGAGTCGGTGTCATCAAAGCTACCGGTGCAGCGGCGGCAACTGTGAAGCGATGGTGCTCGACGTGGCCGCGGGGCGCTCCACCCTTGGCGCCCATGGAGTGCTCTGGTTCATCTTCGACGTCGTCCGTCCAATAGTGAAGCGTAAAACACGCTAGCCACAACAGAGTGCTGTTAGCAGAGCCCTCGCGATAATGCTCAGCAGCAGAAGGTGTACCGTCGGTGGCAGGTGCATAAACTGTAGTCGCTGCGACATCATGAAGGGAGAGACGGGCTACGGCATTAAGGGGGGGGGGGGGGTAATTCCACCCGACGACTGGGTGGTGGGGTCCTTTGCGTCATCTGATGTCAGGTTCTAGATCATTCCTTCGAAGAAGACAGTCGTCAGATGGGTTACAGCCCCGCTTATTGTGTCTTCTTTGGAACCATTGTCTGCGGACATGTTACTCCGTGTCGGAGTGTGGGTGGCAGTCGTACGACGCTGTCTCCGCAAGGAGGGAGACAGAAGTTGGTGCAACTCCTGATTCAACACCCATCTTCTGAGGAAATTCAGCCTTTGGTTGTGAGTGCTCGCTTCCCTTAGCCAGTTCGGCCGGAGACAACATGGAAGGAGGTCTCTGGTGCGCAGCACTGTCGTCGACCATCGAACGGCAGCCAGGTGTATCTCTTCCGTAACCACCGGATGGGTGAGGGAGAGGGCAGCGGGCGTCTCAGGGGGTGTAACGCCGCCAACCAGTGCCTGAACCACTCTGCGTTGGATACATGCCGATTGGACACGGTCTTCTTGGCTGCAACAGGCACTAATACACAGCTGTCCATCATACATGACGATGGCCCTGCAGCCTCCAATAACTAAATAGGACGGCGCATCCTTTATCATTTAGCTACAATATAGCAGGTCAGCAACTGGAAGCAGTTAATTCCATAAATTATCTGGAAGTAGGCATTAGGAGTGATTTAAAATGGAATGACCATATAAAATTAATCGCCGGTAAAGCAGATGCCAGACTCAGATTCATTGGAATAATCCTAAGGAAATGCAATCCGAAAACAAAGGAACTACACTCCCGGAAATTGAAATAAGAACACCGTGAATTCATTGTCCCAGGAAGGGGAAACTTTATTGACACATTCCTGCGGTCAGATACATGATCACACTGAAAGAACCACAGGCACATAGACACAGGCAACAGAGCATGCACAATGTCGGCACTAGTACAGTGTATATCCACCTTTCGCAGCAATGCAGGCTGCTATTCTCCCATGGAGACGATCGTAGAGATGCTGGATGTAGTCCTGTGGAACGGCTTGCCATGCCATTTCCACCTGGCGCCTCAGTTGGACCAGCGTTCGTGCTGGACGTGCAGACCGCGTGAGACGACGCTTCATCCAGTCCCAAACATGCTCAATGGGGGACAGATCCGGAGATCTTGCTGGCCAGGGTAGTTGACTTACACCTTCTAGAGCACGTTGGGTGGCACGGGATACATGCGGACGTGCATTGTCCTGTTGGAACAACAAGTTCCCTTGCCGGTCTAGGAATGGTAGAACGATGGGTTCGATGACGGTTTGGATGTACCGTGCACTATTCAGTGTCCCCTCGACGATCACCAGTGGTGTACGGCCAGTGTAGGAGATCGCTCCCCACACCATGATGCCGGGTGTTGGCCCTGTGTGCCTCGGTCGTATGCAGTCCTGATTGTGGCGCTCACCTGCACGGCGCCAAACACGCATACGACCATCATTGGCACCAAGGCAGAAGCGACTCTCATCGCTGAAGACGACACGTCTCCATTCGTCCCTCCATTCACGCCTGTCGCGACGCCACTGGAGGCGGGCTGCACGATGTTGGGGCGTGAGCGGAAGACGGCCTAACGGTGTGCGGGACCGTAGCCCAGCTTCATGGAGACGGTTGCGAATGGTCCTCGCCGATACCCCAGGAGCAACAGTGTCCCTAATTTGCTGGGAAGTGGCGGTGCGGTCCCCTACGGCACTGCGTAGGATCCTACGGTCTTGGCGTGCATCCGTGCGTCGCTGCGGTCCGGTCCCAGGTCGACGGGCACGTGCACCTTCCGCCGACCACTGGCGACAACATCGATGTACTGTGGAGACCTCACGCCCCACGTGTTGAGCAATTCGGCGGTACGTCCACCCGGCCTCCCGCATGCCCACTATACGCCCTCGCTCAAAGTCCGTCAACTGCACATACGGTTCACGTCCACGCTGTCGCGGCATGCTACCAGTGTTAAAGACTGCGATGGAGCTCCGTATGCCACGGCAAACTGGCTGACACTGACGGCGGCGGTGCACAAATGCTGCGCAACTAGCGCCATTCGACGGCCAACACCGCGGTTCCTGGTGTGTCCGCTGTGTCGTGTGTGTGATCGTTGCTTGTACAGCCCTCTCGCAGTGTCCGGAGCAAGTATGGTGGGTCTGACACACCGGTGTCAATGTGTTCTTTTTTCCATTTCCAGGAGTGTAGGTTACAGTACACGTGTTCGCCAGCTGCTTGAATACTGCTCACCAGTGTGGGATCCGTACCAGATAGGGTTGATAGAAGAGATAGGGAAGATCCGACGGAGAGCAGCGCGCTTCGTTACAGGATCATTTAGTACTTGCGAAAGCGTTACGGAGATGATAGATAAACTCCAGTGGAAGACTCTGCAAGAGAGACGCTCAGTAGCTCGGTACGGGCTTTTGTTGAAGTTTCGAGAACATACCTTCACCGAGGAGTCAAGCAGTATATTGCTCCCTCCTACGTACATCTCGCGAAGAGACCATGAGGATAAAATCAGAGAGATAAGAGCCCACACAGAGGCATACCGACAATCTTTCTTTCCACGAACAATACGAGACTGGAATAGAAGGGAGAACCGATAGAGGTACTCAAGGTACCCTCCGCCACACACCGTCAGGTGGCTTGCGGAGTATGGAAATAGATGTAGATGTAGAATTCAATCTTTATTTAGCGCACACCGTGCAAGACATGACGTGACTCAAACGTTTGCCAGTTTTCAACCAGGTGGCTTATCAAAGTGTCCTAGGTTTGAACGCTGTCATCAAAACATCTGGCGGGACCTCAAAAGGGAGGTCGAAGACAGAGTGCGGAGGCAAAATCCAGCGTGTTCTGTCGTGAAAGCGCCTTTATGGCCGTCAGAGTGCCTAAATTTGAGATTACTAACTTGTCTGCACACGACCTCTTTACACATCTCCCCATTCATCAGTTTAATAAAAATAACGCTGCCAGTCATTGATAAGTGGAACCCAGTGATGTTATGAGATGCAATATGCAGTTCGTCGCAGATAAAACGTTCAGTTTTGTGTGCCGGAGATCTTGTGTGTTCTGCTTGACAAGAGATATCAATCGTGGGCTGGCCGTACGAGTGTGCCATGACCCTCTCAAAAGACGGACGCGATACACTTGCTTCTGCGAGAGGGTAAACAGGCAACATTCGCGGCCGTGCTGCACGTCAGGCTGGACGCAAATACGACGCCCTCGCCTCACAGCTACCTAAAGGCACAGGCTGAATTACCAAGCACGACTCACTGTCCATCCTCACACCCTTATTGCTGCCAGTACTTGTCTATGAAAAGCAAAGGTCCCGACTTCGAGTCTCAGTCCGGCACACTGTATTAATATGCCAGGAAGTTTCATATTGGCGCACACTCCGCTGCAGAGTGAACATTTCATTCTGGAAACGTCCTCCAGGCTGTGGCCAAGCCACGTCTCCGCGATATTATTTCTTTCAGGAGTCCTGCAAGTTTCGCAGGAGAGTTTCTGTTAAGTTTAGAGGATAGGAGATGAGGTACTGGTGGAAGTAAAGCTGCGAGGACGGGTCGTGAGTCAAGCTTCGGTAGATTAGTCAGCAGAGCACTTGCCCACAGAAGGCGAAGGTTCCGAATTCGAGCCTCAGTCCGACAGACAGTTTTAATCTGCTTTGGAATCTCTGGGCATGATGTAATCCATTGTAATCTTCCCGTGTCTCTAGGCCATTTCCAAGTATACCTCGCCTTCTTGTGTGTATTGTGTGTTCGCTATTACTAGCTGAAATTCTTTTACGGGACTTAATTTGTCTTTCTCCTCTCTCCTTTCTACGCCGAATCCCATATTCTCCATTAACTCTTTCGTCTAATCCTACTCCTACTACGGCCTACTAATACTCCACGAGTATTAAATTAACACCTCCCTGTACGTTATGAACAACCCGTTCAGTATCTTTCTATATATCTGTATATTTTCGTCTTATGGTTGTGATGTAAGCCTGTATGCCTGATCTATTTTTCTTGGCGTTCGTTTGTTATCGATTAGTATGAGCACGACCCTCTCGCTAAACCGCTCCCGCTGTACCAGTTTCTTCTGCTGGAGTCGGCATTGCCATATCTTCCCTCCATTTCACTTCACTTACCCCCACTCATCCTACATTGAGTCTTTGAATGCCCCGTTTCAGATTTCCAAGGTTCCGAACCGCGTTCAAACTTTTGATATCTCCCCTTCACGAAGATCCGAAATGGGGCGTGATCCTAAATCTTTATCCAATGGAGACTACATCATAACCCTTTTTCAGTGACAAGCCAGATGCCATGGGGACACGCTTAATGCACAGTTTGCGTTACTTTCTCATGCAGTTAATCACTACTGATGCTTCCGCTTCATACGAGAGATTCCATACACCCAAACTCGGTCTGCTACTCCACCCTTCTTGACAAGCCCATTGGCCCAACGAGCGTGACAAGTTATATGGGAAGTCCTCGGTCGCCACTGCTTATAATTTACAGATCACTTGATGAGTGGGGCAACCACAGCTTTTGAAATAACCGCAACAGCTCCTGTATGTTATTTATTATTAAAATCGTTGATAGTTTTTATTCAAAACTTAAGCAGTGGCTGCGATGCAACGCGGGATCCAGGACGTTTTGATTAATACTTAGAGAGACTACCCCTCTCCGCAGTCTGAAAGGTTTTATATGAATCCATACGTTCGCTGTTGCGAATACGAACAACTATTAGCTGTATAAGAGAATGGAAATGCCGTGTGGCTAGGGCGTACCGTCGGGTAGACCGTTCGAATGGTGCAAATCTTTCGAGTTGACGCCACTTCGGTGACTTTCGTGTCGATGGGGATGAAATTATGATGATAAGGACAACACAATACCCAGTCCCTGGGCGGAGAAAATCTCCGACCCAGAAGGGAATCGAACCCAGGCCGTTAGGTATGATATTCCGTCGCGCTGACCACTCAGCTACCAGGGACGGTCTATCAGAGAATGACGACAATGAAAATTTGTGCCGAACCGGGATTCAAATCCAGATTTCCCGATTTATGGCAGCGGCCACCTTAATCGCTTCGGCTACCTGTGCACGACTCATGGCCAGACCTAGACTTCCATAAGACGTCGATCCTGCGTCACAACTATATTCAGACACACATTATGTACTCGTAATTCTCTTACAGGGAGAACATTTTAATTGGAAGTCACCGCTTGGTATCGGCGGATATATACGATATTCCATTGTTTGTGTTATTAACAAGAACGATGAAATTTCCCTTCGGATATGGATTCATGTCCGAGGGTACACTGCATCGTTCCTCTTAACAACACAGGCACTGCAATACTGAATAGTGGGTTCATGTCTGGAATTTATCGTCGTGTCCGTTATGTGAAGACTTTGAAATCATGCGCAATACTCCATGGATGCATCAGAGTATCGTGGATTCAATGCAACGGTGTATCGACGCCAGTGTCGAAAGTAAATGAGGACAGTTTGAACATCTCGTGTTCGAATGAGTCGTAACTTCCCCATCGTTCAATACTGTGTGGTTCTTATAATTAACGTAGTATGGAGACTTGTAGAAACTTGACTTTTATCTCGGAAAACAGACATAATTTTTTCGATGGTTAGGAGATTACGATGTAGTATCCTCATATTCCAGTATTCTCACTAATGAAACAAGTAAATTTGAGTTTTAAGAGCAGTTATTAGAACCATTATCTGATTTACGTAATGACCTAAATGTGGACCTTATATAGATGGGGGTGGAAACAACTGACGTCAGTTAAAACCAACAACATAAACTTGGTAACATAGTGACTGTAAATAAAGTATTTCTGAATTCATTTCAAGTAAAATACTTTCATATCTGTTTGTGAGGAATATGTCCCTAACGCTCAGCCGTAGCTGTTGGTTACATCTCGTATTTAATCGTGAAACTGATAAACTTGCCTGATACCGATCTATATTTTTATTTTTATTTTTGGGATACTCATCGATTTTTCAACAAAAACAGAAATATGCAAGTTTGGTAATGTTTGTTATCATAACACGGTAACTGAGGCGTCTAAAGTATTCTGTTATTCAAATTCGCTAAGTTAGCCAGGAACGTATTTTTGTTACTTACAATATTCATCTGTTGCGCGTGAGTCTCCTTGTAGACGTCCACAATCTGCATCAACGCCGAACCTGCAAAGTAAAATAAACAGTATGATTAATAAGGAAAAAATACTGTGCCATTTTATCAAGCGAACCAGATCTACCGCATTAGAAATGATTACACTGTTCCAGTAAATTAAACTGAGAACTAAGAGATCGTGATTTCTTCTCTGCATACGTTCATTACATGTAATTAAGGTACGAATCTTACAGGTGAAAGAAATTTCCATCTCCATTATTTGAGGTACAAAGGGGAGGTGAGTACGTGTTTTCTTCTATAACCGGATGATGTGCCAATGTTAGTTATATCCCAAACGTCACACTTCCGTTACATGGATAAAGCACATGTTGTATCTTTGACTTCCGAAAAGCGTTTGATTCAGTACCACATCAACGCGTATTAATGGAAGAACGATCATATGGGCTATCAAACGAAATTTGTGACTGGACTCAATATGTATTGGGTGGACGCAGCACGTTATCTTGCATGGAGAAGGAAGATTAAAGTTTAACATCCTGTCGACAACGAGGTTTGCATGGAAAGTCATAGACAGATGTAGAAATGGCTATGGACGCGCCCCAGGCAATTGTGTTGTTCACATTATATAATGATGTCTTGGCAGGCAACACTAACAGTAATTTCAGAAATTTCGCGTGTGATGCAGTTGCCTATAATGAACTACTGTCAGCACAAATATTGTCAGATACTGATGAGATACCAGCTTGTTGGAAATATTGTAGTATCGTGGCGCCATTTTTCAACAGGACAGTATTGTTTACACATGGCACGTGTCCCTGCGAAGTGTCTGCGTGATACTGAGGCCCTTAAATGGCCAGAAAAATCCCCAGATGAATCCCCGACCGACTGCGAGTGAGAAACGCTTGGATGTAAACTCCTTCTCAGTGGCAGTATGTAGGTCACCAAGGACCTTTACACCAGTTGTGGGACACTCTTCCTCATCAGAGTATACGTCGACTTTACGACACCCTTCCCAACTGAAACAGTGCTACATCCAGACCAAAGGGCATGTAGCGTCATAAAGATGTCACTGCCAAGTGTTTAGGTAATTTAACTCGATGTTAATCACCGAAACAACGTCATACACCCTCCCAACCTGTGAAATTGCATTTCGAATCGTCATAGCCTACTGTGTGCTTCACTTTTTGTGTCAGGCAGTGTATTTACAAGCCAAGTAGCCAACCCCACATACGTCACTTTATAAGTTCTGGCTGGCTCTGAGCACTATGGGACACAACTGCTGTGGTCATTAGTCCCCAAGAACTTAGAACTACTTAAACCTAACTAACCTAAGGACATCACACACATCCATGCCCGAGGCAGGATTCGAACCTGCGACCGTAGCAGTCGCACGGTTCCGGACTGCGCGCCTAGAACCGCGAGACCACCACGGCCGGCTATAAGTTCTGTCAAGGATATTTTTCCTAATAATGGATCTTCTTCAGTTTTAATACATTTATTTTCCTTTTTAGCTCTATCCAGTTACTGCACTAAATCACCATTTTCAAGGACTGCATTCACTTCCTGACGTTACATCTGCTTCAGATTATCCACCTAGCGGTAAAAATAGTAGTTAGTTTTACGAGAAAAGCATCTATAATAATAGACAAATTGTTATTGCTGGATCCTTCATTTTACCACTGTAAGTTAACCTTCAGTTCTAAAATCTGGAGGTGTGATGACGTGAAACTTTGAAATTCTAAAGATAGCCTAAATTCCGTCGAAATGAAACCATGTGATTCACACGAGGTACTGTGCTTTATTCATAATACCAGGAAGCTAGATAACAATTCGTCAGGGTGACTACAATAGACCAAGCTGCGAGCACTTACCTCGAGCAGTTTCCTATCTCTGCTTGTCTTCGAGCTGAAATCAAAAGCTTCTGTATTCACAGGAATTTACGGTGCTTTTCGAATCGCTAGAACGGTGAATGAATGAAAAATGGTATTCGTGTATCGAAAGATCCTATTACGTCTCAGTCGGTCAAGCCATCAACTAGATATCAAAAAGGTATTGTGGTAGCATCATTTACGTTTTAATAAATGATCTTTAGGTGAACTTAATTGTGTTTGTATACATGATTGCAAATAACCTAATCATTAATATTAAAGGTAAATAAATAAATGAAAAAAGGCATGATAAAGATCTTTGTCGATCTTATAATGTGCGATACATTATAATTCTATCTGGTGGATTCAGTTATTGAATCAATTTATACCCATCAATTTTCTTTCGCAGAATTGAACATGCAACTTTGGAATATAATTTTTCCCAAGGATTAACTTCTTCTTAGATTACGAGAATGTCAGATTCATTTACGACCGTTACCCCCATATAGGACTAGTAGCACATACGAGGGTTGGAACTTTTTAATAGTGGCAACTATTTATTTACAGCTCACACGAAATAGATACGTGTTTCAAAGATTTACTGAGATTTAAAGTAGTCACCTGCATTGTGTATAACACGTTTCCAGCAATTTGTAAGTCGTAAGATACTCCAGTTGTATTGACAGTTCGAGCGGCACGGTCTATTGCCCGACGGATTTGTAGCAGTTCTGAAGCGAATGCCGTGAAGTGTTACCTCCAGCTCATAAATCGAGTTGTGTTCTCGAGGGCTTGAATCAAGAGAGTGCAGTAGGTGGTATAGCACTTAGCAGCCTCATCAGTCAAACAAATCAGTAACAGCTTGCACTGTACGCGCTTGAGCACTGTCCTGTAAAATGATGGTCGGGTCCTGCAGAAAGTGTCATCACTTCTGTCTCTATGCTGTTCATTTTTGGAATAGAACCTGACACAACCTTAGAGACAGAAGTGATGACAGTTTGTGCAGGAACTGACGATTTTGCAGAACAGTGCTCAGGCACATACAGTGCAAGCTGTTACTGATTTGAAACTTCCTGGCAGATTAAAACTGTGTACCCGACCGAGACTCGAACTCGGGACCTTTGCCTTTCGCGGGAAAGTGCTCTACCAACTGAGCTACCGAAGCACGACTCACGCCCGGTACTCACAGCTTTACTTCTTCCAGTATCTCGTCTCCTACCTTCCAAACTTTACAGAAGCTCTCCTGCGAACCTTGCAGAACTAGCACTCCTGGAAGAAAGGATACTGCGGAGACATGGCTTAGCCACAGCCTGGGGGATGTTTCCAGAATGAGATTTTCACTCTGCAGCGGAGTGTGCGCTGATATGAAACTTCCTGGCAGATTAAAACTGTGTGCCCGACCGAGACTCGAACTCGGGACCTTTGCCTTTCGCGGGCAAGTGCTCTACCAACTGAGCTACCGAAGCACGACTCACGCCCGGTACTCACAGCTTCATATCAGCGCACACTCCGCTGCAGAGTGAAAATCTCATTCTGGAAACATCCCCCAGGCTGTGGCTAAGCCATGTCTCCGCAATATTCTTTCTTTCAGGAGTGCTAGTTCTGCAAGGTTCGCAGGAGAGCTTCTGTAAAGTTTGGAAGGTAGGAGACGAGATACTGGCAGAAGTAAAGCTGTGAGCACCGGGCGTGAGTCGTGCTTCGGTAGCTCAGTTGGTAGAGCACTTGCCCGCGAAAGGCAAAGGTCCCGAGTTCGAGTCTCGGTCGGGCACACAGTTTTAATCTGCCAGGAAGTTTCATATCAGCGCACACTCCGCTGCAGAGTGAAAATCTCATTCTGTTACTGATTTGTTTGACTGGTGGGGCTGCTAAGTGCTATACCACCTACTGCTCTCTCTTGATTCAAGCCCTCGAGAATACAACTCGATTTATGAGCTGGAGGAAACACTTCACGGCATTCGCTTCAGAACTGCTACAAATTCGTCGGGCAATAGACCGCGCCGCTTGAACTGTAAACACAACTGGCACTGCTAAGAGTATCCTACGAATTCACATCGCTGGCAACGGTTTATACACAACGCTGGTGACTATTTTGAAGGTCAGTAAAACTTTGAAACACGTATCTATTTTGTACGAGCTGTAAATAAACAGTTGCCACTATTTAAGTTCCAACCCTCGTAATTGTAATATTCTACTAGGTAAACGCGTATCACATTATAACTGGCACCCTTTTGAGGAAGCGAAAACTTCATTTGTCACATACTGTAAGTACGTACTAAAGTGCGTGCCGTTTTCTTTCTCATGGAATCAATTTATCTGTTACTCGAGGAGAGAAGTGAAATTCGGAAGAAATCAAGCCATAGCACGCCGAAGGAAGGTGGTTTTCGTCGATGAACCAGCCAAACGCAAGTGATTATTTGTGCTTCTTCATACTACCTTACTTAGATCAGTTTCTCAGGTAGAGTAACTCACAATTCAGTACCGTAATTTTAGAGGGGGAGGGGGGGGGGTAGTTTACTCCTGCAATTAGTACTTTTAATTTTCTGGTGGGTGGATTTACACGACGCCTCAACAATTAGGCTAGGTGTTGCGAGAGTGTTTATTTTTCCAAATCAAATAACGATATAACTCGTATTATTAAGAGACGAGTTCTAAGCCATAGAATTAATTGTTCAATAGAGGAAAAGCGACAGTTAGTTTGGGATTTCATTAAATGAAAGCTATGGAAAAAACACGTGCACAGATGCTAAGTATGGGTCCCAGTGCAGATAATATAGCTGAACCGAGCCTTGAAGCGGAACGAACTGTAACGCAGGCAAGTCTCCGACGGATCCTTCAGACGCATTATTCAAAAATTTATACATGGTATGTTCTACACTGTGCACTGCACTGAACCGTGAATGTGAATTTACTAGCAAAGAACTCTACTTATCTAAAACCAAGACGAGTTTGCGATGAAATAAGACGTGTTATCTAAAAAACAGGATGTTATTGCAATGTAACTGGGTGTTATTACGTTAGACGTTACCGAACTTTCGGTCAAGCCTGATGCACTTGCAAAGGAAACAGCCGATGAAACACGTGTGACTACTAGAAACGGTACAGAAATTATACGACGACTTAAATGTGGTAAATCAGGCCCAGATCAATTTATCGGGGACGATCCAGAAGATGTCAAATAAAGTAGATAACCTCGCTGATAAACAACACAAAATAAGAAGCAATCAGTTAGAGTCCCAGAGGAAGATGTTAAACAAAGAGGTTACTTCTTGGACATCCTGTAAGGACGAACAACTTTCTCAGCAAGCAGATGCACAGTTGCAAGAAGCTGTTAATAAGATTTCTACAAATTACCTGAGGGACTTAATTGCCCTGATGACAAGATACCGAGTTCCGCAAGATAATTTAGAAACTGGACTGGGACTTATCACTATGGTGAAATGCTATTAGTGAGCCGTTCAATTAAATGAAAAAGTTAAAGATATAGTACATTGCGAGAGATCGGTATCACTAGGCTCTGAAAAAACTTCATTCCTGGAAGGAAGAAATAATAAAAGGAGGGGAAGAAAGAAGATTAAGGTTTAATGACCTGTTGACATTGAGGTCCTGAGAGATGGAGCAGAACCCCTGAAGTTTCATGAATTGGGAAGTAAATCAACTGTGCCATTTCAAAGGCACTATCCCATAATTTTCATGGAGCAGTGTAGGGAAACCACGGAAAACCTATATGGCTGGACACAGATCTGAACTGTCGTCCTCCAGAATTCAAGTCCAGTGTGTTGACCGCTGTGCTACCGTGGTTTCAGTCCTGGGATGCACGCAAAGCAGAATGCTGTGGGTGCAACGGACACGTCAGCTTTTGCGTCATACAACTCACTGTGTGATATGAATTGTTACCACGATTCAGCGCAATTATGATGGAAGAAAATTTCATAAGCCATACGCAGTTCCAAATATTTCTACCTTATAATATTTTGCAGTGTTTATAAATGGTGTTCTTGGAGCAATGCCACAATCCGGCCGGATCCACAGCAAATATCATTCATGGCAGGATTTATCCAGAGTGATGCCATGTTCCGGGAAAATGATGTAGCTGAATACTGTCGAATGAGTTTCATAGAGCTTTTCTAGCTAAATATTGGTCAGGTGGCATGAAAAAACAGTTACACAAGGAAGTATTTAACCCGAAACCATTCTAGTCACGCCAAGGTATTCCCAGAAAGTAATTTGAAAAAATGGCTCTTAGTATTATGGGACTTAACTTCTGAGGTCATCAGTCCCCTACAACGTAGAACTACTTAAACCTAACTAACCTAAGGACATCACACACATCCATGCCCGAGGCAGGATTCGAACCTTCGACCGTAGCGGTCGCGCGGTTCCAGACAGTAGCGCCTAGAACCGGTCGGCCACTCCGGCCGGCCTAATTTGAAAAGTATTGGAACAAAATGATATGTTGGGATAACGCAATGTCACAACAGGCTGTAGCGAGAATTGTAAGTGCAAAACGACTTCTGAGTCTAAAATTGAAGAATTTTTGTCATTGTTACGTTCGATAAATTTGATACACAAAGGTGCACGGCAGTAATGACAACAAGAAGAACAGACAGAATAACAGGAACCATATTTACTGTAGGAAGCAGAAATGATATGATGAGCGATTGAGTCCAAATCACTTGAACCATAACAGTAATCATCAGTGGCAGAACCAGACTACAAAATACGATAGGAAGCAGGAATGGCACAGTCCGAATGCAGATAGGAATGAGACGGATGATGGAAATCGCCAGTCAACTTCCCAACTGGAAAATTAAATGTGACTACATTGCGCCCAAAACGGCCAGTCAAGGAGTAGGAAAATAGCAAAAATCAAAGGATTCAGCTGATTACATATGGCAGAGTATGCGACATGAGAGATTACTCCGACACCTTGAAACGCAATAATAGACACTGCGCTATGTTGCAGGCAGCTTTAAATGCTTGAGTAGGAAGTGTCCCCAATCCAACTATTCTTGATACAGGAGCTGCAGACATTGCAGTGTTTCACAGAGTGTGTACCATGGCACACTGGTGTGCCATGGGCAATGAATAAGTGCTCCACAAAAACCAGTAATACTATGGCGGTTTTTTCGACACTTTGGCGATATTAATTATTTTTTGAAACTTTATTACGATTTCTGCGTTATCAGTTATGATTTTATATTTGAGAAATCACTCAAGAAAACAACATTATCTCATTTTTTAAAATTATTAACCTTCAAAACAAAGAAGGTGTCCTATCAAAATACCAGGATTCTTAAAGTGTTCCATCAGAGAAAATGTTTGGGAAACCGTGAACTAATGTGAAGACGTTTTAACCACATCACAGGATATGAAATCGCAGGCCCACGCACCGATAAAATTAGGAAATGTAGCAACATCAAGCATGTTCCCAGTACTTAATTCTTTGGTTTTCGACCACTAACACAGAATCGGTTTCCCGCCTGAGGGAAAGGCCATTATTTGACCTCTCAGCAGGGAAATGGAAGGCAGTAATTGATCGAGACGAGACGGTAATGGAATACGTTAAAATGAATGTTGGCCATAACAGATACTGTCAAGCAGGGGGAATCGTGAATTAAATTAGCAACAACCTGAGTTCATTTCTTTTTTTTTTTCTTTTTTTCATCAGTCTACTGACTCGTTTGATGCGGCCCGCCACGAATTCCTTTCCTGTGCTAACCTCTTCATCTCAGAGTAGCACTTGCAACCTACGTCCTCAATTATTTGCTTGACGTATTCCAATCTCTGTCTTCCTCTACAGTTTTTGCCCTCTACAGCTCCCTCTAGTACCATGGAAGTCATTCCCTCATGTCTTAGCAGATGTCCTATCAAGCTGTCCCTTCTCCTTATCAGTGTTTTCCACATATTCCTTTCCTCTCCGATTCTGCGTAGAACCTCCTCATTCCTTACCTTATCAGTCCACCTAATTTTCAACATTCGTCTATAGCACCACATCTCAAATGCTTCGATTCTCTTCTTTTCCGGTTTTCCCACAGTCCATGTTTCACTACCATACAATGCTGTACTCCAGACGTACATCCTCAGAAAGTTCTTCCTCAAATTAAGGCCGGTATTTGATATTAGTAGACTTCTCTTGGCCAGAAATGCCTTTTTTGCCATAGCGAGTCTGCTTTTGATGTCTTCCTTGCTCCGTCCGTCATTGGTTATTTTACTGCCTAGGTAGCAGAATTCCTTAACTTCATTGACTTCGTGACCATCAATCCTGATGTTAAGTTTCTCGCTGTTCTCATTTCTACCACTTCTCATTACCTTCGTCTTTCTCCGATTTACTCTCAAACCATACTGTGTACTCATTAGACTGTTCATTCCGTTCAGCAGATCATTTAATTCTTCTTCACTTTCACTCAGGTTAGCAATGTCATCAGCGAATCGTATCATTTATATCCTTTCACCTTGTATTTTAATTCCACTCCTGAACCTTTCTTTTATTTCCATCATTGCTTCCTCGATGTACAGATTGAAGAGTAGGGGCGAAAGGCTACGGCCTTGTCTTACACCCTTCTTAATACGAGCACTTCGCTCTTGATCGTCCACTCTTATTATTCCCTCTTGGTTGTTGTACATATTGTATATGACCCGTCTCTCCCTATAGCTTACCCCTACTTTTTTCAGAATCTCGAAGAGCTTGCACCATTTTATATTGTCGAACGCTTTTTCCAGGTCGACAAATCCTATGAAAGTGTCTTGATTTTTCTTTAGCCTTGCTTCCATTATTAGCCGTAACGTCCGAATTGCCTCTCTCGTCCCTTTACTTTTCCTAAAGCCAAACTGATCGTCACCTAGCGCATTCTCAATTTTCTTTTCCATTCTTCTGTATATTATTCTTGTAAGCAGCTTCGATGCATGAGCTGTTACGCTGATTGTGCGATAATTCTCAGCTCTTGCCGTCTTCGGAATTGTGTGGATGATGTTTTCCGAAAGTCAGATGGTATGCCGCCAGACTCATATATTCTACACACCAACGTGAATAGTCTTTTTGTTGCCACTTCCCCCAATGATTTTAGAAATTCTGATGGAATGTTATCTATCCCTTCTGCCTTATTTGACCGTAAGTCCTCCAAAGCTCTTTTAAATTCCGATTCTAATACTGGATCCCCTATCTCTTCTAAATCGACTCCTGTTTGTTCTTCTATCACATCAGACAAATCTTCACCCTCATAGAGGCTTTCAATGTATTCTTTCCACCTATCTGCTCTCTCCTCTGCATGTAACAGTTGAACTCCCGTTGCACTCTTAATGTTACCACCGTTGCTTTTAATGTCACCAAAGGTTGTTTTGACTTTCCTGTATGCTGAGTCTGTCCCTTCGACAATCATATCTTTTTCGATGTCTTCACATTTTTCCTGCAGCCATTTCGTCTTAGCTTCCCTGCACTTCCTATTTATTTCATTCCTCAGCGACTCGTATTTCTGTATTCCTCATTTTCCCGGAACATGTTTGTACTTCCTCCTTTCATCAATCATCTGAAGTATTTCTTCTGTTACCCATGGTTTCTTCGCAGCTACCTTCTTTGTACCTATGTTTTCCTTCCCAACTTCTGTGATGGCCCTTTTTAGAGTTCATTACTGCCATTAATTTAAGGGTGAAAATAATAAAGTTTCAGAGTCTACATATGTAAATGGGGAACAACGTGCAACCATAACAGGCATATTATTACGTTATGTCATCTTAACGTCATACCACACGAAACATTTCCCTTCCGAACTAGCCCATTACCTGGGTCAAAAGACCGGCGGTGAAAAGGAATATTATGTAAATGTGGTACACGAGAGCATATGCTGTAAGTGATGTACCACATGCAAGAGCTTACCTTTTAACGCAGCATTGGACGCACAGAGTCAAGGGATTGTATCCCCACAAGGACGTTAAGCTAGACCTCCACTAGTATATATATATATATATATATATATATATATATATATATATATATATATATATATATATATATACGGGGTGAGTCACCTAACATTACTGCTGGATATATTTCGTAAACCTCATCAAATACTGACGAATCGATTCCATAGATCGAACGTGAGGAGAGGGGCTAGTGTAATTGGTTAATAAAAAACATAAGAAAATGCACGGAAGTATGTTTTTTGAAATGGAACCACGTTAGTTTTTTTAGCGCATCTGAACATATAAACATTTAAAAAAACGTAGGTTTGTGTTAAAAAACATACTTCCGTGCATTTTTGTATGGTTTGTATTAAACAGTTACACTAGCCCCTCTCCCCACGTTCGGTCTGTGGAATCGGTTCGTCAGTATTTGATGTGGTTTACGAAATATGGCTAAATGGTTCAAATGGCTCTGAGCACTATGCGACTTAACTTCTGCGGTCATGAGTCGCCTAGAACTTAGAACTAATTAAACCTAACTAACCTAAGGCCATCACACACGTTTACGAAATATATCCAGCGGTAATGTTAGGTGACTCACCCTGTATATATGGTGTTTGGGGAGGAAACGTCAATATTTTACTCAGTTATAGTATAAGTGATTCTGAACAAAAAATGTTATATGAACATACGTCCGCAAATTCTTCGTTAGGGAGGTACGGTATTGAAAGGAACTTTAATTCTGCTAAATTGACGTGAACGTATACGCAATACAACTGGACCGTAACGTGATTTCCTTGAAAACAATGTTGCAGAGATGCCGGCATCTCGTGGTCGTGCGGTAGCGTTCTCGCTTCCCACGCCCGGGTTCCCGGGTTCGATTCCCGGCGGTGTTAGGGATTTTCTCTGCCACGTGATGGCTGGGTGTTGTGTGATGTCCTTAGGTTAGTTAGGTTTAAGTAGTTCTAAGTTCTAGGGGACTGATGACCATAGATGTTAAGTCCCATAGTGCTCAGAGCCATTTGAACAATTTTTTTGAATGTTGCAGAGAAGTACAGATATGTTACACATTTTTAAATAATGTTTATTTACTTTGCATTTAGTACATAATTTGTTACAACTTGCATGCTTTTCTGTTGAAAAAGATGTACCACGTCTCTTACAAAGGGCTTTAATACTTATCGTACAGATGTTGTACAGTTCACAGAACAGGTTCGAATATCCCACCATGAACGTCAATGCACCTTAGCGCTCTAGGGATAACATATGTTGTTGTTCATTTGCCTGTCGTTGGTTCCTGATCAACTCAGCAGCGTCCATGATTCGACGCAGCAGTTCATCTCGTGTATTTACCTTACCTTTGTGCACCTCTGATTTCATCCATCTCGGTCTTTAGTGAAGGTCGTTGGACACTGTATTGCCCATGGTCAGAGGCAACGCCTGAAGTCCGGTATTGTCGCCGCACTCTCGGCAGTGTGGTTCGCGGAGTATTGGATTCCTTAACGATTTCCGAAATGCAATGTCCCATGCCTCTAACTCCAACTACCATTCCACATTCAAAGACAATTAATTTCCGTCATGTGGCCATAATCACGTAGGAAACCTTTCCACACGAATCAACTGAGTACAAACGACAGCTCCGCCAATGCACTGCCCTTTTATACCTTGTGTACGCGACATTACCGCCATCTGTGTACGTACACATCGCTATACCACGACTTCCGTCACCCCACTGTAATTGATCACGCTACGTGTAATTCGTGCAATCTTTTCGCTCTGCTTGTGTTCGAGCAGAGATCTGATGGCGGTATATGGGCAGGAATTTATGGTTCCTTGCCGTTATTCTTTTCAGCTCGCTAGAAAAATGAATAAATAAAATATGGTATTCGAATATCAAAATACTCCATTATGTCTTTGTCAGTAAAACCAGCGAGTAGACGCCAAAAGATACTGTAATTGTATCATTTACAAATTAACAAATAATGTTCAGGTGAACTTAAAAGTGTCTTCGTCCATGATTACAAATAATCGAATTGTTTATATTAAAAGTAAATAGTTAATTGATGAGTTCCAGTAAACCATCATGTAGCTATTTTCTATCGTGACATTGAAAGCGCAACTTCGGTAGAGATTTTTTTTTTTTTACGAAGATTACCTTCATCTTAGTTTATGTAAAGTAAGATTTATTTATGGATTGTACTAGCAGGTAGGACAAGTACACTACTGGCCATAAAAATTGCTACACCACGAAGATGACGTGCTACAGACGCGAAATTTAACCGACAGGAAGAAGATGCTCTGATGTGCAAATGATTAGCTTTTCAGAGCATTCACACAAGGCTGGTGCCGGTGGCGACACCTACAACGTGCGACATGAGGAAAGTTTCCAACCGATTTCTCATACACAAACAGTAGTTGATCGGCGTTCCCTGGTGAAACATTGTTGTGATGCCTCGTGTAAGGAGGGGAAATGCGTACCATCACGTTTCCGACTTTGATAAAGGTCCGATTGTAGCATATCGTGCTTGCGGTTTATCGTATAGCGACATTGCTGCTCGCGTTGGTCGAGATCCAATGACTGTTAGCAGAATATGGAATCGGTGGGTTCAGGAGAGTAATACGGAACGTCGTGCTGGATCCCAAGAGCCTCGTATCACTAGCAGTCCAGATGACAGGCACCTTATCCGCATGGCTGTAACGGATCGTGCAGCCACGTCTCGATCCCTGAGCCAACAGATGGGGACGTTTGGAAGACAACAACCATCTGCACGAACAGTTCGACAACGTTTGCAGCAGCATGGACTATCAGCTCGGAGAACACGGCTGCGGTTACCCTTGACGCTGTATCACAGACAGGAGCGGCTCAACGACGAACCTGGGTGCACGAATGGAAAAACATTTTTTCGGATGAATGCAGGTTCTGTTTACAGCATCGTGATGGTCGCATCCGTGTTTGGCGACATCGCGCTGAAAGCACATTGGATGCGTGTATTCGTCATCGCCACACTGGCGAATCACCCGGCGTGATGGTAAGGGGTGCCATTGGTTACACGTCTCGGTCACCTCTTGTTCGCATTGACGGCACTTCGAACAGTGGACGTTACATTTCAGATGTGTTACGACCGTGTTTCTACCCTTCATTAGATCCCTGCGAAACCCTACATTTCAACAGGATAATGCACGACCGCATGTTGCAGGTCCTGTATGCGCCTTTCTGGATACAGAAAATGTTCGACTGCTGCCCTGGCCAGCACATTCTCCAGATCTCTCACCAATTGAAAACGTCTGGTCAATGGTGGCAGAGCAACTGACTCGTCATAATACGCCAGTCACTACTCTTGATGAACTGTGGTATCGTGTTGAAGCTGCATGATCAGTTGTACCTGCATACGCCATGCAAGCTCTGTTTGACTCAATGCTCAGGCGTATCAAGGCCGTTATTACGGCCAGAGGTGGTTGTTCTGGTAACTGATTTCTAAGGATCTATGCACCCAAATTGCGTGAAAATGTAATCACATGTCAGTTCTAGTATATTATATTTGTCCAATGAATACCCGTTTATCATATACATTTCTTCTTGGTGTGGCAATTTTAATGGCCAGTAGTGTAGTTTACGTAAAGTAAGACTTATCTACGAATTCTACTAGCAGGTAGGACAAGCAGTATATAAACGTGATTTTCTGTTCGCACATGCGTTGCGCAGTATATGACGCCATCACGCATTTCTGTAAAGGCAGTGTTGACTGCCCATCTTGCTGGCCCCCGCGAAAGTTTTTACATGGAAGGTACGGGCGGATCAGTGTGTGTGTGAGGATATGTGGGTTTGGGTGTGTCTGCTGCGATACTGCTTGCTTCTCCTCCGCGGGCCGCGTTGGAGCCTCCGCCTGCAGGCAGCAGCAGGCAGGGCCAGCAGACACAGAGAAGATGTCCGCAGCGGGCGTGCGGACGCTCCCAAGTTTGCCGTCTGTGCGGCAGCGAGCGACCAGTCCATTAAGCTTACGATGGGAGCTGAGACGGGACGGGACATTGCGAGCACAGGCTGCCAATAAAGTTCTCTCCCAATCCGGGGAGCGCCCCGGCCCCGCCTAAATAAGATGGGGGTCGGTCCCTCCGTCTCCCCGCCAGGCAATAACAATAGCGGCCCGTTCCGGCACGAAGACAAGCCTAGGCGCCATCTTCCGGTCCGCTCTCTATACCCGCCTCCTCTATAGAATGAAATGGCCTGTATTACTGATACTTATTGAAGTAAATAAAAGCTGAACGTCCACGAGTCGCCCCTATGGAACAGTGGAGACTTCCTCTGACGCAACGGACCATCGCTCGGTGTAAATTTCAGTGTTGTTCTACTTTAAAACTACGAACCGGTACCGAACGCGAATGGGAAATAACGGGTCTAATGGAAGGAAGGAAGGAATGACGATTCTAGCTCAATTTGCCGTCGACATCGACGTCATTGGAGATGGAGCACATGCTCGAACTGTTTCGAGAATGAGGGAGGGTACTGGCCATGCCCCTTCAAAGGAACCAATCTGGAATTTCCCTGGGGCGATTTAGGGAAATCATGGTGTACCTAGGTTTGGATGACCGATCACCAATCTGTACCGTGGTCTTCCCAAGTGCGAGTCCAGTGTGCTAACCACTCCACCACCTTGTTCGGAGTGTTTAAAGGAATGCTTCACTAAACTCAACGCAAGGACGGATTGGCGACTTCCAAGTACGGTCGTTCACCGTTCACTTCAGTTACATCCATTTACTGTTTCGGTCTCGTTCGGTCGGTCCCGTTACGTTTCGAGTGGTCAGTTGTTGCTTGTGCACGTTCCACCGTTCGTCGTTAGGTTTTATTCCTTTTCGAACCGCCACTCATTTCTGTTTGCAGCCCAACCGTTCTTCATTCAGTAGGTGGATCGCTCGTTCTTATTCAATTTCGAACCATTCTCGATATCTCAACTCTTAGCTCTTTTCGTATGTCTCTCAGCATCCAGCGCCAGTATTCATCACCTTCTTTTAATTATACATAGAAATGAAGAGAAAAAATCCAGGTGCGCTGCAACTCTTTTTTTGACATAATACGCTGTGTTCTTGGAAACGAGGTGCCCGTGGCAACGTTTGAGTTTATATATACAAGGTGTTTCTAAAATAAATATAGGAAATGAGAATGCTGATAGAATGGGTCATAACAAGCACATTTTACGGAGGAACCGATATCTGCATCCCTTAGCTTTCGGCACTAGCCATCATCTAAAAGAGTCGCTTGCCGCCGGAAGATCGGTATTCAACCTTTATGAAAGCGATAAATGTATAAATTACCTTCATTTCACACACGTCAGACCTTGGAACAGCTTACACCTACTTCGCGAGCAACAATGCGCGAGCTGAGGGCATGTTTTGCACCAATGCTTACGTCTTCTCTTCAAACTCTGGTGTGTGTATTGACGACCATGTCCGTCCAGCCCTCGGAGCTGTATCACAAAATGAATGCATTAGGTTTTGACGCAGGCATTTAGTGCGCATATGCCATTGCAAAACCTTGTGACTGGACAACTAAACCCTAGAGTCCGTGCATCTCTTACGGGCCTGTGGATGGCGATGAATGTGCGTGGATCTGGCACCCGACCATTTGGAAACCACTGAATGTACAATCACAGAGCAGCGAGAGCATTTGCACCCGCCGCCCCTTAAGCGCAGCGCGCGTCTGCCCTTTCTATCCCGCCTGATTCGCACAGTATCAGACACAAGAGCGTCGCGTTTGTTGACACGCCGACGCAGAGCGAACCACACTCTGTTGTGTGCACAGGTGCAGCTGCTCCCCACAGAACTCATATCAAGACTCGCCTTACATACCTGGCCTGGACAAAAATTTTAAAACACCATAAGAAGTGCATGCTTGAAAATAAATGCAGATCTTAGCCAAGCTTTGCAGTCTGCGCTGTTGTATTTGAACCAGGACTGGTTGGTTGGTTGGTTTGGGGAAGGAGACCAGACAGCGTGGTCATCGGTCTCATCGGATTAGGGAAGGATGGGGAAGGAAGTCGGCCGTGCCCTTTCATAGGAACCATCCCGGCATTTGCCTGGAGTGATTTAGGGAAATCACGGAAAACCTAAATCAGGATGGCCGGACGCGGGATTGAACCGTCGTCCTCCCGAATGCGAGTCCAGTGTGCTAGCCACTGCGCCACCTCGCTCGGGCGAACCAGGACTGGCACCTCTGCAATGTCCAAATGCATTATGTCGGAGCCAAGAGAATTCGAACGTGGCATCTTGCTTGTGGCCGTAGGTGGGTGCTTCCCTAACAAACGTAGCTGAATTGTTTGCTGTTTTAGAGGCACCGCATACACGGAAAGTGGAAAACATCATCCGCTAAGTCCTAACGCAAAGAAAGTATGTTGAATGATTGTGAAAGATGGTCGCTGAAGCGGACTGCGATGGAAATTAGCGATTGTGACAGATGGTCGTTGAGTAGGACTGCAACGAAAAATAAGACTACAGCTGAAAAATCACTGCGGAACTGGACGACGCCTTCGTGAACCCATCCGTTGCCAAAATAACACGAAGTGAGGTCCAAAAGGAGGGAATTACAAGGTGAACAGGAATTACAAAATCACTCATGAATGATGCAAATGTCCATTACATTAAATGAGGGAGGGTATTGGCCATGCCCCTTCAAAGGAACATTCTGCAATTTCCCTGGAGAGATTTATGGAAATCATGGTAAACCTAGATTTGGATGCTGGACTATGGAGCAGTGGCAGTACGTCATTTGGTCGAGTCTTGTTTCACACTGTTTCCATCTTCTGACCTTGTTTACTTCCCAAGGGTGAGACACGGCGGGCGTTCATTGGCGGTATGAGTAGCTATATCAAGGTATTCCATAGGCCCCGTGATTACCCTGCAAGGTCGCCTTACTGTCAAAGGTTATGTCATCATTTTGGCTGATCATGTCCATCCCATTGACACAAATGTTTGTTCTTCAATGGTGACGCTGTGTTGCACGACGGCAGCGCCCCTGTTCGCACAGCTCTCGTGGCCCAAGTCTCTCTTTGTGAGCACGAGGATGAATTGTCATATGTCTTCTGACCCCCACAATCACCAGATCTCAAAACAATTGGGGTGGTCTACTTTGGAGAGAAGAGTGTTCAAATGGTTCAAATGGTTCTGAGCACTATGGGACTTAACTTCTGAGGTCATCAGTCCCCTAGAACTCAGAACTACTTAAACCTAAGGACATCACACACACCCATGCCCGAGGCAGGATTCGAACCTGCGACCGAAGCGGTCGCGCGGTTCCAGACTGTAGCACCTAGAACCGCTCGGCCACCCTGGCCGGCAGAGAAGAGTGTGTGACCGCTGTCTATCACCAGAATCTTTAGCGGGACTTTCCGATATTTTTCGGGGTGAATGGTATAAAATTCAATTGAAAACCATTTCGAGACGATTGGTAGCTGTAGAGGGGCTGAATGGAGGCACCTGTATGTTGTCAGGATGGAATTGTCGACCTGTAGAGCATTTTTCGGCACTAATAAAACGTGATTAAAAATTAACATTTATTCGTTCAGATATACAGTTCTGTGACGTTTGGTCAGCCTCAGCCGATGTGCCCTGCTTATGACACGGTAGAATTCCACTGACTCCTGTTGCAAGCACGGCTGGCTCTTCGCCGAGGCCGCTATACCAGCTATTCGGCTAAAGTCTTGCGGGTTGCCGCCTAGCAGTCTGCAGGCGAAGCCATAGCGTGAGAATATGCTCCCACACTGTTGGAGCATCCTCGGCCCCACTCCGGAAGATAAAACTGACCCCTGATGTCCCATCATGATGTCACATACTGCAGGGAGTCGCGTAGTCGGCTGATGCTGTCCCCACCATACAGGTAGGTCTGGGACCCGGAAGTGCCTGTAGCGACAATCAGCAACAAAGACACCAGATGGCCCTCTCACCCAACAGTGAAGATGATGTCAGTGCAATAAACACCGTGACATGTACAGGGTTGGTAGACACTCGGTCTCCCCGTGAACAATGTGGTAGGTGGTAGCCAACGAGCGGGAGGTCATCGTTACTTGGATGTTATCATCTCGGGAATGGGAAGCAGTGTGTTCATGACAAAGTCCTGGAAAACTTACACACAGATGTCACAGCACCTTAATAATCCCTGAATCGGGTGCTTCAGTATGAATGCCATCAGTCCTAATGACCAAATGAATTCAGAGATGGAGAACTGCGTTATTTATGGAGACGGCCGGGAGGTAATTATGTGAGGATCTGTTCGTTACGACCGAATGTGGGCAGCTTCTGAACTGGTGGTAGCAGTCCTAGTTCTGCTGTGTTTGCTTAATAATTTGTTACGAGATCTTAACTGCGCTGTAAAGTCTCTGACATGTGTTATCACCTCTGAATTAGTGCTCATGTATGGGACCAACTTACAGTGTTGGTTGTTTCTTTCTGTTGCAGAGCTATGTCACCACCTAAGCCTCGTGTTGCCTGTTTTTGTAGTAGTGTGTACTTAAGAAAAATTTTAATGTCTACCTCTCTTATAGTCTGTTGTATAACAATGCAAATTGGTTTCCTACACTGCTGTAAGCATGGCAGTATGATATTTCCATATTTTGTCCAGCTGCTGTATGTATCAGTTCAGTACCAACCTATAGTTAGGCAGAACATGTAATGGAAGCCGATAAGTACCAACTGCACCTAGAACCATCTATCATGAAATCTCAAAGCTATATCGCTGTTCAGCACAAAACCAATATGAACTCCCCACTGCCTAACCACCACCCACCCTCGACCTCCACTCGCTTGCCGAACTCATGTCTTGGATATTCTCGGAAAAACAGAACTGTGAATAGGTCAAACTGAACAGGTTCTAGAAAGGATTGGCTATCAGTGAAGTAGATCCAAAACTTACGAGGTTAGTCATATCTAGCTGGAAAATGTTAATACGGCATAAGAACAGTGATAATAAAAACATCTTAACTGACATGTCAAGGTTACGAATATCACGCCTTGTCAGTGACAGTTGCAAAGCCGAGAGGAATTTCTGCTGTCATTGAATACAAGTCCATTTTAACCACTTTCCAAATGAACATTGCGATGGGAACTGCTTGGATTGAACGTTTGAAGTCAGACACCTCACAAAAGACCATTGCTTACAAGGGCACATTAAGCAGCACTTCTTCAATTGTCCGTACAAGACAGAAACTGGAGAATAGATGACTGGGGGCGTGTAGTGTGGTGTGAAGAGTCGGCAATTTGCCTCTTGGTGATTGATGCAAAGACATCGAGTGCACCTACAGTACAATGAGCCATGTAACCTATGGCATTACGAGTATGTAGTTCAAGATAAAGGTGGTTCTGTGGTGTTTATTTGTACCATGACTTGAGCCGACTCGTTCAGATTACTGCAAACATTGGCTCTGAGCACTATGGGACTCAACTGCTGAGGTCATTAGTCCCCTAGAACTTAGAACTAGTTAAACCTAACTAACCTAAGGACATCACAAACATCCATGCCCGAGGCAGGATTCGAACCTGCGACCGTAGCGGTCTTGCGGTTCCAGGCTGCAGCGCCTTTAACCGCACGGCCACTTCGGCCGGCACTGCAAACATTCACACGTTCTTTGTTCGACGAATACTTAGCACTCTATACCCTATTGCAGATTGACCGGTTCACTAAATTACACGATTTCAGCCCAATTGACGATTGTGGGACGATTTGGAACAGCGAGTGAAAAATAGCAACCAAAACTACCGCAAATAAGTTGCTTTGCTGGATGTAATCATCAATGTGAGGCCAAAGCTGGAAATGTAATAGCTGAAAAAATTTGATGACTCTCATCCCCACCAAACTGAGGCCCCAATCAGGGCTAGAGTCTGTTTTACACAGTGTCAGTATGATGGCACATGGGGATAGCTAATTTTTGCGCAGTGTTCTTACAATCCCCCTAACAGATGTGGTAGAAATTATGGAACTTCTGCGCCACTTTGATGTGTGATGGTTTCTTCCTGTTCCTTAGACCAAAGAAGTGTAATTTTAACTACTTAACAGACAATTGTCATCGTTTAAGACATGACTCGAGAAGGTTCTTACTGAGTCCAAGTCAGCAAAATCAGTTTGTACAAGCTCACCTAGCCGTCCTGATACGAGCTACCTGTCACTTGAACCAAGTAACACACTATCTTACAGGGTGTTTCAAAAAAGACTTTATAACTTTAAAAGTTCTTATAAATTTATTGAAAGAAGATACAGAGCTGGGTTTAGGGTTATTTTGTGGGGAAACATATCAAGTCTCTTTTTTACCTTGAACTAAAGATGTTGTCTGTGGCTTCCGTTGGTTATCCTGCACGCATCCCATCCAAATTCAGTTTCTTCTCAAACTCGCTGTACCATTGCAGGTGTAACTTTCTCAGTGGTGGCGTAAATTCTTACTCTAAGTTCAGGTAGAGAAGCCGGCACTAGAGGTTCAAACACGATATCTTTGATGAATCACCATAAAAAAATCGAGTGGTGTCAGATATCGGAAATGTGGGGGCCATGCAATTGGCACATCACAGCCAAACCATTAACCTGGAAAGTGGTCACTGAGAAAATCCCGGACGTGAGCCAGGTAGTGGTGTGGTGCACCAACTTGCATGAAGTAAAGTTTTCCTTCTTGGTCATCCTCGTCGATCTGTGGTATCAAAAATTGTTGTAACATGTGCAGGTACACTATCCCGTTGATGGTTCTCTCACGGAAAAAAGGAGCCGTACACTTTGTTATTGCTCAACGCACAAGAAACCTTCAGTTTAGAGCTATCATGAACATGTTGCAATGTTTTATGTGGATTTTCACTGCCCCAAATGCCACAATTACGTTTCTAACCTTCCCACTTGAATGAAAAGTCGACCTGTCAGAAAAGATGGTCTTGTCCAAGAAATGTTCATCCTCATGTAATTGATTTAATATAACCGCACAGAAGTTCTTGCGAGAAATTTTATCAATGTCTCTTATTGCTTGTATTATCGTAAGTTTGTGTGGTTGCAAATGCAAACTGTTTCTCAACACACGCCAAACAGTCATATGTGAGATTTGCAGTTCGCGAGATGCACCCCGGGTCGATTTCGTAGCGCTGTTGACACAACGTTGTCTCCACTCGCTCAGCGACTTCGTCAGATGTGCTTGGATGATCTGATAATTTCCCATGTCTTACCGAGCACCCTGTTTCTACAAACCTTTTATGCCACTCATAAACTATAGGCCTACTAGGAGGATCTTAGCGTCCGTGGTACGGAAATTACGCTGATCTGCCGTCGCTGACTTCGATTCTTCAAGCCAAAACACACAACTAGCACACTCGGGTCCAGTGAAGGCAGCAATGTTTAACGCAACTGCTACTAGCGCTCCTTACGGTACTATTCGGCACTAGCGAAATACGCGAGACAAAACTTAATGTATTTCCCTACAAAATGATACTACAGTCACCTGGTTAGGTACTAAGAATTAATTGATATGAATTTTCAAAGTTGGAAAGTCCTTATTGAAACACCCTGTATAATTCACATCCTGAATGTTAGTCCTTAGAAAGTTATCTGAGGTCTAAGACACACGCAGTTCAGACAGTATGTAGTCCTTCCAAAGTCAACTGCTATTGTCTATTCGCCTACTTTGTAAGTCTTGGAGGAACAAATGTGGCTCTCTGGCCAGGCTTCACCGTATCAAGTCTTTAGGCTGTTCACTTAAAGAAGTATATGTATAAAAAGTTGAAATGGTTTTCCTCAACAATTTATGGTACGCCAGAAGTTAGTATATTCGTACATTTCCATTCATGACTGTCCTAGTTGGACTTGTGACTGTGTAGTACAAAAGTTTTACCAAGAGTAAATACGTACTGTCTCAGTAGCTACGCCTATGTTCTTGTTGTATATAACGACGGAGTCTGGAATGAAGGACTCACCTGGCGGAGATTACACGGTTGTAAACCAATTTTGTCCAGCTGGCCTTTCAAATTTCATACACGTAGAGAATGATGTTTCGAAAAGTTTCAACGTCAACATTGATATTTTCCGTGATTGACACTATATATCCGCAACCACGGCACATAACAATCTATCAGCCCCTGGGGACGCTACGCCTCAAATGATAGGACTTTGGCTTGAGCTCCACAGCTCTAAAATACAAGTCCACTGTGTTGACCACCTCAGGCCGTCACAGGTGATACTGTAAGAAACTTTTTTAAACATAGGCGTATTGACGACTGGAAGTATGCGACCTTTGTAATGTTTATATGATAATTTATTATGCCAACGATCGCTTAGGTGTGAAAGAATAGTCATATTACCTCTACAGGTAAATAGGAAAAACCTTCAGATGTGCTTAATCCACAGAAAGCTTCGTTACAGACAAATAGTTAAGCACTCTGAACATCATCAAGTCATTTAAAATTTCAGAGAATAGATACATCGCCACATGAAAAAAGACTTTAGTTTCAGGTTGATGCGAGTAATAGAGCACCTCACACCCAACGAGGCGAAGATCTCCCAATTTAGCAGCCAACTAAAGCCTGATTCTTTACTTTTTGTTTTGACGAACCTATATCGGTCTACATTCCCAGCATCAGGAGCCTACAGATGACACACAATAATAGAGTACATAACATATGCTACGGGATTTGGGACATTTTTCACAGTTTTGGGCTAGAATGTCCAGTAGTTAACATTTGATTAACTTTTCTATCATCAATCAATTTTTGTAGATGTTTTTCGAGATTACACTTCAATTTTAGATGGTTTTCAGCACGTCCTCATAGTTTTACCGACAGAGTTCTAAACAACACTAGCGATGTATTTTGTAGTCAAATACATCAATTGATGCATAGTGGTTTTTTGTGCATTGTTTGATGTGTGTAATCGTTTTATTTATTAACTTTGTTTCGTTTGTTGATAATGAATACACAGGGTGGTTTCCTGACGGTACAAAGTTAGAAATTTCAGGGATGAATAAGAAGTGCAGATGTATCGATTTGAGGTGAGGGACCCAGACCGGAAAAAGACGCGATCTGAAGCTATAAGCGAAAATCAGTGCAGGTTCCGTGTTACCCTCGTTCGACGCTCAAAGTAATGGCCCCAACATCCGAACCCCGATCATGACTTGCAGACTTCCCGCTAAATACTCCCCTATACCATTAGATAATTTCCCCTGTTGATGGACTAGTAATGGCTCATGCAACTTGATGTCGGAGTACAGCAATAATGGATTCCGCCTACCAGCACAAGTTTCACACGCTATTATATTTACAACAGTTGTTCAAATTGGCGTCCTCCAATTCAAGCGTGGCATCGTCGCACAAAGTTCTGCACTACCTGTTCTAATAACACCGGTGCCGTTGGAGCACTGTCGCAGGCAGCGAGAATTCTTGCCAGGAGATCCTGTTCAGTCTCGACAGGCATTTCGCACACAAGACTTTTCGCAAGGCTCTGCAAGAAGAAATGAAGTGAGGGAAGTTCAGGTGAACGAGTTGGCCACGAAACAGGACCCTCTCTGCCTATCCACTATTCAGGGAGTGTCTGATGCAGGTGTTCACGAAACCTCAGTCCAAAGCGAGGCGGGGCCCCATCATGTTTTAAACAAGTGTAAAATGTTTCAGGGACCAGAATACGATACCGTTACACGTATTCCAATGTCGTATCAGACCGATTTCCTCATATGACTTTCGATTCGGCTGTTTCCCGTCGAGGGTACCTTACCTCAAATTGAAGCAATTGCCCTTCGCCATCAATCTTGAAACTTCGTAACATCATGTGGGAATTACCTCTATAAAATATAATTAGTATAAAGACATAAGGGCATAGAATTACACTGTTTAGCATTTGCTGATGACATGGCACTGATCGCACAAGACATTACTGATGCACAGAAACAGCTAGAATTATTACAAGAACAGGCAGCTAAAATAGGATTACAAATTTCATTTGAAAAAACAAAATTTATGACTGACGTCAAAGATGCACCTTCTGATCTCAAAATTGGTAATAACTACATCTATCGAGTAAAAGAATTTAAATATTTAGGTGAATGGGTTGCAGAAAATTGTAATGAAAAGAAATCTGTCAGATCAAGAGTCCAGAAAATGGAGACGGCGTTTCAGTTAACAAAAAACATTTACAACAAAAAGAGTCTCTCGTGGAACTGCAAAATACGACACTACACAACAGTAATTAGACCCGAAGCTCTCTACGCATCTGAGACACTAAACCTTCAACACAGAACACTAAAAGAGGAATTAGAAGTGAAAGAACGTAAGATAATGAGGAAAATCCTAGGACCAAGAACAAAAGATGGGGTACATTATCCAAAACCCAATGCAGAAATATATAAAAATATCTCCAAAATAACAGACACAATGCGCATGAAAAGAATCCAATTCATGGGGTACTTAGAAAGAATGGACTCAAACAGGTTAACGCACAAAATCCATACATTTTTAAAGAACAAAACTACAAGACCGAACTGGTACTAACAGACGGAAAAAGACCTGAGAGAATTAGGGTCTCCAAATCTACATGATAGAAATGAAATCAGAAAAATCACAAACACACGGGGTTTTGAGGAAGAAGAGAGAAAAACTAACCGACATACATGGTCTACTCAACGAAAGCTAGCCCATTCGTTGTTTATGAAGGAATACTGGGCGAAAAGGAAGGCCAACAAATGTTGATTACGCGTGGTCCTAAGTGATCCATCCGCGAAGAAGAAGAAGAAAGTATAAATTTTGGAAGGTTTTTCATCTCTAGACGTGGATATTTGTGAAATTTCGAACATATTTTTTGTTTGGAAATAGTCTTCACGGGTTTGCCGCCGGATCACGTTGTGAAAATTCCACAATATTGCTCCAAGGAAATATTGTGGAATTTTCACAACATGATCCGGCGGAAAAACCCGTGAAGACTATTTACAACACATCCCCAGGGAAAGCTTTAAGAGTGACATATTTTTGTTTCTGAGGTCGGTTTGCTCACTTAGAATAATACTCGGATCTTTTTCCATGAGCGTAGTGATATATGTTTCTTCGATGGTGTTTAGATATGAGCCCCCCCCCCCCCCCCCCGCTTTCTTTCTCTCTCTTTCTCTCTCTCCCTCGCTGTTTCGTTCACACACACACACACACACACACACACACACACACACAGACGCACACTCTCGAGTCACCATACTGTGCTTTCATCCTGTGATGAATTACCATCAGTTCAACAGCCAGCTTCTAGTATCATAAATCGCTGTACCAGCGCGTCACAAGTCGACAATGGAGCAGCCGACGTTGCACTAACGCAGTAATACACCAAAATATTGCCAACTGTTTGTCTTTTAGCGGGACACAACAATAACTACTGGCTAGTGCCGAATCAATAGTACAACTTTCGGGAGTTTTATTTTAATCTTGAGGTTTTCATGTGACTTACCTTCATATTTATCAAACTCGACATCTACTTAATCGACTACTTCCAGCGATAAATTTTAAACAAAAATTTGAACGTTCTTTTCTATATTCCGAGCTATAATGGAGAATATTATGTTCAAGCAGTGTATCTCATGCTTTAACAATTCATCGATTTGTTGAGGAAAAGCCCAAAACAGTCTTCATCACTTGCTATACGCAGCTCGTTAATTAAAATTATCAGACCTGAAAGGGGTACTAGGACACGGAATGCGGCTACAAAATACTCTTCCGCGATGCGATGCACTTAAGCGCCTTTAGAGGATTAATTATAGCCCTTACGTATAATCGCTCGACGAGTTTACCGCGTCCTGTCGGCTAGGGCACTCTTGAGAGTGCTGTTCGGAGTAATAATCCCCTTGCAAGTGCGATAACATTAGGGATTACAAGGCGCTTAAATGTCGGAGTTTATTTCCAAGTTCCTCGTCGCAATTTTCTCGAGTTAGTGCATTCATTATATGGGATTACTCTTTTAACCTCATTTCACGCTATTACTAAACTCCTATTATAAAATACACTGAACTAAAATTACCATGTTCATTACCGTTTATTGACAAGCTTGATAAGTAAAAAGGAAATAGGTTGTTACTGCATATATGTTGAGAAAGAAATCTCTTACCGAAGACAATTCCAATTCTTGTGCACCAAAGTGGTCACTGGGGAACATAGTTAATGCTATACTGGTGCACGAGAGGGTTCAATCTGAGTTTTATGTTGAGTGCATTTGTGCAACGAGTCTTTATTTTCCTGCTATCTTATAGAGTAAATAATCCAGCTTGCGGCGTTTTCGAGTACAGAAGCCAAAGGAGTGTACCTTGGTGTAATAACGTGTGTGCTTTGTGTTCGTATTGTAAAAGGTTTTCAGTTGCTTACGGCACTTGCTGTTCACAAAAAAGTTAGTTTACTCAGCTAGCTACTCGATTTCAGATTTAAATGCTCAAATTTTATTTCCGGCGATGTCGGTTGTGTGTCAAAACTAAAATAATGTGGATAGGTCATGTTTTATCATAAAAATAATAAAAATTTCGTCCTCCTTTACAACTGTATTTATTTACGTAAAATATTTAATTTTAAATATTTTCTTGTGAGACTTGTAGTGATTCTTTGGCAGAATTGTTTAAATCTAGCCATTTTTATCTGTAGCCATACGGTTGCTTTTGTTTAATTATATTCATTTTTTGTCCGGTTCATGCAACGATTTGTTGTTCTATATTTGCTAGTTGCACGTAGTAGATGTTTCTTCCAGCAAACATTTTTTTGCACGTAACCTGTACTAAAGAGTACTGCACATGTCTGCACTGCTTCGTCACATGCTTTAGAGCTGACTGATGGATCATGGGGCCTCTACAAGAGGGCAATGGAGCGGGGTGGGTATGGAGGAAGGTTGGGTAGTGGGGCACCGTGTGTGTGTGTGTGTGTATGTGTGTGCGTGTGTGTGCTTTGAATTTTTATGTATTTACTTTTTTATGGTAAATTGTGAATTAGTATGAATAATGGTCTATTGTTGTTGCTCTTTTCGCCATTAAGATCGTTTTCATTTTTATTTACGGCCTTCTGTTTGAACTATTCTTCCTGTAGAATGATCGTTCCCTTTTATTTTATTGATATGTCTCTTTGCATCCCACTGTGATGTCATTTTTTCTATCACGTGTTCAGCATTTGTGGTGTGGGTACATTCACTCTTCAGTGCCCTTATACACTATGTGATCAAAAGTATCCGCACGCCCTACAAAACATACGTTTTTCATATTACGTGCGTTGCGCTGCCATTTACTGCCAACTACTCCATATCAGCGATCTCAGTAGTCTTTAGACATAGTGAGAGAGCAGAATGGGGCGCACCGCGGAACTTGGTTGGTTGGTTGGTTGGTTTGGGGAAGGAGACCAGACAGCGAGGTCATCGGTCTCATCGGATTAGGGAAGGATGGGGAAGGAAGTCGGCCGTGCCCTTTGAAAGGAACCATCCCGGCATTTGCCTGGAGCGATTTAGGGAAATCACGGAAAACCTAAATCAGGATGGCCGGACGCGGGATTGAACCGTCGTCCTTCCGAATGCGAGTCCAGTACACCGCGGAACTCACAGACTTCGAACTTGGATTGGGTGTCACTTGTGTCATACGTCTGTACGTGAGATTTCCACACTCCTAAACATCTCTAGATCCACTGTTTCCCACGTGATAGTGAATTGGAAACGTGAAGGGACACGTACAGCACAAAAGCGTACAGGCCGACCTCGTCTGTTGACTGACAACAGTTGAAGAAAGTCGTAATGTGTAATAGGTAGACATTTAACCAAGCCATCGCATAGGAATTCCAAACTGCGTCAGGATCCACTGCAAGTACTATGACAGTTAGGCGGGAGGTGATAAAACTTGGATTTCATGGTCGAACGGCTGCTCATAAGCCACGCATCACGCCGGTAAATGCCAAACGACGCCTTGTTTGGTGTAAGGAGCGTAAATACTGGACAATTGAACAGTGGAAAAACGTTGTGTGGAGTGACGAATCACGGTACACAATGTGTCTATACTATTGTAGGGTGTGGGTATGGCGAATACCCGGTGAACGTCATCTGCCAGCGTGTTTAATGCATAACAGTAACATTCGGAGAGGATGGTGTTATGGAGTGGTCATGATTTTCATGGAGTGGGCTTACACCCCTTGTTGTTTTGCGTGGCATTATCATAGTACAGGACTACACTGATGTTTTAAGCACTTTCTTGCTTCCCACTGGTGAAGTGCAATTCGGGGATGGCGATTGCATCTTTCAATACGATCGAGCACCTGTTCATAACGCACGTCCTATGGAGGACTGGTTAACGACAATAACATCCCTGTAATGGATTGGCCTGCACAGAGTCCTGACCTGAATCCTATAGAACACCTTTGGGATGTTTTGGAAAGTCTACTTCGTGCCAGGCCTCACCGACCGACATCGATACCTGTTCTCAGTGCAGCATTCCGTGAAGAATGTGCTGCCATTCCCCAAGAAACCTTACAACACCTGATTGAACGTATGCCTGCGAGAGTGGAACCTGTCATCAAGGCTAAGGGTGGGCCAATACCATATTGAATTCCAGCATTACCGATGGAGGGCGCTATGAACTTGTAAGTAATTTTCAGCCAGGCGTCCAGCTACTTTTTATCACATAGTGTATGTTCTCTGTACCTGATGATAAAATTTCTTGTAGTGATGACAATACATTTAAGGTTGCACCTATTACGAGGTAATTCATGTATTCTTCAACTCTATTTATCTCTCTCTTCTGTCACATTTTTTAGTTTCCTTTGTATTGTGATAGTTGTCTTGAAGGATATAATACTTTTATATTTATTGATGATGTTACTAATCTTGTGTGTGAGTTGGCTGTCGTATGTCACGGTGTGCCATTTTGTATTGTTCATGGGTGTGTTTCCTGGTGTGAGGATACATTGTGTGTTATTGTTATTTGATGATATAGCTAGATTGATTTTAATTTTGCTGTCTTATATCTGCATTTTCTTTTTAATGGTGTCATGTGATTTGTGTACCGTGCTGCTGCTGTTTTCATGGTCTTGTGCCATGTTAATGATCATGTTCATTTCTTCTTGATAGTTCTCTTTGCCCCCCCCATGAACCATGGACCTTGCCGTTGGTGGGGAGGCTTGCGTGCCTCAGCGATACAGATGGCCGTACCGTAGGTGCAACCACAACGGAGGGGTATCTGTTGAGAGGCCAGATAAACATGTGGTTCCTGAAGAGGGGCAGCAGCCTTTTCAGTAATTGCAGGGGCAACAGTCTGGATGATTGACTGATCTGGCCTTGTAACATTAACCAAAACGACCTTGCTGTGCTGGTACTGCGAACGGCTGAAAGCAAGGGGAAACTACAGCCGTAATTTTTCCCGAGGACATGCAGCTTTACTGTATGATTAAATGATGATGGCGTCCTCTTGGGTAAAATATTCCGGAGGTAAAATACTCCCCCATTCGGATCTCCGGGCGGGGACTACTCAAGAGGACGTCGTTATCAGGAGAAAGAAAACTGGCATTCTACGGATCGGAGCGTGGAATGTCAGATCCCTTAATCGGGCAGGTAGGTTAGAAAATTTAAAAAGGGAAATGGATAGGTTAAATTTAGATATAGTGGGAATTAGTGAAGTTCGGTGGCAGGAGGAACAAGACTATTGGTCAGGTGATTACAGGGTTATAAATACAAAATCAAATAGGGGTAATGCAGGAGTAGGTTTAATAATGAATAAAAAAATAGGAGTGCGGGTTAGCTACTACAAACAGCATAGTGAACGCATTATTGTGGTCAAGATAGACACAAAGCCCATGCCTACTACAGTAGTACAAGTTTATATGCCAACTAGATCTGCAGTTGATGAAGAAATTGATGAAATGTATGACGAGATAAAAGAAATTATTCAGGTAGTGAAGGGAGACGAAAATTTAAGTCATGGGTGACTGGAATTCGTCAGTAGGAAAAGGGAGAGAAGGAAACATAGTAGGTGAATATGGATTGGGGGGAAAAAATGAAAGAGGAAGCAGCCTTGTAGAATTTTGCACAGAGCATGACTTAATCATAGCTAACACTTGGTTCAAGAATCATAAAAGAAGGTTATATACCTGGAAGAATCGTGGAGATACTAAAAGGTATCAGATAGATTATATAATAATAAGGCAGAGATTTAGGAACCAGGTTTTAAATTGTAAGACATTTCCAGGGGCAGATGTGGACTCTGACCACAATCTATTGGTTATGAACTGCAGATTGAAACTGAAGAAACTGCAAAAAGGTGGGAATTTAAGCAGATGGGACCTGGATAAACTGAAAGAACCAGAGGTTGTAGAGAGTTTCAGGGAGAGCATAAGGGAACAATTGACGGGAATGGGGGAAAGAAATACAGTAGAAGAAGAATGGTTAGCTCTGAGGGATGAAGTAGTGAAGGCAGCAGAGGATCAAGTAGGTAAAAAGACGAGGGCTAATAGAAATCCTTGGGTAACAGAAGAAATATTGAATTTAATTGATGAAAGGAGAAAATATAAAAATGCAGTAAATGAAGCAGGCAAAAAGGAATACAAACGTCTCAAAAATAAGATCGACAGGAAGTGCAAAATGGCTAAGCAGGGATGGCTAGAGGACAAATGTAAGGATGTAGTCTCACTAGGGGTAAGATAGATACTGCCTACAGGAAAATTAAAGAGACCTTTGGAGAGAAGAGAACCACTTGTATGAATATCAAGAGCTCAGATGGCAACCCAGTTCTAAGCAAAGAAGGGAAGGCAGAAAGGTGGAAGGAGTATATAGAGGGTTTATACAAGGGCGATGTACTTGAGGACAATATTATGGAAATGGAAGAGGATGTAGATGAAGATGAAACGGGAAATACGATACTGCGTGAAGCGTTTGATAGAGCACTGAAAGACCTGAGTCGAAACAAGGCCCCGGGAGTAGACAACATTCCATTAGAACTACTGATGGCCTTGGGAGAGCCAGTCATGACAAAACTCCACCATTTGGTGAGAAAGATGTATGAGACAGGCGAAATACCCACAGACTTCAAGAAGAATATAATAATTCCAATCCCAAAGAAAGCAGGTGTTGACAGACGTGAAAATTACCGAACTATCAGTTTAATAAGTCACAGCTGCAAAATACTAACGCGAATTCTTTACAGACGAATGGAAAAACTAGTAGAAGCGGACCTCGGGGAAGTTCAGTTTGGATTCCGTAGAAATGTTGGAACACGTGAGGCAATACTAACCTTACGACTTATCTTGGAAGAAAGATTAAGAAAAGGCAAACCTACGTTTCTAGCATTTGTAGACTTAGAGAAAGCTTTTGACAATTTAACTTGAATACTCTCTTTCAAATTCTGAAGGTGGCAGGGGTAAAATACTGGGAGCGAAAGGCTATTTACAATTTGTACAGAAACCAGATGGCAGTAATAAGAGTCGAGGGGCATGAAAGGGAAGCAGTGGTTGGGAAAGGAGTGAGACAGGGTTGTAGCCTCTCCCCGATGTTATTCAATCTGCATATTGAGCAAGCAGTAAAGGAAACAAAAGAAAAATTCGGAGTAGGTATTAAAATTCATGGAGAAGAAGTAAAAACTTTGAGGTTCGCCGATGACATTGTAATTCTGTCAGAGACAGCAAAGGACTTGGAAGAGCAGTTGAACGGAATGGACAGTGTCTTGAAAGGAGGATATAAGATGAACATCAACAAAAGCAAAACGAGGATAATGGAATGTGGTCAAATTAGGTCGGGTGATGTTGAGGGAATTAGATTAGGTAATGAGACACTTAAAGTAGTAAAGGAGTTTTGCTATTTGGGGAGCAAAATAACTGATGATGGTCGAAATAGAGAGGATATAAAATGTAGACTGGCAATGGCAAGGAAAGCGTTTGTGAAGAAGAGATATTTGTTAACATCGAGTATAGATTTAAGTATCAGGAAGTCGTTTCTGAAAGTATTTGTATGGAGTGTAGCCATGTATGGAAGTGAAACATGGACGATAACCAGTTTGCACAAGAAGAGAATAGAAGCTTTCGAAATGTGGTGCTACAGAAGAATGCTGAAGATAAGGTGGGTAGATCACATAACTAATGAGGAGGTATTGAATAGGATTGGGGAGAAGAGAAGTTTGTGGCACAACTTGACTAGAAGAAGGGATCGGTTGGTAGGACATGCTTTGAGGCATCAAGGGATTACAAATTTAGCATTGGAGGGCAGCGTGGAGGGTAAAAATCGTAGAGGGAGACCAAGAGATCAATACACTCAGCAGATTGAGAAGGATGTAGGTTGCAGTAGGTACTGGGAGATGAAGAAGCTTGCACAGGATAGAGTAGCATGGAGAGCTGCTTCAAAGCAGTCTCAGGACTGAAGACCACAACAACAACAGTTCTCTTTGCTCGGAGGATATTACACAGTCTGTATACGACTTATTTCCTTTCCGAAGATATCTAAATTGTGTCTGATGTTCATATTTAATGGTTTTGAGGTCAAGGTAGTGTATTGTTTCTTCTGTTTCTATCGTGAACTTAATGTTGTGGTCTCTCTTACTTATCTGTCTGTGCAAACTATTTGTATGTTCTGTGATTCATCTTTGAGGTATTATCGTCCACATTTCTGTAACAGAATATTAAAATACACTCCTGGAAATGGAAAAAAGAACACATTGACACCGGTGTGTCAGAACCACCATACTTGCTCCGGACACTGCGAGAGGGCTTTACAAGCAATGATTACACGCACGGCACAGCGGACACACCAGGAACCGCGGTGTTGGCCGTCGAATGGCGCTAGCTGCGCAGCATTTGTGCACCGCCGTCGTCAGTGTCAGCCAATTTGCCGTGGCATACGGAGCTCCATCGCAGTCTTTAACACTGGTAGCATGCCGCGACAGCGTGGACGTGAACCGTATGTGCAGTTGACGGACTTTGAGCGAGGGCGTATAGTGGGCATGCGGTAGGCCGGGTGGACGTCCCGCCGAATTGCTCAACACGTGGGGCGTGAGGTCTCCACAGTACATCGATGTTGTCGCCAGTGGTCGGCGGAAGGTGCACGTGCCCGTCGACCTGGGACCGGACCGCAGCGACGCACGGATGCACGCCAAGACCGTAGGATCCTACGCAGTGCCGTAGGGGACCGCACCGCCACTTCCCAGCAAATTAGGGACACTGTTGCTCCTGGGGTATCGGCGAGGACCATTCGCAACCGTCTCCATGAAGCTGGGCTACGGTCCCGCACACCGTTAGGCCGTCTTCCGCTCACGCCCCAACATCGTGCAGCCCGCCTCCAGTGGTGTCGCGACAGGCGTGAATGGAGGGACGAATGGAGACGTGTCGTCTTCAGCGATGAGAGTCGCTTCTACCTTGGTGCCAATGATGGTCGTATGCGTGTTTGGCGCCGTGCAGGTGAGCGCCACAATCAGGACTGCATACGACCGAGGCACACAGGGCCAACACCCGGCATCATGGTGTGGGGAGCGATCTGCTACACTGGCCGTACACCACTGGTGATCGTCGAGGGGACACTGAATAGTGCACGGTACATCCAAACCGTCATCGAACCCATCGTTCTACCATTCCTAGACCGGCAAGGGAACTTGCTGTTCCAACAGGACAATGCACGTCCGCATGTATCCCGTGCCACCCAACGTGCTCTAGAAGGTGTAAGTCAACTACCCTGGCCAGCAAGATCTCCGGATCTGTCCCCCATTGAGCATGTTTGGGACTGGATGAAGCGTCGTCTCACGCGGTCTGCACGTCCAGCACGAACGCTGGTCCAACTGAGGCGCCAGGTGGAAATGGCATGGCAAGCCGTTCCACAGGACTACATCCAGCATCTCTACGATCGTCTGCATGGGAGAATAGCAGCCTGCATTGCTGCGAAAGGTGGATATACACTGTACTAGTGCCGACATTGTGCATGCTCTGTTGCCTGTGTCTATGTGCCTGTGGTTCTGTCAGTGTGATCATGTGATGTATCTGACCCCAGGAATGTGTCAATAAAGTTTCCCCTTCCTGGGACAATGAATTCGCGGTGTTCTTATTTCAATTTCCAGGAGTGTATATTGTTTTGTTTCTTTTATATCTAAAATATCTTGTTTTCAGTGTGATTCATTTAGATGTATGACTGATTTTCCCGTTGGCGGGCCTCCATATTGTAAATGGAATTAACTTTTAAACTGAAAATAGTTTTAGACTAATACAACGGCCAAGACCGAAATAATATTTCATTTATGGACGATTTTGACTTAATGTAGAAGCTATGTTAAAAAAGTAAGTATCACCTGTTGGGTGCTGGCAGCCCCTCGGATGCTCCCGTGGAAACACAATCGCAAACTGCCAGATTGTGCTCGTTTTCTGAAGACGACTTCTACAAGAAGTTGAAATCTGTCATTAATTCATTAATAAAATATTATATGGATCTAGACTGTTGTTTTAACTCAGCTTTACCAACAGTTCGATGTTCCTCCTTTGTTCCTTTGTATCATATTGTATAAATGTATGGAAAGTAGTTTTGCTAAGTGATCACTTTTATGGATTGTATATGGTCTTCCATAGGGTTTGTTTGGAGATTTTGGGTTTCCTGTCAGTCGTTCGCTTACTGTGTTAAGGGTGTCATCAAGTGGAATAGAAGAGTGCAGTCTTTCACATCAAAGGAGATCATCTTCTTACTCATGAGGAATGTGTATCTTGTATATTTTGGAATAATGCTTAGGAGATTTCAATACTTCCGTTATTCTCTAGCTTTAAATGTTCGATGAAGTATTCACGTGCAAACTTTACAATGTGATGTGCGGATGCCTACAGGAAAAAATCGTTGGTCTCACAGGAATTAAATCTTTAAGTATTTGGGGCTGTCTTCCCAGCATTGGTGCTGCTGGATGTTTTTGTATTACGTTTTGTTTCCGTATTTTTTAGAGAATGATTTTCAAATCACTTTTTTCAATTTTATTTGAAATGTATTAGTTGTACCTAACTGTAATTTTTCAATATTACTTTTGTGCAATAATTGTTACTTTCCTCTGCTTTTATAGTTATTGCCCCTGTTTCCTGAAGTTTTCAGTTTATTAACTTAAATGTTAGTGCTTCTTGGTTATCTTTTTTTTTCTATGGATTTCCTTGCTTCTGATGAAGCCATCTACTCGGTTTGATTTCATTTCAGTAACTAGTCCTATATTTATGTCATTGATTCGGTTTTTCTTCTTGTGCTACAGGTTGTTCTATTTCTGTTATGATGTCCCTGATTTTGGTATTTGCTAGTTCTATCTTGTTAATGTTGTATTTAAGACCTTTTCCTAGCAACTTTGTTTCTTCTTCCGTCAGTTATGTGTAAAATTCAACTTCCTCAGCTAAAAGGCATGTGCCAAAATGCCTTGTTTCTCCCTTCCTCCCTCCCTCCCTCCTTTCCTCCCACCCTCCCCCCTCCTACCACCCTCTCTCTCTCACACACAAACACTACGTGTATGTGTGTGTGTGTGTGTGTGTTTGTGTGTGTGTGTGTGTGTGTGTGTGTGTGTGTGTTTGTGTGTGTGTGTGTGTGTGTGTGTGTCCTTCAGCAGTTGTTTTTTCATGAGTGCATTTCATTTCCTGTTTTGTGTTTTGTCACTTCTGCTGTTCCGTTAATACCGTCTTTCTTTTCTGTTCCACTTTATCTATTGTCTGCCATAAGACTGCAGGGTTGTTCAGGTAAATTGTTAAATTGTTATCTGCTGATGCAAACTGTACACTTTTTGTTTGGTTCAAGTTTAGTGCATTTTGATGCCTAATTTCATTATTTATCACAAATATCTACCCTGTTAAGTTGTATTTTTTGCTGCATGACAGTCATTACATTTCTTAAAATGAATACATAAATTTTAACATGAGGTAAAAGAACATGCAAGGGCACTGATGAGTGAATGTAACCACTCCACACCTACTGAACACCCAGTGGACGATACTCACAATCACACTGGGACAAAAAAATCGTGGCAGTCTTATGCCACAACAACTGAAAGGGAGTGCTCACTCTTCAGGAAGAACACTTCATACTGATGGCCTCAAATAAAAATGAAAACCTTCTCAGTTGACAAAGCAGCAAAAACAGGTTCCAATATTGCAGCTAATTTACAGTCTACCATAAAAAAATTAGAAACAGATAAATACATGAAAATAAAATAAAAAATTACACACACACACCTTTCCCCGAACCCTACTTCACTTTCCCCTTCTATAGCTCACATGATCGTTCAATCAGTTCTAAAGCACAAGACCAAGTAGTGCTTGCATTTGCAGTATGCTATTCTATAAATTATGTATAAGGAGATGTTTATTGGAAGAAACCTGTGCTACATACATTTAGCAAATATAAAACAAAAAATGTTTGCATGAACGGGTACAGAACGAATATAAATAAAAAACACAACCATACTGTTATAGAACATTGTCATTTTGGTGATACAGGCTTTATGGTGTGGGGAGACGTAATGTTGCACGCAATTACTGACCTTCAAATCTTTGCACGTGGTACACTCACCGGGCAACGTTATTCTGGCACTGTACTCCTTCCCGTCCGTCCGTCCGTCCGTCCGTTTTCTAGGGCTACAAGCAGAAGGTTGGTTGGTTGGTTTGGGGAAGGAGACCAGACAGCGTGGTCATCGGCCTCGGGAAGGATGGGGAAGGAAGTCGGCCGTGCCCTTTCAGAGGAACCATCCCGGCATTTGCCTGGAGTGATTTAGGGAAATCACGGAAAACCTAAATCAGGATGGCCGGACGCGGGATTGAACCGTCGTCCTCCCGAATGCGAGTCCAGTGTCGAACCACCGCGCCACCTCGCTCGGTTACTCCTTCCCCAGGCGTGTCTTGTCGAGGGTGCAATCGGCCCTCCCTTCATTTTTGTGGGTAACAACGCGTGACACCTCATCGAAGAGCGCAGTTAGAGAAGTTCTGGGACCAAGAGGATATTCGGCGAATAGAATGCCCCCCCTCCCCCCCCCACACACACCACCACCGAACCGACTTAAATTCCATTGAGCACACGTGTGGGATTTGTTGTGGAGGCGTACCGCGGCAGATCCACATGCACCAACGACCACCCAGCGTATTGTCGCGAATCATAGAAAATAGAGTTAAAACTCAAGTGAGACGTAGACTTGGAAACTCTTGTTACCAGCGAGGTGGACGTGACCGGACGTGACTTATGTGTAATGTTGACTCTGCCAACAACAGCGGACTATGCCGCATCGCGAGGTTCGAGAGCTGTCGCAAGACGCAACCCTCGGACAGCGGCGTACGGCCTGTTCGTCAAGTAGGCCTCACGTGCTACCTCGTGACACATACACAATGCTCAGTAGTACTGGAAACTTCCAGAACAAGTGGTGCCTGGTGCATTACCGCTATAAAAAGCCTAGTCGCCATATTGTTGGAGAGCGCGATGGGAGTGCTGGCAGTGGTGGAGCGGCAGGTCGGTCAGTCAGATATGGTTTAGCTGGAGTTCTGATGCTGTGAGATCGCAGTGCAGTGCTGCGTAACTACGAAGAGACTTACACTTATTTCCATGTATTCAACACTTAGTCCGGAAAGCCCACCTCTGCGATATTGGGATTTAAACTCAGGGAACTATGAGAAGTTACCCTACTAAGAAGTCAATTAGTCAACGTTGTATATAACCGGTATAGTAGAACGGATGTGCCAGGGGTGCTTCCAATGTATATAACCCCATGCACGAATTTATGATTGCATACAGTGTGGTGTGTAGAATATATGAGTCTGGCGACATACCATCTGACTTACGGAAAAGCATCATCCACACAATTCCGAAGACGGCAAGAGCTGACAAGGGCGAGAATTATCCCACAATCAGCTTAACAGCTCATGCATCGAAGCTGCTTACAAGAATAATATACAGAAGAATGGAAAAGAAAATTGAGAATGCGCTAGGTGACGATCAGTTTGGCTTTAGGAAAAGTAAAGGGACGAGAGAGGCAATTCTGACGTTACGGCTAATAATGGCAGCAAGGCTAAAGAAAAATCAAGACACTTTCATAGGATTTGTCGACCTGGAAAAAGCGTTCGACAATATAAAATGGTGCATGCTGTTCGAGATTCTGAAAAAAGTAGGGGTAAGCTATAGGGAGAGACGGGTCATATACAATATGTACAACAACCAAGAGGGAATAATAAGAGTGGACGATCAAGAACGAAGTGCTCGTATTAAGAAGGGTGTAAGTCAAGGGTGTAGCCTTTCGCCCCTACTCTTCAATCTGTACATCGAGGAAGCAATGTTGGAAATAAAAGAAAGGTTCAGGAGTGGAATTAAAATACAAGGTGAAAGGATATCAATGACACGATTCGCTGATGACATTGCTATCCTGAGTGAAGGTGAAAAAGAATTAAATGATCTGCTGAACGGAATGAACAGTCTAATGAGTACACAGTATGGTTTGAAAGTAAATCGGAGAAAGACGAAGGTAATGAGAAGTAGTAGAAATGAGAACAGCGAGAAACTTAACATCAGGATTGATGGTCGCGAAGTCAATGAAGTTAAGGAATTCTGCTACCTAGGCAGTAAAATAACCAATGACGGACGGAGCAAGGAGGTCATCAAAAGCAGACTCGCTATGGCAAAAAAGGCATTTCTGGCCAAGAGAAGTCTACTAATATCAAATACCGGCCTTAATTTGAGGAAGAAATTTCTGAGGATGTACGTCTGGAGTACAGCATTGTACGGTAGTGAAACATGGACTGTGGGAAAACCGGAACAGAAGAGAATCGAAGCATTTGAGATGTGATGCTATAGACGAATGTTGAAAATTAGGTGGATTAATAAGGTAAGGAATGAGGAGGTTCTACGCAGAATCGGAGAGGAAAGGAATATGTGGAAAACACTGATAAGGAGAAAGGACAGGATGATAGGACATCTGCTAAGACATGAGGGAATGACTTCCATGGTACTAGAGGGAGCTGTAGAGGGCAAAAACTGTAGAGGAAGACAGAGATTGGAATACGTCAAGCAAATAATTGAAGAAGTAGGTTGCAAGTGCTACTCTGAGATGAAGAGGTTAGCACAGGAACGGAATTCGTGGCGGGCCGCATCAAACCAGTCAGTAGACTGATGACCAAAAAAAAAAAAACAGTGTACCCTGAGATCCCAGCCGAGTTCCGTACTCTAACTCACCCTACAGTCCTCTTTTCAGTGGAGCAGGTGCCCGGCAGGCAGCCCGCAACCACAAGACCTCCTGCCAAGTAAGTTCTTTGACGCGCAATCATGCAGTCCTTCTACTCGCTCTCAGGACTCGTCAGTGGGACACGACAATATGCCAACTGCGCTGGCGGAGGATTTAACTGCTCTCACGCGCGAATTCCTTACCGACCTTGTGGCCAGCATGGCAACAAGTTGCAGGGCATGAAATACTGTCCGTTCTGATCACGCACAATAACAAGAACCGTACCCCGCCGTTTTCAATGGGCAGCGGACCAAGGAGTAATAGTCAGGCGATATGAAACGGAACGAACATGAAATTTTCGTTACCGGACGTGGATGGAAGGCTTACGTTTGTTGGAAGGGCTCTGGGAAACTCCAGTGTAGCCGTCGCAAGACACCAGTAGAAACACTTCTAGGCTACTGCCCCCGCGTTCTAATCCGTTACGACATCAGACATGGAGTTCTGAGAATCGCTGCTAGGACCGTAGCGGATCACTGTAGTCCAGAAAGTGTAACGGCGATACTAGGTGTATTTCGGATAAGGTGACGTTACTCATACTAAGATCACCTTAATCATACTAACTCTTTTAGAGGAAATTTAGAGAGCTAATATCCGAGTAAGATTGCAACCATTGTGCTACCACCACTGTAGCCTGTAAGGGGTCCGTAGGCCCTTACTATAACTTTGCACTCGGCGCAGGTCGATAGGGCGAACAATCGATTGTGACGTGTTGCGAGATCGAGTGTCGAGTTGCGCCAGAGTGGTTGGCGGGAATGGTGTGTGTGTGAAGGCCATTGTTGGAATACAGGGTTTCAAAACCGAGAAGGGTGTCACCATCGTCGTGGTTAGACCCCTAAATAATAAATAAATACCGGGAAAGTGAAGAAGTATCTTTATAAAAGTGATCAGTGACGTTACTAGTGCCGACATTTGGTTTCGCGTCTACCGCGCCGCCATAACCTTGGATTGCAGTGTTGGATGCAACGTTGGATGAGCGTGTGACGATAATGGAAAATGAAGAAAGCCTGTGCTGGGATTAGCCGTAATTAGATATGTATGACGAAGCCAGTGGCTGTCTCCTTTTTGTGTTTTGAGAAGAATATAAGTCCGTAATTAGTAAAACTGTTTTGGTGTTCCTTATTACCAGACATTCAGTATTATAGTATTGAACAGAACGAACTGTAAAGTAACAACTTCCGTAGCAGTAAATTCCGATTACCAGCCCCATTAGGTTCACAGTCATGTTAATGATAAATATTGGGCTGCTATTCGATCAGATCAGGTTGGGATAAAAAACGGAGGTGTTACAAGCCCTCACATAAAAATCATGAGAATAAGCCAAAAGAAATGGAGAAGCTTACAGAACCGTATACAGAGTCATTTTTACTTTACCTGCTACGGTCGCAGGTTCGAATCCTGCCTCGGGCATGGATGTGTGTGATGTCCTTAGGTTAGTTAGGTTTAAGTAGTTCTAAGTTCTAGGGGACTGATGACCACAGATGTTAAGTCCCATAGTGCTCAGAGCCTTTTTTTTACTTTACCTTTTTCGATGCGCAAAAGGAGTAGAACAAAACGTTCTCTAAAACTGGTGTGCATTTCATTCCACCAGGCACTGCACAATGCCGCGTTTCACAGTTCCAATTTCCAGCTTCTAGGGATTGTACAGGAGAAGTAGTAGATAAAGTTTTGGTAAGAAAAGGTACCAGTTGTATGTAAAGTATGAAGATCGCATCAGTTCAAATTTCACTCTTCAAGACAAGGACACAGCGGTGCCAAAGAGCTCTCACCAGTGTTCTTTAGAGGAGCTCCTGTGTGAGGCGATCCTGCTGTTTCCTGCACAAAAGTTTCGCTGAAACACCTGCTTTCACATACACGATCCAGAAACACTGTTGCGAGCCTATGGAGCATCACAGTTAACCCTCACAGTCAGTTTCTCGCAGTCGTTGTTGTACGTAACGGACTGTGGCGACTGCGAGAAGTGTTCAGTCCACGCGTTGTGCTGCTCTACGATTAAGTACTGCACCGTGAAGCAAGACATATGAAAGTGATCCTATTCTCGGACTTATTTCATATCCGTACGGTGCAATTCCTGGCATGGGTTCGAGATCAGAACTGTATCTATCAAATGGCTCTGAGCACTATGGGACTTAACATCTATGGTCATCAGTCCCGTAGAACTTAGAACTACTTAAACCTAACTAACCTAAGGGCATCACACAACACCCAGCCATCACGAGGCAGAGAAAATCCCTGACCCCGCCGGGAATCGAACCCGGGAACCCGGGCGTGGGAAGCGAGAACGCTATAGTCTGTCGGTAAACTGAAGAGCGAGCGAGCGAGTCCCCACTCTGCCAACCCAGCTACGTCACAAGGCGCTTCTACAGGCTGTTTCACAACGTAGTACCGGCCCTGCTGCGGCGCGTGCTTTAAATCTGTGGCGACGCCTTGTACAGATACGTCTCGGCTGCGTTCATTTTTAGACAAATGCATTAAGACCAAAAGGAATACAAAAAACGATAGCTTCTTCCGAAACACAACATTATAGAGTAAATAACATTAAGATAAGAATGGAAGTCAGGGTTACACTACAAACATAGAACCGAATGCCTGTTCATGTGAATATATTGTATGTTCCTCTATTGTTATTCGTAAAACGAACCCCATATAATGCAATCATTCTGTAGAATTCAAGGCTTGTTCTTACTTTGTATTTCTACTAAAAGGTAGATGTTTTTTTTAAGGACTTGCAACACGAAGAATGTTTAAAAGGTAAGCAGAAATTTGTAATTTTGAGTATTGTATTAGTCCTATTTGCACTACTTTCTTGTCACTGTCTTCGTAAACATGTCTCAAAAGTATGTACGCAATATTATGGATATTGGGTATTTACTCTGTTGTCAGCTGTCAAAAAGGTTACATGTGTTTTGGCAGCATCAAGGATTATTTGTTATAGGAATGGAATAAAGTGTATGAAATTTTTAGAAATGTTAAATATTGCTTTTGATGAGTCTGTATATGAGTGAACCAAGGGCACACAAGTGGTATAAACATTTCAAAGCGGGTCTTAAAGGACAGCAGTCTTACAAGCATGGATGAGATTAAAAATGCACAGTTAAGAGACTTATAAACTAACCCGAAGAAACAGTTCCTAAATAATTTCGGGAACTGGAAAAAGCACTGGCGCAAGTGTATAGTATGTAATGGGGAATATTTTGAAGATGATAACATTGCTGTAGACTAACAAATAAAGTTCTTACCAAAAAATAAAAATTAATCTGTGAACGCACCTCATATGTCAAGCTTTTTGCTTAGAAGTCCAGAATCGATGTACATGTTTTGAAGAAAATTTCAACAGTGTTTAGAAAAGCTATTGAGCACGTATTTCAAGCAATATGTCTCAGAATCAGGTGAATAGTGACCGAGATAGAGATTTAGTGTCCCATAAGCATCAAAGGTGTTACGTGATTTTGAAACGGTCTATAACGATCGGTTTCCACCCAGGATTATTAGTTTTCCTTCATGGCGATTCCATTAAACTATGCGGCTTATTTTCACGTGCGTTCCTTATGCGTCCTATTGGATGAGGCTGACGTTTGCATAAATTGCAGCCCTTTGGTTGGGACTGGTAATATTAACCAACAGTTCTTTTTGGGTCGCCTCTTTAATAAGCGCTGCAATAACATTAGAGACGATCGAATGCTCGTTACTCCGCAAATACCTCCTCTTCCTAATATTCTGCACATTTTCTTGCAATGCTAGACGATTATCCATCACTTCCAGATATCGAAGTATATCATTAAGTATACAGAGTTAACTGACAGACACTGGCAACTAAGATCCCACGAACAGAAACGACGTATATCACTGCACGCCGAGCTACACCGCTAGACAGGTAACGGGCAATACATTTTCGGTGCCCCTGTAGGCCGGTGGCAGCGTTCTTCCGGGAAAGGCCGCTTCCCCCACCAAAAGCGCTGCTCGCTCTTGAGTTTACAGACAGACTATACCGCACGTCCACGAGATGCGGGCTGTATCTATCAATTCACATCCACAATCCCTAGGAGCCTGTAATGGGAATTGTGAAACATCCTATATCCACAAATGTTTCGTTACAATCACACCAAAATAACTCAACAGCTCTGACGCATTGCTGAAGCCTGAAAAACAAACTGTTAGTCTCATAATCATTACACAACTTTTTTTTTTTTCACTGGAGCAAAGGAGCAAAGTAACTCTACGTAAATGTTGCCCTTCATAAACTTTTATTTATTTATTTATTTATGCATTTATTTTACCTGGCAAGATTAGGGCCTTCAGGCCCTCTCTTACACCTAACCAGGCATACTCAGATTGAACAAATTTCAGTTTCTACAGAACATAAAGGACATATAACATGTTATACAGTATTAATGTTAAAGAAAAAAATAGGGATTATAACAATAGTACAATGATAATTATAACAATCAAAAAATAATTATAACAATCAATAATAATAATAATAATAATAATAGTAATGACTATGTATATGAAAGTAAACATATTTAACTTTTATGAATGTCTGTCCTATTGCTAGTTGGGAATTTTCTCGTTATATTCTTGCAGCTTGTGAGTTATTCTCATCGAGCAGAGACATAAGACGATAGAATGGGGTGAAAGAGATATAGAAGAGGTAGATAGGTTAGAGGAAGAGAAATAGAATGGTAAAATTCGAGGCTATGATGGAGAGGAGAAAGAAAGAGATGAGAGGGGCACAACAATGGTGGCTATACTGTCCCTGATATGTAAGTTTTTAGTTCCCTCTTTAAAGTTGAGTGGTTCTGGATAAGACGCAGATCACAGGGGAGCGCGTTCCATAGTCGTATGGCTGAGATGGAGAATGACACGGAGAAAGATTTTGTGTTATGTAAAGGTACAGCCAAGATGCTAGACGTATCCGATCTGGTATTGCGGTTGTGAAATGACGATAGGTGTTTAATGTGAGAAGATAAGTATTGGGGGCACCAGTGGCTAAGAAATCGATGAAGTAAGCACATCGTGTGGAGATCGCGTGCCTTGTGTGGGCGTATCCAACCTAGCTGGGAGTATGTAGGATTAATATGATAATACAACCGTATATTGCACACGTATCTAACGCAAGCGTTCATCACTAGCTCGAAGCATCTCGAATTTTCACTATTTGTGCCGTGTTGAACTACATCACAGTAGTAAAGATTAGGAAAGACTAGTGTTTGGACTAATTTTTGTTTTACATGGGTTGGAAATATTTTTCTAAATTTTTGAATTGCGTGTAGGGAGGAGAGCGATTTCCGGCAAGCTGTGACTGTTTGTTCTTCTCAGTTTAGGTGTTCATCCAATATTATTCCAAGGTCTTTTATTGTTTTTTGGTATGGTAGTTGGGTACCATTGAGGAGTATTTGATAGACTGTTTCGCGAAAGTACCGGCTGATTAACTTTGGATGAGATGTAAGTACACTCCTGGAAATTGAAATAAGAACACCGTGAATTCATTGTCCCAGGAAGGGGAAACTTTATTGACACATTCCTGGGGTCAGATACATCACATGATCACACTGACAGAACCACAGGCACATAGACACAGGCAACAGAGCATGCACAATGTCGGCACTAGTACAGTGTATATCCACCTTTCGCAGCAATGCAGGCTGCTATTCTCCCATGGAGACGATCGTAGAGATGCTGGATGTAGTCCTGTGGAACGGCTTGCCATGCCATTTCCACCTGGCGCCTCAGTTGGACCGGCGTTCGTGCTGGACGTGCAGACCGCGTGAGAGGACGCTTCATCCAGTCCCAAACATGCTCACTGGGGGACAGATCCGGAGATCTTGCTGGCCAGGGTAGTTGACTTACACCTTCTAGAGCACGTTGGGTGGCACGGGATACATGCGGACGTGCATTGTCCTGTTGGAACAGCAAGTTCCCTTGCCGGTCTAGGAATGGTAGAACGATGGGTTCGATGACGGTTTGGATGTACCGTGCTCTATTCAGTGTCCCCTCGACGATCACCAGTGGTGTACGGCCAGTGTAGGAGATCGCTCCCCACACCATGATGCCGGGTGTTGGCCCTGTGTGCCTCGGTCGTATGCAGTCCTGATTGTGGCGCTCACCTGCACGGCGCCAAACACGCATACGACCATCACTGGCACCAAGGCAGAAGCGACTCTCATCGCTGAAGACGACACGTCACCATTCGTCCCTCCATTCACGCCTGTCGCGACACCACTGGAGGCGGGCTGCACGATGTTGGGGCGTGAGCTTCATGGAGACGGTTGCGAATGGTCCTCGCCGATACCCCAGGAGCAACAGTGTCCCTAATTTGCTGGGAAGTGGCGGTGCGGTCCCCTACGGCACTGCGTAGGATCCTACGGTCTTGGCGTGCATCCGTGCGTCGCTGCGGTCCGGTCCCAGGTCGACGGGCACGTGCACCTTCCGCCGACCACTGGCGACAACATCGATGTACTGTGGAGACCTCACGCCCCACGTGTTGAGCAATTCGGCGGTACGTCCACCCGGCCTCCCGCATGCCCACTATACGCCCTCGCTCAAAGTCCGTCAACTGCACATACGGTTCACGTCCACGCTGTCGCGGCATGCTACCAGTGTTAAAGACTGCGATGGAGCTCCGTATGCCACGGCAAACTGGCTGACACTGACGGCGGCGGTGCACAATGCTGCGCAGCTAGCGCCATTCGACGGCCAACACCGCGGTTCCTGGTGTGTCCGCTGTGCCGTGCGTGTGATCATTGCTTGTACAGCCCTCTCGCAGTGTCCGGAGCAAGTATGGTGGGTCTGACACACCGGTGTCAATGTGTTCTTTTTTCCATTTCCAGGAGTGTATGACCTGGGATTTCTTGGGGTTTAGTTTCAGACCTAGGTTCTGTCCCCATCCAGAAACAGAGCAAAGATCTGCCTTCATACTCGCTACTACGTCAGAAATGTTCTTGGGACTTGCACTTATGTACAGTTGGATGTCGTCGGCATATAGATGGTAGTTGCAGGAGTGAATCACTGAAGAAATATCATTAATGTACAGTGAGAAGAGTAATGGACCAAGGACGGAGCCTTGGGGAACTCCAGAGCGCACGGTTTTCCATGATGACTTTTCCGACCCACAAATGACTTGTTGACTTCTGTTTTTGAGGTAGCTGTCGAACGTTTACTCATTCTACCTACTCTCCGTCTCTTCTGGAGCCTTTTAGTGATACTATAAAGTACTTGTGATAAGTGGCTACTGTGTAGAAAAGTAGTGGTCGCTGCTTATTTGGATATTCTGGGTGTCCCTCCTAAGAGATGTAGCGAATTTTCTCTGGTGTTCCGGTAGATATTTTGAATATTGTTTTTATCAAGAGTAGCTGTAGTCCGCCCAAATAAATACTGCTCATCTCGTGCTTCATGTGACGCCCATTGTCGACGTTTCTTTCCAGTTACAAGGAAGATGATTTTTAAAGAGGAATTTTTTACATGTCGATTCGATAGAGCGGTCTCAAATTACTTTTGTACGACATTCGTTTTATCCATGTGTGTTAACTGAGACATTAAAAAACGACGAATAGCTAGTACACCATCAGCAACAGCGCCACACTGGCCAGCACTTCGCCGGCCGCTGTGGCCGAGCGCTTCTAGGCGCTTCCGTTCGGAACCGCGCTGCTGCTACGGTTGCAGGTTCAATTCCTTCCTCAGGCATGGATTTGAGAGATGTCCTTAGGTTAGTCAGGTTTAGGTAGTTCTAAGTCTAGGGGACTCATGACCTTAGATGTTAGGTTCCATAGTGTTCAGAGCCAGCACTTCCAGCTACCGCCACGCGGCAGCGCTGCTCATTCACTTTGGATTAATGATCGTACTTTGTATTTTACTGGACTTGTTCATACATATTGATAAAACTAATATTGGACTAGACTAATTCGGGAGCGCTCTGTCGAATGTGTACATAAAATATGCACTTCAAAGATAATTTTGTTTGTAACTGGAAACAACCGACGCTTTTCGTCGACACTGGGCTTCACATGAAAGATGTGATGAGCAGCAGTTGTTTGGGCTGATTCCAGCTACTCATAGCAGAAACTAAATTGGAAATATCTGCCGAAACAGGAGAGAAAATGCGCCTGAGGAATCCTAGGGACACCCGATATGAATGAACACGGTTGTTCTGAGAGTTTTTTTTTTTTTTTAATCTTTGCGCTGGAGAGGTACTAACTTTGGAATGAAGTTTATGAATTCGTTGTCGTCCCTGTAGCGTCGCACTTCATTTTGTTGCTTCCAGTAGGCCACCGAGTTCTGAAACGCTGCGGTGACCGCCACTCTCGCGCACATTCCACATTCCTCTCTCCATTTTGCGGCTCTTCCTTTTTTAACAGCGCCCCCCTTTTTTTCAGCTCGCAATGTACGTGACACGAGACGACGAGAAGCGGCGGCGCGCGGCCCCGGACGTTCATTAGCACGCGCTCGCTGCGCGGGCGGCGTCGCGCGCCTCGGGCCGGAAAATTCGCGCCGCGGTGCCTCCCCAGCTGGGCGTCCACCATTTGCCAATACATAATTATGGCGCGTGATCTACGGCGGGCAGGGCACGGGGCGACAACCCTTTGTCCGGCGCTGGCGACCCTCCTCGCCGACGGCTGCGTGCGTCCTGGCACGGTCGCCAAAACCCTCGCCGCCACTGCCCTTCGAAAAATTGCCTCTCCCGCTGCCTGTATTGCGTTTAAACGGCCTTCCGATACGCCTGTATAGCAGTACGCAGAGTGACTACTCTGCAGGTCAGTACAACTATATTTTGAGTATGCAGTCATTGACAGCTGTAAGGTACAGCGTCCCATAAGTGAAAACACTTCTGTTGGTGACTGGGGACTGTAGTGAACAATATACATCAGTATTTACATAATTAGTAGAATAATAATTATAGCTACTAGCGGAAAATGCTCCTACTGGAGCATAAAAAATGAAAATGTTCTTCTGTATTAAAAGACTGCTACTGATAAGTAGGGTACCAGCTGACTCATTCTACGTACCGCAGCACTTTTAAACATTTTCGCAAGGGTATTGGCAGGCGAATACATCCGCGCTCTTTACAGCATGCAGCTTAATTCTCATTCCCACAAGCTGCTAACTGTAATTAGCGTTCACCCACTACTCCAACGCTGTATGTCTCTGGTGCCCATCCACTCCCGATTGCCCATTCTCACACATTCAGCCCAATTAACTGTCATTATCTCTCCAAATATCACTGTCTCCTAGCCACAGTCGCCTTCGTCCTTTCCCACTACCACTGTCTGCTCTCACCGTCACTGTCTCCCTCTTGTTCTTTCTTACTGCTAATATCTCCTTTACTGAAGTTCCTGGCAGATTAAAACTGTGTGCCGGACCGAGACTCGAACTCGGGACCTTTGCCTTTCGCGGGTAAGCGCTCTACCGACTGAGCTACCCAAGCACGACTCACGCCCCGTCCTCACAGCCTTAATTCCGCCAGTACGTCGTCTCCTACATTCCAAACTTTACAAAAGCTCTCCTGCGAACCTTGCAGAACTAGCACTCCTGAAAGAAACGATATTGCGGAGACATGGCTTAGCCACAGACTGGGGGATGTTTCTAGAATGAAATTTTCACTCTACAGCGGAGTGTGCGCTGATATCCTTTCTTACAGGGAGTGCTAGTTCTGCTTGGTTCGCAGGAGAGCTTCTGTTAAGTTTGGAACGTAGGAGACGAGGCACTGGCGGAATTAAAGCTGTGAGGACGGGGCGTGAGTCGTACTTGAATAGCTCAGTCAGTAGAGCGCTTGCCCGCGAAAGGCAAAGGTCCCGAGTTCGAGTCTCGGTCCAGCACACAGTTTTAATCTGCCAGGAAGTTCATAGCAGCGCACACTCCGCTGCAGAGTGAAAATTTCATTATATCTCCTTTATTCCTTCCCACTGCTATCGTCTCTTCTCACCGCCAGTATCTAGTTCTTCCCCTTGTCATTGTCATCAACTCTGTCTCTCATTATCACTGCCTCTCAACCATTTCCACTTTCTCCTACTCTTTACTCTTCTCCCACTCGCACTTATCCTTCACCCTTTTCCTACCACTGTTCTCTCACTGTCCACAATCTTTAACTGCCACTGTGTTCCTCTCTTTCTCCCACATTTCCATCGTCTCTTTCGCTATTTCTACACCACGACTACTGTCTGCTATCTTCCAGTATTTATTACTTATTTGCCTCTTTCACGCTGACCGCTTCTGCTTTTCCTTTAACACAAGAAAGCGCAAACATGTTTGGATGTCAGTATTTTCGCGAAAAATTTTAAAGGTGTTTTGGCAGGGACAATGAAGTAGCTGGTACCCTATTTTTCAGTCAGTCTTTTAATAAAGAGGAGCACATTCGCCTTTTTGTGCTCTCATAGGAGCGTTTTTCCGCTGGGTTCCTTCTTTTCCCTGCTATAGCATGGTACGTCACTCATATGTGAAGAACGTTATGGGCCAGTATAATTTTGATAGTTTATCTGAAATTGTAAAAACCAAAACTTATTTTACACGTCAGACGGATTTTACGTGCACTAGAATTTTGCGTGTACCTCAGTATTACAACGTATAGTTCCCAGAACCCTTTTGGTGATAACGGAGATTCTTTGTGTCAAATTTCTCCATGCAATGTTACTTTATAAACTACATTTTCGCCTCCGCCGCATTTCATGTGCACAGATGGGTTGACTTTGGAAACTGGTAGAGATATCTAGAAAATTTGCAATGCTATTTGAGGTCGGAATCTTACAAACATAACGTAAAACGTTCACCCATTTGCTGTGCATGGTCATCTTTGAATCGTCACTTGGGTTTGCTCCGCTTCAGACGGTAGAAAAACGCCTTTTTTGGGGGTTTCTCAGGAACTGTCCACGAATTTAGGCTGATGCATCATTCATTCGTTCGTTCATTCATTCATTCATTCAAGGTATACCCGTCAGCTACAATAAACCACGGGTTCATCACGTCTACACCTCTCATAGAGCAATCTATTGAATTTTTACACGCGTATTTCCAAGTACGTGTAGGGTAAATTTGAACCTCTGTGCCCGCATCTCGTGGTCGTGCGGTAGCGTTCTCGCTTCCCACGCCCGGGTTCCCGGGTTCGATTCCCGGCGGGGTCAGGGATTTTCTCTGCCTCGTGATGGCTGGGTGTTGTGTGATGTCCTTAGGTTAGTTAGGTTTAAGTAGTTCTAAGTTCTAGGGGACTGATGACCATAGATGTTAAGTCCCATAGTGCTCAGAGCCATTAGAACCTCTGTATCTGGGAAACGGACAAAGATGTCAAGAAAATTTTCAAATCTGTTCGAGATCGGGACCTTAGGCATATGTCGTAAAAGTTTGAGCCATTTCTGAGCATAGCCATCTTGGAATCCTGGTCTGCTGGTGAGGTAGAAATATAGTAAAAAAAACTTTTGGGGCGGAGGGGTTTCCGAGGAACTGCCGATGAATCAATGGTGCCTCCATAAGCCCCATTATGCCCATATAGATCACATTAAATGAAAAAACAACCACCTGATTTGCTCTATTTTCTAAAGTAGGAGGAAGTGTATAATATTCGTACCTTGACTCTGAACTGTAGGACAGTGTCGCTAAGATGGTTCTTCAGTCTGTTGTACAAATGGTACCTTGCCTAAGGGCTATCCAAAACATTTGACTCTAACTTTTTATCACCAATAGAATCTGAGGTATGACCACCAGAAGATCTCTTTTTTATAAACGGCGTTTTGGAACATATTGATAAGCATGTTTACTGATTACAACTCGTATGTTTTTAGATAGGTTAGCATTTCTAAGCACGTGGAGCAATAGCAAGCCGTCAGTGCTTTTTTCGCCTGGGCAGCAGGAAAGGTGTTGAAGTGTGGATGTATTGACGCAGAACGGTTAATCTATTCTGACAGGCATTGTCCACTTAGAGGACGACCATGCAGAAAACATCAAGTCGTAAAGATTGTGACATATTTGTGGAGAGGTTGTCCGACGCAGTGAGAAACAACTAACACATTGATGTGTGTACATATTAAGGTACCACATATAGAAATGTCTACACTTAAAGCCCGTTACACTCTGTATTTAAGGAACATCAACATTGTATGTACCACACGTTTTTTCTTTCTTTTGTAATTTACAAGTCAGTTCAAATGGCTCTGAGCACTATGGGACTTAACATCTATGGTCATCAGTCCCCTAGAACTTAGAACTACTTAATCCTAACTAACCTAAGGACAGCACACAACACCCAGCCATCACGAGGCAGAGAAAATCCCTGACCCCGCCGGGAATCGAACCCAGGAACCCGGGCGTGGGAAGCGAGAACGCTACCGCACGACCACGAGATGCGGGCTTTACAAGTCAGTAAGCGATTTAAGTCTGCACTGAAACATTTTTAAGGTGTATACAACACGATCAGTGGAGCATCATGCGAAACTATCTTTACAATATGATCATTTCACGGTACACAAAAATTTTCTAGAGTCATGTATAAAATGTTCTTTGGCTGCGAGCAGAAGAGGAAAGACTCCCAGGGAATTTCATCAGTTTCACTGGCGCGGCGTTCAGACAACTTAGTGAATGTGGCTCTGAGCACTACGGGACTTAACTTCTAAGGTCATCAGTCCCCCTGAACTTAGAACTACTTAAACCTAACTAACCTAAGGACATCACACACATCCATGCCCGAGGCAGGATTCGAACCTGCGACTGTAGCGGTCGCGCGGTTCCAGACTGTAGCGCCTAAAACCGCTCGGCCACCCCGGACGGCACTTAGTGAATGTGCTGTACAATATTTTTAAGTTCATGTTTAAGGATAGTTTTATGTGGTTTTCAGCTCTTCATATTTATATAGTCTGAAGATCGTCCAGTGTAGACGGAAATCGATTGGTGATTAATAAATAAGGAACCTGTTCATCTTTTGTGCCTACAATGAAACTCCTGAAAACTGCTTACAACTTTCGCACTCTTTAAGAAATAAAGAGTTGCATATAAAAAACTTACTCAAAATGCTAACTTACAAACTAAATTTGTACAAAAGCACTACAGCAGGAAAAACAGACAAAATTACAGATATTCATAAAGGAGAATAATTCATGTAAACCAAAAACATCTATAATATATTGCATTGTAACTAATATTTTAATGAGGTGATTTTTTACAGCTGTCATTAACATGAAGAACTGAATTTTAGCCTCCAGCTTCTCGATTTACTCTTCATTCTTCATCGGTTTCGGTACTTGACCATCATGACAGGAAGGAAAAGGAGTACCTGAGATGACCTCAGATGTTAAGTCCCATAGTGCTCAGAGTCATTTTAACCATTTTTTAGTGCCTGAGATGGAATAACAATTCAAGTTTCTATGAAAATTGAAGGTAGAGGAGGGGAGAATGGAAAGGAAAGGGACCAGAGCACTGACGTCAGATACATCGGGACACTACGCGAAATCAGCGGCGACGAACGAAAATGTGCACCGGACCGGGATTCGAACCCAGCCTTTCCTCCTTACTAGGCAGGCGCGTCAACTACTGGCCCACCATGTCACAGTGTTCATGGGAACAGCAAGGACTATATCGGCATGCCTCACAGACGACCCACAGTCACACCGAGTGCAAACCATCCACAGTTCCCGTCCATTTCCTCCATGCTCACTACTGTGAGATTCCCGCAGGAGATCGGACGTATTTGTGCAACCGCAGTGAAGAAGGTGGATCCATTGCCCAGATAGGCGAATCAGATGAATGCAAGCTGTCTGGTCTATTGGACATGTCCGAAAGAACAGACACCACGCATTCATGTAGTTCATCCTTTCTTTAGATGAACTGAAAGTCCTCAAAGTTACAAAATGTCTACAAAACCTAACGTAATATTTTGTGAACTAAACAACATAAAATTGGCCTTACAATAATTCACAATCGCGTATGAAAGAAATAGCGTGAGTATTGACCTCATTTAAAACTTTCCTCACACTATCTCTTTCAAGCTCGGTTGTGAGTTATTGTGAGACCAGTTTTATGCTGTTTGGTCACGGTATGTTACTTGCGGTTTTGGAAATATGACGCAACTTCGAAGACTTCATCTAAAGGAAAGATGAAATGGTTTCCCATCTGATGCATAGCGATTTTCTTCCTATGCTGTTGGTCGATACGACCAAAACCGGTAGGGAATAAAGCTATTGTTAAAATGCAGCCCTCCAAGAAAATGCATTGAATTGTATAGTTGCGGTACATCATGCTGAGGAATATTTTCTGCCACCTGCATTTATATATGTACAGGATGACAGCCAGTCAAGGAACATTTTAGGGAATTAGTTTAAAAAATTTATTTCAAAGGCCCAGTGGAACCTTTACAAGTTTTCTCCCAGAGCAATTCCCGCCGTGTCTACGTGACACAAGTCGCTTGCCTTTCAGAACCGAGGCAGTTCTGTCCAGTTAAAGTTGCTGACAGGAGACGCCCTGAGCCCTCTGCTGAAACTGCTAGCGAATTCACGCCATTGGTTTTAGCCAACAGCGTGCGCGGGATACCGATCACGTGTATGGGAGCTGGAGTCTTCTGCGGTGCCGAAGAGAGTTGCTTCTCTCTCTTGTAATCCAGACCTCGAGCAGAACAGACGTCTTTTTGGAAGGCAAAGCCTCTGGCTTTGCTCTTCGCGACCGGCCACCAACGTAAATCAACATGAACCGCTTCCCCTTCCGTTGCTCATTTCATTTAATTGTTCGACCTCCTAGACTGGTCTAAACCTGCTAACTTCCGTCCATAGGCGCGCCTTTGTACTCCGTATATTGAAATATATCCTCTTTATTGTACTTAATTTCCTCTTTTGTCATCTAATGGCAGCCCTGGACGCCCACTATCAAATCCTGACCGCTCGACCTCCAGCACACTGCCGCCACAAGGTATATTTAACAACCTTCTTCCCCCTTCCCTGCTATTTTATACATTAACGTTGGTGTAGAAGTTTCTCTCCCCATCCACAAACCACGTACTCTTTTACAATTGGTCTCAGAAGTGGGATGTACCTTTACATGTAGGAATCTTGGCTATTCTGCTTGCAGAGCGTGTCTATGGAGTATATATGGCGCCATTTCATCATAAAAATATTACATATCTGCGAGGTTCTTGCCACTATGCAGAGTTTATGATCAACGTGGTTGTTCTGCATGTAACCGTGTTAGATGTACAATATACAGTAATCTGACTTTTGCATTGCTCTTCTTAAAATTTTTCATAATTCTTTTTGGGCCACATCCCCCCCCCCCCTTCACCTCCACAGTTTGTTTCATTATATGTAGAAACGGGCGGTGTGAAATCTGGGCTTAGCACAATAAGGGGAGAGGGTGCCCATAGACCTTCAAGATCCAAGCAGCTAGCAAAAAATGAAACAAAATTTTGCATAATGTAATTCTGCATTCGTCACCTAATACAGGTAGGTTATTTTCTTCATTTACCTTAACGTGTTCTCATTTCAAAGATCACAAGACTCGAGACAGGTCGAGGGATCTCGGAGTGAAGTGTTGTTTCTTTTTACAAACCAGATCGGACCACATCAGTAGGCTGTCACTTTCGAGGGAAAGGAGCAGTCATAGTAAGTACTACGTCTACAGTTCTTTGTGCCGTACTGGGGCCCGTACCCAGATTTCCGGCTTATCTATGAAAGTCGCTTCCCGGTGACGGAGATAAACACGATATTGCAGTACAATTTTGGTAAACATTTTTGGAAACAGTGATCAATAGAGTACTATATTTTAACTAAAGTTCAGTCTTGATCACAACACTTAAGTCTCAATAACATAGGTGACCGGTTTCGGTTATATTTATACGACCATCTTCAGACACATGGCTTCCTTGGAGGATGGTAGGCGGACCTCTCCTCAGCTGAACTTTAGTTAAAATATAACGATATTGCAGTGCCTGTGTTCTTTAGAAGTACGGTGCAATGTTACTACGGATATGCAATGGTAAGGCAACCGCTCACGAAAAGCGATAAAACCCGGGTTCGAATTCTGGTCCGACATAAATTTTCGCTGTCGTCATTCCATTATACAGCTGATGGTTATCCATATTCGCAGCTGCGAATACATTTCATAACGGCTATGGTCGCCTGTTCCTTCGGACTTACTCCTGAAATTCTACTTATTTATTTGTTTATACATGTACAACACACCTTTCGATTTCCGTTCCATTCGGATAATACCTTCGTGGTGCGTCGTTTTTTAGTGTAGTTATAGTATAAAACTCACACATAATAAATTACATAAATGGATATACGTATGTATGTATGTTCCTTATCATCTCTTAAACCAATGGACCGAATTCAAGCGAACTTAGTACACATATCACTTACTGTCTGGAAATAATAGGTGTGGGGCTGAGAACCGCCTAACTATCGAATGGGGAGAGATGGGCGTACAAAAGAAGAGTAGCCAACGAGGCGCTAATACCCATACTTTAGTCATCCAGTGTTTCAGAATGGGAGCACTTAGAGACTTGTAAGGAACTTTACACTTAATTCCAAACGTTTACGAAACTTTTTCTCGCTATGAACCCCCACAGCTTGATGAAAGGAAAAATGTTTATCTCTTACTTCATTTTCGCAGTTCATGCAGTACAATTGTAGCAAGAAGCAAGACTTTTTGGGTTATTACTTGTTTACTACTAACTGTGTTCACAACCCATTTCTCAGACGGTAGCCACATATATCACTGGATGTACCTGCAAAATTATATTATGCCGGGAGGTGTGGCCGAGCGGTTCTAGGCGCTTCAGTCTAGAACCGTGAGACCGCTATGATCGCAGGTTCGAATACTGTCTCGGGCATGGATGTGTGTAATGTCCTTAGGTTAGTTAGGTTTAAGTAGTTCTAAGTTCTAGGGGACTGATGACCTCGGATGTTAAGTCCCATAGTGCTCAGAGCCATTTGAACCATTTTTTTATATCATTATACAGCGCATAGTTCAAAAGATACGACATCATAAACATTGAGCTGCGTGCAAATGAAACTGCATGGTGAAATTCGCTAGAGGCGCAGATGAAATATGTTAAACATATTTGAAATACATTTGACATGCATGTACACTGACGAAGCTATGGGTAAGAAGTTTATCTGAAACCCCTGGAACGATTTTAAGTAAATTTGGTACACATATTATTAACAATTTAGAAAGAAATACTGTGGGTATAAGAGTCACTAGCCTCCGATTAGAGTGAGAGTGATAATGTGGAGACAGAAGGGGGAACATGGCCAGACAGGGAGGGGCAGGGAAGAGATGGACACAGATCGGAGGGAGGACGAATGGGACAGAGAGAGAGGGAAAGAGCAGTGGACGCGGAGGGAAGAGCAGGAGATGGACAGAGAAAAATCAGAAGAGGAGATTGATAGAGACAGGGAGGGGGGGGGCGGGGGGAACAGGTAGGCAGAGATAGGGTGGAGGAGGAAATAGAGAGGGAGGACAAATGGACAGAGAAAAGGAAGAGAAGGAGACAATGGATCGAGGGAGAGGAAATGTACAGAGAAAGCAAAGAGGAGGAGATGAACAAAGAAAGGGGAAGAAGAGATGAACAGAGCGAGGGGAGAGGAGGAGACGAAATTAGGGGAGGAGGAGATACACAGAAGTGGAAGTAGTAGATCGGCAGAGTGGCAACAGCAGATTGAGAGAGAGAGGGCAGGTGGAGATGGACTATCGGAGGGTAAGGGGGGATGGACAGAGAGAGGGGGTGGAGGAGATCGACAGAAAGGGTGTGAAGGAGATATCGACAGAGAAAGGGGAAAGGAGGAGATGGAGTAAAAGAATATTGGATAAACAATTACCCGGCCAACTACAGGTACTCTGCCAGTTTGAAAATAAAAGAAAACACTACTCGTTTCATGCTAGTTACTTTGAGCATATTTCGACCATTTCACATACTACGAAAAAATGTAGAAAAGGTTGTCTACGAATCTCTCGCAAAATCGGTTCTCACAGTACAATGCTAAAGCATCAGTCCTTTTATTTTTGTTTTTTTGTTTTTTATTCATTTTTTTACACAGCATATTTGCCTATATAGACTTACACAATTCCGTTTGTTTTGACCGGAAACGTTTCGGAGAAAGCTTCTTGTATTTAGCTTACCGATATCAGACACATGTACTCAATCAGAATCGTTTTCAGAAAGCTTTAGAAACACAGGCCTCACTACAACAATCTTGAAACCATTTCAAAAAGCTTGGCTTGGGATAGATGTCAGTTAATCGCAGAAAGCTCAAGGAAAGTTGAATCAAGTCGATGTATGCAGAATTTGATAGTGTTTGAGATACATCTGGAGCACAGCTGCTAGAGAGGTTTACGTTGAAAGGCCTATACGGAACTCAAAGTCGGTAGTGAAAGCTTATTTGTTGCTTGAAAATGTCTGTGTTAGTGATTCATTTGAATTATAACCACAAACATAGACTGTATTTTCCTTATGAGTTGATGTGTCTATCTCCATTCTGAAACCCTTGAAACCGTTCTGAAGCTACAGTGCCTTATTGGATTTCATCGCTTTTACTGGCTTCAAGTAAAGTTGCAAGAATTGACCTTTAGACGTGTTTGGAGAGCACGGTCAGTAGAGTAATTGCTTGCGAAAGACAGTCCTAGACTTGAGTCCCCGATCTTCGCCTAAAATGTTACAACAGAACAGCTAGTTTCTCACAAATTCAGCACTAGTGGCAAGTTCCTTGTGAAACATCCTTCACAGCCGCGTAACAGAAATCAAAAACACAGAATTCTCTAGAATAGGACTGGATGCAGTGTTTTAATATTAGCTGTAAAAGTAATAAAAGACCGATGGAATGTTTCACAATATATAGTGAAATTATTTACAAATGGATCTAGATGCATCCTCCTTATCACTACGTATCAAAAGTCACATGCCGTACCCACTTACACATTGTATGTTCTATGACCTCCCCATTGGCAAAATATTTAGGACCAACCCCCATTTGGATATGTGGGCGGGGATTGGCAAAGGGGAGGTGACCATGAGAAAAAGATTGAATAACCAAAGAATGGATAACGTTGTACACGTTAGGGAGTGGAATATCAGAAGTTTCAACATGGTACGGAAGTTATAAAACTTGAAACGGGGAAAGTTGCATGAATATTTCGTCAACGCACGATATCTACTTATTAAACTAGAACTTGTAATTAACAGCCGGCCTCTGTGGCGAAGCAGTCCTAGGCGCTTCAGTCCGGAACCGTGCTGCTGCTACGGTCGCAGGTTCGAATCATGCCTCGGGCATGGATGTGTGTGATGTCCTTAGGTTAGTTAGGTTTAGGTAGTTCTACGTCTAGGGGACTGATGACCTCAGATGCTAAGTTCCACAGTGCTTAGAGCCAGTTGAACCATTTTTGTAATTAATCTGGCAGACAGAGATCTTAACCTACTGGAATATTACAGTAATAATTTACGAGCGAGATGAAATCAATGTCAGTCCTTTCGACACCAATTTCTTTTTCGATTTCTTCACATTTTTCGCCCAGCCATTTCGCCTTGAGTTCCCTGCATTTAATATTTATTTTACTCCTCGTATATTGCTATTTCTTCGTCGTGTTTTCCTGGACTTGTTTGTATTTTCTTCCTTATCCATCAATTTCTTCTGTTACTTCTGCGATTGCCTCCTTTGGAGATATACATTCCTTTTCAACTGAATTCCCTAATGTTGTATTCATTTGCACCTTTAGAAGACTCCTAACGCACCTCATCATCCTTCAATACTTTAGTATCCCATTTGTTCCATATTGATTCTTCCAAACGATTTTCTTAAACTTCTCTATCCTGCATTATTACTAAGTTCTGATATGAATACATACCTGCTCCTGGGTCCACATTACAATCCAGTATATGATTGAGATCTCTGTGTGTGACCACGTCGTAATTTATCTTAAATATTTCCTTATATTCAGACCTTTTCCAGTATACCGCCTCGTCTTGTTATTACTGAACGAGTACGAGTATTTGCTATTACCATCTGAAATTTACCGCCGAAGTCAAATAGCCTTTCTCCTCCTTCCTTACTACTGCTAAGCCCATATCCTCCCATAACTCTGTCTTAGATTCCTTCTCATTGCTACAGCTTTCCATCACCCATAATTATTAAGTTTCCGTCACCCTTTTCGTACTGAATTAGACATTCACTATCTTCACATAGTTCATCTCTTTGTCTTCGGCTTGTGTCGTTGCCTTGTATTCCCGAACTATGGCTCCTATAACCCTACCACTGAACTGCTCACAGTTAATCAACCTCTGCCCTACCTTCCAATTTACTTCGAATTCTGCTCTTGTTACTCCACTTTCTGTTGCTGTCGATACTGCACTATATTCGCCTGACCAGCAGTCCTTACCCTCCTTGAGTTTCTCTTCATTGAACGCCACTGTATCTACACTCCTGGAAATGGAAAAAAGAACACATTGACACCGGTGTGTCAGACCCACCATACTTGCTCCGGACACTGCGAGAGGGCTGTACAAACAATGATCACACGCACGGCACAGCGGACACACCAGGAACCGCGGTGTTGGCCGTCGAATGGCGCTAGCTGCGCAGCATTTGTGCACCGCCGCCGTCAGTGTCAGCCAGTTTGCCGTGGCATACGGAGCTCCATCGCAGTCTTTAACACTGGTAGCATGCCGCGACAGCGTGGACGTGAACCGTATGTGCAGTTGACGGACTTTGAGCGAGGGCGTATAGTGGGCATGCGGGAGGCCGGGTGGACGTACCGCCGAATTGCTCAACACGTGGGGCGTGAGGTCTCCACAGTACATCGATGTTGTCGCCAGTGGTCGGCGGAAGGTGCACGTGCCCGTCGACCTGGGACCGGACCGCAGCGACGCACGGATGCACGCCAAGACCGTAGGATCCTACGCAGTGCCGTAGGGGACCGCACCGCCACTTCCCAGCAAATTAGGGACACTGTTGCTCCTGGGGTATCGGCGAGGACCATTCGCAACCGTCTCCATGAAGCTGGGCTACGGTCCCGCACACCGTTAGGCCGTCTTCCGCTCACGCCCCAACATCGTGCAGCCCGCCTCCAGTGGTATCGCGACAGGCGTGAATGGAGGGACGAATGGAGACGTGTCGTCTTCAGCGATGAGAGTCGCTTCTGCCTTGGTGCCAATGATGGTCGTATGCGCGTTTGGCGCCGTGCAGGTGAGCGCCACAATCAGGACTGCATACGACCGAGGCACACAGGGCCAACACCCGGCATCATGGTGTGGGGAGTGATCTCCTACACTGGCCGTACACCACTGGTGATCGTCGAGGGGACACTGAATAGTGCACGGTACATCCAAACCGTCATCGAACCCATCGTTCTACCATTCCTAGACCGGCAAGGGAACTTGCTGTTCCAACAGGACAATGCACGTCCGCATGTATCCCGTGCCACCCAACGTGCTCTAGAAGGTGTAAGTCAACTACCCTGGCCAGCAAGATCTCCGGATCTGTCCCCCATTGAGCATGTTTGGGACTGGATGAAGCGTCGTCTCACGCGGTCTGCACGTCCAGCACGAACGCTGGTCCAACTGAGGCGCCAGGTGGAAATGGCATGGCAAGCCGTTCCACAGGACTACATCCAGCATCTCTACGATCGTCTCCATGGGAGAATAGCAGCCTGCATTGCTGCGAAAGGTGGATATACACTGTACTAGTGCCGACATTGTGCATGCTCTGTTGCCTGTGTCTATGTGCCTGTGGTTCTGTCAGTGTGATCATGTGATGTATCTGACCCCAGGAATGTGTCAATAAAGTTTCCCCTTCCTGGGACAATGAATTCACGGTGTTCTTATTTCAATTTCCAGGAGTGTAGACAGGGCCTTTGTATTCAACTTTTCCAACTTTTCAGGCTTTCTAGCTTCCCTAACACGTACAGACTTGTGAAAATCCCCGCTTCCACAAGTAGACTGTTACCCTTTCATTGGTTTTTTCCATTTTTGTCTCGTGGTCTTCTTCCCCTTGACAGCCCCCCCCCCCCCCCCCGAAATACGAATGCGGGACTAGTCCGGAATCTCTGCAAATGGGGAGGTCATCATGACACAAGCAACGAGTGTTCTGCATCCTCATGCCGCTTATGATTACTGATGTGTCAGCACCTTAGAGGCAGTTTGCAACCCCAAGGGCAAGAGGGTGCTCTGAAACTCTATCCACTCCTATGCCCCTTTGACAATGGGCAGAATAAGGGGACACATACCAGAATTCTTCTACCGCCACTTTTATGATTTCTGTTCAAAATTTAAGCAGTTTCTGGAATCTAAATCAGAGTGCAAGACGTTTCTGATTTGTAGTCAACTGTGATCTAGAGCTAGATACTTCGAATAGTAGTCAAAACGTCCTGGGTGCCGGGTTCGAACCTCGTTGTTGCTTAAGTTTTGAATAAAAATTATCAGCAGTGATGGTCGAAGGCTCGCGGCATAAGAGGTCACTCACTCAGTCAATGGCCTATTCGAAGATAACGGAGGCACGGACAGAGGTTCAGTGCACTCTGTTTCCCTTGGGGTGGGAAACTGCCCCTAAAAGCAGACGAATTGTCAGTGATCAACGGTACGAGGCTTGCAGAAGGCAATGGAAACCATTGTATTAAAGATACATAATGTGTATCCACAAGACAAAAAATTCAAATGGCTCTGAGCACTATGGGACTTAACTTCTGAGGTCATCAGTCCCCTAGAACTTAGAACTACTTAAACCTAACTAACCTAAGGACATCACACATATCCATGCCCGAGGCAGGATTCGAACCTGCGACCGTAGCGGTAGCGCGGTTCCAAACTGTAGCGCCTAGAACCTCTCGGCCACCATGGCCGGCTATCCACAAGACACATGGACTGTAATTGAAGAAGCGTCAAGATGATCTCTCCATTGGCAAAAGATTTAGGACCAACCCCCATTTCGATATGTGGGCGGGGATTGGCATAGGGGAGGTGACCATGAGAAAAAGATTGAATAACCAAAGAATGGATAACGTTCTACACGTCAGGGCGTGGAATATCAGAAGTTTCAACATGGTATGGAAGTTAGGAAACTTGAAACGGGGAAAATTGCAGTTCAGTCTAGATATGGTGGAGGTCAGGCAAGTGGAAAAGAAAGAAGACAAGGGTTTCTGCGTAGACGAGTGTAGTATCAACAGCAGCAGGGACTACTGTAACGGGAGTAGGACTCGTTACAAATAGGAAGGTAGGACAGAGAGTGATTTACTGCGAACAGTTTAGTGAGAGGGTTGTTCTGGTCAGAATCGACAGCAAACCAACAACAACAGCAACAACAGTGCAGGTATACATGAAGGCGTCGCAAACAGAGAATGAAGAGATAGAGAAAGTATGAGAGGAGATTGAATGGCTAATTCAGTATGTAAATGGATATGAAAATGGCAACAACCACTATTCACCTTGGTATGTAGAATATATGAGACTGGCGAAATTAAACTTTCGGAAAAACATCATCCACACATCCACAGTATCTCAGCAAGAGCCGGAAAGTCCATGCATCATCTCACAATCAGCTTAACGGCTCATGCATCCAAGTAGCTGACAAGAACAATATACAGAAAAAAATGGGAAAGAAAAGTGAGGATGTGTTAGGCGATGATCATTGTTAAAATTCATGGTGAAACCTTCAGCTCTCCTTTATTTTGCCAATTCGCTACCAAGTTCGGTTAAAACACCATTGTCAAGCTAAGCTGATATAAACGGCAGAAAAGTTATACCATTATTTATTTGGCCGCTAAATATCCCCACCTGCAAACATACTTAGATGACGCTCAGTTTCTTTAGAAAGGTAGAGGCTCCAGTGAGGCATTTCTGACACGTTTTATAACGGATGCAAGACTAAAGCCAAACCACGTTCATAGGATTTGTCGACCTATAAAAAGCGTTCAGCACCCTAAAATGGTGCAAGATGTTCACAATTCTGAGAAAATTAGACTAAGCTATAGGGAAAGACAGGTTACGTACAATGTGTATAAAAACCAAGAGTGAACAATGAGACTGAAAGGCAAAGAACGCAGTGCTCGGATTTGAAAGGGTATAAGACAGGGATACAGTATTTCGCACCTTCTGTCCGATCTATACATTGAAGAAGCAATGACAGAAGCAAAAGAAAGATTCTAGAATAGGATTAAAATTAAGGGTGAAAAGATATCATTGATAAGATTCACTGATGACTCTGTTCTCCTCAGTGAAACTGAATAAGAATTACAGAAGATGTTGAATGAAATGAAAAGTCTAATGAGTACATAGTGTGGACGTAGCGTAAAGTGAAGAAATACGAAAGTAATTAGAAGTAGCAGTAATGGGAACAACAAGAAACCTGACATCAGAATTGGGGATATACGAAGTAGAGGAAGTTAAGGAATCCCTCTACCTAGGCAGCAAAATAACCTGTGATGGACGGAGCAGGACGATATGAACATTAGACAAGGTCATTCCAGGCTAAGAGAAGGCTACTTAGTATCAAACATAGGCCTTAATTTCAGGAAGAAATTTCTGAAAATATACGTCTGGAGAACAGCGTCGTATGTTAGTGGAATATGGACAAGGAACTCGAAGCATTTCAGATGTGGTGCTACAGAGGAATGTTTAAAACTTAGGTGGTCTGTTAAGGTAAGGTATGAGGAGATTCTTCGCTGAATCGACGAGGGAAGGAATATACGGAAAACACTGACAGTGCGAAGTGACAGCATGATAGGATAATTTCTAAGACATCAGGGAATAATTTCCAGTGTAGCAGAGGGAGCTGTGCAGGGTAAAAACTGTAGAGGAAGACAGAGATCGGAATACATCCAGCAAATAACTGAGGACATGCAACCACTCTGAGATGAAGAGGATGGCACACGAGACGAATTCGTGGCGGGTCGCATCAGACCAGTCGGGAGAGAGATGACTTAAAGAAAATTGGATTTCCTCATTTTTTGACTCACAGTAATTTTGCGTAATAGCTTTCTAGATTATAATGACAAAGTTAATAAGCAACATCAGGCTGAAATGAGTAATGTTATTGATTATTCTTTACGTGAATTTTAAGTAGTTTTCGCCTGTAGTGCCTGAGGATGCACGCCTTCCTCTTTCCCTGTTGACCTCGAATTATACACTACTTATTTCTATGTACGATATAACTAACTGGTATGTAACACAAAGACAAAACTCAAATCCGAAAACTAAGAGCTACCTTATCCTATGGTATATGAACTGAAAGCTGTTGTTAAGTTAGTGAAACATTTGTACACAAAAAGCTCGACGGTGAACGTTTGACCATGGTCAGGTGACAGGTAGAACTACCACGTTCGTCGAGAGTAAAGCCAGCTATCCTGCAACTGCTCATCGTTGCAGTACGGTAATTCATTTTATGCGCTCCACACAGGATTTTTTTTTTTTTTACATTTCCCGACGTTAAACCAAGTTGAAAAAAAATTGAGTACGGCGAACAAAGGGGAACTTTTTTTCTGATAAGGTGAATGGAAGGGAACACGAGTGGACAGCCGGAGCAGACAGCTGTCTCTCTGCTGCAGCACCACGGAAACGTGCGGGCAGCCCCGTGGCGAGCTCCCGCGAGGGAGGGCTTGGTCGTACACACGAGCGGAATTCTCGTCTGTTTCTGCACGCTTTCCGAAGCAGAAGAGCAACAGGGCACGCCCACCTCACTTCGCACTGTTTGAGGCAAGTTTTCTATCTCCACATCATCGTTGGTCAATAATAATTTCTTGTCACTAGTACTGTACTACAACTAAAAATGGTTCAAATGGCTCTGAGCACTATGGGACTCAACATCTTAGGTCATAAGTCCCCTAGAACTTAGAACTACTTAAACCTAACTAACCTAAGGACATCACACACACCCATGCCCGAGGCAGGATTCGAACCTGCGACCGTAGCAGTCCCGCGGTTCCGGACTGCAGCGCCAGAACCGCTAGACCACCGCGGCCGGCGTACTACAACTAGTACTGGCTATCCACGAAATTACGTGTACGCAAGAAAAAAATGTCCTAAGATTTGCCGCATTTCTGCGTACGTTTCAAAGACAAACAGCACAGAAGGTCCGGCATACAAGACGATAAATGCTTGCTTTCGTCATTTTAAAGAAATTGATAGTGTCAAAAATTTTGAACGCTTCAGAAAGCATCTACATGTACAACTGCACCAATACTCTGAACGACACCTTCTGGTGCACGTCGGAGGGTGACCTGCTACCACTGTCATTTCCCCACTTTCCTGTTCCAGTCGCGTGTGGATCACACGAAAAGAAATTGCTTTTAAGTTTGTCCGAAAGCTCGAATCTGCCTAATGTTTTCCTCGCGATGTTTTTGCGACGTAAACGTAAGAGAAAACAATTTACTGGCTGCATTTTCTAGGAAGGTATGCTCTCTGAATTTTATCAGTTAATTTCACCTTGATCCACAACGCCTCTCTTGTACCGTTTGTCACTGGAGCTTGGTGCACACCTTTCTGACGTTTTTTCGCCTGCTAAACAAACGATACGCCCGGGGTCTAGTGATAACGTCTCTGACTATTAATCGAAATGTCTAGGGTTACAACCTGGACGCTCCTTTAATTCTGAATAAAAATCATTAGCAAAGGCGGCCGAAAACTTCCAGCATCAGAAGTCATCGACGTTCTGCTAAAGAGGGCGGAGGAGCAGAGAGAGATTCAGAGCACTCTATTGACCTTGGGGTAGGAAACTGCCCGTAAAAGCCGGAAGAATCAGCAATGATTAACGGCATGAGGATGTAAAAGGCAATGGAAAATGCTGCATTAAAGACACTTCATAAGTATCCACAGGACAAGTGACTTACAGTTGAAAGAGTATCGTCACGATCTGCCCATTGGCAAAATATTCCAAAGTAGTCGTGCAGCCGGATATACGTGCCAAGAGATAGGTGATCAGGAGAAGAAGACTGAATAACGAACGAAAGAGTAAGTTTCTAGCCGACGGGAAGAACGTTGGTCTACATAGGGAAGCTAGGGAAGCTAGGAAATCTGAAACGGAAAATGCTAAGGCTCGAACTAGATATAATGGGGGTCACTGAAGTGAAATAGTAAGGGGGAAAGAATTTCAGGCTAGCAGGCTGTGGCGCGCGACTCAAATCGTGGCGGGAATTCAAATCCCGGGCACACGGGCCCTAGTATTACTAGGCCCGTGTTGCTGGAAAACTCACTTCCGCTCGCTTGCGCAACAGTCTGATAACGCGCGCTGGCGCAGACCGGACGTTGACGTCACGATAAGGGCCGCCGCCGGCTGCAGCTGCGCCGCAGCACGGAGCGTCATTCGCTCTGCGAACGTTGAGGAGTGCGGACGCTTAGCTCTGGGTGTCTCGCTGGGCGTTGGCTTGCTACGTTTACCTGTATTAACGTGCCACAGCAATGCCTGGGCGACGTGGTTACCGTCGTCGCTGGCGGCGCAGCGTTCCTGTTTATCGTTCTCTGAAGGCGATAGACATTGATCTTGCTGGGCAGTTCAATAAACAACAGCTAATTGGAGGTCCAGACGTATTTCGTGGACTACGTTTGAACTTTACACGTGATGTACAAGCCGTGTTTGGAGGTAGTACATGGCTCACACTTGCTGTAGTATGGGGCAATCATTGTGACTATGGTGGCCTTGAAGCGTTTCCAGATGCAAATATTCTTACATGGAAGACATGGAGCATAGCAGAGACAGCAGGAATTCTGGCTAAACAGCTTTATGGTACACTGGTTCCTAGTATGCCATTTGTGTTGAGTACTAGAAGGAAGAATTTCTGGTCAGATGAGTATTGTGTAATATAAACAGCAGCAGAAAACAATATAACGGTAGTAGGATTCGTTATGAATAGGAAGACAGGTCAGAGTGACAGAGTTATTCTCAACAGAATCGTCAGCAAACCAACGCCGACAACAGTGGTTCAGGTATACATGCCGGCGTCACAAGCAGATGATCATGAGGTAAAGAAAGTGTATGAGGATAGTGAACGGCTAATTCTGTACGTAAAGACAGAAGAAAATCTAATAGCTATGGGGGTTTTGGAATGCACTTGTATGGGAAGAACCGAAATAAGGAGTTAGGGGAGAATATGAGCATGTTAATAGGGATGACCCCCCATGAACCATGGATCTTGCCGTTGGTGGGGAGGCTTGCGTGCCTCAGCGATACAGATGGCCGTACCGTAGGTGCAACCACAACGGAGGGGTATCTGTTGAGAGGCCAGACAAACGTGTGGTTCCTAGAGAGGGGCAGCAGCCTTTTCAGTAGTTGCAGGGGCAACAGTCTGGATGATTGACTGATCTGGCCTTGTAACATTAACCAAAACGGCCTTGCTGTGCTGGTACTGCGAACGGCTGAAAGCAAGGGGAAACTACAGCCGTAATTTTTCCCGAGGACATGCAGCTTTACTGTATGATTAAATGATGATGGCGTTCTCTTGGGTAAAATATTCCGGAGGTAAAATAGTCCCCCATTCGGATCTCCGGGCGGGGACTACCTCAGAGGACGTCGTTATCAGGAGAAAGAAAACTGGCGTTCTACGGATCGGAGCGTGGAATGTCAGATCCCTTAATCGGGCAGGTAGGTTAGAAAATTTAAAAAGGGAAATGGATAGGTTAAAGTTAGATATAGTGGGAATTAGTGAAGTTCGGTGGCAGGAGGAACAAGACTTTTGGTCAGGTGATTACAGGGTTATAAATACAAAATCAAATAGGGGTAATGCAGGAGTAGGTTTCATAACGAATAAAAAAATATGAGTGCGGGTTAGCTACTACAAACAGCCCATGCCTACTACAGTAGTACAAGTTTATATGCCAACTACCTCTGCAGATGATGAAGAAATAGATGAAATGTATGACGAGATAAAAGACATTATTCAGGTAGTGAAGGGAGACGAAAATTTAATACTCATGGGTGACTGGAATTCGTCAGTAGGAAAAGGGAGAGAAGGAAACATAGTAGGTGAATATGGATTGGGGGGAAGGAATGATAGAGGAAGCCGCCTTGTAGAATTTTGCACAGAGCATAACTTAATCATAGCTAACACTTGGTTCAAGAATCATAAAAGGAGGTTGTATACATGGAAGAATCCTGGAGATACTAAAAGGTATCAGATAGATTATATAATGGTAAGACAGAGATTTAGGAACCAGGTTTTAAATTGTAAGACATTTCCAGGGGCAGATGTGGATCCTGACCACAATCTATTGGTTATGAACTGCAGATTGAAACTGAAGAAACTGTAAAAAGGTGGGAATTTAAGGAGATGGTACCTGGATAAACTGAAAGAACCAGAGGTTGTAGAGAGTTTCAGGGAGAGCATAAGGGAACAAATGACAGGAATGGGGGAAATAAATACAGTAGAAGAAGAATGGGTAGCTCTGAGGGATGAAGTAGTGAAGGCAGCAGACGATCAAGTAGGTAAAAAGACGAGGGCTAATAGAAATCCTTGGGTAACAGAAGAAATATTGAATTTAATTGATGAAAGGAGAAAACATAAAAATGCAATAAATGAAGCAGGCAAAAAGGAATACAAACGTCTCAAAAATGATATCGACAGGAAGTGCAAAATGGCTAAGCAGGGATGGCTAGAGGACAAATGTAAGGATGTAGAGGCTTGTCTCACTAGGGGTAAGAGAGATACTGCCTACAGGAAAATTAAAGAGACCTTTGGAGAGAAGAGAACCACTTGTATGAATATCAAGACCTCAGATGGCAACCCAGTTCTAAGCAAAGAAGGGAAGGCAGAAAGGTGGAAGGAGTATATAGAGGGTTTATACAAGGGCGATGTACTTGAGGACAATATTATGGAAATGGAAGAGGATGTAGATGAAGACGAAATGGGAGATAAGATACTGCGGGAAGACAGAGCACTGAAAGACCTGAGTCGAAACAAGGCCCCGGGAGTAGACAACATTCCATTAGAACTACTGATGGCTTCGGGAGAGCCAGTCATGACAAAACTCTACCATCTGGTGAGCACGATGTATGAGACAGGCGAAATACCCTCAGACTTCAAGAAGAATATAATAATTCGAATCCCAAAGAAAGCAGGTGTTGACAGATGTGAAAATTACCGAACTATCAGTTTAATAAGTCACAGCTGCAAAATACTAACGCGAGTTCTTTACAGACGAATGGAAAAACTGACAGAAGCCGACCTCGGGGAAGATCAGTTTGGATTCCGTAGAAATGTTGGAACACGTGAGGCAATACTGACCTTACGACTTATCTTAGAAGAAAGATTAAGAAAAGGGAAACCTACGTTTCTAGCATTTGTAGACTTAGAGAAAGCTTTTGACAATGTTAACAGGAATACTCTCTTTCAAATTCTGAAGGTGGCAGGGGTAAAATACAGGGAGCGAAAGGCTATTTACAATTTGTACAGAAACCAGATGGCAGTTATAAGAGTCGAGGGGCATGAAAGGGAAGCAGTGGTTGGGAAAGGAGTGAGACAGGGTTGTAGTCTCTCCCCGATGTTATTCAATCTGAATATTGAGCAAGCAGTAAAGGAAACAAAAGCAAAATTCGGAGTAGGTATTAAAATTCATGGAGAAGAAGTAAAATCTTTGAGGTTCGTCGATGACATTGTAATTCTGTCATAGACAGCAAAGGACTTGGAAGAGCAGTTGAACGGAATGGACAGTGTCTTGAAAGAAGGATATAAGATGAACATCAACAAAAGCAAAACGGGGATAATGGAATGTAGTCAAATTAAGTCGGGTGATGCTGAGGGAATTAGATTAGGAAATGAGACACTTAAAGTAGTAAAGGAGTTTTGCTATTTAGGGAGTAAAATAACCGATGATGGTCGAAGTAGAGAGGATATAAAATGTAGACTGGCAATGGCAAGGAAAGCGTTTCTGAAGAAGAGAAATTTGTTAACATCGAGTATAGATTTAAGTGTCAGGAAGTCGTTTCTGAAAGTATTTGTATGAAGTGTAGCTATGTATGGAAGTGAAACGTGGACGATAACTAGTTTGGACAAGACGAGAATAGAAGCTTTCGAAATGTGGTGCTACAGAAGAATGCTGAAGATAAGGTGGGTAGATCACGTAACTAATGAGGAGGTATTGAATAGGATTGGGGAGAAGAGAAGTGCCGGCCGGTGTGGCCGTGCGGTTAAAGGCGCTTCAGTCTGGAACCGCGTGACCGCTACGGTCGCAGGTTCGAATCCTGCCTCGGGCATGGATGTGTGTGATGTGCTTAGGTTAGTTGGGTTTCATTAGTTCTAAGTTCTAGGCGCCTCATGACCTCAGAAGTTAAGTCGCATAGTGCTCAGAGACATTTGAACCATTTTTTAGAAGAGAAGTTTGTGGCACAACTTGACTAGAAGAAGGGATCGGTTGGTAGGACATGTTTTGAGGCATCAAGGGATCACAAATTTAGCATGGGAGGGCAGCGTGGAGGGTAAAAATCGTAGAGGGAGACCAAGAGATGAATACACTAAGCAGATTCAGAAGGATGTAGGTTGCAGTAGGTACTGGGAGATGAAGAAGCTTGCACAGGATAGAGTAGCATGGAGAACTGCATCAAACCAGTCTCAGGACTGAAGACCACAACAACAACAATAGGGATGAGAGGAGATAAAGGCTAATTGACTTCTGAAAAAAATTTCATATGTTCATAACCAATACTCCGTTCTAGGATTACAAGATGGGGAGATATACTTGGAGAAGGGCGAGAGATAAGGGAAGATTTCAATTAGATTACATCATCGTCAGGCAGAGATTCCGAAATCAGACACTGGGTTGTAAAGCGTACAAAGCGTACTCAGAAGCAGATATTGTTGAGTGCTACTTAAGTAAATAAATTAGTGAAATCAAAGTGAACTAGAAATTAGAATATAAATGAAAAACTTGGTTTAGTTTAGAGAGTTACATACTCGCAAGCAGCGGGCCGAACAGCAGAACAGAAGAGACAATGACCATGAAGTCAGCAACTTCCACATAAGTGGGCGCTGTCGATTCAGCCGTCAGGGCATCGCCCGACCGGCTCACGTGTTTCTCAGTTGTCGTATGTGAGCAAAGGCCCTCGCCTACATCCCAAGAGCCAATGACCGACGTTAAGAAGATTCTTCGAGAAGCTTTTCAACGTGACAGAAGAGGCAATGACCGGCTCACGTGTTTCTCAGTCGTCACATGTGATCAAAGGCCCTCACCTACATTCCAAGAGCCAACGACCGACGTTAAGAAGATTCTTCGAGAAGCTTTTCAACGTGACAGACGAGGCAGTGACCGTGAAGTCGTTCACCTCCAGTAAACTGAAGTGAATAAATACGCAAGACGCAGTGGGCCAGACAGATGAAGCCGGAGACGGAGTCGAAGACGGAGACAGACGAAGACGGAGACGGAGGCGGAGACGAAGACGAGAGACGAAGGAAGAAAAGAAGAGTAGCAGTAGTTTTCAGTCAGTTTCGGTGCTGAAGACCGTCATGCAAGAAGAGTCTGCATCATGCACAGACGAACCAAGTCCGCCGCTGTAATGGAATAGCAAGCAGCCGCCGTAGCGCCAGAAGACAGAAGTTAAAAGGTATTTGAAGTCTGATTTTTACGTACCCGGGTGACTCGTGAGGACGGGAAGGAGACGGCCTCACCTCAGCAGTCACCTGTGAGCTGGGATGAAGACCTGACAGCCGAAGACTGGCAAGCGGGAGTCCGTGGTTCGAGTCCGGGACACTGGCCTTCCCCCGCCGCGCCGCTCCGCTGGTCGACGCACAACACACGCGGCCGCATAGAGAAGAGAAACACTGGGACGCCACTCCCAAGGTATCATCCGATGCACGACTTCGCTCGCAATAATTAAACCGGCCACCTCGCGCTGCGCGTCTCCCGACAACTGGGCGAGACAGCGACACGAGATACACACCGCTACGCGTAATCAGACGCCGCCGCCGCCGCCGCCGCCGCCGCCGCCGCTGCCGCAGCAGAAGACTTCACAAACGACACAGCTGCCGCTCTCCGAACCAGAATATTCCGTAAGATACAGTTGTGCAAATCTTCAATAAAAGTTATCTTATGTAAAAATGATGTTTCATTCGACCTCATACCCGAGCCAAGGAAGAACCCACCCTGCCCACATGTTGTTAAGAGAGAAAAGTTAATTTATTTAATAGTTTCACCCTGACAGAATGCTTTAGAATGCTCATCCTGATAATTGACAGCATCAAAAGAGAAAACCCAGTTACATTTAGTGACAGAAGTGTCACATTTAGTAACACAACTGTTACATTTGGTATCAGAAGTCGTTTCAGTTGTTACATTTGGTGTCAGAGAAAAAACCCTTGGCTCAATATGAGGTGTGAATGATAGTCACTAAAGGTCCACAGTTAGTATTGTTTAATGTGTGAAAGGATAGAGGTTTGCATAGCAGTCGTAATATTTTCTTTATTTAGAAGTGTATTTTCTCTCATGATTTTAAGGGTTTGTCGAAAATATTTAAACATCCTTTTCATTCAGTGTGGTAAGACTGTGTAACTAATAGTTTGTAAAATGATGACACGAAATCGTACAAAGTCAGAGTCAGCACCACAAGCGGTTTCTACCGAGGAAGCTATTCAGATCTTAGTTAATCAGATAGAACAGCTTAAAAGTGATAATAATGCATTATTTAAACAGTTGAGTGAGGTTAGGCAAACCAGTTCAATCCCTCCCACCCTAGATTCCTCAGCAGCAGCCTTGGTAACTCCTTTTTCAGGTAAACCTGGCGAAGACATAACAGCCTTTTTTGATGATTTAGTAGCAGCTGCAAAGTTAGGATCATGGTCAGATGAACAGCTCTTACAAATGACAAAGTTACGATTGACAGGAGAGGCTAAAGCACACGTCTTATACCATGAAAAATTAAGGAATGCTCTAACATTTGAGGAATTGAAGAAAGGATTGCTTAAACGTTTTCAAAAACAGAACAGCTGTAGATTTTATAGGGAACAGTTAAACACTATCACTCAGAGGCAAAACGAGTCGTTAGAAAGTTTTGTAGATAGGATTAGAAAAGTTAATATTAACACCTATCAGTTGACAACTAGTGATGAAGCAAATAAAGTTATTTTACAAGAGGCAGAAAATAGAGCTCTGGATACATTTTTACGTGGGTTGCCTCCTGAAACGTCCCGTCGTGTCAGGGCAGAGTTTCCTAAAAATTTAGCAGAAGCTGTATCTGTGGCGACAGCTTTCGAAGAAATAGACATTGCCACCAGATACAAGGAGAAGCGAAATGTATTTTCAACAGGAGTACGATGTTTTAGGTGCGATCGACAGGGCCATATAGCAAAAAACTGCAGACAACCTCAATGCACTAATTGTCAAAGAATAGGTCACACATTCAAGGAATGCAGGTCTAAGAAAGTGTTTGGAAATAGAAATCAGTTAAACTCAAACGGGAATGCCGGAGCCGCCGCCAGGCGTTCCCAATAAAATTTCATGCCATTAAGGCTAATGTGAAGGCGGAATGCTGGTTATCTGCTACCATACAGGATAAAGATGCAAGGATACTAGTGGATACAGGCGCAAACGTATCAATAGTGAGTAATGAATGTATTGGAGAAAAGAAATATGACCCTCCAAGGTATAGATTGAGTGGAGTAGGAGGAGGTACAGTGAAGTCATTAGGATGTACATCACTGATTTTCTATATTCACGGTGTACAATTTCAAGAAGATGTAGAAGTGGTAACGAAGGTAACTGACGGGTACGACGCGATCCTAGGGTTGGATTTCCTGAATAAACATCACGCTAAAATCGACCTCAGACAGCAAACTGTAGAACTTAGCGGAATAGTGTTTCAGCTAGGTGACACCGCTGCAAAGGGCCCGCTGCCGCAAGATTTCCCTAACCGGAAGGCGAAATCAACTACACTGCGTGCAACGTCCTTGAAGGTTGATTCGCGGGATCAGATACCATCTGGCTCAGGAAAACTTTTCTGGATGACCGTTGACTCCGAAGTACCTACAGATACAATGTGTCTAATAGAGCCTTTAGAGGAAAATGAGGAATTAGATGTATCACATTGTTTTGTACGTAGAAGTGTTGTACGGGTTCAAGACGTTGAGGGAGAAAGAAAAGTACCGGTACATATTGACAATTTCGGAGTGGAGGACAAAGAGTTGCATAAGGGAATATTAGTAGCTACAGTCAGTACTTTTGAAGAAGAAGATTTCATTTGGTCAGAAATTAACGATGGTCAGAAACCAGACGCCTATAAAACCGCATTACGCCAGAAGATTGAGCATTTGCAAGGAAAGGATAGAGACACGATAGAAGCAGTTTTAGTTGAGTTTCAAGATTTATTTAATGCAGAAGGTCCACTGCCAGCAACAGATATCACACAGCATAGGATCCCAACAGGAAATAGCCCCCCAGTTTATAGGAAGCCTTATAGAGTTGCGCATCACTTACAGCCAGTACTGGATGAATTTATAGAACAGCATCTAAAAGATGGAATTATAGAATATTCTGATTCGCCTTATAATTCAAATATTGTAATTATTCCAAAGAAGTCTCCCGACGGTACGAAACGATATAGATTTTGTTGTGACTACAGACACCTTAACAAACAAACTATCTCAGATGTTTATCCTCTTCCAAACATTACAGATATCATTGACAGTTTGGGTAACAGTAAATACTTTTCAACAATCGATCTACGTAGTGGATATCATCAATTGGAAGTTGCACCTGAAGATAGGCATAAAACAGCATTTTCTACCCCTGGAGGCCACTGGCAATTTAAAAGAATGCCTTTCGGTTTGAAAAATGCACCAGCAACTTTTCAAAGACTACTCGATGGAGTATTGCGAGGACTCAAAACTCAGCAATGTTGTGTATATCTAGACGATATTATTGTATTCTCCAAAGACATTAATGAACATGCTGTGCGTCTGCGTAATGTTTTTCAGAGACTTAGAAAAGCTAAATTAACATTAAATATGGAAAAATGTACTTTTGCATTGACAGAGGTTACTTACCTAGGGCATGTCATTAGTGAAAAAGGAATTAAAACAGATCCTCGATTAATTTCGGCAGTTAAGGACTTCCCAACACCACAACGCGTTAAGGAAGTACAAAGTTTCATTGGTCTCGCATCGTACTACCGGAAATATGTTCAAAATTTTGCTGAGATTGCCCGACCCTTAACCCAATTATTGAAAAAGGGTGCAAAATTTCATTGGTCTGAAGATTGTGAATTAGCATTTCAAACCCTTAAAGATAAGTTAACACACAGTCCAGTATTAGCCTACCCAGATTATAATAAAGAATTTATTTTATCCTGTGACGCAAGTGGTCATTCAGTAGGAGTTGTTTTGAGTCAGAATATTAATGGCGCGGAACACCCCATAGCCTACGCTTCGAGACAACTAACAACAGCAGAAAGAAATTATTCCACAACGGAGAAAGAATTGTTAAGTGTTATTTATGGTATCAAATACTTTAAATGCTACTTGTACGGTAGGAAATTCAAGGTCATTACAGACCACGCAGCTTTAAAATGGTTGCTTGGATTAAAGGATCCATCTAGTCGTCTCACGCGCTGGGCCCTATGTCTTTCCGAAATGGATTTCGAAGTTATCCACAAACCAGGCAAAAAACACACGAATGCAGATTGCCTAAGTCGGAAAATAGCACTTTTGGAAGCAACAGGCCGAGATACTGAGGACTGGAGAAAGCCACAAGATGAGGATACAGAATGTAAAAAATACGCAACTCAAAATCAATTTTGCTTTGAAGATGGTGTATTATGCCGTAAAACAAAACTTGGACCGCGAATTGTTGTTCCCCAACACCTTAGACAAGAAATAATGGCAGAGGCCCACGATCATATCCTTGCAGGACACGGTGGACAGCGGACAACCGAAAGACGTGTAGCAGAGCGATTTTGGTGGCAAACCAGAAAGCAGGATGTTGCGCAGTGCGTTCGTAATTGCATTGCGTGCGCACAACGAGCTGAACTTTCTCGTTCAAAAATACCCTTACAGAGGCTCCCCGAGGCTTCATGTCCATATCAAATCTGCGGAGTGGATCTCTACGGGCCATTTCATAAAACACCTGCTGGTAATAAGTATGTTCTTACAATTATAGATCACTTTTCACGCTATCTAGCTATGGTGAGTCTCCCAGATCAGCAAGCAAATACAGTTGCCCAAGCTTTAGTTAACAACTGGATACTTAAATTTGGCGTACCTGAAGCTATTATCACAGATCAGGGATCTAATTTTATGTCTGAACTAATGAAACAGCTATGCCACTTACTAAAAATACGTAAATTACGCACAACTCCGTTACACCCTCAGTGCAACGGGCGCACAGAAAGAGTTCATCGGACAATTGGCAAGATGCTTAGTTATTATATTAACGAACAACATTCTAATTGGGATACATATTTACCAATAATCGTGTCGGTATACAACGCCAAAACTCATGAAGCAACTGGCATGTCACCTTATGAAGTGGTCTATGGGAGAAAAATGCCGTCCCCTTTTGATGTAATCAGGCAGAAAAACGGAAAAGTCGGAGAAACAGTAAGAGATTTCAGTCGAATGATGAAGGATGTATGGAAAAAGGTTCAAAAATCTAATACAAAGGCTTTGGAACGACAGGAAAGATTAGGTAATACCCAAGCTAAATATCCAAATTACAAAATAGGTCAGTGGGTTATGGTTTCAACTCCTTATATTGCGAGAGGAAAAACGAAGAAATTTGTAACAAACTACAGAGGTCCTTATCAAATTATTGAGATCACGTCACCAGTCAACGTTAAATTGCAACTGCCCACCCGAACTACCATTGTGCATGCAAGTCATTTAAAACCTTTTAAGGGCGCTCCAGATGTAATTCCTTCAACAATAGTGTCTGCTTTTCCGAAGGGTGGAGGAAGTTCCCGTAAAGGAAAAAGAGTGGCCACGCCAGCACAACATACAGACATGGCACCATACAATCTTCGACCAAGAGTACGAATGTCCTAGTGGAATCTTAGTAGACTGTGGATAATATACAAATGTAAATAATTAATAAATGATAATGGTTTATTTTTTAAGAAAGAAAAGTTGAACGTAGAGACATGTAGATCTTGTAGTTAACAATGTATTCCTTCTTTTCTTTGTTTTTGTTTTTACTAGGTTGGTAGGTTCATAACCATGTTGTTTGCTTTTTTCAGAAAACGCCATGCAAGCATTTCCTACATAAAACCTATCCTACGTCAATGACTCCCTTGACAGTTCCCTTCTGAAGCCATTAGATATGTTCATAAACTCACAGCAAGGCAAAATTGATGACAATGTTATGATGCTACATGTTTTAAAGTTAAAAAGTGAAAACAAAAGTAAAAGTATAAATTTAGGAACGGGTATATCTGGAACCTTTGTGTTGGTGTTTCTGCTTTGTACAGTTTTCTTTTATTTGAGACGAAAAAATAAGCCAAATAATAATATACCACTTCATCAAATCCCTGTTAACTGGATACCACACTCTTAACTGGTGTACTTCAGTAGTTACTTTTGAGCATTAGTGTATTAATTTTGTTTATTGTACTTCACTCTTTACTAAACAGTCTTATGTTAAAGTAAACAATACTGTAGAATAAATATTCTTGCATTCATATAGGGTTGATTAAACAGGTGTTGCTGTGTAACTTTCTAAGTGAATAATCTATTTTTGTTTATTCATTGTCATAAAGATTTGTTACACTTATTACAACCATTTATGTAAGAACTATGTGATTCATGACCGTACAGTGCTTTTGTAAAGTGATAAAGTGTTTTTCAACATATTTAATGTGAAGCGTGTGTAATCTTCTAAGTCGAGAGTTTTCATTGCTTATGTTAGTGCTTTTGCCGTGTGAAGGGTGGAGGAATGTTGAGTGGTAAATTCGAGGGCGAATTTCTCCGAAGGGTGGAGGAATGTTGAGTGCTACTTAAGTAAATAAATTAGTGAAATCAAAGTGAACTAGAAATTAGAATATAAATGAAAAACTTGGTTTAGTTTAGAGAGTTACACACTCGCAAGCAGCGGGCCGAACAGCAGAACAGAAGAGACAATGACCATGAAGTCAGCAACTTCCACATAAGTGGGCGCTGTCGATTCAGCCGTCAGGGCATCGCCCGACCGGCTCACGTGTTTCTCAGTTGTCGTATGTGAGCAAAGGCCCTCGCCTACATCCCAAGAGCCAATGACAGACGTTAAGAAGATTCTTCGAGAAGCTTTTCAACGTGACAGAAGAGGCAATGACCGGCTCACGTGTTTCTCAGTCGTCACATGTGATCAAAGGCCCTCACCTACATTCCAAGAGCCAACGACCGACGTTAAGAAGATTCTTCGAGAAGCTTTTCAACGTGACAGACGAGGCAGTGACCGTGAAGTCGTTCACCTCCAGTAAACTGAAGTGAATAAATACGCAAGACGCAGTGGGCCAGACAGATGAAGCCGGAGACGGAGTCGAAGACGGAGACAGACGAAGACGGAGACGGAGGCGGAGACGAAGACGAGAGACGAAGGAAGAAAAGAAGAGTAGCAGTAGTTTTCAGTCAGTTTCGGTGCTGAAGACCGTCATGCAAGAAGAGTCTGCATCATGCACAGACGAACCAAGTCCGCCGCTGTAATGGAATAGCAAGCAGCCGCCGTAGCGCCAGAAGACAGAAGTTAAAAGGTATTTGAAGTCTGATTTTTACGTACCCGGGTGACTCGTGAGGACGGGAAGGAGACGGCCTCACCTCAGCAGTCATCTGTGAGCTGGGATGAAGACCTGACAGCCGAAGACTGGCAAGCGGGAGTCCGTGGTTCGAGTCCGGGACACTGGCCTTCCCCCGCCGCGCCGCTCCGCTGGTCGACGCACAACACACGCGGCCGCATAGAGAAGAGAAACACTGGGACGCCACTCCCAAGGTATCATCCGATGCACGACTTCGCTCGCAATAATTAAACCGGCCACCTCGCGCTGCGCGTCTCCCGACAACTGGGCGAGACAGCGACACGAGATACACACCGCTACGCGTAATCAGACGCCGCCGCCGCCGCCGCCGCCGCCGCCGCCGCTGCCGCAGCAGAAGACTTCACAAACGACACAGCTGCCGCTCTCCGAACCAGAATATTCCGTAAGATACAGTTGTGCAAATCTTCAATAAAAGTTATCTTATGTAAAAATGATGTTTCATTCGACCTCATACCCGAGCCAAGGAAGAACCCACCCTGCCCACATGTTGTTAAGAGAGAAAAGTTAATTTATTTAATAGTTTCACCCTGACAGAATGCTTTAGAATGCTCATCCTGATAATTGACAGCATCAAAAGAGAAAACCCAGTTACATTTAGTGACAGAAGTGTCACATTTAGTAACACAACTGTTACATTTGGTATCAGAAGTCGTTTCAGTTGTTACAATATAGACCCAAATCACAGTTTGTTAACGATTAAGGGTAGGCTGAAGTTTAAGAGACCAGTCATGGAGGATCACTGTATAAAGAACTGGCATACGGAAGTACTAAGCAATAAAAAGATAAGCTCGAAGTTGTCTGAGGCTATAGATACTGTGATAATGAGTAGCTCAGGACGCTGGACATCTCTAAAAGAGGCAGTCACGGAAGTTGAAACAAGAACATGAATACAGGGAAGGTAACTGCGAAGGAACCATGTCTAATAGAATGAATACTTCAGTTAATTGACGAAAGAAGTAAGCACAAAAATTTTCAGTGAAATCCAGGATGTCAGCAACACAGGTCACTAAGAAATGAAATAAACAGGAACTGCAAGGAAGCTAAGGCGAAATGGCTGCATGAGAAATGTGAAGAAATCGAAGAAGGAATGATCGTTGGAAGGACTGACTCAGCATATAAAAAGTCGAAACAACCTTCGATGAAATTTAAAGCAAAGGCGGAAACATGAAGAGTGCAACGGGAATTCAAGTGTTAGATTCAGACGAGAGAGCGGATGGGTAGAAAGAGTACATTGAAGTCGTCTATGAGGGAGAAGATTTGTCTGATGCGATAGAAGAAGATGCAGGAGTCGATTTAGAAGAGATAGGACATCCAGTATTAGAATCAGAATTTAAAAGAGCTTTGTAAGGCTTAAAATTCAGTTTAACAGCTCATGCATCCAAGTTGTTGACAAGAGTAATGTACAGAACAATGGAAAACAAAGTTGAGGGTGTGTTAGATGATGGTTATTTTGGCTTTAGGGAAGATGAAGGCAGCAGAGAGGCTATTTTGACGTTGCGGTTGATACTGGAAGCAAGACTGAATTCAGGAAAATCAAGACACATTCATAGGATCTGTCGACTGGATAAAGCGTTCGACATTATAAAATGGTGCAAAACGTTCGAAATTCTGAGGAAGATATGGGAACCAAAAGAAAACCAAGAGGAAACAAAGAGAAAAAACTAAGTCTGAATGACCAACAACGAAGTGCTCGAACTAAAAAGGTGTTGGACAGGGATGTAGTCTTTCGCCTCTACCGTTCAATCTATACATCAAAGGAGCAATGACGGAAATAAAAGAAAGTTTAAAGAATGGGATTAAACTCAAGGTAAAATTATGTCAAATATAAGATACCCTGATGACATTGTTATGCTCAATGAAGGTGAAGAAGCATTACAGGATCTGCTGAATGGACTGAAGAGTCTAATAAATGGAAGAAAGAGGAAAGAAATGAGAAGCAGCAGAGATGAGATCAGCGAGATCTTAACATCACAACAGGTGATCACGAACGAGAGGAAATTCTGCTACCTTGGAAGCAAAGTTATCCACAACGTATGATGCAAGCAGGACATAAAAAGTAGACTAGCACAGGCAAGGAAGGCATTCCTGGGCAAGAGAAATCTACTGTTATCAACATTGGCCTTAATTTGAGGAATAAATTACTGAGAATGTACCTTTGGAGCACAGCACTGAATGGCCGTGAAATGAAAATGAAGTGATCGAATGATATTGATGGCCGGGAGCCTCCACGCACGGAAATTAGACCGCCGAGTTGCAAGTCTTCTCCGTTGACGCCACACTCTTCGACTAGCGTGTCGATGATGATAAAATGATGATGCGGGTAGCACAACACCCAGTCCAGAGCAGAGAAAATCTCGTACCCGGCCGGTAGTCAAATCCAGGTCCGCTTGATAGCCACCAACCGCACTGACCATTCAGCTAAGGAACCGACTGTATCGCAATGAACCGTGGACATTGAGAAACCGGAGCAGAAGAGATTCGAACCGTTTAAAATGTGGTGTTAAAGAGGAATGTAAAACATCAGGTGGATTTATAAGGAGTGAGGAGGTTTTCCGCAGAATCGACGGAGGAAGGAAGATACGTAAGGCGCTGACTAGAGGATGGAACAGGATGATAGGACACGTGTTAAAGCATCAGGAAATAATATCCGTCGTACGAGAGGGAACTGTAGTGCTTAAAAACTGTAGGAAAAAACAGGCATGTGACCACGTCCTGATGATGTAGTGTGCAAGTGCTACTCTGGGACTAAGAGGTTATAGCAGGAGAGGAATTCTTTTCGTCAAACCACTCAGAAGACTGGTGGCTCAAGAAAAAGTAGGACCCTCTAGAAAAAAAGTCATAAATTTAAATTCCTCGCATATAATCATTTGATACGATTCCTCTCTTCCAAACACATGACTAACCTCTTAGTACAGTCAGAGACAATCTTTACGAACGCAGTACAGCGCAACAACACAGAAGACCAAATATAAGTTAATTCCAAGCGCATGAGGGACGAGAATGGTGGGAGGAGGTGGGGCTGTGAGGTTACAGGAATTGTTTATTCAAATGGAACGCGTCGTGTTCTACTCAGATATTTATATAGGATTGACACTTTTATTCGGTAGTAACACGCCTACGCTTTTGACATAATTAGCTGTTTGGAGAGGTTTTTATTTGTTTGTGCTTGGCTCGCTAGCCACGGTGATTTTTCTTGCCAAGAAGAGGTGTTGAAGTGAACGGAAATTTATGCTAGAACTCTCTTATTGATGCTTTTACCCAATGAACCTTTCGAAGCACAGCCTCAACTTCAGCAGGACCTTCACTGTGATCTCAACGCAGCAAAGTCGTGTTTCTATGATAGCTTATCTTCCTTGGATATGACACTACGGAACTCTTTGTAGACAAAACACTGTCCCTGCAGCATAAAGTAAGGAGTATCTACATTGTTGTGCCATATTCAGAGTAGCTGCTACTTCAAAGATATCTATGAGTCATTTAACACAATCTCGCCAACGTGACAACAACGGACCTATCGACAAATACTGGAGTACCGATCGATGTTAATTACATAAATTAATTTTTTGGAACTGGTAACTAAAATATTATGTCTAGCCCTTGGAAAGGATGTTTACTTTGTAGGCTGACCACTGAAAACATTAAGGCCCTCTGAAAATCAGATGTGAAAGTATCACAGGAAAAAATATGTTTCGTAAATAATAAGACTGTGAGGGCAACGTACGCCACAATACATGTGGAATCAGAGTCGTGTGGACATGTTCCGCTGTGGTTTTAAGATTTGTTGACAAAAGATGTCAAAAATAAATGGCTCTGAGCACTATGGGACTTAACTTCTGAGGTCATCAGTCCCCTAGAACTTAGAACTAATTAAACCTAACTAACCTAAGGACATCACACACATCCAAGCCCGAGGCAGGATTCGAACCAGCGACCGTAGCCAAGAGATGTCAGATCACCCATCATAGACCTTGCGGTCATATTGCTTGAGATATTCCAGGCGAGGAGGGTTTTGACAGCAGAAGAGCTGTATTATAAATCCTGTGTTTTGGATATTTTGTGTAATCCCCATTTATTATGATGGGCTCATGAGAAAGAGTTGACGGGTAATTAAATTACATGTTTAACTTGATGTGACTACGTACTTATCTCCCTCAAATCCTGTTATTATATACTGCTCTGCATCTCTGCATGAGCAACATGGTTTCTTTTCTTTTTTTTTTTTTTTGTATAGATATAAATGTACTAAAAGAGTGAGAGTAACTAAGCTGAACTGAAGAGAAGATCAAACGTCAGAGTGAGGTATTGTAACTTATGTTTCCTCCTGTTTCTCTTTCTCTTCTGCCGTGTAATAATTGCGACACAGTTCAACCGTTATTTACTGTTAACTCACTGCCAGTTGGCAGTATATTAAGCCGAGTGTTACGACATGTAGCGTTTCCCTCCACCCCCACGGCTTTTTTTGATGTCAGCGCTGAATCACGTTATTTTATTGGTTCGTTTTAGCGCTTCGTCAACAACACGGACGCGAAGAGAGTAAGATTGCTTTTTGTTTGCGACTAAAAGATGGGCATTTGTATACAAACCGAATGAAATTATCGGTCTTTTACAGCGTAGATTTTAGGCATGTAATTCTTCATTTAACAGTAACTACGTTAACTGGTAATATCAGAGGCGAACGAAGTTATCTCGATCTCATTTTAGCGTCACGTGATCAAATTACTGACGGAGGATCGCTTCCTCGGTACCCGGCAGTCCAAAAAACGTGATACTCCGTACGATCAAGTGCAGATCGTGTAATGAAACGTGTGAAAAGTGTGGCTACACGATTCACTTTTTCAATATAAATAATCGTTAGAAACGAACTGTGTGCCTATTTATGCAATTCAGAGGGTGAATGGTTATCCCGAAAATTATTTTTTACTTTATTTTGTTTTATTTAATCTTGTGCCTTATTGCCCGATACGAGTTTACTCAGTGGGCGGCTTGTGTGTAAGATGCCTTTGCATATCCCTGCTGTAGATGACTATACTGAGAGCATGTTAAGCGTAGCTTCGTGTTTGTCTATGAAGATAATGAGAGAAGGGAGAGGGGGATACCAGACATTGGAACAAACTATATTCGATGCTGTTCTCAGTGCTTACGACTGCGTCACAATGCAAGGCTAATAATTCGTCAGCACTACTATATGCTATACTGCCCAAATTCTAAATTCAGGCCCTTTGTGACGTCCTAATTTCTACGAACAGTTGTATACACTAATAAAACTGCTGTGTGTCAGCTAACGAAACCGTGGGACTATGGCGAGTTTCTGTGTAGCATTTGTGTTATATTCCATATTTACATGCGAGCGGTTTCGATTATTTACGCCACAGCGCCACATATTTGCTAAACACACTCAGTTAAAAATGAAATTAAAGGTATTACGCTGACAAAAACATAATCTTTGTCAGCAGTGAAAAGTAATTAACTGTAAAATAGCTTCGTTGTTTTATTCGAACAACCACAGCAATAAATTAATGTTTTCCAGTATACTACATTCGTTTTCATTCTCATGCATTTATTGTAACACAGTTAAAGAAGAACATTACATCCCTGCAACAAATTTTACACAAACTTCGGCAGATACAAAAATAATGAAACCTATGTCCACTATCGCCAGTTCATCAAACCATGTTGATTATATTGGACCAGGTAGGCCGCAGTTAAGACAGTGGACACGTATGTATCGTGGTTCTAACTATCCGCAATTCCTCCTAAATGATTAAGGCCTGCGAAGGAATCCTTCTCTAAACTACACTCCAACCGGTCCGTCCATAACCCGCATCAAGTTTAAGTAGAATTACGTATATGTAGATGTCTATGGCTGGTGCGTCCAGTAAGTATCGCCTTGGGTCTGGAGGGGTTACTCTTAAGGAGCCAGTGATTACACTAGGAGGTAAACTGACAGATGGATTTGGATGGATCGTTGGGATTTCTGGAGCGTAGGACACAGAGTGATGGAAGCGGTTTCATCAGCATACTATAGGACGTGGAATGGGAGATGGTGGTTTGGGCATACCGGTAGTGTATAAGAGGTAAATGAGAAGTGAGAGAACGGAACATTGGGCCACTCCTGCAGTGGGATAGAAGGTATGGGAATTGATCTTGTTAACAATGTCATAGGATGGGCGACTGGAGACGAAGGATGAGACAAGGCAGATATAGTTGATTGGAAGTGCGTAATCGGGAGTTTAAAAAGGAGACCGGAATGCCATACACGGTCGTATGCCTTCCCTAGGTCAATGGCGATAAAGATGGCGGATTTATTGTTATTGAGTTGTTGGGATATGAGATGGGTGAAATTCAGGAGTTGATTATCAGCATAAAAGGAGGGACAGAAGCCACACTGGGTAATAGGAAACAGATGATGCTACGGCAGATGGTGGTGGATGCTTCGGAAGAGGATGGATTCAAAGGCCTTGCTAAACGCTGAGGTGAGGCGGATAGCGCTGTATTAGGAAGTACCAGGGCGGTAGGAGGACGTTCCAGTGGTGGGTTTGTTTGGTTTGTATGTTTTCCACACGTCTGGATTGTAGTCTGTGGAGAGGATAATTGTATACAGGGTCGCAAGAGGTATCAGAAAGGAGATAGGCCATTCTCTGAGGTGGCGATAGGTAATACATACGTGACGATGAGATGTGTTGCATTTTGTTATGTACTTGTTTTACGTCCTGTGCTGTGATTCTGGTTCTGATATATCGTTCAAGTACCGGACGTTAGGAGCCAGGGGTGGGACAGAGGTATCGGTGCGTTCATGGTCAGTAGGGAAGTTGGAGTAGTCAATGCGAGGGTCGCCATGGATGGAGAAGATGTCAGAGAGATAGGATGCAAAGTGACTGGCTTTGCTCAGGTCGTCAAGAAAGGGCAGGTTGTTTTGAAGGAGTAGGTAGGGACTTTAAATACGCGAAGGCGCATGCGTACTTTGATACAACATGCGCTCTCTCTGTCGGAATGCACACTCGCGAAGTTAAAAAAAAAAAAAAATGATACAAATGGCTCTGAGCACTATGGGACTTAACATCTGAGGTCATCAGACTCCTAGAACTTAGAACTACTGAAACCTAACTAACCTAAGGACATCACACACATCCATGCCCGAGGCAGGATTCGAACCTGCGACCGTAGTAGTCGCGCGGTTGCAGACTGAAGCGCCTAGAACCTCTCGGCCACCTCGGCCGGATAGGAAGTTAAAATTCAGCTGTCAGAATTAATAAAATTGCGGTTGCAGACTGAAGCGCCTAGAACGTCTCGGCCACCTCGGCCGGATAGGAAGCTAAAATTCAGCTGTCAGAATTAATAAAATTAATTATCGTTAAACATGTCATTCGTCATGAAATGTTTTCTTTCGGAAGAAATTAAAGAATCCGCCGGGTCCCATGCCTAATCGAGTTGAAAGCCGCCATCACTATTAATAAGATCTTGCGCTCAACGTATATCTACTGATTCCTTAATAACTGAATCCCATAAGGATCTCTTCGAGGCCAATATTTCCGTGGCAGAATAATCCACAGCATATCCTGTGGAGGTAGAATGCTTGGCTATGACTGACTTTCTGGGCGGTGAAAGGTGAGTATGGCCATCTAGTTCGAAGCATCTTTCATGCACTGTTCGCATCGTCCTACCAATGTACTTTCTGCGGCACTGGCAAGGTTTTCTATAGATTCCAGCCTTCCGCAAACTCAGATCGTACTTTTCCGAACCGAGAAAATCACAAGACATTGTAGATGAGCGTAAGATTACCCTAGCATGATGCCTCCTTAAGATTCTGCCTAATTTCAACGAAATACTGCCGATGCACTGGAGGAACGCCCAGGTCTGGCACCGCCCCTTCTCCTCTTGCTCTTGTGGGTGGTCGTGTTCCTTCTCCTTTAATGCTGTGGTGATTTGGCGTGGAGAATATTTGCTACCTTTGAACAATGACTGTAAGTGTTCCACCTCCTCTGCAAGACTATCTCCGTCAGAAACAACATGTGCCCACTGCACCACTGTTCGAAGGAGGCCCATAGTTTCTGAGGGTGGTGGCAGCTAGACTCCTGAAAATACTGGTCTGTATGTGAAGGGTTGCTGTAAACAGAATGCACCAATGATCCATCCACTTTCCATCTGACCGAAACGTCCAGAAACGGCAGGCAACTGCGCTTCTCCACTCCCAACGTAAATTGTACATATATTCTCGTGGACTGAATTCAGATGTTGCACAAAGCGTCACTGATCTTCTTCACCTTGGGCCCACTAACAAAGTTGAAACGAAATGGGACGTTAAATCATCACTCCTGTTTGTTAGGCCTTTTGGAAGGCGACAAAATGGTTCAAATGGCTCTAAGCATGGAACTTAACATCTGAGGTCATCAGACCCGTAGACGTAGAACTACTTAAGCCTAACTAACCTAAAGACATCACACACATCCTTCCCCGAGGCAGGGTTCGAACCTGCGACCGTAGCAGCAGCGCGGTTCTGGACTGAAGCGCCTAGAACCACTCGGTCACAGCGGCCGGGTGGAAGGCGACAGTCAGGATGGTATTTCAATGCTGTCTCAAGCTTCTCCAGACATGTCTTCACTGGTGACTGGGCCTCAGCTTGAAGCAGCATTCATCATTAAAGACAGCAGCACTCCGGTCAGTGAGATTCCAGGAATCTCACTAACTGCTGTAGACTTGTCTTCAGCTATGAGACCCACTTCGAACTATGCCCCAACCAGTGAAGAGATTTATGAGGATGACTCGAAAAGCAATGGAATATTAACCTGACGTCTGTTATACAACCTGACATCCAGGAGCGATATTCTGAGGTGTGTCATATCATTTCATGGCAGGACCCTTTTGCTTGTCACTCGCAACACCCTTGCTGCACAGTGTACATGAACGATATTTTATGCCCCAGTTTGTTAACCTTCACTGCAAACCATTCTGGGCTTACATTTCAGCAAGATAATGCCCGCACGCACATGAGGAGAGTTCCTTCCGCTTTTCTTCGTGCTTACTGAACCTTGCCTTGGTCAGCACGATAGCCAGATCTCTCTCCAATTGAGAATGTTTTGAGCATAATGGGCAGCGCTGTCCAACCATCTCGGGATTTTGCCAGTGTAGCACGCCAGTTGCACAGAATTTTACGCGCTACTCCTCAGGAGAACATTCAAAAAATCTATCAATCAGTGCTAAGTCTAATAACTGCTTGCATAAGGGAGAGGTGTGGACAAATGCGTTACTGACTTTCTCAATTTGTAAAGCTCTTTCTCTTCAATAAATCATCCAATTTGTCTGAAATTGCAATCATTAGTTTGTATATGTACATGTCACATAGCGATTTTTGTACCATTTGGCAAATTGCTTCATTGTGAATATTTTTTTTTCCTTTGTATATAAAGCAGAGTGTATGCATGTATGTTTCGGATGTCCTCCCAAAGCCCTGAATGTATTGAAACCAAGTTTCACACAGCTGGCATCACAAGTATCTGCGCTGTGGCATTTATAGCCTCCTACCTCCTATAGGAGTGGAGATGCAAAGACATGTTTTATCCTCACTCTGGCATACACCATGCCCTGCATTACAGTCTTGTTGTGTGGGACTGTATCGGCCTGCAAAATTGACTTGCTTTGCATGGCAGCCTACATGTCAGTGGTGAGAAACGGTTTTTGTGACCCAGACATATAGCCTGCCCTGCATGACAGAGGTGTTGTGGGAGTGGTATTTGCTGTTTTATTGAAATGTCTAGCAGGGGCTGCATGTGCCTGTGAATGTGGCTGGGGACATGGTGACATGCACAGAGGAGGGCATGGACAGAGTGAATGGGAGGAGGAAATGGACAGAGGGATTGAGAAGGGGAAGATGTATGAGGCAGCTGGAAGGTGTAGAGGAGTAGTGAGCTGGTGGAAAACGAGAGGGAAAGGCCATGATGGAAAGAGAGAGGGGGACGGCGATGTGTTCAGAGGGAGGGGGAGAAAGTTTTGGTGATTGATAGGGCGTGGAGGAAACGAACAAAGAGAGGGGAGGAGCAGATAAGGCAGAGAGAATGGGGAGGAACAGATAGAGGTGGGAGGATGATGTGGACAGGCATAGGGAGGAAGAGTGGACGCAATGAGAAGGACGAGGAGGTGTGTTCAATGTATGTGTTGAACATATATGTAATGAAGCCACAGAAAAAAGGTTAGTAATGTGTAAAGGGGAAACATTGTTATCAAAAATCCTGTAAAGTTCTTGAATGATTCACATCAAATTTTTACCTGATACTCTAATAAACATTCAGACAGATTAATATATGTAAAGTACAAAAATCTCGAAATTTTTTTCATTGTTTTACTTCAGATTTTTACATGATATTCTAATAAACGTTCTTAAGGACATTGGCTACAAAATTTCCAGACATATCTGGAACGTACAGCATATAAATGGGAAGCGTTGTTAGCAAAAATCTGGAAATTTCTTGACGGATTTACTACACGACACTCTAATAAACACACAGAAGTACATGGGCTACATTTTTTAAAACAGATTTGTACAGCTTTTCTGTTACAACCGACTACGAGGAAGAAATTGTTATCCTGCGCTGCGAAAATGTATGGTTTCGGTTTATTTTTCTCAATGGTTTTTAACTACTATAGCAGGGCATTTAAAACGTTAGGCAAATGGCTTCATCCACATGTATGCTTTCTTATTGCATATAATTTTACACAAAAATTGTATACACTGCAATGTGGTGATTTGCTTTCTTCCTTGCAGTCGGTTGTAACAGGAAACTATACAAAATACTGTCTTTGAAGCTACCATCCTCACAGAAGCAGCAGCTTTATAGGTCTTCCACAAAATTTGTATGCCAATGAGCCCAACCGATATAGCCATTCATTTTATATGACTTTAATTCACAACTGAGGTGTCGTCTGCAGTAACAGTGAACCAGGGTGAAGGTCATGTAAGGGGAAAGAGGAGAGGGACGCACAGGTTGGGGGGAGAGAAAATAAACATAGAAAGGGTGAAGAAGGACATAGAGAGACGAAGGAGAGTGGGGAGGAGGCGATTGACAGGGGAACAGTGGAGTAGGTGATGAACAGAGGTAGGGGGAGCAGGAGACTAGGACGTATATCCAATTCCCATTCATATTTATCACTTGCGAAGCATTCTGGGCTCGCTAGTTGTAAAATAATTTCAGTGTGTTACATACACATTTTGTTGTGTTCTTACTTATACATTCGAATTTTCTGTCCTTCGCACAATTGTCTGCCATACACTAAATAAACTTAGCAAATTTAAGTTGATCTAGTGTGTAGGAGTGAATTTTTGACGATGTACAGCACAGACAAGAAAAGAGTAAAAGCTTCTGAAACGCGTTGCAGAAGATTAGATGGCTGCATACATTATCTAATGAGGAACTCAAACGAATCGGGAAGTGATAAGGTTTGTGACACAACCTGACTGAAAGAAGTGCTAATCACATTCAGGCATCAAGGTATGAAATAATAACAAATTTGGTGGTGGAGGACTCGTACAGCGAAAGACAGTGGTATGTGTTTGACAGCCAGCAGATTTGTGGACAGGAGGCCAAAGTAAAGCGGGTAGAGGCAGGGCTGACTGAATGACTACTAATTTTTAATGTGAAAAACGAACATTCATTCTACATCTTTATTATTCATCTCTAGATATTTATTTCTCAACATAGTCACCCTGGCGTCGAACACATTTCTCCGAACGAGAGACCGGTTTGTTGATACAGACACTGTAGAATGTTTGACTTTGACAGAGCCATAAGCTCACATCTGCTTACACCCCGTCATCACTATCGAAGTGATGTCCTCGAAGGCGTTCTTTAAGTTCTGGAAACAGATGACAATCAGATGGGGCCATGTCGCGACTGTATGGAGAGTGATCGATGGCAGTGAATCCTAGGCGTCGGATTGTTCAAAATGTTCAAATGTGTGTGAATTCCTATGGACCAAACTGCTGGGGTCATCAGTCCATACACTTACACACTACTTAAAATAACTTACGCCAAAGACAACACACACACCCATACCCGAGGGAGGACTCGAACCTCCGGCGGGAGTGGCCGCCCGGTTCGTGACATGGCGTCCCCAACCGCGCGGCCACCCCGCGCGGCGTCGGATTCTTGCAGCAATGTCAGGGCTCGTGTGTGGTCTGGCTAGCGCTGGAGCACGTTGCAGAGTACACACTGCCGTTTGTGGTGATCTCACGTCCTATTAAGAACCGTGTCCCGTCTTTTGTAATAACCATGGAACCAACATGAATCGCGGTGACTTTAGTGTAACTATTGTCTTTGACTGAAACTGTCATTTCTGTTTGTCTTGTTGTGCATTTCTTTCACTCGTCTTCTGCACTACACTGTAGCTATTCTATCTATGTATTGTCCAAGCTACGTCGATCAATGTTACATGGCTCTGACACAGCACACACTTTCGTACCTCAGGTTTGGACACCAGTGTTTTTACTGTCGAGGCAGTTCATTGGCTTGATTTTTGTAACTGATAGCGTTATTTCTTATGTCAGAGATGCGCCAAATTTCGCATATACTGCTGCCCATTACAACTGCAGCACCATGCAGGCGAAAGGCGACAAATGACCAACTGCAACACGTTTAATGCAAGCTTAGAAATGCAAATGAAATGAAATGTCGTATGGCTAGGGCCTCCCGTCGGGTATACAAATCGCCTGGTGCAAGACTTTTTTTAGTTGACGCCACTTCAGCGACTTGCGCGTTGATGGGGATCTACATCTACATCTACATTTATACTCCGCAAGTCACCCAACGGAGTGTGGAGGAGGGCACTTTACGTGCCACTGTCATTACCTCCCTTTCCTGTTCCAGTCGCGTATGGTTCGCGGGAAGAACGACTGTCTGAAAGCCTCCGTGCGCGCTCTAATCTCTCTAATTTTACATTCGTCATCTCCTCGCGAGGTATAAGTAGGGGGAAGCAATATATTCGATACCTCATCCAGAAACGCACCCTCTCGAAACCTGGCGAGCAAGCTACACCGCGTTGCAGAGCGCCTCTCTTGCAGAGTCTGCCACTTGAGTTTGTTAAACATTTCCGTAACGCTATCACGGTTACCAAATAACCCTGTGACGAAACGCGCCGCTCTTCTTTGGATCTTCTCTATCTCCTCCGTCAACCCGATCTGGTACGGATCCCACACTGATGAGCAATACTAAAGTATAGGTCGAACGAGTGTTTTGTAAGCCATCTCCTTTGTTGATGGACTACATTTTCTAGGGTCTCTCCCAATGAATCTCAACCTGGTACCCACCTTACCAACAATTAATTTTATATGATCATTCCACTTCAAAGCATTCCGCACGCATACTCCCAGATATTTTACAGAAGTAACTGCTACCAGTGTTTGTTCTGCTATCATATACTCATACAATAAAGGATCCTTCTTTTTATGTATTCGCAATACATTACATTTGTCTATGTTAAGGGTCAGTTGCCACTCCCTGCACCAAGTGCCTATCCGCTGCAGATCTTCCTGCATTTCGCTACAATTTTCTAATGCTGCAACTTCTCTGTATACTACAGCATCATCCGCGAAAAGCGACTGTAGAATGTGAGCGTTTTGGTGGCCCAGGTGCTATGATATCCGAAGACATAATGTTGCTGAGTTGTGCTGACCTCCAAATCTTTCAACACAGCTCAACTGTCGACGTTCTTGTGACACTGTACTCCTTCGGCATGTGCACCTTTTCAGGGGTGCTTTGGCCCCCGACTTCATTCTTATGGATAATAATGCCCGACGGAATCGAACAGTGCAATTGGAGGAGCTTTCTGAACGACATGATATTCGGCAAACAGGCTGTCCTGCCCGTTTCCCCGACTTCAGCACTATCTAGAACGTGTGGGATGCGTTGGGGAGACACATTGCAGCACATCCGCATGCAGAAGCGACCAGCCAGTGGTTGTCAGCAGTGCTGGTGGAGGAATGAGTGGCGCTACACAAGATCTCCTTACCAGCATGGGAGCACGATGCAGAGCAAGACATGTCAGTGGTGATCACACACACTATTAACAACCATGTCTCGCCTTTTATAACGTCCAGGGGGCATCATGAATTGGGGTGACTTCAATGTAATTAATGTCTTTGAATAATAGTATCATTTCTTGTTTTCCTACTGTGTATTTCCTTCACTTACCTTCTGTAATGTACTGTAGCAGTTCATTCTAAGTAAGGCCCAAGTTTAGTCGATGTAAGTTGCTTGGTAGAGTGACGTACCATCTGAGAGTACCTTTCGTCCTTAACTTTTGCTCAGCAGTCTGTGTAGTCAATGCGTAGCCTCTTAGCCTGTTTGTCGCATTGGTCTCTAAACATGAAACTCTTATGACACAACGCGAGCACTCACCGACATCAGCGGAGGCTCCCCAGGTGCCCTGCTGTGCCTGCTTGGCCAGCTTGCTGATGGCGTCCACGTACAGCCGGGACGCCGCCGCAGCTCCTGAAACATTGAAGACACGCTGGTGAGATGGAAGGCTTGCAGTGTTCTCCCAGGCCGCCGTCTGCTGTCAGCCCAACACCAGTAACATCTCAGCTGGATGTGGACATCACCGACAAATATAAAAACATTGTAGGTACGACAATCTACGCAGTTGGAGCAATGATTTAATATTATTTTGCAACATCCACACAGTTATCGCTAAAGAATCTTAACATGTTATCAACTGTAGACAAAACAGAGTACAAAACTGAAAAAGAAAATTATGTAGCATATATTCGGAGATAGAAATGTGTATGTAACCGCTGATGTTACAACAAATTTCATAAATACAAACTACTTTCATATATATTCGGAGAGAGCTTTGTATATTTTTAGTACATTCATGACAAGACAGAGACTCTTGTAACTTGTAACTTCACAAGAATGTGTAGTAAGAGGTGTTCTGTATTTCGAAGAAACTGCAGTAAAGCAGCATGTGATTTACATCAGCTTCCTTCTTCTGACCGCCTTGATTTCTTGATACCTGTCCTATGTAAGCAGAAGTGGTTTGAAGCAATGTTAGTACGCATTCATACCTGTATAGCTATCAGCAGTGGCGTAGCTAACGTGTGTGGCACACGGCTCGGATAACAACGATGTCACTCCGAGAAAAAAGCTTTTAAAACCAAAAAACTATGTGTCCAATTATGATCTTACGTAATCAGACGAAAGTCATTACAATCATTAACAATCAAATTGCAATATATGATATAAAAGTATCCTTTATTTTGAATTTTACGTTATTATAGACTATTACACACTATACAGGGTCTTTCAGCCCATGGGTTTTATACAATTTGCAACACCTTCAAATACCACTCACATGATTTTCATATTCTGTCGCTCGCTACACGCTAACTATTAGTCCTACAGAAAAGGAGGATATTTTTGTAAGAAATTTAATGTAGTTAAATTTTGTACTGAGATACGTTTCCACTAGAGTCCGTATTTTCGAAATATTAAAAACATACATTGTTGTTACAGGTAGTCTGCGAAAACCAATTCATAGATATTGGCCACTGATGAATCAATCGTGTATACGATTAAAGTTATGGAATGAAGATGGTGTAATGAAGCACCGAACTGGTAACCATACAATAGATAACATATTAACGATAACTGTAGGTGTCTCAGTCTATTGTATACAAAAGTGTCCTGAAAGTACGTTCTTATTGAATAACTCGAAATTCGAGGCGTCCAGCGAGAACGTAGGCCGAGAAAAAATTTAACTGCATTAAATTTCCTGCAAAAAAAGGTCGTGTTATTTTTTCCGTACGTCTAATAGTTTGCGCGTAGCGATCGAAGGAGTGTTAAAATCTTGCTTGTGATTGTTTTGCATAAAACCCATAAGTAGGGGCAACTTAATCACCCTGTGTATTACTAGAAGACTAACTGCTAAAGCTGGATAGAGACCCTTAAAATTTCTTTCTAGCTTCAACAGCTGCGAAGTCTGAAATCACAGGTGCAAAATTAATAATTTATATTATTGCAGATTATTGCATATAAATGATTTCAGGCAGGCCACCATGGAGCAGAACAATACGACCACCGAGGGAGTATCAGGTACGTGGTGTGGACAGGGCGCACGGTCGAGAAGCGAGAAAACAGTTTAAGGGACGCCACCCATTTGTACCCCCCGAAGTGTTACACCCGAACGTGACATATATACCCTCCACTGCTGGTGCTGCCACCTGCCATGTGTGAGCGGTCATTGCACGCCGACGCCGAACATAGGCGGTGTTCACATAACGTCACTGGACGGTGTATAAAACTCCAAGAATTTTAGCTCAGAGCATGTAAAACCGAATCTTATAGAAGAACTGGGCCGAATGTTACCTTACCGGTCCAATTTATTAAACCTCCAAAGTGTAATACACTCATGCTCATAAATTAAGGATAATTGCAGAATGTGTTCCCACACAACGTCGTACTACACAAAACTGGCGCTAATATCATAAGCACATAGGGAACGCACATGACACGAATCTGTATGCCCACGGTATTGGTGACAAGTCGAGAAAACCATCCTGAAACCAAGTGCTACAAAACGCCACTGTTTCCTGCGCGTGTACCCCGACATCAGTATGGGATATGATCACCATGCACACGTACACAGGCCGCACAACGGGTTGCCATACTCTGGATCAGGTGTTCGAGCAGCTGCTGGGGTATAGCCCCTCACTCTTGCACCAGTGCCTGTTGGAGCTCCTGAAGTGTCGTAGCAGTTTGAAGACGTGCAGTGATACGTCGGCCGACAACATCCCAGACGTGCTCGATGGGGTTGAGGTCTGGAGAACAGGCAGGCCACTCCATTCGCCTGATATCTTTTGTTCCAAGGTGCTCCTCCACGATGGCAACTCGGTGGGGCCGTGCTTTATCATCCATCCGGAGGAAGGTGGCACCCACTGCACCCCTGAAAAGGCGGACATACTGGTGCAAAATGACGTCCCGATGCACCTGATCTGTTACAGTTTCTCTGTCAAAGACATACAGGGGTGTACGTGTACCAATCATAATCCTACCCCACACCATCAGACCACAACCTCCATACAGGTCCCTTTCAAGGACATTAATGGGTTAGTATCTGGTTCCTGGTTCACGGCAGATGAAAATTCGGCGAGAATCACTGTTCAGACTATACCTGGACTCTTCCGTAAACATAGCGTGGGACCACTGTTCCAATGACCATGTACTGTGTTCTTGACACCAGGCCTTACGGGTCTCTTGTGACCAGGGGTCAGTGGAATGCACCTTGTAGGTCTCCGGACGAATAAACCATATCTGTTCAGTCGTCTCTAGACTGTGTCTGGAGAAAATTGTTCCAGTGGCGGTGGTAAGGTCCCTAGCAAGGCTACCTGCAGTACTCCGTGGCCATCTGTGATGAATCGGTCTTCTTGTGGTGTTGTACACTATGGGCCTCTCGTAGTGCAGCGCATGGAGACGTTTCCTGTCTGCTGGAATCGTTGCCATAATCCTGAAATCACACTCTGTGGCACACGGAGGGCCCGTGCTAAGACCTGCTGTGTTTGAAATGGTTCAAATGGCTCTAAGCACTATGGGGCTTAACATCTGAGGTCATCAGTCCCCTAGACTTTTTTTTTTCATCAGTCTACAGACTGGTTTGATGCGGCCCGCCACGAATACCTTTCCTGTGCTAACCTCTTCATCTCAGAGTAGCACTTGCAACCTACGTCCTCAATTATTTGCTTGACGTATTCCAATCTCTGTCTTCCTCTACAGTTTTGGCCCTCTACAGCTCCCTCTAGTACCATGGAAGTCATTCCCTCATGTCTTAGCAGATGTCCTATCATCCTGTCCTTTCTCCTTATCAGTGTTTTCCACATATTCCTTTCCTCTCCGATTCTGCGTAGAACCTCCTCATTCCTTACCTTATCAGTCCACCTAATTTTCAACATTCGTCTACAGCAAAACATCTCAAATGCTTCGATTCTCTTCTGTTCCGGTTTTCCCACAGTCCATGTTTCACTACCATACAATGCTGTACCCCAGACGTACATCCTCAGAAATTTCTTCCTCAAATTAAGGCCGGTATTTGATATTAGCATACTTCTCTTGGCCAGAAATGCCTTTTTTGCCATAGCGAGTCTGCTTTTGATGTCCTCCTTGCTCCGTCCGTCATTGGTTATTTTACTGCCTAGGTAGCAGAATTCCTTAACTTCATTGACTTCGTGACCAACAATCCTGATGTTAAGTTTCTCGCTGTTCTCATTTCTACTACTTCTCATTACCTTCGTCTTTCTCCGATTTACTCTCAAAACATACTGTGTACTCATTAGACTGTTCATTCCGTTCAGCAGATCATTTAATTCTTCTTCACTTTCACTCAGGATAGCAATGTCATCAGCGAATCGTGTCATTGATATCCTTTCACCTTGTATTTTAATTACACTCCTGAACCTTTCTTTTATTTCCATCATTGCTTCCTCGATGTACGGATTGAAGAGTAGGGGCGAAAGGCTACAGCCTTGTCTTACACCCTTCTTAATACGAGCACTTCGTTCTTGATCGTCCACTCTTATTATTCCCTCTTGGTTGTTGTACATATTGTATATGACCCGTCTCTCCCTATAGCTTACCCCTACTTTTTTCAGAATCTCGAACAGCTTGCACCATTTTATATTGTCGAACGCTTTTTCCAGGTCGACAAATCCTATGAAAGTGTCTTGACTTTTCTTTAGCCTTGCTTCCATTATTAGCCGTAGCGTCAGAATTGCCTCTCTCGTCCCTTTACCTTTCCTAAAGCCAAACTGATCGTTACATAGAGCATTCTCAATTTTCTTTTCCATTCTTCTGTATATTATTCTTGAAGCAGCTTCGATGCACGAGCTGTTAAGCTGATTGTGCGATAATTCTCGCACTTGTCAGCTCTTGTCGTCTTCGGAATTGTGTGGATGATGCTTTTCCGAAAGTCAGATGGTAAGTCGCCAGACTCATATATTCTACACACCAACGTGAATAGTCGTTTTGTTGCCACTTCCCCCAATGATTTTAGACTTAAAAATTACTTAAAACTAACTAACCTAAGGATATCACGCACATCCATGCCCGAAGCAGGATTCTAACCTGCGACCGTAGTAGCAGCGCGGTTCAGGACTGAATAGCCTAGAACCGCTCGTCCACAGCGGACGGCGCTGTGTTTGGCCAGACTCCAGTCGCCCTAGTACTCTACTCCTCATAACGTCATCAATATGTGTTATTTGAGCCATTTTCAACACACAGTCACCATTAGCACGTGTGAAAACGTCTGCACACTTACTCGCTGCACCGTACTCTGAGATGTACGAACACATCTCTGCGTGTATGCACTGCTGCCAGCGCCACCGTGCGACGACCGCAGGTCATATACACCTCACGGTCATACCCCGAGGTGATTTAAACCCGCAAACCGCCCACCAGAGCGTCATTTCACCATGTATCAGCATTATCCTTAATTGATGAGCATGAGTGTAAATAAAGTGCTATCAAACTTTGCTTTACTCGCAAAGAAGATATAAAATCGCCCAAAGGCAATGGGACTTACACTACACAAACACAAAGAAAGGAAAAAAATACACCACTTCACAAACTTCTGTCACATGTGCGAAGAGCACACACGCTCATGAAGTTTGGATATCTACGGTACGATATACGAATATACACTCCTGGAAATTGAAATAAGAACACCGTGAATTCATTGTCCCAGGAAGGGGAAACTTTATTGACACATTCCTGCGGTCAGATACATCACATGATCACACTGACAGAACCACAGGCACATAGACACAGGCAACAGAGCATGCACAATGTCGGCACTAGTACAGTGTATAACCACCTTTCGCAGCAATGCACGCTGCTATTCTCCCATGGAGACGATCGTAGAGATGCTGGATGTAGTCCTGTGGAACGGCTTGCCATGCCATTTCCACCTGGCGCCTCAGTTGGACCAGCATTTGTGCTGGACGTGCAGACCGTGTGAGACGACGCTTCATCCAGTCCCAAACATGCTCAATGGGGGACAGATCCGGAGATCTTGCTGGCCAGGGTAGTTGACTTACACCTTCTAGAGCACGTTGGGTGGCACGGGATACATGCGGACGTGCATTGTCCTGTTGGAACAGCAAGTTCCCTTGCCGGTCTAGGAATGGTAGAACGATGGGTTCGATGACGGTTTGGATGTACCGTGCACTATTCAGTGTCCCCTCGACGATCACCAGTGGTGTACGGCCAGTGTAGGAGATCGCTCCCCACACCATGATGCCGGGTGTTGGCCCTGTGTGCCTCGGTCGTATGCAGTCCTGATTGTGGCGCTCACCTGCACGGCGCCAAACACGCATACGACCATCATTGGCACCAAGGCAGAAGCGACTCTCATCGCTGAAGACGACACGTCTCCATTCGTCCCTCCATTCACGCCTGTCGCGACACCACTGGAGGCGGGCTGCACGATGTTGGGACGTGAGCGGAAGACGGCCTAACGGTGTGCGGGACCGTAGCCGAGCTTCATGCAGACGGTTGCGAATGGTCCTCGCCAATACCCCAGGAGCAACAGTGTCCCTAATTTGCTGGGAAGTGGTGCTGCGGTCCCCTACGGCACTGCGTAGGATCCTACGGTCTTGGCGTGCATCCGTGCGTCGCTGCGGTCCGGTCCCAGGTCGACGGGCACGTGCACCTTCCGCCGACCACTGGCGACAACATCGATGTACTGTGGAGACCTCACGCCCCACGTGTTGAGCAATTCGGCGGTACGTCCACCCGGCCTCCCGCATGCCCACTATACGCCCTCGCTCAAAGTCCGTCAACTGCACATACGGTTCACGTCCACGCTGTCGCGGCATGCTACCAGTGTTAAAGACTGCGATGGAGCTCCGTATGCCACGGCAAACTGGCTGACACTGACGGCGGCGGTGCACAAATGCTGCGCAGCTAGCGCCATTCGACGGCCAACACCGCGGTTCCTGGTGTGTCCGCTGTGCCGTGCGTGTGATCATTGCTTGTACAGCCCTCTCGCAGTGTCCGGAGCAAGTATGGTGGGTCTGACACACCGGTGTCAATGTGTTCTTTTTTCCATTTCCAGGAGTGTAGCTGCCTTGTCTTATACATGCACGAGGGGTACTGGGTGTAATTTATGCGACAGGCCTGAAAATGACATCACCGGAACGTCTAAACTGCTTGCCTAATAGAACAACATCAAAATAAATGCTGTTGGTACAGTATTATTGCATTTCGTCGACCAGTCGCTGTGTCACTGTCCTCAATCCAAGATGCATTTACATTTACTTCACAGTCTCGTCCAGACAGCCAGTACAGGTACAACACAGCTAGTGGTACCTAAAAAAGAGGAAGAATATAATAATTTTAATCTCAAAGAAAGCAGGTGTTGACAGATGTGAAATTACCGAACTATCAGTTTAATAAGTCACAGCTGCAAAGTACTAACGCGAATTCTTTACAGACGAGTGGAAAAACTGGTAGAAGCCGACCTCGGGGAAGATCAGTTTGGATTCTGTAGAAATGTTGGAACACGTGAGGCAATACTGACCTTACGACTTATCTTAGAAGAAAGATTAAGGAAAGGCAAACTTACCTTTCTAGCATTTGTAGACTTAGAGGAAGCTTCTGACAATGTCGACTTGAATACTCTCTTTCAATTCTAAAGTTGGGAGGGTTAAAATACAGGGAGCGGAAGGCTATTTACAATTTGTACAGAAACCAGATGGCAGTTATAAGAGTCGAGGTGCATGAAAGGGAAGCAGTGGTTGGGAAGGGAGTGAGACAGGGTTGTAGCCTCTCCCCGAAGTTATCCGATCTGTATATTGAGCAAGCAGTAAAGGCAACAAAAGAAAAATTCGGAGTAGGTATTAAAATCCGTGGAGAGGAAATAAAAACTTTGAGTTTCGCCGATGACATTGCAATTCTGTCAGAGGCAGCAAAGGACTTGGAAGAGCTGTTGAACGGAATGGACAGTGTCTTGAAAGGAGTTTATAAGATGAACAAAAGCAACACGAGGATAATGGAATGTAGTCGAATTAAGTCGGGTGATGTTGAGGGAATTAGATTAGAAAATGAGACACTTAAAGTAGTAAAGGAGTTTTACTATTTGGGGAGCAAAATAACTGATGATGGTCGAAGTAGAGAGGATATAAAATGTAGACTGTCAATGGGAAGGAAAGCGTTTCTGAAGAAGAGAAATTTGCTAACATCGAGTATAGATTTGTCAGTAAGTCGTATTTAAAAGTATTTGTATGGTGTGTAGCCATGTATGGAAGTGAAACATGGACGATAAATAGTTTAGAGAAGAAGAGAATAGAAGATTTCGAAATGTGGTGCTACAGAAGAATGCTGAAGATTAGATGGGTAGATCACGTAACTAATGAGGAGGTATTGAATAGAATTGGGGAGAAGAGAAGGTTGTGGCACAACTTGACTAGAAGAAGGGATCGGTTGGTAGGACATGTTTTGAGGCATCAAGGGATCACAAATTTAGCATTGGAGGGCAGCGTGGAGGGTAAAAATCGTAGAGGGAGACCAAGAGATGAATACACTAAGCAGATTCAGAAGGATGTCGGCTGCAGTAAGTACTGGGAGATGAAGAAGCTTGCACAGGATAGAGTAGCGTGTAGAGCTGCATCAAACCAGTCTCAGGACTGAAGACCACAATAACAACAACAACTGCCTTGTCTTATACATGCACGAGGGGTACTCGGAGTAATTCATGCGGCAGGCCTGAAGATACCATCACCGGAACGTCGAAACTGGTTGCCTAATAGAACAACAACAACATAAATGCTGTTGGTACAGTATTATTGCATCTCGTCGACCAGTCGCTGTGCCACTTTCCTCAGTCCAAGACGGATTTACATTTACTTCACAGTCTCGTCCGGGCGGCCAGCGCAGGTAACAACACAGCTAAAGTGCGCGTCATTTATGACGGCGGCCGAGTTTAGGTTCGTTCTGCGCATCTGGCGTCACAAAACACAGTCAGCCAATGAACAGAGAACGACGTTGCCAGAGCTCGACTGCAGAGCAGGGCACGGACGAGTGTCTTCAGTTTTAGAAACGTTCAGTCATAAATAAAGTAATTGAACAAAAGCAATGTCTTGATAGCAGACTTTGTTTTATAGCAAGTTTGGAAAAAGCTTTCTTTATACCAATTGCTTCATACTCTATTAATTAATCAAAACAAACAAGCAATAAATCTCCTAATTCAGGCGATTGCAAGGAAAGGTGTTTCAATCATTCTCACTAACCGCTTTTTCGCAATGAAGAACAGCGGTAATTGTTTATTTCCTATTGTACTTCGAGGAAACGTGAGTGATTCATAATCATACCAACAGTGTTTGTCGGTATTTTGCGTGATATGTTTAAGTTCTCCGGGAGACATATTGAATGCCAAGCTGGGTTACAAAAAAAAAAAAAAAAAAAAAAAAAAAAAAAAATGTTCAAACCTTGATCGGTGATTAATGTTTTCATTATTTTAAAAACAATATTGAAGTGTTTTACTTCATGAATTTTATTCATTTGAATGTAATTTTTTGAAATTTCTAGTGGCAACTAAAATCGACCATACGGAAAGTATACGCTATGGATTTTTACCTCTGCAAAATTTCGTGCAATGGTTCACTACATCTAATGCTGCACAATAACTGTGTTGAACATTGAAACAAAATTAAGTCATTTTTGGGGGAAGGTATCAGTCAAGAAGATGTGTAAAAATCAGTTTTTGTGAAATCGAATGATGAAGTGTGTCAAAGCAGCCGAAACACCATGTGTCTGCACAGGCGAGCAGTGCAATGATGACAAAATCGCGCACCTCGCGGAATGCGGGAGCACGTCTCTGTAGCAGCGAGAGGGTTAATGCGGCCGTGGTGGCTTTACTTCAGAAAACTGCGCGCTCCCCCCTAAACGTAAGTTTGCGAACTATACCATGGCGCTGCTTCTCTTGGTGCGTACAACTGGCAACGCAGCTATCTCCCGCGTCTGGGCGGGCATGAGCGAACCGCCGAGATAAAAGAATTGAACTATAGTAGTACCTGAAGAGGAGGAAGTATGGTGCGGAAAATGGAATCAACAGCTCGGACGAGCACCGCGACCTCGAAGTGAGGCGTGAGGCGACAGCCAGCACCCGCCCGTGACGTCGCCGAGCGGGCAAGGCGCCCCTTGACGGCCACCAATCACGTCCGGTGGGATAAACGCCGACAGCGGCGATCGGACCGGCGATGCCCCGGAAGAGATTTACAGGGCTGGCTTACAGCGCTACAAGCGGCGCGGGGTCGCGCAAACAGCTGTAAATTACAAGGGCGCGGGCGCCTCCCCCACTAACGGCAACAACAACAACACAGGACATCCATCCTGAGATTACATCTCCTGGCTTTAATTAAAACCGCGAGCAATTTTACAATTAGCCCTTCCGGCCGCAGCGGAAAGCTGCCGCTAAGGCGCTTCGGCGTGCGCTGTGCGACGCTGTTCTGTTCTGGCCCGAGTCCTTCACGTCGACTCTGGACGCCGGAGAGGTGTTGCCGGACCCGACGGAGCGACCTCGCCTGTCCTTCACGCGGCAAGGTTTCAATTACGGAGCTCCTCCGTCGCGCCTTCTGCTCAATTAGGCGCTGGAACGAAATTAATGCGAAAGATGTTTATCATCCGTGTACGTTATTTGCCTCGTGTGCCTTAATTATCTTTCTAAGGTCGCGGCGAATCAGACCACTAAATATTGCCACCTAGGTAGGTGGCAAGGTGAGGGCCGCTGTGCGCCTCGCAGGTTTCATTAAGACCCAAGTCTGTTGCTCTTCTGGTCAAAATTTCTTATTGTGGAAAGGAGTAAATTTAGCTGCGACCGTTCAGCGAGAGATTTACTGCCAGATCCCTGGTAAACTGCCTCTCGAGGAAAACGCTTCTTTCGAGTATGACTTTATTAATTATTCGCGTGGCCGGTTTTCAACACTCTTTCTGTCCGTGTCTGTCATATAACAAGCGCATCCTAAGAGAATTTTCGATTTTCGAAACTTGTCTGCACAGGCGGTTTAGGATTTCAGTTCCATTCTATATAATCTCACGTTCTCTACCTACCATTCGGTATTTTTCTTTTTTTCTGGTTTTCACAGCTTCAGAACACACATGATTGACATTTCCATTTTTTTGGCTTTTCGTGTAAAGCTTTAGTTAGTCGTCTCAGAATTTATTTAAAAACAATTTCTCGTAATAAATGTGCAAATCTTGTATTAATTACACTACTGGCCATTAAAATTGCTACACCACGATGATGACGTGCTACAACGCGAAATTTAAACGACAGGAAGAAGATGCTGTGATATGCAAATGATTAGCCTTACAGAGCATTCATACAAGGTTGCCAGCGGTGGCGACACCTACAGCGTGCTGACATGAGGAACGTTTCCAACCAATTTCTCATACAAAAACAGCAGCTGACCGGCGTTGCCTGGTGAGACGTTGTTGTGATACCTCGTGTAAGGAGGAGAACTGCGTATCATCACGTTTCCGACTTTGTTAAAGGTCAGATTGTAACCTATAGCGATTGCCGTTTATCGTATGACGACATTGCTGTTCGCGTTGGTCGAGATCCAATGAGTGTTAGCAGAATATGGAATCGGTGGGTTCAGGAGGGTAATACGGAACGCCGTGCTGGATCCCAACGGCCTCGTATCACTAGCAGTCGAGATGACAGGCATCTTATCCGCATGGATGTAACGGATGGTGCAGCCACGTCTCGATCCCTGAGTCAACAAATGGGGACGTTTGGAAGACAGCAACCATTTGCACGAACAGTTCGACGACGTTTGCAGCAGTGAACTATCAGCTCGGAAACCATGGCTGCGATTACCATTGACGCTGCATCACAGACAGTAGCGCCTGCGATGGTGTACTCAACCACGAACCTGGGTGCAATAATGGCAAAACGTCATTTTTTCGTATGAATCCAAGTACTGTTCACAGCATCATGATGGTCGCATCCGTGTTTGGCGACATCGCGGTGAACGCACATTGGAAGCTTGTATTCGTCATCGCCATACTGGCGTATCACCCGGCGTGATGGTATGGGGTCCCATTGGTTACACGTCTCGGTCACCTCTTGTTCGCACGGACGGTACTTTGAACAGAGGACGTTACATTCCAGATGTGTTACGACCCGTGGCTCTACCCTTCATTCGATCCCTGCGAAACCCTACATTTCAGCAGGATAATGCACGACCGCATGTTGCAGGTCCTGTTCTGCTGCTGCCCTGGCCAGCACATTATCCAGATCTCTCACCAATTGAAAACTTCACTGGTGCCCGAGCAACTGGCTCGTCACAATACGCCAGTCACTACTCTTGATGAACTGTGGTATCGTGTTGAAGCTGTATGGGCAGCTGTACCTGTATACGCCATCCAAGCTCTGTTTGACTCAATGCCCAGGCGTATCAAGGCCGCTATTACGGCCAGAGGTGGTTGTTCTGGGTACTGATTTCTCAGTTTCTATGCATCCAAATTGGGTGGCAATGTAATCACTTTCAGTTCTAGTGTAATATATTTGTCCAATGAATACCCGTTTGTTATCTGCATTTCTTCTTGGTGTAGCAATTTTAATGGCCAGTAGTGTATGTTGTGTAATATACAGCTTTACTATTTCTTTTTTTTAAATAATTGATTTCAGTCATGAATCTGACCATGCTCGGCTCCCGGAAAGGTATTCAGTTATGCTCTGCACAGCTGCAGTGCCAAATGAAACTCCATTCTTCAGTCGCATATGTGTAACAGTGATGTTCTACAAATACGAGGGCAGTTCAATAGGTAATGCAACACATTTTTGTTCTCGGCCAATTTTGGTTGAAAAAACCGGAAATTTCTTGTGGAATATTTTCAAACATTCCCGCTTCGTCTCGTATAGTTTCATTGACTTCCAACAGGTGGCAGCGCTGTACGGAGCTGTTAAAATGGCGTCTGTAACAGATGTGCGTTGCAAACAACGGGCAGTGATCGAGTTTCTTTTGGCGGAAAACCAGGGCATCTCAGATATTCATAGGCGCTTGCAGAATGTCTACGGTGATCTGGCAGTGGACAAAAGCACGGTGAGTCGTTGGGCAAAGCGTGTGTCATCATCGCCGCAAGGTCAAGCAAGACTGTCTGATCTCCCGCGTGCGGGCCGGCCGTGCACAGCTGTGACTCCTGCAATGGCGGAGCGCGCGAACACACTCGTTCGAGATGATCGACGGATCACCATCAAACAACTCAGTGCTCAACTTGACATCTCCGTTGGTAGTGCTGTCACAATTGTTCACCAGTTGGGATATTCAAAGGTTTGTTCCCGCTGGGTCCCTCGTTGTCTAACCAAACACCATAAAGAGCAAAGGAGAACCATCTGTGCGGAATTGCTTGCTCGTCATGTGGCTGAGGGTGACAATTTCTTGTCAAAGATTGTTACAGGCGATGAAACATGGGTTCATCACTTCGAACCTGAAACAAAACGGCAATCAATGGAGTGGCGCCACACCCACTCCCCTACCAAGAAAAAGTTTAAAGCCATACCCTCAGCCGGTAAAGTCATGGTTACAGTCTTCTGGGACGCTGAAGGGGTTATTCTGTTCGATGTCCTTCCCCATGGTCAAACGATCAACTATGAAGTGTATTGTGCTACTCTTCAGAAATTGAAGAAACGACTTCAGCGTGTTCGTAGGCACAAAAATCTGAACGAACTTCTCCTTCTTCATGACAACGCAAGACCTCACACAAGTCTTCGCACCGGAGAGGAGCTCACAAAACTTCAGTGGACTGTTCTTCCTCATGCACCCTACAGCCCCGATCTCGCACCGTCGGATTTCCATATGTTTGGCCCAATGAAGGACGCAATCCGTGGGACGCACTACGCGGATGATGAAGAAGTTATTGATGCAGTACGACGTTGGCTCCGACATCGACCAGTGGAATGGTACCGTGCAGGCATACAGGCCCTCATTTCAAGGTGGCGTAAGGCCGTAGCATTGAATGGAGATTACGTTGAAAAAAAGTGTTGTGTAGCTAAAAGATTGGGGAATAACCTGGTGTATTTCAATGCTGAATAAAACAACCCCTGTTTCAGAAAAAAAAAATGTGTTGCATTACTTATTGAACTGCCCTCGTATCTCTGAGCGTGCATTACGATCGTTATGACGGACTGAGTACACAACGCGGTGGGAAGTGATGTCGCTGGTGAAATTGGAGAACTCACAATCAACTGTTGCCACGTTTGTCACAAGCCGTGGCCATCAGAATACTCTGTCGTCTTAGTTTTGCGCAAATGTTGAAAATGATGAGGTTCCACGAATTAACGAACTCGTATCCGCTATCATGGTTCACCAGGTTATCCACAGTGCTTATTTTCACGGATTCTGTAACAATGGATGTTACTGTGCCTAGAATTATTGTGGAGATAAAATTTTCAGCAATAACAGACTAGGAATTTTTGGCAAAAGGCGACTCCAGCAATGATATTGGCAGCTGCGTTCTACCATGGTGCTCGTGGTCTGTCCTATGTAAGCCGTACTACACTGGCGAGGTATTTTGTAAATTCCGGACATGTGCAATGAGAAAGCGTCCTTCACTGATCGTTAAAGTTCTGCTGTCTTAGGTGGTGGGTGTGAAACTATCTTAATCTGAAATTTACGGGGGATTCTGTCTTGAAAGAAAAATTGACAGCTGGAGATTTTGTCAACATGTTCTCCTAGTTATCCACGTTTTGCTTTAACTAGTACTAACCTGTTAATCTACTGTGAATGCTGTCTTTAGTTATTAAGACAAACTATCCGCATCTAAAACTGTGTGAGCTCTCTGAGCAAATCATTTAGGCACATTCATAGTTTCGACGGGTGATGACAACTCGACTTCCGTAAATGCCAATAGGTATGAGTTGGCCTATGATGAAGTGGCTTGTAGTCAAATTGCATGCTTATGGAGTATCATCTCAAGTATGTGACAGGATTAGTGATTTCTTGTCAGAGAGGTCACAGCTCGTAGTAGTTGACATAAAATCATCGAATAAAGCAGAAGTTATTTCTGGCGTTCCCCACTGTAGTGTTACAGCCCTTTGCTCCCCCTTACCCATCTATATAAACGATGTAGAAGACAATCTTGACCTCTTAGCAACAAATAATCCTGAGTTATTAACGAGCATCGAGACCGATACAGGGATTAGTGAGCACAGAGTTGCTATAACGAGATTGAATATTGTAATCTCCAAATCCTCCAAAAATAATCAGAAAAATATACCTATTCAAAAAAGCAGATAAAAATTCACTTGACGCCTTCCTGAGAGACAATCTCCACTCATTCCATATTAATAATATAAGTGTAGACCAGATGTGGCTTGTATTCAGAGAAATAGTATAGGCAGCAGTTCAGCAGTTGAGATTTATACCAAATAAATTAACAAACGACGGAGCTGATCCTCATTGGTACACAAAACGGGTTAGAACACTGTTGCAGAAACAACAAAACAAACATGCCAAATCCAAACAGACGCAAAATTCCCAAGATTGGCTATCTTTTACAGAAGCTCGAAATTTAGCGCAGACTTCAATACGAGATGCTTGTAACAGTTTCCACAACGAAACTGTGTCTCGAAACCTGGCAGAAAATCCAAAGAGATTCTGGTCGTATGTGAAGTATATTAGCGGCAAGAAACAATCAACGCCTGCTCTAAGCGATAGCAATGCAGATGCTGTCGAAGACAGTGCTGCCAAAGCAGAGTTACTAAACACAGCTTTCCGAAGTGCCTTCACAACCACAAGCGGCTTGTAGCGAAATTGCGTGCTTATGGAATATCTTCTCAGTTGTATGACTGGATTTGTGATTTCCTGTCAGGGAGGACACAGCTCGTAGTAACTGAGGGTAAGTCATCGAGTAAAACAGAAGTGATTTCTGGCGTTCCGCAAGGTAGTGTTATAGGCCCTTTGCTGTTCCTTATCTATATAAACGATTTGGGAGACAATCTGAAAAGCCGTCTTAGGTTGTTTACAGATGACGCTGTCGTTTATTGACCAATAAAGTCATCATAAGATCAAAACAAATTGCAAAACGATTTAGAAAAGATATCTGAATGGTGCGAAAATTGGCAGTTGACCGTAAATAACGAAAAGTGTCAGGCCATCCACATGAGTGACAAAGGAATCCGTCCAACTTTGGTTACACAATAAAAGTCTAATCTAAAGGCCGTAAGCTCAATTAAATGCATAGGAATTACGAATACGAACAATTTAAATTGGAAGGAACACAAAAAATGTTAGCCCGCATCTCGTGGTCGTGCGGTAGCGTTCTCGCTTCCCACGCCCGGGTTCCCGGGTTCGATTCCCGGCGGGGTCAGGGATTTTCTCTGCCTCGTGATGGCTGGGTGTTGTGTGCTGTCCATAGGTTAGTTAGGTTTAAGTAGTTCTAAGTTCTAGGGGACTTATGACCACAGCAGTTGAGTCCCATAGTGCTCAGAGCCATTTTGAACAAAAAATGTTACTTCCCGGCAGATTAAAACTGTGTGCCCGACCGAGACTCGAACTCGGGACCTTTGCCTTTCGCGCGCAAGTGCTCTACCATCTGAGCTACCGAAGCACGACTCACGCCCGGTACTCACAGCTTTATTTCTGCCAGTATCTCGTCTCCTACCTTACAAACTTTACAGAAGCTCTCCTGCGAACCTTGCAGAACTAGCACTCCTGAAAGAAAGGATATAGCGGAGACATGGCTTAGCCACAGCCTGGGGGATGTTTCCAGAATGAGATTTTCACTCTGCAGCGGAGAGTTCGAGTCTCGGTCGGGCACACAGTTTTAATCTGCCAGGAAGTTTCTTATCAGCGCACACTCCGCTGCAGAGTGAAAATCTCATTCTGGAAACATCCCCCAGGCTGTGGCTAAGCCATGTCTCCGCTATATACTTTCTTTCAGGAGTGCTAGTTCTGCAAGATTCGCAGGAGAGCTTCTGTAAAGTTTGGAAGGTAGGAGACGAGATATTGGCAGAAGTAAAGCTGTGAGTACCGGGCGTGAGTCGTGCTTCGGTAGCTCAGATGGTAGAGCACTTGCCCGCGAAAGGCAAAGGTCCCGAGTTCGAGTCTCGGTCGGGCACACAGTTTTAATCTGCCAGGAAGTTTCATATCAGCGCACACTCCGCTGCAGAGTGAAAATCTCATTCTGGACAAAAAATGTTGTTGGGAAGGCAAGCCAAAGACTGCATTTTATTGGCAGAACACTGAGAAAATGTCACAGGCTTGTCCGTCCTCTTTTGGAGTACTGTGCGCGGTCTGGGATCCTTACCAGCTAGAATTAACGGAGTACATCGAAAAAGTTCAAAAAAGAGCAGCACGTTTTGTATTATCGCGAAGTAAGGGAGAGAGTATCACTGACATGATACAGGATTCAGGATGGACATGATTAAAACTAAGGAGTTTTTCGTTGCGGCGGGATCTTCTCACGAAATTTCAGTCACTAATTTTCTCCACCGAATGCAAAAGTATTTTGTTGATGCTGACCTACACAGGAAGAAACGATCATCACAATGAAAAAAGGGAAATCAGAGCTCGCGCGGAAAGATACAGGTGTTCCTTTTTCCCAATCACTGTTCGAGATTGAAATAACAGACAATTATTATGTAGGTGGTTCGATGAATCCTCTGCCAGGCAGTTAACTGTGATTTTCAGAATATCCACGTGAATGCTCTATAGTATCATCATTCTTTCATCCAACCTATCTGTCTAAGGAAGGCGGAACACATTTTTTTCCTTATTTCCACAGTGATTTGGGTGCTGTGTTGGAGTTGAGGTGACATAACGACTAAGTTAAGTTAACTTTTCCAGAAGGTAATTAAAACTACTAAAATTACTTTGTATTAATCTCGCGAAATATGCACAGACCTCTAAGTACATTTTAGTATCAATCGTGGCGTTTTGCCCTACGCCATATACCGTAGGTTGTTTTACGGAGAAAAATGTATATCTAAATATAAACAAGGATTCAAGTACAAGACCGACTATGCAGGTTTAAGCTTTTCGTATATTTCATAAATTAGTTTCGGGATGGTAACTCAAAGCACAGACTTTTGTATAGCTCACTCCAATCTGAGCCACTTTTGTGTCTCCTTCTTTCAACGTTTCAATTCTTTATATCTTTCCACCCATTGATATTCTCGACTTCATTTTCTAACTAACATTATTAGGAAACACTAACACGGTAATATCATAATGTAGCTACTCCCACCTTTGGAGGTACACATTATTCCTAAAAGTGAATGCCGTTTCATCTTACACACACTTTTGTTTCGTTAGGTGCTGCACAACCATTACAGACAAACTGTGGCCAGAATTTCGAGTTAACTGCTTCTGAGTATTGAAACCTCAAATTGACAGTTCTGAGGCAAAGTGCAACATTCGACATCTAACACTTCGGGAATGCGATTTTTTTGTGGAGCAATTTAAATTAGATTTCGAAAATATTGAAACACGACAGGCAAATATTGTAAGCGTCCTGTCATATCGCTGGACTAGTTGCAGAGTATCTTTGCGGGAAGACGCGTCTGCACAGTCGAGCACGGGACACGGAACTACTATGTAGTATTGTGAGTAGCTCTGCATGTGAGAGGCATTGTTAGTATGGAAGCTGAAGAATTGCTACAAGTGATATTACAGTAAAGTGATGAAATATGGAAGTGATTCAGAGGAAACTGTGTCAAGATGTAATTAAAAATGGGCAGTGCCGCCAATAACGTATTTGTGTACCCTCTCGTTGCATGTCGCACAGCATCAATCATCCGCGCCGTGTTCGGTCTCCCAGAATGAACCAATGTGAATCAGTAGAAATTAGTTACCATAGAAGAGTGCAGTCAAGTGCCAGTGTCTTGTAGCGAGCGTGAGGACGTGCGTTCGGTCAACGCGTTTCCGCATTATCAACAATCAACGCGCCGCGACGGTTATGCGCACGCTCGTACAAGCGAGAACTGAGAACTGAAAAATTAACTCTACGAACAGTGTTATATCATTACTAGTGTCAAGGAGGACTGGTACCAAAAGAAATATGTGTATGCGTGCCGAGCGTAAGAACTTTCGCTCGATTACTCGGCTTTCGCATCATCAACAATCATCCGCGCCGTTTTCGGTTACGCGTACGCTCGTCCAAGTGATTTGGTGGACAGACAGTCACCTAGAAGTTGCCATCAAAACCTATGACTTAGAATGAAGCGCCGGCCGAAGTGACCGTGCGGTTAAAGGCGCTGCAGTCTGGAACCGCAAGACCGCTACGGTCGCAGGTTCGAATCCTGCCTCGGGCATGGATGTTTGTGATGTCCTCAGGTTAGTTAGGTTTAACTAGTTCTAAGTTCTAGGGGACTAATGACCTCATCAGTTGAGTCCCATAGTGCTCAGAGCCATTTGAACCATTTAGAATATAAGCAGTGCAACCTGTGATTTTTTATCGTCACAGAATATACGAGGTGCATTCGAGTTCTAAGGCCTCCGATTGTTTTTCTAATTAACTACTCACCCGAAATCGATGAAACTGGCGTTACTTCTCGACGTAATCGCCCTGCAGACGTACACATTTTTCACAACGCTGACGCCATGATTCCATGGCAGCGGCGAAGGCTTCTTTAGGAGTCTGTTTTGACCACTGGAAAATCGCTGAGGCAATAGCAGCACGGTTGGTGAATGTGCGGCCACGGAGAGTGTCTTTCATTGTTGGAAATAGTCAAAAGTCACTAGGAGCCAGGTCAGGTGAGTAGGGAGCATGAGGAATCACTTCAAAGTTAATATCACGAAGAAACTGTTGCGTAACGTTAGCTCGATGTGCGGGTGCGTTGTCTTGGTGAAATAACACACGCGCAGCCCTTCCCGGGCGTTTTTGTTGCAGTGCAGGAAGGAATTTGTTCTTGAAAACATTTTCGTAGGATGCACCTGTTACTGTAGTGCCCTTTGGAACGCAATGGGTAAGGATTACGCCCTCGCTGTCCCAGAACATGGACACCATCATTTTTTCAGCACTGGCAGTTACCCGAAATTTTTTTGGTGGCGGTGAATCTGTGTGCTTCCATTGAGCTGACTGGCGCTTTGTTTCTGGATTGCAAAATGGCATCCACGTCTCATCCATTGTCACAACCGACGAAAAGAAAGTCCCATTCATGCTGTCATTGCGCGTCAACATTGCTCGGTAACATGCCACACGGGCAGCCATGTGGTCGTCCGTCAGCATTCGTGGCACCCACCTGGATGACACTTTTCGCATTTTCAGGTCGTCATGCAGGATTGTGTGCACAGAACCCACAGAAATGCCAACTCTGGAGGCGATCTGTTCACAGTCATTCGGCGATCCCCCAAAACAATTCTCTCCACTTTCTCGATCATGTCGTCAGACCGGCTTGTGCGAGCCCGAGGTTGTTTCGGTTTGTTGTCACACGATGTTCTGCCTTCATTACACTGTCGCACCCACGAACGCACTTTCAACACATCCATAACTCCATCACCACATGTCTCCTTCAACTGTCGATACATTTCAATTGGCTTCACATCACGCAAATTCAGAAAACGAATGATAGCACGCTGTTCAAGTAAGGAAAACGTCGCCATTTTAAGTATTTAAAACAGTTCTCATTCTCGCCGCTGGCGGTAAAATTCCATCTGCCGTACGGTGCTGCCATCTCTGGGACGTATTGACAATGAACGCGGCCTCATTTTAAAACAATGCGCATGTTTCTATGTCTTTCCACTACGGAGAAAAAAAATCGGAGACCTTAGAACTTGAATGCACCTCGTAGATGTTCATACCAGAAGTAGGACAGTGCTGTGCTTGGCGTTGAGTGGCTCCTCTAAAACCACTTGCAGATTGAGATAGATAATTTCAGGCAAGCCAGCAGCAGTGTGGAGCAGAACAGTACGACTGCCGCGGGATTATCAGGTAAATAGTGTGGACAGGGCGCACGGTCGAAACGACAACCAGTTTAAGGTACCCCCATCATTTGTACTCCAGGGCGTGTTACAATATGAATGGCTGTTTCATTTTTCTTCGGCCGTTGATTCCATAACTTAGATAAGGAGAACGACGGGGGTTGCTATGAGTACTTTATTAATGAGCAAGTATCACTATGCCTGATAGTACGTTTCCCTACATAACTAGTCTTTCCTCTAACATGGTGACGTACTCAATCGGTCTGAATATTTTTAGTATAGTGAGAAGACGTAGTGTAATGGAACTAAGACTGGGGAAACAGGAAATGCTTCCGAGAGCGCCCCTGTGCGGGAAGACCGGAGGATCATGTGGCGAATTCGTGGAACCGAGCCAACCGAGGTGCCCCGGTGTCTGCTAGGCATTGTCTGCGTTTACAGCCTCTAGCTGCGAGTGGGACACCGTGGCACCAAGGGTGTAGGAGCCACGAGACGGAGGCCAGGGCTGTTTCTGCGTGCTTTCGCAGAGCGGCTTTGGAGATCACCATCGGTCACTTCGGAAGATGGAAGGCTAACAGAATAACGGGCTCGTCTTGGTTCAAATGGCTCTGAGCACTATGGGACTCAACAGCTGAGGTCATAAGTCCCCTATAACTTAGAACTACTTAAACCTAACTTACCTAAGGACATCACACATATCCATGCCCGAGGAAGGATTCGAACCTGCGACCGTAGCAGTCGCGCGGTTCCGGACTGAAGCGCCTAGAACCGCTCGGCCACCGTGGCCGGCAGGCTAGTCTTGCTAGCAGCGTTTTCCTCATTTCGGAGGCCCTCAGATGCAAGACTAGTGCTGTGGGCGTGGAGGCACGGGATTGAAGTGTTCGGATGTGATGTCGCGCTAACACAGCGAGGGCGCATGTTTTTTGGTTGTAGGGGGGCACTGTATGACGTGACTGGTGTCTCAAGACGACGCATTATTTTGGCGGAACTCTGTTCTGCGGGGAAACCATGCTATTAGGCCGCAGTGTTTTTGCAGTTTTTCTACTTGCAGCGGATACTGAAGTGTCCCAACTTAGAGCACTTTCACAGTAAGTTTGTTGATTATCCTCAGCCGGCCGTGGTGGCCAAGCGGTTAAAGGCGCTACAGTCTGGAACCGCGCGACCGCTACGGTCGCAGGTTCGAATCCTGCCTCGGGCATGGATGTGTCTGATGTCCTTAGGTTAGTTAGGTTTAAGTAGTTCTAAGTTCTAGGGGACTGATGACCTTAGAAGTTAAGTCCCATAGAGCTCAGAGCCATTTGAACCATTTTTTGATTACCCTCAAAAACCAATTTATTGATAGAATTAGTTAATATTCACAAATATAAGTTCGGCAATCCGCTAGCAGTTCAAAAGAAATAAGGGAAGTTCTTCTTGGAAGTAAAAGGTTCAAAAATGGTTCAAATGGCTCTGAGCACTATGGGACCTAACATCTGTGGTCATCAGTACCCTAGAACTTAGAACTACTTAAACCAAACTAACCTAAGGACATCACACACATCCATGCCCGAGGCAGGATTCGAACCTGCGGTCGTAGCGGTCACGCGGTTCCAGACTGAAGGAAGTAAAAGTATGACTTCTTTGAGAACAAGTTGGAAAACAACACAAGTGAGTCTCTGCGTGAAACTATCTTCTGAAAAGTTCTCTTGAAAACGAAACAGACTACATTCTTGGACGTCAACAGCAGGCAGAAAATTAAAGTCCCATCCCACGAGCAGGCCACGTTCCAGCAAGAGTCCACGGCCGGAGCAGCAATGTCCGGTGGTCCCGGGTGGCAAGGGCGACGATCGAGTTCGGGCGGCTGTGTGGTGCTCGTGATCTTCTAATTCAGCTGGCGGAGACGGATCTGCCTGCTGCTCGGCAGTTATGCCCACGTGGAGGATGACTACCAGACAGCTACTGATCTAGCGTTGTGGGCTCGTATTGGCTAAGGAAAATGGTGTGGCGGATGCAGCAAAAGGTCCATAGATGTGGCTGCCTCAACTGCTTTTGCGCGCGCCCTCTGAATTAGCAAGCTTCCTGTAGGTCGAGCGTAGTTCGGTCGACTTCGGCCGCAGCGCCTGCGGAACTGGAGCGATGACCCGCATAGCGGTGCTACGTCGTGGGTTGGCAGCTTGCAGGAGTCCCACCAAAGTACTGCTTGGTGGGGAATGAGCACAGGCCAGAGAAGTACGAAGGACATTTTGAGGAGATTCGGTCACCGACCGTAGGCGCGAGTAATCAGACATTCGGGCCACGAGCGTGTGGAGAGGAGTCGAATATTCGATTGCGAATTTCAGTTGAGATGGACAGCAGCGCAGCTAAACAGACCACCAAGGGAGGCAGTTACAGCTATCGCGACTCTCCATCGTCTTCTCTGCAGAGCCACATCCATATCAGCGTCATTCACCACAGCGTACAATTCAAGGTGAGCACTGCAGGCAACGCCGGCGAGATAGGTCAGTTTGTCTGGCGCCTGAGGGGACTCGTTTCGATTCCCAGTCTCACGATCAGCTATATGTGTCGAGTGCATGATTTTCGTTAGCAGTCTGCAAGCTTCCAGTCGCTGTTTCTGTCAGGAATTCTTAGGGTAAACGTGAGCTTCAAATTGCATTTCAGTTCACCGTGTCATTGTGGGAGACAGGAGAGAAACTCTGTAATCCAAAATAACCCGTACTCATTAGTTTCACGCAGATAGCGTTCGTCGCCGTTTCTCTGTTTTGTGATAATAAGCGAAGTTTAAACTAAAGATGGTTTTTGTTAGAAATTTTTCTACCTCATTATTTATTATTCAGGTTCCCCATTTCAGTATCTATGCCTTAGAGCCTTATAACTCGTGGTAGCAACCTACATGTAAATCACTAGCGTAGATTTTCAAGAAGTGACTTCCCCACAATTAGTTTTCTGGGCTAGGAACAAAAAACCGCGAACAAGGGTTTTCGCAGTATGTCACGCTGACACATATTTTCCACTAATTTCAGCGTCGTGATTCAGCGACTAGTATGGTAGTGGCGTACTCGCCTAAATAAGCAGGCTAGTCCAGGCATCTAGTCAAAAAACAAGCAACAATCATTTGAGTCTAACATCAGTCTACTGCAGGACAAGGTTTGGGGTAGGAAATCGACATTTTCGGTTTCAAATGAACCATCCAGTGGTTCACCTTAAGGAATACACAGAAAATTCGGACGGTGATTACAAATTGAAAGGTGGATCCTGCCAAAAGGGACTCCGGTGTTTTAAATACCGCAGCACGTCGTCGTTGCGGTAGGGTATTATTCACAGTAAGAATTCCCTGCCCAACTTCCATCACATCTAATATCATATTTGACTCCCACGTTGCAACACTTCATGTATCTGGAAAGAACATCTGACGAAATAATGTACACAATCGGCAACATCATCTTGCTGCAGATATGTGAAGAACTTAACCAAGAAAGAACACGGGGCTTTTTAAATTAAGTACTTGCACTCAGGAGGAAGCTACCCATCTTTACCTGTCGTCGGCTATGTTTTCTATTTACTCCAGCAAGTGAAATACTGATACACACACAAAATCGGAATAAATTCCGTCGCCCTCAAGGATTGCGTTCAGTGGCGGCAGGGTGCATACTAAGGGGTTGTAGTGTTAGTGATTCATTTGTCGCCGTCATCGGCGATCAAATAGCACTCTGGAGGCCCGTCTGTGGCCCCACTGCTTTGACTCCGCAGGCAGTAACTCTGCTGAGTTTAGAGGGGGAAGGTGGATACAACCGCGCCCTACCAATGGCTACATACTTCTGTTGAACAGCGTCGGCCATTTGATTAGAGTTGCATTATAGGCCTGTGGTAGGCTGGATGGATGTAGTGACGGGTTGCCAGACATGTTGGGCACGAGGGCACGAGTGGTGTGTTGCCACAGTGGTCTGTGGAACATTTCCACAGCCGTAGAGCAGATTGTGAACGCTCGGGCAGGGCAGACTCAGCTGACTATCGACGCACTGTGCGAGAAGCAGTGATCGGTCTAACATCATGCAGAGAAGAAGTGTGGGCACATGTTGCCCCTGACGTGTCACTGAAGACCACTGGGAACCGTGTGCTTGCAGGACTAAGATCACATGTGCCTGTGGCCACACTACCATTGACACCACAATAACGTTAAAGCACTGCTTCTCTGGTGTCAAAGAGTCGATTGGAGGGTGGAATGGTGCTCTGTGGTCTTCAGTGAAGAGAGTAGGTTCTGTCTGCACGCGAGTGATGGACGTACATATATGCAGCGTAGACCTGGTGAGCCGCCTATTCAGCGGTGCATTCGACCACCACACACAAGTCCCACACAAGGCCTCATGGTGTGTGGTCACATTTGGTGTTTCTGTAAGCTGAGGTAACCAGAATCCGCCAAAGTGCACAGGTCAGGTTTAGTGCCAATTCTTCTAAATGAAGATCATGTGATTTTTCAGCAGGACAAAGCATGTTCGCATACGGCTGCTGCGGTGCAATGTCCCCCCTCCCCCCCCCCCCCCCCGCAACCATTGTGTACAGTAATGCCCTGGCCAGGACGGTCATTGTGTTTCTCGTCAACTGAAGACATATAGGACATGGTGAAGTTGGAACCCAGGAACCTATTCGTTCTCCAGAGCCTACAAGAACCATTGCCGAATTGGAACGAAAAGTGAATGGTGCTTGGAACAATCTATCAAAGGCTGCCATTCGACGCCTTTACGATTGTTTGCATGCGAGAATGCACGCTTGCGTTGCTGCCAGAGGGGGGTACAATGTGTATTGATACGACTATTTGGGCATGCTTTGCTGTGACATGTGTGTTTCATTTCGTCTGACTTTATTATCATATACTCGTACAATGATGAACTACAAGTCACACAATTTCCAATAAAATGGCCAAGTCGTTTAGGGTGTTACATTTTTTTCCGGCAGTGTAGATAAATGAGGAAACAAAACTAAAGGCGGCTGATGACCTCAGAAGTTAAGTTCAAATGGTTCAAATGGCTCTGAGCACTATGGGACTTAACATCTATGGTCATCAGTCCCCTATAACTACTTAAACCTAACTAACCTAAGGACATCACACAACACCCAGCCATCACGAGGCAGAGAAAATCCCTGACCACGTCAGGAATCGAACCCGGGAACCCGGGCGTGGGAAGCGAGAACGCTACCGCACGACCACGAGATGAGGGCAGAAGTTAAGTCCCATAGTGCTCAGAGCCATTTGGACCATCTTAAACAAAACTAAAAGACGCTTACATGAACTCTCGACAAGATCTAAAGAAACTATTATCATTTCATCAAGTTTGTAGACGTTACTGTTTAGAGGTGTTTGCAATTGGGAAAAAATACTGGCGATCACTTTTATAAGACAGCAAAGCACTGTCACCAGCGGTTTTGAGGATATTTTTTATTTTATCCTACCATAGTCGTCTGATAGCCGCCTGTAATATTATTCCAAATTTTGGCATCAGTATTTTCACAATGGCGTCTTCACAACCACAAAAGACATCTAATGAAACGAAAAAAAAAATGGTTCAAATGGCTCTGAGCACTATGGGACTTAACTTCGGAGGTCATCAGTCCCCTAGAACTTAGAACTACTTAAACTAACCTAAGGACATCACACACATCCATGCCCGAGGCAGGATTCGAAACTGCGACCGTAGCGGTCGCGCGGTTCCAGACTGTAGCGCCTAGAACCGCTCGGCCACACCGGCCGGCTAATGAAACGAACTCTGGCCCCTAACGGTAACACACATACTCACGCTAGTCATAACATTTCAGATATATCTACAATCTCATGGTCATTGTGTGGGTAAGAAAGGCCCCCTGCACATACCAACACAAATAATGTTGCTACAGGCAGAATTCACAGGAGACAGCCATTCCTGCACGATACCGCTAAAGGAGGAAGTCTAATACCATTTACAAAGTCGACGAAAGCGCTTTTAGTTACTGTATTGTTTCAACCACACTTTAAACTGGGAACAATCAGAGAATTCTGCTGTGCCAAGTGGGATATGAGTGCTACATTTCTCACCAGTTAGACTGTTAGTACAGGCAGTGAATGACTCTGTTAAAATCAAAACAAAACATAAGTCACTGATTTGCACAAACTGACAGAAATTCGCAACGTTGTTGCGTTTCATATCCCCTAGATTCGTGATATGACTCTACATAAGGCTTCCCAATAAATTTTAGTTTTCTTTCTTCGAAGAACTACTTTACAGGTGTCGTAAGTGTCCGCAAAAAATAGTTTGAACTACTTGTATTCGGGATCTCGGGCAACACAAGAGATACGTAGCGTTACGATAGCTTCGTAATCTGGCAAGATAACTGAGTCAGTGAGTGTACAAACGTGATATTTAAGAAACGACTGAAAAGTATTTTCTGGCTGGCCAAATGCTACACAAAATAAAGAAAATTTAGAATTAAACGTTTGTTACACTAGTCACCATAAATGCTAACAGAAAGTTAAAGAAATTGTATTGCTTAAGGTACACCACAAAATTAGATTTAACTATACTGTAATATGTCCTTCACTCCAATTAAGGGGTGGAAATAAGTCATATGAATACAGAAAATATTAAAATAGTACATGTTTGCAGAAATATTATGACATAGATAAACGTGCCCACAGACTTCGTCTATAGACATTTACATACACACATATTCTTATAGCAATTACTCATTGTCTTCACTTAGGCAGTGTCACCTGATGTTAAATAAACGAAACCGGTTGTGGCATAGTAAATGTACTTTAATACAACTATGGTGCCAACCGAGGTGGCCGAGCGGTTCTAGGCCCTTCAGTCCGGAACCGCGCGACTGCTACGTTCGCAGGTTCGAATCCTGCCTCGGGCATGGATGTGTGTGATGTCCTTAGGTTAGTTAGGTTTAAGTAGTTCTAAGTTCTAGGGGACTGATGACCTCAGATGTTGAGTCCCATAGTGCTCAGAGCCATTTGAACAGATGTGGTGCATTTTGTAGCAAGAAATCCGCAAACAGCTGTATTTAAACCAATTTTATTAAGGCACTACAGGTTTAGTGGCTTGTATCCCAATCATCAGGCGCCTATAAAGATTAAAACACGGTACACAACATTGCGAAGAATTTAGAAGGCCCAGCCTTCTTAGTTAGAACAATAATGTTGGTGGGACAAGTAGTCAACGCGTAAGAAAATGTTGAGAGGTGGAAAACATCCAATGCCATATAATAAGGGCACGGCAGCAAGACTGCTCAGCATGGACGTACCCAGGCTGTGACTATATCTGAGTATATTTACAGCATGCTTATCGGAAATACCCCCAGAGACATTAAATGAAATAAAATCAACAAACTAAAGTGAAGTTCACAGTAGTATAGCAAGTTTTTAGTCCCACCTAGGCTGACATTATGTATGTAATGACAAATACAGGGTGATTCAAAAAGAATACCACAACTTTAAAAATGTGTATTTAATGAAAGAAACATAATATAACCTTCTGTTATACATCATTACAAAGAGTATTTAAAAAGGTTTTTTTTCACTCAAAAACAAGTTCAGAGATGTTCAATATGGCCCATCCAGACACACGAGCAATATCAACCCGATACTCCAACTCGTTCCACACTCTCTGTAGCATATCAGGCGTAACAGTTTGGATAGCTGCCGTTATTTCTCATTTCAAATCATCAATGGTGGCTGGGAGAGGTGGCCGAAACACCATATCCTTAACATACCCCCATAAGAAAAAATCGCAGGGGGTAAGATCAGGGCTTCTTGGAGGCCAGTGATGAAGTGCTCTGTCACGGGCTGCCTCGGGTAGTTGACGTTCAAAAGGTTTCATAACTAACCTTTTTCGTAGGACTCTCCATACAGTTGATTGTGGAATTTGCAGCTCTCTGCTAGCTCTGCGAGTCGATTTTCCTGGGCTGCGAACAAATGCTTGCTGGATGCGTGCTACATTTTCATCACTCGTTCTCGGCCGTCCAGAACTTTTCCCTTTGCACAAACACCCATTCTCTGTAAACTGTTTATACCAACGTTTAATACACCACCTATCAGGAGGTTTAACACCATACTTCGTTCGAAATGCACGCTGAGCAACTGTCGTCGATTCACTTCTGCCGTACTCAATAACACAAAAAGCTTTCTGTTGAGCGGTCACCATCTTAGCATGAACTGACGCTGACGCCTAGTCAACAGCGCCTCAGGCCAACAAATGTACAACTAAATGAAACTTTATAGCTCCCTTAATTCGCCGACAGATAGTGCTTAGCTCTGCCTTTTGTCGTTGCAGAGTTTTAAATTCCTAAAGTTGTGGTATTCTTTTTGAATCACCCTGTATAAGTGCTATAAGCTACTGCGTTCTTGCCATTTATACTTTTCTTTCTTTCTTCCCAATTCACATTGCAGAAATGAAACTTTATCACAATATCGTAAGCACATTATAAGGAGGTAGTCGTTAGATTATCAGTTTAGCTTTAGGAAAGGTGCAGGCACCAGAGAGGCGCTTCTGTCGTTGCGCTTGATAAAGGAGACAAAACCATGTTGCAGGCGAACTGAAGAGATTCTGCTACCTTGGAAGCATAAGGACACGTGATGGACGAATCAAGGAGTGTATGAAACGTAGAACAGAAGAGGCAAAGACGGCATTCTACACTAAAAGACTTCTACTAGTACCAAAAAAAGGACATAATTTTAGGAAGAAATTTTTGGGAATATTCATCTGGAGCACATCATTGTATGGAAGTAAATCTTGGATAGTGTGAAAACAGGAAAAGAAAAGAATGTGACTGTTTCAGAAGTGATATTACACAAGGATGCTGAAAATTCAGTGGTCTTATACGATAAAAGCCGGAGTACAAATGTTGATGGTGTGGGGCGGCGGGTGGAAAGATTGATGTTAAATGTTTCTATTATTTATGCTGTCTTTTGCCGTTCTCAACACTGGCTCTCTGACTACAATATTGGCAACCAGAAAGTGATTAGCAAAACGTGAAGCCTGTAATTAGAATTCCTAGTGCCCACTTCATCTGAGAATACACTTATAGTTACAGCTTATAGCTCTGGGGAATAGGAGATTGTCTGGGATTCATAATCAAAAACGATTTTCTAAAATAGTTGAGTATATTCTGAAAGTCACAGATGAAAAAAAAAAAAGAATCCACACAATCTAACTAACAGAGCAGTTCAGAGTCTAATGCGCTGATGCAACTATAGCTGTCCAAATTAAATATTTAAATGAATGCTCGCCAAAATTTGATGATTAGGTTCACCAAACGCCACGCTAAATAATGGTAGAATGTTTGTCCCGCGGCGGCACGTGAAAATACGACAATACGCAAACTGAAGATCGATAATCATAGTCATCCCAGAATTAACACTTCACTCGAAAATGATTTCATGGTACGCGTATCTCGAGTAACTTAATACGGCCTCCGATGCTGTTTGTAGCAATGATACCGACGCGACGCGACTCCCGACACAGATGGCGTCTGGAGAGAACTGGGGCCTTGCTTCCTCGCGCACCGTTCTTATATATAAAGCCGCGGTGCGGACGGCTAAGGGAACGCCTGATCAAATCGGCTCTCCCGACTAGCCGCTGGGCTAGTAATGCACCACATTAAGTTACCGAATAAATCATAGCTTCTTTTGCTGATGGCCGATGAAGCTCTCAATTTAAATGTGCATTCAGCACACAGGTCAATAATCATAATAAAAATTTGACGTGGCTAAGTTAAATATTTTGGGTGAGAGAATTAATTTAATTACACTGCACGCAGTAGACGAGCTCTGAACTGGCCCTTTGGAGATACGCTATCGCTATAGTTTTATAGGTATTCAAATGAAACTTCTCACATCCTTATGCTGATAGCGGATCTCCATTCTACTTAAATATAAACATCCTAGCCTTATTTATTAGCCTACTTAATCTATCTTGCTTCCTTAAGTTTTAAGACGAAAACCAGAAAATCATGAATTTCCACTAAAATTTTAATTTGTGAAACCCAAAGTACTGTTTTTATTAAATAATTATGAAAAATGAATCTAATTATAAATTTTTAAATTTCTAGCTCTTTTCTGTTGCGCCAATGATTTTTACAGAATAACGTCCAAATTTCGAAAATGGCTAAAGTTATCGAACTGATATTCAACACACATTAATTTAGTATTACTCCTGATATGTTAGAAATGTTTTAGGTTATTTGCTTGATTTTTAAAGTATTGCGCAACATTTATGACGTCAGAGCTAGTTACAGCGGACTGGCTGGCACACAATGGAAAGACTGATGTGAATTTACTATGGCGTGAGTAGGCTGCTTCCCTACAATGGTGTTAGGCCAGCAACCAGCCACAAATTTACTTTCATTTCCTTTATTCAAAGGGTACCATTACCGGTTTCGAATCGTTGTGACGATTTACACGCTTTCTTTATAACATGTGGTGAATTATAAACACGCCACACACAGATGGTTGCGTTACAGATTTTCGTTGTATGTGACTTACGTGAAACGTCGGTTTGGAGTGTTTATTTTCATAACATTCGTCCAACAGATGTGAATGCATTCCCACTGCATTCTTATTGTTGCACACGTAAATTGTTCTCACTGAACACTTTACATTTGTCACTGAGAAGATTTCTACCACGCACCACATGTTTTGATACATACAAAGAGCTTACAAACATATGAGTATAAAGATGCTATGATATATTGTAACATTTGACAATGATGTCCTATGTTTGGAAAGGATCATATATTCATTTACGCAACTGTAATGCCTTTTACACTAGTACAGAGATATTGAATTTTTGAGTTGATATTGTTAAAGTAATTATAATGTTTTTTTTTCTATTTTAGTACTGTATAGGTAAAATACTATATTATTTAATTACATTTAGCATAATGAAGGTTGGAAAATAATTTTTGGAAGTTTTTCAGGAAAGGGGTGTTAGCTAACTCTGTTTGTTGATTAAAGATATAGTCTGGGGTGCCGGAGTATCTCTGTGTAATCGTCGGAGTAATGATACGTAAAAAACACCGACTTGAGGAGGTGACACGATGAAATGATATGTGCTAATACTTCAGGGAATAGTGCATGAAGAAGTAAGGAGACTGTGAGAAGCTTAGATACCTCGACCTTCCCTAATGGCAAGCTGATTGTCAACCAATTTCTTCACTGTTAATTAAGTGACGCTATTTGAACTGAACTTTGTGACTATTTTTCAAAAACTTTTCCCTGTATTACGTGTTGCTGAAGCTGGAGAATCAGCCGATACTAGTACTGTATTAATGACCCTGCAGACATAGTGGTTTATTTCGATATGGTCTTCTCCTCAGCTGACAGGAACGATGTTAGGTTTTTATACTATGTAGCTACAGCTGTACCTGCAATTCATACCCTTGTGTAGATGAAATTTTCAATGAAACTTGTACTCGTGTTTAGACTGTGGAGCAAAGGAGAGGAAGCGGAGCCGCATCAAGAGTTTCCCCGAAAAGCTGCGAGGAACAGCGCGTTGCGTAGCCTCTGTAAATCATTTCGCCAAACAAGGTTCGCCGCCAGAGAATGACACATCGATGACCGGTGTTTGGCGGCGCAAGGCCGGAGCGCGCTCTTCCGGCTTATTTACCCTCTGCCACGCTTCCCCCAGCCACCCCCGCGGCCTCGCCCACCCGCACCCCTACCCCATCCCACAACCCTGCTGCTATTTGCTCTGCCGTATTTTCTGCGGGCGTGACGTATGGCGCTACACTGACACATTTATCCAGTTTTGTGACTCTGCATCGCAACTCAAATAAACGGTGTAATCTCAGTGTGCCGCTCCACTGCATTCGCGTATTTCATTAATTTTATTTCGCGTTAATATTTATTATGCTCTGCAACTAAACATATTCACTTCCATTAAACGAGACTGATTCGCTGGCGTGCCTCACACTGAAACCGTTTCGAGACGCGGTATCATTTTAACGAATCGCCATGGATGTGGTGGTTAACGTAATTGGCTGTTGACACATATGTCTCAGATTCGATTCTTTGTCATGGCTTCAGAGTTTTTTTTTTTTTTTTTCGTGAAAACGTCTGGGACGGGATGCACTCACCTCTATGAGGCCAGCTGAAAAGTTGCCGAAGTGAATGAACAGAGACACTGACATACAAGGCGGCGAAATGACCTCTCACGCAACAGCATGCACCAGCCTTACAGTCATAATACACATTCGGAAACCATTTGAAGAAGATATCGAGAGTACTTACTGATAGTCGTGTTTAGACTGTGGAGCAAAGGAGAGGAAGTCGACATTGACTGAAAATATTCCTGTTTTTTTTATTATTAAGGAAATGACATACGATTGTCATCCACAGTGTAGGAATCAGTCCAGTTGTATCAACTGGCTAATTTATATGTTGAAGTAGACGAAAGGAATTAATACCTTACCACCTACTACAAAGAAGTAAGAACCTCTGCGGGACGAATTAAGTGTAAATATTAAGAAAAAGGAAACGTAAAAGACGAGAGGCAGATAATGAACGTGAAGGCTAAGAACGATTCAGTAGATAAAAATATGACGGTACTTTTCTTCTCAGGAAACGATACAAGCAAAGGAAGAAAGACATAAAAAGAACTACCACAGGGAAAGAATCATTATTTTGAACAAAACAACTGGAGTTATTGAACTGTGGTCTAGGATTAAGATTAAATATCCTTGAATAGCTTATTAAATTGTCAGTGTGAAAGCCGAAAGCTAACTACAGTGGTGTAGTGAAGTGAAAAGAACTGAGGAAGAACAGTGTATACTAATAACACTAATTAAAAGTAGTACCACACCAACAACTGTCTCCTAAGAAGTGAAATAGATCTTCCCGTGAGGGAAGGGATATAGATTGAGATATTTCATATATATAAGATTGCATTTCTTCTTCTTTTATCACGTTAAGATTTTTCTATTCAAAGTAAACCTGATCTTAGAATTTACTTCTAACTTTGTCTTATTCATTATTCAAATGTATTTCAGTATGCATGACAGAAAAATTTAAAGAATGAATACGGACGAGAAGAAAAAGAGTGTAAAGCGAGTTAACTGATCACAGTTAAATTTGGAAGACGATGAGAAGGAAAAGCGTAAAATCTTGTAACGTTTTATATTTTCTTCAGAAATTTTTCATTTTTAACGTGTCGTTTACTGGCACTCTAACCTTCCGAAATTAAACTGATTCCGGAATTTGATTTGTAGCGCATCAAATAATTCGTCTTCCTGTGTCGAATAGTTACCCATAGAATAGTTACATGATACTGAAGTAAGGTACCGAGATAATAAAATTTGTGCAACGGAGAAACAGCCAAAGTAGCAAATTTAATTTTATTTACTTGATGACCAGCTTCGGGCCGAGACCCATTTTCAGATCATCCAGATAGTCGTTATGATATTATGTAAGAATCATGTCAAGATAATAAACATATACATGTAACAAAGTGCACTTTGATGTATGTACATGTTCGTTGTCTTGGCATGGTGCCTGTATTTTGGGAAAAAACATTTTGACTCTGTGGATGATTTGAAAATGTTTCCGACACGAAACTAGTCGTCAAGTAAATAACAGTGAAATTTCCGTCTTAGGATGCTTTCCCTTATATTGATTAACACAAGTTGCTGCCCTGCAATTAGTCCAGCCTCTTGAAAGTTCGTATAAAATTTATAATTCAAGGTACTTCACAAAGTTAACAACCATTATATGCAGTTCCAAAGCGTTTTAATATCTATCGGCATGCGTATTTCTTTGTAAATTCCGCCCAAAAAGCTTCGAGATAGGATTGATAACGAAATCGAGAAAACTTAAGATGGTGGCTCTAATGCTTCAGGTGTTGTTTTCACCCTCTGTCTTGTGACTCACAGAACGTTCATAAAATGATGTGAAACTGTCAAAAATTTATTCTTTAGGATGTTGTGCAATTCACACGCCCGACTGATTTGAATTTACTTCATGACCAGCTTCGGGCGGAGACCCATTTTCAGTTCATGCAGATAGTCGTAATGATATTATGTAAGAACCATGTCAAGATAATGTGATCTTTCATATGAATTTCTGCACTTTGTCGTTCGCTGGTAGGTTCTTATTGGTAATACCAAGTCGACTTAGTAAACATGGTGTTGACAGAAAAGAATTCTTCTCTTTTCGTATTTGAATCAAGTCGCGGCAGGCGTCCACGCGTTGTTGTTTATGTGCGGGAGCCAAAGTTCACGGGACAAACTTTCAGACATTTTTATCTTCTTCAAAACATTCTCAAAATTGTTTTGAACACTTGATTTAGAGATAAATTGTAAAATTTAATAGAACTAGTGCAGTCTCCTGTCAAACTGTGGGTTGGCTTACTATGTTGCCTCAAGGTCCGATTTGCATTACGCGGCCTTCACGTATTTCAGGGCGACGACACGACTATATTACGTAACGTCTGGTACACGTAGAAATCTAGCTGCCAGGGTAGAAACCTGGAGATGGTAGCAGAGTCAGACTGACACGTGATATCAAAGTAATAATAGTCCACTGGACAACCGATTTATAGCAAAAATCGTTTTATATTCACACTCAAGAAACCTATATAACCTGGAACAAATGGCAGAGTGGAACTCTGCGAATGTATCAGCCCGTTTCAGGAGCAGTTTCTTGTCGGGAATGTAGAATTTTATAAATAAACAAAAATTTGCAACTGTGCATTTGGTTAGTTCGAATTCATGACGAGCGTCCAAATTCCAGCACCAAATAAGCGCGAGAAATCCTAATCACGAGGTACTCGTGAGAGCTTTTGTGGTTTCTGAACGTTTTGCATATCTTTTTTTACTCTTAATTGAGATATTTATTTCGTTATCCAAGATTTCTTTGTAGTTCCTGATTACACAGTTTTTAGGCGCTATTTCTCCTCAATTGAACTGCAATCTGTGTTATTCATTGTCGTAGGATCTACATCCTTCGAACGCACCTCAATATCGTCTTCAACGTACGTTGACTCTTTCTCATGATTCTATTGAAGTTCAGCTTGCGCTTTAACATTACTAAAATGTTGGTTAATGTTCATGTGCTTCTGCACACAGCTTGCGATCCGATAACTGGTTTCGAGATACCTGTCTCATCATGATGTAATCAAGCTGCTATCCTTCCATGTTTTGAGGACTCTTCATGTGTACCACTTCCTGCTGTGATTCTTGAGCAGCGTATTTGCTGTTACTGGCTGTAGCTGTTTGGGAAACTAAAAGTCTCACTCTCCTACTTCGTTCCTACTGTCTATCCCTTACTCTCCGGTTTCATTGCCTGTTCCTATTCTGCTATATCGTTCCAACCCCTTACGAACTACTAGACTTCATCCCCCTTCACATACTGGAAGATCCCTTCATTTCTCTCACATATTCTGCCATCTTCTGCCTGAGACGTTGGCATATATACCTGAACAATAGTTATAGGCGTTGCTGTGGATTCGATTATGATTGCATTTATTCTGTCACTGAGCTGTTTTCAGTAACTTACTCTTTGCTTTTTCTTCGTATTCATAGCGAATCCTAAATCACTGATATCATTTTGCTATGGTACTGTTATTACTCAGTATTCGCCAGACCAAAAATACTTATTTTCTTTCCATTTCACTTCACTGACATCTAACGCATCTTTATTTAGACTGCATTATTCCCTCTTCAGATTTTCTAACTTTCTTACATCGTACAGACTTTTTGATATTACGCATTGCAAGACGTAAGATGTTACCCTTTCGTTAGTTTTCCGGTATATTTCTCATGTTTACCTTCCCCTTTGCGGTCCTCTACAGAAGATACGAACAGGGGACCAAGAACTAATCTGGAAATATCATTACCACAGTTTTTCAGTACTAGGGCACATTTGCTACGGCTTCATAGTATGTGTCTTTTATGCACCATTTTTCACTGCATTCCTTACCCTCATGCTTTTGATCATTGTTGATTCCTCTGTCCTTGAGGGACATTTTGCTACATGTATTCAAACAGTATCCATCGCTAGAACTTGTGAGATTGTTAGTCTACGGAAATGTCGTCTCTCTCTTAACTGTGACAGTAGTACTAACACTCTTAAAACTGAAATCCATGTCATTCTTTTCCTTAGGTTTAGCTTTAGTTTACTGCTACTCACCAGCTATAAATGGCTCTCAAGGTTCAAATTTTGTTTCACGAACAGGAGGCATTTTACCCGCAGTTACATTGTAATCCGCAAAGAGGATTGTTCCCTGCCTAACACTTTCCTGGGATGTATTAATGGATATCAAGTACAATAATGGCCCACAGACACTATCTTCAGGGACATCTGTGTTATTCTATTTGGATTTCTTAAAGGTTTTGTTAAAATTTTCTCATTTCTTTGAGGTATTACGCAGTATTACGCAATTCAGTAAGTCTACGAAAGAGATCACTTACAAACCCACCTGTGCGACTCATCGTAGAATATTGTTCAAGTGTGTGGGATCTGTACCAAATAGAGCTATCAGGGGATACAGAAGGTGTATAGAGAAGGGCAGTACTACTGTTCAGAGGTTTCTTTTGACTTGTGGGCGAGTGTCACAGAGATGTTAAAGAAAATAACGATGCGAACTATCCAGATCAAGCCTGCTTACGTAGCGTCAAGAATCAGCTTTAAATGATGACATTAGGAATGTACTACACCCCCTACGTATCGCTTCCATTGGGGTGGTGAGAACAAAATTTGGTTATTTTCAGAGAGCACAAATGCATTTGAACAGCCATTCCTTCCACGCCCTATACGTTAACTGAAATGGAAAAAGAACTAATAATGGGTACAACGTGACATACCTTTTACACTACACTTTATGGTAGTCTGTACAGCATGGACGTACACGGTTGAATCACAGTAATGTGGTTATCACCTGTGTTCGACGTCAACGTGCAATAAACACTCACAAACGGCAGGCAGGCAGTAGCAGAAATGGGAGGTAGTGATTGGCGCTCCTACCGTGTGGCTACCCAGTGGCGGACAGTTTCCGCCAACGCGCAATGATTGGAACTGTTGCACTGACTGGCCCGACTCCACGTTGTGTATTACCGACACAATAATTTCATACACCTGAAGATGAGATTTTAAGTCCCGAAATTGGTCGTGGTTTAAATAAATACTAGTACAACTGTAACGGATTCTCTCTAAGTTAATTATCGTGTCTCTCAGCTGCGGATGTCCTACGTTCCAAATCTTGTGCATTAAGGAACACATTGTTATTTTTAGTCCTGCTAATGCCACTACACTTAAATTCGCCAGTGGAATAGAATGTGTTGCCCAGAAATTTTGTGTTACTGGGCAAATGATCAAAAATTTTTGTTGCAGCACACTGAACTCCTTTATGGGCCACTGACAGCTTTAAAAATGGGTAATGAAGGTCATTTTTGTCTCTAGTGTTGCAGATATCGACATCTCTGTCATTCTGTAACTGCGATGGGTTATTTATGACGGAATTCATTAGCGAATATACGTAGTGTGACGGCAGAGTTAAAAGGCCTAGCACCTTGAAGACGTGCCTCCATAACGTCTGTGGGTGAACACTACATATTATTATTACTCCTCGCTTTTGTATAATCAATACTTTCTTTTTAAATGATGAGTTACCCCAGAAAATTATTCCTCAAGATATTATTGAGTGGAAATATGCAAAATATATCACGAGGCTGATACGTGTAAGCGTAGGCTTCCGCGGCCGTTGTCTTCTTCAATAAAATTCTTCAGGGTATCAGACCGCATCGTCATAATTTAAAATGCGCCAACGTTTCGGCCAGCGTTGCAGCTAGCCTTCATCAGGGCCTTACGTTAACTGCTAAATGAACACACTTGGTTCCTTAAATAGCTGCACGAGAAAACCGTGTCGTTACTTGATTGGCTGTAAAAGGAGGAGGAGGAGGGGTGAAAGGTATGCTTTATTGGTGTTTCCTTTATTATCTGTCATTGGCTGAAATAGCTGTTTTCTATTGGTCTTTATATTAATCCACCCCATTGGAGGAGACGGACGAATAGCGAACAGGTGATGGCTATGACGTCACACTGTTTCCATGCTGTCCAGAAGCCGGCTGCGGCGTGCCATTGCTTTGTGTGCTCGCGACCACCACTGCGGCCCTCCGCGCGTCCGTATGGGCCGCCACGGCTCTGCCGCCGCTCCGTAGCCCTGCTATTGCAGGCAGCCAAGACCTCGGAAGCTTGTACCCGTCCTCTCTATTCATGTTGGCGGGTCTTTTGGCTATTTCTATCGCCTCTCTAATCTTTCTTTTGAAAGTGAGAGGCTGTTTCGCCAGGACGCGGGCTTCTTGAAAAAATATTGGTTTCCCGCACTCGTCTCGGTGTTCCGCCACTGCTGACTTAGTGTGTTGTTTCAGGCGGATATATCTTTCATGTTCCGAGAGCCTTGTGCTAATCGGACGTCCCGTCTCACCTATGTAGACTAATCCACACGCACAACCAATTTCATACACGCCAGCTGTGTGTAGTTTGTCAACTGCATCCTTGGTAGAACCGAGCATGTCTGATATTTTGTTTCTGCTTCGGAAAATTGGTTTGATGTCAGCTTTTCGTAGAATTTTGCCAATACGTTCGGTGACCCCTTGTACATATGGTAACACAGCAATGCTCTGTGCCTCCTTCTCCTCTTCCCTATTAGTCTTCTCTCTTGTCGACATGGTGCTGTCTATCATCTGCTTCCCATAGCCATTAGTTCCGAAGATGGACCTGAGGCGTTCAAGTTCTGTCTTCAGATGTTCTTCGTCGCTTATCCTGTACGCTCTCTTCGTTAGCGTGTACAGGGCGGACTTCTTCTGCGTGGGGTGATGGTGGGAGGAGGCGTGAAGGTACCTGTCCGTATTGGTTGGTTTCCTGTACACTTTGTGGCCAAGTTTACCATCAGGTTTTCGATAAACTTCCACGTCGAGAAAAGGCAGCACCCCATTCTTCTCTGTTTCCATTGTAAACTGAATTTTCCTATGCTGTTGGTTAAGGTGCTTGTGGAAGTTCTGTAACTCCTCTTCTCCGTGGGGCCAGATGACGAAAGTATCATCGACATAGCGAAGCCAACAATTTGGACGTAATGGTGCGGACTGGAGGGCTGTTTCCTCAAATGCCTCCATGAAAATTTCTGCTGCGATAGGCGATAGGGGTGAGCCCATAGCTACACCGTCAGTTTGTTCATAAAATTGACCTCTCCACTTGAAATAGGTGGTCGTCAGACAGTGGCGCACAAGCTCACATATATCAGGTGCCACGCGTTCTTCTAGGATGTTCACAGTATCTGACACTGGGACATTCGTGAATAGGGATTTGACGTCGAAACTAACCATCAGATCTTGGTCCGTAACACGCATTTTCTTTAGGAGAGACACGAAGTGAGTGGAATCCTTAACGTAGGACTCGGTTTGCTGCACTAGGTGTCGGAGCCTAGGTGCCAGTTCTTTCGCTAGGTAGTAGGTCGGCGAATTTATACTGTTTACTATGGTCCTTAAGGGGAAGTCGGTTTTGTGTACCTTCGGTACACCATATATCCTTGGTGCCTGTGTCACTTGCGGGATGAATCTTCTGGCCTTGTCGAAGTTGATTCTAGAGTGCTTGAGCAGTGCCTGCGTCGTTTTGATTACCTTGGCCGTCGGATCTCCCTGAAGTTTCTTGTAGATAGGTTCTGCGAGAATATCTTCCATTCGTTTGTTGTAATCAGTTGTGTCCAAGACTACAGTGGCGTTGCCCTTATCTGCCTGTACCACTACTAAGTGGGGGTTGTCCCTGAGTTCCTTGATGGCATGGTATTCCTCAGCGTTGATGTTTTGCTTCGGTGGCTTTGCTTTATTCAGAACTCTGACCGTTTCCTGCCGGATCTTCTCCGCCTCGGCCTGTGGCAGATGACGTACCGAAGCCTCTACGGATTCTATGATATCTTCTTTTGGAACTCGCTTAGGTGCGACTGCGAAATTCATCCCCTTGGCCAGAATTGCTGTGGTTGCTTCGCTCAAGGTGTGGCTGGAGAGGTTGACCACTGTCCGTCGCCTGTCCAGCGTCAATGTTTCGTCCGTGGCTTTCTGTTGTAGTTTGTCGTACTTTCTCATCTGGCGCTTAGTAATACTATTGCTGGTCCTTGATGCTTGCTGAAAGGTTAACCTGTCGACTTTATCCCAGTCTTCCATCTGAAGTTTTCCGGCCAGAAATAGGTGCAGATCACACAAATTCCTGTTGTGAGCATCGAGACTTATGCGGATGTGGCGGATCCTTTCCCGTAGCAATGCTTTACTGGCTTTAACACAGATATTCCTCGCCTTGTTCGTTTTTATGTGAGACGTCAACCGCAAAGAATACGGCACAACACTCGTGTCTCTGCATCTCTTCAAAAAAGCAAGGTCATTCAGCAGTTTACATCTTTTTAAACGCAGTGCTTCTAACTTCTTGATGTTTCCGTGGATTTCCTGCCCATACAGGTTGGTTAAATGTAAGCGTAGGCTTCCGCGGCCGTTGTCTTCTTCAATAAAATTCTTCAGGGTATCAGACCGCATCGTCATAATTTAAAATGCGCCAACGTTTCGGCCAGCGTTGCAGCTAGCCTTCATCAGGGCCTTACGTTAACTGCTAAATGAACACACTTGGTTCCTTAAATAGCTGCACGAGAAAACCGTGTCGTTACTTGATTGGCTGTAAAAGGAGGAGGAGGAGGGGTGAAAGGTATGCTTTATTGGTGTTTCCTTTATTATCTGTCATTGGCTGAAATAGCTGTTTTCTATTGGTCTTTATATTAATCCACCCCATTGGAGGAGACGGACGAATAGCGAACAGGTGATGGCTATGACGTCACACTGTTTCCATGCTGTCCAGAAGCCGGCTGCGGCGTGCCATTGCTTTGTGTGCTCGCGACCACCACTGCGGCCCTCCGCGCGTCCGCATGGGCCGCCACGGCTCTGCCGCCGCTCCGTAGCCCTGCTATTGCAGGCAGCCAAGACCTCGGAAGCTTGTACCCGTCCTCTCTATTCATGTTGGCGGGTCTTTTGGCTATTTCTATCGCCTCTCTAATCTTTCTTTTGAAAGTGAGAGGCTGTTTCGCCAGGACGCGGGCTTCTTGAAAAAATATTGGTTTCCCGCACTCGTCTCGGTGTTCCGCCACTGCTGACTTAGTGTGTTGTTTCAGGCGGATATATCTTTCATGTTCCGAGAGCCTTGTGCTAATCGGACGTCCCGTCTCACCTATGTAGACTAATCCACACGCACAACCAATTTCATACACGCCAGCTGTGTGTAGTTTGTCAACTGCATCCTTGGTAGAACCGAGCATGTCTGATATTTTGTTTCTGCTTCGGAAAATTGGTTTGATGTCAGCTTTTCGTAGAATTTTGCCAATACGTTCGGTGACCCCTTGTACATATGGTAACACAGCAATGCTCTGTGCCTCCTTCTCCTCTTCCCTATTAGTCTTCTCTCTTGTCGACATGGTGCTGTCTATCATCTGCTTCCCATAGCCATTAGTTCCGAAGATGGACCTGAGGCGTTCAAGTTCTGTCTTCAGATGTTCTTCGTCGCTTATCCTGTACGCTCTCTTCGTTAGCGTGTACAGGGCGGACTTCTTCTGCGTGGGGTGATGGTGGGAGGAGGCGTGAAGGTACCTGTCCGTATTGGTTGGTTTCCTGTACACTTTGTGGCCAAGTTTACCATCAGGTTTTCGATAAACTTCCACGTCGAGAAAAGGCAGCACCCCATTCTTCTCTGTTTCCATTGTAAACTGAATTTTCCTATGCTGTTGGTTAAGGTGCTTGTGGAAGTTCTGTAACTCCTCTTCTCCGTGGGGCCAGATGACGAAAGTATCATCGACATAGCGAAGCCAACAATTTGGACGTAATGGTGCGGACTGGAGGGCTGTTTCCTCAAATGCCTCCATGAAAATTTCTGCTGCGATAGGCGATAGGGGTGAGCCCATAGCTACACCGTCAGTTTGTTCATAAAATTGACCTCTCCACTTGAAATAGGTGGTCGTCAGACAGTGGCGCACAAGCTCACATATATCAGGTGCCACGCGTTCTTCTAGGATGTTCACAGTATCTGACACTGGGACATTCGTGAATAGGGATTTGACGTCGAAACTAACCATCAGATCTTGGTCCGTAACACGCATTTTCTTTAGGAGAGACACGAAGTGAGTGGAATCCTTAACGTAGGACTCGGTTTGCTGCACTAGGTGTCGGAGCCTAGGTGCCAGTTCTTTCGCTAGGTAGTAGGTCGGCGAATTTATACTGTTTACTATGGGCCTTAAGGGGAAGTCGGTTTTGTGTACCTTCGGTACACCATATATCCTTGGTGCCTGTGTCACTTGCGGGATGAATCTTCTGGCCTTGTCGAAGTTGATTCTAGAGTGCTTGAGCAGTGCCTGCGTCGTTTTGATTACCTTGGCCGTCGGATCTCCCTGAAGTTTCTTGTAGATAGGTTCTGCGAGAATATCTTCCATTCGTTTGTTGTAATCAGTTGTGTCCAAGACTACAGTGGCGTTGCCCTTATCTGCCTGTACCACTACTAAGTGGGGGTTGTCCCTGAGTTCCTTGATGGCATGGTATTCCTCAGCGTTGATGTTTTGCTTCGGTGGCTTTGCTTTATTCAGAACTCTGACCGTTTCCTGCCGGATCTTCTCCGCCTCGGCCTGTGGCAGATGACGTACCGAAGCCTCTACGGATTCTATGATATCTTCTTTTGGAACTCGCTTAGGTGCGACTGCGAAATTCATCCCCTTGGCCAGAATTGCTGTGGTTGCTTCGCTCAAGGTGTGGCTGGAGAGGTTGACCACTGTCCGTCGCCTGTCCAGCGTCAATGTTTCGTCCGTGGCTTTCTGTTGTAGTTTGTCGTACTTTCTCATCTGGCGCTTAGTAATACTATTGCTGGTCCTTGATGCTTGCTGAAAGGTTAACCTGTCGACTTTATCCCAGTCTTCCATCTGAAGTTTTCCGGCCAGAAATAGGTGCAGATCACACAAATTCCTGTTGTGAGCATCGAGACTTATGCGGATGTGGCGGATCCTTTCCCGTAGCAATGCTTTACTGGCTTTAACACAGATATTCCTCGCCTTGTTCGTTTTTATGTGAGACGTCAACCGCAAAGAATACGGCACAACACTCGTGTCTCTGCATCTCTTCAAAAAAGCAAGGTCATTCAGCAGTTTACATCTTTTTAAACGCAGTGCTTCTAACTTCTTGATGTTTCCGTGGATTTCCTGCCCATACAGGTTGGTTAAATGTAAGCGTAGGCTTCCGCGGCCGTTGTCTTCTTCAATAAAATTCTTCAGGGTATCAGACCGCATCGTCATAATTTAAAATGCGCCAACGTTTCGGCCAGCGTTGCAGCTAGCCTTCATCAGGGCCTTACGTTAACTGCTAAATGAACACACTTGGTTCCTTAAATAGCTGCACGAGAAAACCGTGTCGTTACTTGATTGGCTGTAAAAGGAGGAGGAGGAGGGGTGAAAGGTATGCTTTATTGGTGTTTCCTTTATTATCTGTCATTGGCTGAAATAGCTGTTTTCTATTGGTCTTTATATTAATCCACCCCATTGGAGGAGACGGACGAATAGCGAACAGGTGATGGCTATGACGTCACACTGTTTCCATGCTGTCCAGAAGCCGGCTGCGGCGTGCCATTGCTTTGTGTGCTCGCGACCACCACTGCGGCCCTCCGCGCGTCCGCATGGGCCGCCACGGCTCTGCCGCCGCTCCGTAGCCCTGCTATTGCAGGCAGCCAAGACCTCGGAAGCTTGTACCCGTCCTCTCTATTCATGTTGGCGGGTCTTTTGGCTATTTCTATCGCCTCTCTAATCTTTCTTTTGAAAGTGAGCGGCTGTTTCGCCAGGACGCGGGCTTCTTGAATAAATATTGGTTTCCCGCACTCGTCTCGGTGTTCCGCCACTGCTGACTTAGTGTGTTGTTTCAGGCGGATATATCTTTCATGTTCCGAGAGCCTTGTGCTAATCGGACGTCCCGTCTCACCTATGTAGACTAATCCACACGCACAACCAATTTCATACACGCCAGCTGTGTGTAGTTTGTCAACTGCATCCTTGGTAGAACCGAGCATGTCTGATATTTTGTTTCTGCTTCGGAAAATTGGTTTGATGTCAGCTTTTCGTAGAATTTTGCCAATACGTTCGGTGACCCCTTGTACATATGGTAACACAGCAATGCTCTGTGCCTCCTTCTCCTCTTCCCTATTAGTCTTCTCTCTTGTCGACATGGTGCTGTCTATCATCTGCTTCCCATAGCCATTAGTTCCGAAGATGGACCTGAGGCGTTCAAGTTCTGTCTTCAGATGTTCTTCGTCGCTTATCCTGTACGCTCTATTCGTTAGCGTGTACAGGGCGGACTTCTTCTGCGTGGGGTGATGGTGGGAGGAGGCGTGAAGGTACCTGTCCGTATTGGTTGGTTTCCTGTACACTTTGTGGCCAAGTTTACCATCAGGTTTTCGATAAACTTCCACGTCGAGAAAAGGCAGCACCCCATTCTTCTCTGTTTCCATTGTAAACTGAATTTTCCTATGCTGTTGGTTAAGGTGCTTGTGGAAGTTCTGTAACTCCTCTTCTCCGTGGGGCCAGATGACGAAAGTATCATCGACATAGCGAAGCCAACAATTTGGACGTAATGGTGCGGACTGGAGGGCTGTTTCCTCAAATGCCTCCATGAAAATTTCTGCTGCGATAGGCGATAGGGGTGAGCCCATAGCTACACCGTCAGTTTGTTCATAAAATTGACCTCTCCACTTGAAATAGGTGGTCGTCAGACAGTGGCGCACAAGCTCACATATATCAGGTGCCACGCGTTCTTCTAGGATGTTCACAGTATCTGACACTGGGACATTCGTGAATAGGGATTTGACGTCGAAACTAACCATCAGATCTTGGTCCGTAACACGCATTTTCTTTAGGAGAGACACGAAGTGAGTGGAATCCTTAACGTAGGACTCGGTTTGCTGCACTAGGTGTCGGAGCCTAGGTGCCAGTTCTTTCGCTAGGTAGTAGGTCGGCGAATTTATACTGTTTACTATGGGCCTTAAGGGGAAGTCGGTTTTGTGTACCTTCGGTACACCATATATCCTTGGTGCCTGTGTCACTTGCGGGATGAATCTTCTGGCCTTGTCGAAGTTGATTCTAGAGTGCTTGAGCAGTGCCTGCGTCGTTTTGATTACCTTGGCCGTCGGATCTCCCTGAAGTTTCTTGTAGATAGGATCTGCGAGAATATCTTCCATTCGTTTGTTGTAATCAGTTGTGTCCAAGACTACAGTGGCGTTGCCCTTATCTGCCTGTACCACTACTAAGTGGGGGTTGTCCCTGAGTTCCTTGATGGCATGGTATTCCTCAGCGTTGATGTTTTGCTTCGGTGGCTTTGCTTTATTCAGAACTCTGACCGTTTCCTGCCGGATCTTCTCCGCCTCGGCCTGTGGCAGATGACGTACCGAAGCCTCTACGGATTCTATGATATCTTCTTTTGGAACTCGCTTAGGTGCGACTGCGAAATTCATCCCCTTGGCCAGAATTGCTGTGGTTGCTTCGCTCAAGGTGTGGCTGGAGAGGTTGACCACTGTCCGTCGCCTGTCCAGCGTCAATGTTTCGTCCGTGGCTTTCTGTTGTAGTTTGTCGTACTTTCTCATCTGGCGCTTAGTAATACTATTGCTGGTCCTTGATGCTTGCTGAAAGATTAACCTGTCGACTTTATCCCAGTCTTCCATCTGAAGTTTTCCTGCCAGAAATAGGTGCAGATCACACAAATTCCTGTTGTGAGCATCGAGACTTATGCGGATGTGGCGGATCCTTTCCCGTAGCAATGCTTTACTGGCTTTAACACAGATATTCCTCGCCTTGTTCGTTTTTATGTGAGACGTCAACCGCAAAGAATACGGCACAACACTCGTGTCTCTGCATCTCTTCAAAAAAGCAAGGTCATTCAGCAGTTTACATCTTTTTAAACGCAGTGCTTCTAACTTCTTGATGTTTCCGTGGATTTCCTGCCCATACAGGTTGGTTAAATGTAAGCGTAGGCTTCCGCGGCCGTTGTCTTCTTCAATAAAATTCTTCAGGGTATCAGACCGCATCGTCATAATTTAAAATGCGCCAACGTTTCGGCCAGCGTTGCAGCTAGCCTTCATCAGGGCCTTACGTTAACTGCTAAATGAACACACTTGGTTCCTTAAATAGCTGCACGAGAAAACCGTGTCGTTACTTGATTGGCTGTAAAAGGAGGAGGAGGAGGGGTGAAAGGTATGCTTTATTGGTGTTTCCTTTATTATCTGTCATTGGCTGAAATAGCTGTTTTCTATTGGTCTTTATATTAATCCACCCCATTGGAGGAGACGGACGAATAGCGAACAGGTGATGGCTGTGACGTCACACTGTTTCCGTGCTGTCCAGAAGCCGGCTGCGGCGTGCCATTGCTTTGTGTGCTCGCGACCACCACTGCGGCCCTCCGCGCGTCCGCATGGGCCGCCACGGCTCTGCCGCCGCTCCGTAGCCCTGCTATTGCAGGCAGCCAAGACCTCGGAAGCTTGTACCCGTCCTCTCTATTCATGTTGGCGGGTCTTTTGGCTATTTCTATCGCCTCTCTAATCTTTCTTTTGAAAGTGAGAGGCTGTTTCGCCAGGACGCGGGCTTCTTGAAAAAATATTGGTTTCCCGCACTCGTCTCGGTGTTCCGCCACTGCTGACTTAGTGTGTTGTTTCAGGCGGATATATCTTTCATGTTCCGAGAGCCTTGTGCTAATCGGACGTCCCGTCTCACCTATGTAGACTAATCCACACGCACAACCAATTTCATACACGCCAGCTGTGTGTAGTTTGTCAACTGCATCCTTGGTAGAACCGAGCATGTCTGATATTTTGTTTCTGCTTCGGAAAATTGGTTTGATGTCAGCTTTTCGTAGAATTTTGCCAATACGTTCGGTGACCCCTTGTACATATGGTAACACAGCAATGCTCTGTGCCTCCTTCTCCTCTTCCCTATTAGTCTTCTCTCTTGTCGACATGGTGCTGTCTATCATCTGCTTCCCATAGCCATTAGTTCCGAAGACGGACCTGAGGCGTTCAAGTTCTGTCTTCAGATGTTCTTCGTCGCTTATCCTGTACGCTCTCTTCGTTAGCGTGTACAGGGCGGACTTCTTCTGCGTGGGGTGATGGTGGGAGGAGGCGTGAAGGTACCTGTCCGTATTGGTTGGTTTCCTGTACACTTTGTGGCCAAGTTTACCATCAGGTTTTCGATAAACTTCCACGTCGAGAAAAGGCAGCACCCCATTCTTCTCTGTTTCCATTGTAAACTGAATTTTCCTATGCTGTTGGTTAAGGTGCTTGTGGAAGTTCTGTAACTCCTCTTCTCCGTGGGGCCAGATGACGAAAGTATCATCGACATAGCGAAGCCAACAATTTGGACATAATGGTGCGGACTGGAGGGCTGTTTCCTCAAATGCCTCCATGAAAATTTCTGCTGCGATAGGCGATAGGGGTGAGCCCATAGCTACACCGTCAGTTTGTTCATAAAATTGACCTCTCCGCTTGAAATAGGTGGTCGTCAGACAGTGGCGCACAAGCTCACATATATCAGGTGCCACGCGTTCTTCTAGGATGTTCACAGTATCTGACACTGGGACATTCGTGAATAGGGATTTGACGTCGAAACTAACCATCAGATCTTGGTCCGTAACACGCATTTTCTTTAGGAGAGACACGAAGTGAGTGGAATCCTTAACGTAGGACTCGGTTTGCTGCACTAGGTGTCGGAGCCTAGGTGCCAGTTCTTTCGCTAGGTAGTAGGTCGGCGAATTTATACTGTTTACTATGGGCCTTAAGGGGAAGTCGGTTTTGTGTACCTTCGGTACACCATATATCCTTGGTGCCTGTGTCACTTGCGGGATGAATCTTCTGGCCTTGTCGAAGTTGATTCTAGAGTGCTTGAGCAGTGCCTGCGTCGTTTTGATTACCTTGGCCGTCGGATCTCCCTGAAGTTTCTTGTAGATAGGTTCTGCGAGAATATCTTCCATTCGTTTGTTGTAATCAGTTGTGTCCAAGACTACAGTGGCGTTGCCCTTATCTGCCTGTACCACTACTAAGTGGGGGTTGTCCCTGAGTTCCTTGATGGCATGGTATTCCTCAGCGTTGATGTTTTGCTTCGGTGGCTTTGCTTTATTCAGAACTCTGACCGTTTCCTGCCGGATCTTCTCCGCCTCGGCCTGTGGCAGATGACGTACCGAAGCCTCTACGGATTCTATGATATCTTCTTTTGGAACTCGCTTAGGTGCGACTGCGAAATTCATCCCCTTGGCCAGAATTGCTGTGGTTGCTTCGCTCAAGGTGTGGCTGGAGAGGTTGACCACTGTCCGTCGCCTGTCCAGCGTCAATGTTTCGTCCGTGGCTTTCTGTTGTAGTTTGTCGTACTTTCTCATCTGGCGCTTAGTAATACTATTGCTGGTCCTTGATGCTTGCTGAAAGGTTAACCTGTCGACTTTATCCCAGTCTTCCATCTGAAGTTTTCCGGCCAGAAATAGGTGCAGATCACACAAATTCCTGTTGTGAGCATCGAGACTTATGCGGATGTGGCGGATCCTTTCCCGTAGCAATGCTTTACTGGCTTTAACACAGATATTCCTCGCCTTGTTCGTTTTTATGTGAGACGTCAACCGCAAAGAATACGGCACAACACTCGTGTCTCTGCATCTCTTCAAAAAAGCAAGGTCATTCAGCAGTTTACATCTTTTTAAACGCAGTGCTTCTAACTTCTTGATGTTTCCGTGGATTTCCTGCCCATACAGGTTGGTTAAATGTAAGCGTAGGCTTCCGCGGCCTTTTGGCAGAATTCTACGAAAAGCTGACATCAAACCAATTTTCCGAAGCAGAAACAAAATATCAGACATGCTTGGTTCTACCAAGGATGCAGTTGACAAACTACACACAGCTGGCGTGTATGAAATTGGTTGTGCGTGTGGATTAGTCTACATAGGTGAGACGGGACGTCCGATTAGCACAAGGCTCTCGGAACATGAAAGATATATCCGCCTGAAACAACACACTAAGTCAGCAGTGGCGGAACACCGAGACGAGTGCGGGAAACCAATATTTTTTCAAGAAGCCCGCGTCCTGGCGAAACAGCCTCTCACTTTCAAAAGAAAGATTAGAGAGGCGATAGAAATAGCCAAAAGACCCGCCAACATGAATAGAGAGGACGGGTACAAGCTTCCGAGGTCTTGGCTGCCTGCAATAGCAGGGCTACGGAGCGGCGGCAGAGCCGTGGCGGCCCATGCGGACGCGCGGAGGGCCGCAGTGGTGGTCGCGAGCACACAAAGCAATGGCACGCCGCAGCCGGCTTCTGGACAGCACGGAAACAGTGTGACGTCATAGCCATCACCTGTTCGCTATTCGTCCGTCTCCTCCAATGGGGTGGATTAATATAAAGACCAATAGAAAACAGCTATTTCAGCCAATGACAGATAATAAAGGAAACACCAATAAAGCATACCTTTCACCCCTCCTCCTCCTCCTTTTACAGCCAATCAAGTAACGACACGGTTTTCTCGTGCAGCTATTTAAGGAACCAAGTGTGTTCATTTAGCAGTTAACGTAAGGCCCTGATGAAGGCTAGCTGCAACGCTGGCCGAAACGTTGGCGCATTTTAAATTATGACGATGCGGTCTGATACCTTGAAGAATTTTATTGAAGACGAGGCTGATACGTTTGTTTCCAGGATACAAAATTTTACGAGATAAAAAGTAGATGATTTTTGGATTGTTTTTGGGGAGGATGGGAAATCACGGAAAACCTAAATCAGGATGGCCGGACGCGGGATTGAACCGTCGTCCTCCCAAATGCGAGTCCAGTGTGATAGCCACTGCGCCACCTGGCTTGGCAAAAGTAGATGAACTTAGGTGTTTGAGAGACTCAGTAATCTGCTTCTTCCATTTCAAGTTTTCATCAGTATCTGCACCCAAAAATTTAGAATATTCTACCCTATTTACTGATTACTGCTCATGTCCTATATTAATTGTTGGTATGAATCTACGTTTTTTTTTGTACAGAATGGAATGTATTCTGTTACTTGAAATTTTAGGAAGAGTTCATTTCGAGAGAACGAATTAATAATTCTCTCTAATGTGAGTTATTTTAACACTAGTACCGTTTGCAGAAAGCACCAACTTCGCTTGTTGAATTTTATGTGGAAGGTCATTCACGCATATAAAGAACAGGAGTGGACCCAAAATTGAACTTCGTGGGACTCCTTTTGTGTTTTTCTTTTTCCCCAGTCACTAAAGGTTTCTACCTTTCCGATACTGTATGAATTATTCTTAATTACCTATAACGGATAAGAGGTCGTGGTTGTTACAATAGTGTTAATATTTCAGCTCAGCCACTTGTTTGCAGTGTAAGAAATTTAAATTTATACACTTCGAAGGTCAAGAAATTCTTCTGTTCAATGCTGATGATGAAGTCTTGACCTTAGAAACGTGTCAATTTTAGTGTTTGTTACAGTGTAAGTAAGTGGTTCAGCTGACGTTTTAACAGGTAATGAACCTGTGTTTCGCAGGGAAGTCTACATTTGTTGGGATCAGTACTGAGAATCTGGAACTGGCATAATCTTCACAACAGAAACTCCTACGCGTATATAATTTATCGGATTGGTGGCGCCGGAACTCCGGAAAATGGTTGTCAGCCGGCAGCCACAGAATCCGCGACGGGATGTCAGGCGTGTCAATGATTGGCGCCTCCGGAGCGGACTGTGGCGGCGGCGGCGGCGGCGGCGCCCCGCGACCCACTGACAGCTTCATTAAAACTTGTGCCGCTGGCCGGCGACTTAAGCAGCGGCCGCTGATTGCGGAGTAAAGTCCAATTTGAGCCGCCACACCTGGTTACCATTAGGACCGGCCGGGGGCGCTCGTAAAGCCAGCCGCGGCCCTGGATGCAGCGCCTCTGCGCGGCCAGTGGTGTACCACGATGTCCGGACTAACTGTAAATAGCTGCTTCACGACCGAGGCAGCGGCATCGGCTGGCGTCTCTCTTCATTAGGGTCTGTACAACATCTGGTGGTGCCCTCTTTCCCACGGGCCACACTTTCCCAAACAGGAACGTACTACCCTTCAGGGAGGGTATTTCAGGCTACTGTCGTAGTACGAAGAAAGGCATCATTACCATCAAGCTGTTTGCTTCGAGGAAGTAATTTCTGTATGTAACGCTCCCCTCCCTCTCATAACGCTAATAATTTTCATTTGGCATTCGCAAATTTGAATTAAAGATGATTGGAAAATATTTAGCTGGGGATGAGGAAGTTACAGACAGGAGAACGAGGGAAGGTTAAAAGATGTGACCGTGTGTCTGCTACCAATCCCATGTCGTCCTTCCCCTTTTTTATTGCTATTTAATGCAATGTTCAGTGTAAATTAATAAGTTATACCAGATGTTTCCGCGTTGATGTTACAAACTTTCAGGGATATTTGAGAATGGTAAAGGTGTCGATCTGAGGTATTGGTCCCTGATCCGGATATTACCGAATGAGCAATTATAGGCGAAAATCGTGCATGTACCTCTGACAGTAGAATGCATATAACGGCACTACTGTTGCCAGATTGTAGGATAGGCAACTTTCCGAGGTGGCGGACAGCTACTCGGAAAGTACACTACTGGCCATTCAAATTGCTGCACCACGAAGATGACGTGCTACAGACGCGATATTTAACCGACAGGAAGAAGATGCTGTGATATGCAAATTATTAGCTTTTCAGAGCATTCACACAAGGTTGGCGCCGGTGGCGACACCTACAACGTGCTGACATGAGGAAAGTTTCCAACCGATTTCTCATACACAAACAGCAGTTGAGTACGTAAAGATACCTATAAAGTAGTGTCTCCCGCCATACATGAGTGCCCGTGAGAGACTTCGCTTGATTTCATGCAGCCCACACAACGTAACCGTCAGACATGTCATGACAGTTCTCGGCCGCAAACTAAAGGGGCAATAACGACGTTCCTGTAGCATTTTCGATGGGAAGTGTCTGATCACCCACCACACAGCCCGGACTGCTCGCATGAACCACTAGCTACCACGACAATATTTTTACAGAGTCAAGAATTTGCATATTAGCGTAGAGAATTAGCAGAAAAAACAGGCGGTTGCCTTCCATGACGAGGATACTGTGTAGGGAAGCAGCCTACTCAGGCTGTAGTAAATTCACATCAGTTTCCATTGTGTGCCAGCCAGTCTGCTGTAACTAGCTCTGACGTCATAAATGTTGCGCAATACCTTATAAATCAAGCAAATGACCTAAAACTTTTCTAGCATGTCAGAAGTATTACTAAATTAATATGTGTTAAATATCAGTTCGATAACTTTAGCCATTTTCGAGATTTGGACGTTTTTCTGTAAAAATCATTGGCGCAACAGAAAAGAGCTAGAGACTTCAAAATTTATATTTAGATTCATCTTTCATAATGATTTAATAAAAACAGTACTTTGGATTTCACAAATTAAGATTTTAGTGGAAATTCATGATTTTGTGGTTTTCGTCTCAAAACTGAAGGAAGCAAGATAGATTAAGTAGGCTAGTAAATAAGGCTAGGATGTTTAGATTTAAATAGGTTGGAGGTCCGCTATGACTATGAAGATGTGGAAAGTTTCTTTTGAATACCTATAAAATTATAGCGATAGCGGATCTCAAAAGGGACAGTTCAGAGCTCATCTGCTGCGTGCAGTGCAATTAAATTAATTCTCTCGCCCAAAATATTTAAGTTAGCCACGTCAAAATTTTATTATCAATACTTACCTGCGTGCTGAATGCACCTTTAAATTAAGAGCTTATTCGGCCATCATCAAGAGAAGCTATAATTTATTATGTAACTTGAAGTGGTGCGTTACTAGCCCAGCGGCTAGTCGGGAGAGCCTATTTGATCAGGCGTTCCCTTAGCCGTCCGCACCCCGGCTTTATATATAAGAACGCTGCGCGAGGAAAAAAGGCCCCAGTTCTCTCCAGACGCTGAATAACACGTCATCTGTGTCGGCAGTCGCGTCGCGTCGGTATCACTGCTACTAACAGCCTCGGATGCCGTATTCAGTTACTCGTGATGCGCGGAACCAGGAAATCATTTCAAGTGAGGTGTTAATTCTGGGATGATTTACATTATCTAGCTTCAGTTTGCGTATTGTCGTATTTTCACGTGCCGTCGCGGGACAGACATTCTACCAATAATTTAGCGTGGCGTTTGATGAAATATTCTCATCAAATTATGGCGAGCATTCTTGTTAACATTTAATTCGGACATTTGTAGCTCATTAGACTCTGAACTGCTCTGTTAGTTAGGTTGTAGGGATACTTGTGTGTTTTTATTTGTGACTTTGAGAATATACTCAACTATTTTGGAAAATCGTTTTTGATTATAAATCCCGGACAATCTCCTAATTCCACAGAGCTATAAGCTGCAGCTATAATGGGATTCTCAGATGAAGTGGGCACTAGGAACTCTAATTACAGGCTTCACGTTTTGTTAAATCACTTTCTGGGTGCCTAAAAAGTAAATAGAGAGCCAGTGTTGAGAACGGCGAAAGACAGCATTAACAACATTCTAATAGCCAGAAACTGATTCAACAAACAAACATTTTAAACATCAAACGAACAATTTTCAATTTAAAAGAAAAAAAACACGTCGCCCCACAACTGGCAAGTTGGTACAAGTGTCTCAGTCGGAGCGGCGAGTATGTAAGATGTAGCTAACGATTGCAAACAAAATATTTTTGATTTTCACTGTGGTTTTCATTTCGCGCCCGATTGGGCTTTGCTTTCCGAACAGTCCTCGTAGTATAAACCGAAAAAAGAAAGAAGTCTAGTAAACATGGGCTCTCAAATGCAAACATTAACAGGACTTGAATGAGATTTTCACTCTGCAGCGGAGTGTGCGCTGATATGAAACTTCCTGCCAGATTAAAACTGTGTGCCGTACCGAGACTCGAACTCGGGACCTTCGCCATTCGCGGGCAAGTGCTCTACCAACTGAGCTACCCAAGCACGACTCACGCCCCGTCCTCACAGCTTTACCAGGTACTTCTGGAAGGTAGGAGACGAGGTACTGGCAGAAGTAAAGCTGTGAGGACGGGGCGTGAGTCGTGCTTGGGTAGCTCAGTTGGTAGAGCACTTTCCCGCTAAAGGCAAAGGTCCCGAGTTCGAGTCTCGGTACGGCACACAGTTTTAATCTAACAGGAAGTTTCATTAACAGCACTTGTCGGGTAGGTGAGATGTCCTCCACATTAGCGAAGATGAAAAGGTGCTCATAGCTCTTATGATGTGCACTTTAGAGCCCATATTTACTGGACTGTTTTTGTTTTGGTCCGTACTACCTCCTCCAATAGTACAGAAACCAAAGATCTGGAGTAGAAGACAAGTGTTTCACAGTGTCGAAGATGATCAAGTGTTCACAGCTCTTAAGGTACGCATTTTAGAGCCCATGTTTACTGTACTTTTTTCCTTATTTTGGTCCATAATATCACCTCACGAAGTTGCCTACACAAAATCCTTGCAACACCAGTACTGATGCGTATGTTCCACTGTCAGAGGTATCAGAATGACTTTCGCTTCTAACTTTCGATTCGGTTGTTTCCAGACGAGGCTCCGTTACTCAAATTGATACATATACCCTTATCCATCGTCACGGATTCATCCTGCATAGTGTATTTGGTTGCATGTAATAATTAAGTAATGGCACTAACAATTAAAGTCACAGTAACATCATAAAAACACTTTAATTTACAGTCAGACTCGTAATTTCCTTCACAAAACTATTTTTAGCCTGGTTACTGTCACCCTGGATTATCCCCCGTGAATTTTCTGACAGTTACATCAGACTACCACGTACTACGGCTATCGTTCTGTAGGCACATCACAGACAACGTCACAGAAGAGTCATTTCTGCTGTATGTAGTTATGTAGATATTCATCCAGGAGCATCATATTTGAGTTCTGTTTTGTTAATAAACAGTAATTCTTTCAAAGTGTCTTAGATCACTCCTCAGGACGAGGATACTTCAATAATAATTAATATAACTTTGATACACTCTATATTTTCTCTACCTCCGCTCACGACGCCCTTCCACACTGGGCTCCTACCAAATGACTACAGAAAATCTCAGCGCTCTCGGATCGAAAACTCACAACGTTGACAGGACATTGCCCCAAGAAAGTGCCCGTCCCCTAAAGAATGTGGCACCTCAGTTGATGTGGTATTATTTCATTAAGCACATCTCGTCATTTCAAGTACAGCTGCAAAATAAAAACATACCAAAATAGAATAGAAATCAAAAATACAAAATTCTTTGGAACTGGCCTGGATACAGTGTTTCAATATAAGTTGTAAATGTAATGAAAGATCGATGGAATGTTTCACAAGATATAGCGAAATTATTTACAAATGGATCTAGATGCATTCTCCTTACCACTACGTATCGAAAGTCACATGCCATACCCACTTACACATCGCACGGTCTTCAGCGGACACAACCTGAACTTTAACGGGCACGTAATATACACGGTGTATCGTTAACAGCTTAAATTAACATATGTGGAAGCATATGTTTCTAGAAGCGATAGCCGTTCCAGTAAACATGGACCATACTGCTGCATCGAATGTCTTACATAGGCAGCAAAATACGCTAGTGTCCCAACAGGCATGTACCGCATTCTTCAACCACGGGACATAAATGACATTTAAAACGAATTAAATGGGGACTTGACCGAAAAGTTCCGCTTCAAATACAATTGTACTTAGGTGTGCCAGATTTCCTACTGAAGTCAGTTGCGACACACAACGAAACATTTGCAAATATCTAGCAAATGGCTCGTTTCGTAACCACGTAGTGGAAAGATTTTGCTTGCATTACTGTGCAGTTTCCCCGTGTCAGTTTTCACTACTAGTGTCGTCAGCAAACAATGAAGTTTTATTTCTTGTCTCTGAACCATAATTCCTTTCCACATTCCTTCCTAGCTGTTTGACTACTCACTCAATATGCAGATACACTAACAATCTATGTCATTCGTTATTTTTTTCATTACTATCTCCTTTTCGTGTCCTTCTCTCTTACTCTCGGGCCTGGTGGTCCAACAGAAATCGGAACGGTAGTCATTGTGGTTCCGTCAGGGGCCTGTCCATCAGGGTGCGATTTGAGCTTTTACCAGTGGGGGTGATGTCTTAGGGGGTTAGTAGAATTATATATGTTACTAGCTTGGACCGTGGCGTTACGCATGGTTAAACAGCTATTTATAAATAGATGTTAATGCCGAAACTCACTATTCACGCGTATGCACTATCAGAAAAGCCATCCCTTGTTATATCTTTAAAAGTACATTATAGGTAAAGCTTATTTACAAAATCATCTACATACAGGTATACGAGAGGAATTCAAAAAGTAGAGGCCCATTTGTGAAAAGCTGTACTTATTCTGATGTTAGAAAACTGAAACATATTAATAGTATTAATAGTAAGACTTACTAAAAACTTTCAGTGTTAGGCTCCACAAATTTAAATTATATGTAAAGTTTTACTCCAGTGCGTGGGAAATTAAACATCCCAGGTTGGGCTGCATATACTAAAACCAGAGGAGGGGATGGTCTGATGCAGAGGGGGGGGGGGGGATCCCCCATCCCCCCCCCCTGCAAATCGCACACTGCTGTCCATCGTCTACACTAAAAAACCGAGTGAAGTTTTCATCGACGAAATCTGAGACGTGTCATGCGACATTCACTTAAAAATGCTAACGACAAGTGACGAAGCAACAGAAAGATATAATCGAAAAAAGAAAAAAAAAGATCGATAAAGCGCGTGTCTGGACACCGAGAGATCGCGGGATCGAGTCCTGGAGGGACGACGGATTTTCGGTCTACTTTTCAACCAAGTCTTCGTCTCTCAAGGATGTAAGAACTCCCCGGTAAAGTCACATGAACCGGATCATGCTACATTGTAGGTGCCCTTCCCCCGGTCGAATAACTGAAGACTACAAGTCGCCGATATGGTATACAATTGAAAGACTTTCACCAGAGCAGTAAGCCACACGAAATTGTTATAATTATAGCTCTTAACATCTACAGGCTAGCTTCTGTGCAATTTGCAGATTACCTTTCTCTCCCTGTACATTGCCCGTGCTGCCTTAGTATTTTCAATCTGTGTATTCCAGTCAACATTGTCAAAAGCGTTTTCTAAATCTGTGAATGTTATGAATGTGACTCCGCTTCGATTTACCTTCTCAGATGTGTATAGGATCAGTACTGATACGCGTGTTCCTATATTTCTCTGGAACCCAAACTGATCTTCCGCTACATCGGCTGTTCTTCTGTAGATATTGCTGTTAGTATTTTTCAGCCATGACATTAAACTAATGGTTCAATATACAATTGCCAGCACCTTCGTTTTTCTGAATTTGTATTACTACATTCTTCTCAAAGACCGAATATATCGCCTAGAACAGTGTAATCATGGCTGGTTCCTTCGGTCTATTTCTCTCTTGACTAATAGCATTGTCATCAACTAATTGTACATACCAATTCCCCCGACTCTTAACACATAAATGTCCACATTTCTTTGATCAGTGATACTTCATTATATCTTAAACAAAAATGGCGCCAGTCATCACTCTCTTGTGAAGTTTTCATCCAGTGATAACTCGTGTGAAAACATTTATGTCTCCGGCTAAACCAGATCAACTGGTTATTTATACAGTATATTCTATTCACAAGGGCCACTTTGACCTCGAACGTTCGAAACCACACGAAATCGTGCTTAGACTAACACTCAATCGTAAGCACAACAGTGATCTGTGTCATTTACATGCAAGACTCCGCACTTGTCTGCTAGCGGCACCAGAGGGTGGCATGTTGTAGGTGCACTAACAAGTGCTGTTCTTCTGTAGATATTGCTGTTAGTATTTTTCAGCCATGACATTAAACTAATGGTTCAATATACAATTGCCAGCACCTTCGTTTTTCTGAATTTGTATTACTACATTCTTCTCAAAGACCGAATATATCGCCTAGAACAGTGTAATCATGGCTGGTTCCTTCAGTCTATTTCTCTCTTGACTAATAGCATTGTCATCAACTAATTGTACATACCAATTCCCCCGACTCTTAACACATAAATGTCCACATTTCTTTGATCAGTGATACTTCATTATATCTTAAACAAAAATGGCGCCAGTCATCACTCTCTTGTGAAGTTTTCATCCAGTGATAACTCGTGTGAAAACATTTATGTCTCCGGCTAAACCAGATCAACTGGTTATTTATACAGTATATTCTATTCACAAGGGCCACTTTGACCTCGAACGTTCGAAACCACACGAAATCGTGCTTAGACTAACACTCAATCGTAAGCACAACAGTGATCTGTGTCATTTACATGCAAGACTCCGCACTTGTCTGCTAGCGGCACCAGAGGGTGGCATGTTGTAGGTGCACTAACAAGTGCTCGACTTATGTTAATGGTATAGCTTCAATACGAATGTGTCTCTCCGAGTGTTCATATGCGGATTGCTGTGCAAACTGTGGCATCATGAAGAGATGTAATCCTACGGATGTGGACCAAATGTTAGGGACAAAGTTGCAAAGTTCTGAATACGGAAATGAAATCGGGGTAGCGGACAGAGAGTTAGCGGATAATTCAGAAATATAACGAGGATGACACAGAAATACTTGATTTTTATGTTGGATAGATATACTGATTTTGAAGGACAGGAAGGACTTGAATCTGAAGTTTGCTATTCCAGTAGTACTCGACGCTCATCTACAGAGCAACACGCACTATCTCCAACCAGAGAGTCGAGGCCCAGTGTATTAGAAAATATTGGTGACAGCGTACTAAAGAACATTTATGATGACTATTATAAGCGTGACTTCAATTCCTATAGCGAACAAATGAGGCGCTATAAGTGCATTAAAAGTAAATCAAATTGCATCTTAATTCTAAATTATGTCTAGCAAGAGGCGAACAGGAGCTCGTTTGAGAAGAAAAAGACTGTCGCAATTATAAATTATAAAAGAGCAAGTAATATCGCCATTTGGTAGAGCAAGGTTGTAAGGATCTACAATTCACTATAGCCATCTGTAAAAGTGGGCACTAAAATCGTGTAAAATGGTTGGCTTGGAAAATTTCAAAGCTTAGATTTCTTTTATCTACAATCTTACGACTTAGTATGATATTTCATTCAGGCATATTACTACATTTGTCGCACGGAAGGGCGTAAAAGACGATAATAATGTACGACAGTTTGTGTAGGGAGTGAACAGGCTGGTAACAGGGCAGGGTGCGGGGTAAGGAAGTGTTTTGGACAGTGACGAGAGTCAACTCCAGCATGAAATGTCTTCATCATCAACGCTGTCTCATAGAGCGGCGAAAACTACAGATAGTGTGCTGTAGTTCGTACATACAGTAGCTGTAGCCACAGCTAAACAATTTATGTGGCTTTACCAATAACAGGCAGACTAGCAAACAAGTTTTACATTGGTTTTCAAGATTCACAGTTCACTTTCGGACCACATATTTGAAAGAAACTTGAAACGACCTGCCAACGTAACGTTCATCTGGAGGTAAGCAGAAGTGGAAAAATGACTAAAGAACACGTGAAACGTTTTCTAACTTCAGTCCTTGGCGAGCATGTAACATTTACTTCTACGTGACTACTCTGCTATTCCCAATAAACTGCCTGGCAGAGGGTTCGATGAACCACCTTCAAGCTGTCTCTCTACCGTTCCACTCTCATACGACGCGCGGGAAAAACGAGCACTAAAATTTTTCTGTGCGAGCCCTGATTTCTCTTATTTTATCGTGATGATAATTTCTCCCTATGTAGGTGGGTGCCAACAGAAGGTTTTCGCAATCGGAGGAGAAAACTGGTGATTGAAATTTCATGAGAACATCCCGTAGCAACGAAAAACGCCTTTGTTTTAATGTTTGCCACTCCCAATTCACGTATCATGTCTGTGGCACTATCTCCCCTATTTCGCGATAATACAATACGAGCTGCCCTTTTTTGAACATTTTCGGTGTCATCCGTCAGTCCAATCCGATGCGGATCCCACGTCGCACAGCAATACCCCAGAATAGGTCGGACAAGGGTGGTGTAAGCAGTCTGTTTAGTAGACCTGTTGCACATTCTAAGTTTCTGCCAATAAATCTCAGCCTTTGATTTGCTCAACCCACAACATTCTCTATGTGATCGTTCCAGTTTAGGTTATTTGTTGGCTAATTGTAATCCCTAAGTCCTTACTTGAATTTGCAGCCTTCAGATTTGTGTGATTTATCGCGTTATCGAAATTTAGCGGTTTTCTTTAAGTACTCATGTCAATACCTTCACACTTTTCCTTATTCAGGATGAACTGCCACTTTTCGTACCATACAGATATCATATCTAAATCATATTTCAATTCATTTTGGTCTTCTGATGACTTTACAAGACGGTAAATGGCATCATCATCTGCAGACAATCTAAGAGGGCTTCTCAGATTGTCTCCTACGTTGTTAATATAGATCAAGAACAATAGAGGGTCTATAACACTTCCTTGGAGAACGCCGGATATTACCTCTGTTTTACTCGATGAATTTCCGTCTGTTACTACGAACTGTGACATTTGTGGCACGAAATCATGAATCCAGTCGCCCAACTGAGGCGACATTCCATAGGCACGCGGTTTGGTTAGAAGACGCTTGTGAGGAATGGTGTCGAAAGCCTTCTGGAAATCTAAAAATATGGAGTCAAATTGACATCATCTGTCGATAGCACTCATTACTTCATGAGTATAAAGAGCTAGTTGGATTTCACAAGAGCGATAATTTTTGAATCCTTGCTATGTGTCAATAAATCGTTTTCTTCGAGGTAACTCATGATCTTCTTCAGTATAATTTCAGATGAGTTTTACGCCTGATTGAAGTCACTACCGACTATAATTGTGTGATTGAGGTATTTGAAATGAGACCTAAGCCTTCTTTGAACTGTTCAGCAACTATATCTTCTGAGTCAGGCGGGTGGGGGCGGGGGGTGGAGTGGGGTGGGGTGGGGGGAAGAGGGGGGTCGCTAAAATGAACCAGTTAATAGTCCGATTGTCAAGTATAACCTCTACCCATATTATTTCGCAGGAACTATCTTCTTCAATTTCTCAACAAGGTAAACTACTTCTGACAGCAATAAATACTCTACCACCGGCTGTATTTAATCTATCCTTTCTGGTCACTTTTAGGCCGTTTGAAAAAAATTCTGCTGAACTTATTTCCAGTTTTAGCCAGCATTCCGTACCTATAACTATTTGAGCATCAGTGTTTTGTATTAGGGCTTGGAGCTCTGGTTCTTTTCCAACACAGCTACGACAATTTACATCTACAATACCGATCGTTTCTACAACTACCTTACTGTGTTTTTCCTGCCCCCTCTTAGATGGAGGCCCTTTCTGTGGTTTCCTGAGATCTTTTAACCTAAAACACCGCCCAGTCCCTTCCACACAGCCCCCGCTACCCGTGTAGCCGCCTCCTGTGTGTGGTGGACTCCTGACCTATTAAGCGGAACCCGGAAACCCACCACCCGATGGCGCAAGTCAAGGAATCTGCAGCCTACACGGTCACAGAACCGGCCGAGCTGAGCGGCTGAGCTTCTGATTCAGACACTTCACTCGGCTCTGCACTCGATGCTGCAGATGGTGAGATCGGGCCATAATCTCGCAAGCAAGGCTGGCAGTCTTTACCATTTACGCTAGCCGCCTGAAACCAGAGAGAATCTCCTCGGATCCAAAGCGACATGCGTGATTGGTACCGACATAGGCCACCACCTGCAGTTGGCTGCACCCTGACTTCTCCCGGCATGTACACAGAGTGCACACTGGCTTCTTTCCCCTCCTTGGCCGCCATGTTCCTAAGGGGCCCCATTACGTTGGAGATCCCAACTACCAGGAAACCCACCCTCTGTGAATGCCCAGACCTTGTGGTCAGAGAATCTTCCTCTGGAACAGGATGGACGACTGCATCCGGCTCAGAGACTTCGTCAGCCACAGATAACGCTCGAAAACTGTTCGTCAAACGAACTGGGGAGGCCCTACTGTCGGTCCCTCGAAAGGTCTTTCGCTGCCTGCCAGACTTTGGAATGATCTCCCAATCGAGCACCGGGGAGGCAATATCCGGGACGGCCACAGCAGTGGGCAGATCGGGGGACACGTGGGACGTGATCGACGTCCCTCGGATCCCCGCGACCGACCCCCCACAGTGATGCTCCTTGGAAACAGCCTCAAGCTGTGTGAAGAAGCCAACACCGCCTGTAGCTGTGAGCGAAGGGTCACCAACTCAGCTTGCGTCTGCACACAGAAATCACTTTTCCTACCCGTTACTGAAGTCGCTCGTAGAAATATATAACAAACGAACGGTGTACTCGGCTTATTAGCAGTAGGAACTCGAGGTGCTCGGTCACTGATGGTCTAACTGACACTGAACTATTCTAATAAAAAAAAAGCCTGTAAAAAGCGGAAAAAGCCTATTCCTGTGCGATTCCTAGTCATTCTATACAGATCGTACCTTTCTAGATGCAAATTTTCCAAACAAACGTGTTCAAATAGTTCAAATGGCTCTGAGCACTATGCAACTTAACTGCTGAGGTCATCAGTCGCCTAGAACTTAGAACTACTTAAACCTAACTAACCTAAGGACATCACACACATCCATGCCCGAGGCAGGATTCGAACCTGCGACCGTAGCGGTCGCTCGACCCCATACTGTAGCGCCTAGAACCGCACGGCCACTCCGGCATGCTGAAGATATTTCCACCGAAAACAAATATATATATATATATATATATATATATATATATATATATATATATATATATATATTGCTAACCCCTCGATGTTTACTTCTTTTGGCTATATAAGTTCTATATCAGAAGGATTGCAGATTTTGTGAGATTAAAATGTGCCAAACCACAAGCGAAGATACATGATCGTTATTTCATCATGAACTCGTCTATGTGATGTACCAAAGTATTGCCCTGTATCACGATCTGCTTGGCGATAGGCAGGTTATGACACAGACATACCCATATCATCACTTGAAAAGTATAATTAGTGTGGGTTTTGATACTAAGCTGTTTGAATGCGAAAGTGGTTTTGAATGTAAAAACGTGGCTTTAGTGAGATGTGCACATTGTTCTCTTCCACATTCTTTTAACCACTTCACAGAAATCCTATTTGTGTATTATGAGGATTAATATAAGCACTATCAGGTGTGTAGGATATTTGTGTTTAGCGCTATTATAATTACTTTAAAGTGAGGGTTTTTCGCTCTGTTCGTTGAAAATGTAATGATACTCTGACGTCACTGAATGACGTGAATTTCATCTCCTGTGGTACTGATGTCTTGTTAATTTGTTTCTCCTATTAAAATGACAGTTGTGGTGGAATACAAAGTTTTGCATAGAAATGCCACAGACCGCTGTTTTTTATGATCCACAGTTATTCTAAGCATGGTTTCGTGCGGTTCAGAGCGTTCGATTTCAAAGGTGTCCCTTGTCAGCTGTTTCTCTAGACCTGAAGTTTGGCAGATAATTCACGAGCTGAAACAGCAGGCTGTCAGCAATTATCGCGTTGCTAAGTAGCAGAGTCCTACAAACATCGCTTCGGTGCAGCACCAGCTCGCGCGCATTTAGCTGTTTGCTCCGGGACGAACGACGGCTCATAGCCTCAGAGATCTCTGGCGAGCAGGCGCGACTGGCTAATAGGAAGGGCACTGCTAGCGGAACCAATACAGACATCTATGACCGATTAACGTGGAATTACCGCCGCGGGAAGCAGATCACTCGCCGCCAGTGAGAAACCCACATCACGCGCTCCACATGATTCGCTACAAGTGGCCGGCCGCAATAATAACAGATACAGTGATTCTGGATGCACAACGTGAATAACATTGTACGAAATCATATACTTTTTACGAATAAAGGGTTCCACGGGACATGTGAATCGTTACTGGAGTGAGGTTTTCACGTGCAAGATAACATGATATTATAACAGTGTTGCCAACGAGGACACTCTCAGATAAAGACAGGAAATAAAGACAGGATCACAGTTGTTGAAGTTCTACATAAATGAATCAGTAATACGTACAGGGTCCAGTTGTGAAGTTTCGTTTTCATGTAAAAGTGCAAAAAATAGCTGCATCTTTGATGTATTCCCAAAGAAATGTTCAAATGTGTGTGAAATCTTATGGGACTTAACTGCTGAGGTCATCAGTCCCTAAGATTACACACTACTTAACCTGTATCATCCTAAGGACAAACACACACACCCATGCCCGCGGGAGGACTCGAACCTCCGCCGGGACCAGCCGCACAGCCCATGACTGCAGCGCCTCAGACCGCTCGGCTAATCCCGCGCGGCGTGTATTCCCAAAAGATTGCGACTTACTGGCAGAACACTTACAAGGGAGCGATCCGGTTTCAAGACTCGCTAGTGCTGTTTCCTTTTTGTCGCTGTTCGCCGTATTCAAACTTGTATCTGTGTTGTGTAGTGGTGTAACGTCCGTTTGTAACAGCGAGGTGTAAGGAAGGGACCTATAATGATAGTGATTCTCCAAAACTACTCCAATAACCGTCGAAAGTTGTGGCTTGAGAATGGGAACCGCATAAGTCTAATGACAAGGCAACAAGTCAACCGAATCCTCCACCGAAAAACACGTCTAGTATGTCATACAAGCCACTAGTGATAGTACGTGAGTCATATGACAGCAGCTAATTTGTACGTCTTCTAAGTGACTGAGATATGCCGCCTTGTCCAATTCAGGTGTTCGTATGAATTTGTTCACTCTCAAGGAAATAGTTTGTCATACAAGCTGCAACAAGTTAACGTAACACTTTCACAATCACACAGTTTCTCTGTGCTCTGCCAAAACATATGTTTCTAGTGTTCTTGAAGATGTGTCCCGTTTTGGAAGTTTTGATTCCTGAATTTCTTTGTTTTAACATAGTTCACACCCGTCTATTCGTTGTTTTTATTTCTGCCTAACGCCTATGTGGTATCTCGCCTGTTCTCACTATTAATCACGTTTACTTGCGACGTTAACGTTTACTTACCACATGACTTATATTCTATAACTAGTGTATATTGCGACAACTACCAAGACTACAGAAAGCGAACAAACATTTCACTGTCCGAACGAACAGTTCGTAAGGTTGTGAAAAAATAAATTAAAAAAAGCACGAGAGAGGTCAGAGCATGGGTCACCCGCACAGTAGTCCAACATCGTAGGCACTACACATGGCGCCGTTGCTGTTCCCGGCTGTTCTCAAATGGGCTTCTTATAGTTCGACCGTTCACTGCTTCTATTTTTCTTAATTTTCACCTTTCAGTATACCTTCTTCCTCTTTTCATACTTAATCTGTCTTCTGTTTTTGACGGGCTACCCACTGAGCCATCTTACCACATAAATCTGAACGGGGTGTGATGGGAAGTTTCCTTTGTTAGAAGATGTAACAGTTCTACTAAAGGGACTGCGTACACTACGCTTGTCCGCCCTCATCTGGAATACTGGTGCGCGGTGTGGAATCCACAACAGACAGGATTGAAGGAGGAAACTGAGAAAGTTCAAACAAGGTCAATTCGTTTTGTATTATTGCAAAATAGGTTTAAGAATGTCGCGAATATGATGCGCGAGAGAATATAAAAATGGCGTTTTTCGTTGCGGCGTGGTCTCTTCACGAAATTTCAGTCGGCAACTTTCTCCTCCGAAGGTGAAAATATTTGGTTCTCTCTCACTTACGTAGGCAGAGATGATCACCACCAAAAAAAAAAATTAAAAAGGAAAAAAGCAAGATGAATCTGAGCTCCCACGGAAAGACTGAAGTGTTTGTTTCTCCCGCGAGCTGTTGGAGAATGGAATGGTGGGATAAAACTTGAAGGTGGTTCGATTAACCCTCTGCCAGGCACTTACGTGCAAACTGCAGACTAGGCATGTAGATGTAAATGTTTTCACCGATATTAGCCAATATGAACTATAACAAAAACTTCTCGTGTCATCCAATCACAATTAAACTCAGTTAAGCTCCTGACAAACTTACTCTGCGAGCTGGATGAACTTACACTATACAGGGTGAAAAGTATTTAAACCGACAAGCTCTGGGAGGTTGTAGGGGACATCAAAACAAATATTTTTCCCTAATATCATTTTCTCCTGTGAGGAGTATTGAAACCAGTAGAGGAAGATTTCTCTGGCGGCAAATTAATAAAACCTGCAAACATTTTTCCATTTTTTTTTATGACCAAGAGACAACACATTAACACAACCCAATTCCAATTACAGTAGATTATCAATAATGCCTCCATTGACACGTAAACACACCACCGGATCATGTTCTGTCTGACACGGGCAAAAACCCCAAGATTATCCTGAATAGTTCCTGCTGTTGCTACTATCCGGGCAACCAGATCCTCTTCTGATGCAACAGGGGTTGCGTAAACAAGGTTGCGCATCCTCCCCCCCCCTCCCACACACACAAAAAAGTCCAGTGGGGACATATCTGGGGATAGAGCAGGCCATGGTACAGGACCATCTCTGCCAATCCACGTTTCTGGGAACCGTCGGTCCAGGAATCGACGCACACGACGACTGAAATGTGCCGTCGCCCCGTCATGTTGGAACCACACGCGTTGTCTTGTAGGGAGCGGGACGTATTCCAGCAATTCTGGCGATGCTCTTGCGAGAAAATTGTAATAGTGCCTACTATTTAATAGCCTACGTTGAAGATACTGCCCAATTAAACAGTCCCCAACAACACCGACCCACACATTAACGAAGAACCGCACTTGATGAGCGCTAGTAACTGTGACATGTGGGTTACCCTCACTCCAAACATGCGAATTGTGCATGTTGAAGACTCCATCACGGCCGGCCGAAGTGGCCGTGCAGTTAAAGGCGCTGCAGTCTGGAACCGCAAGACCGCTACGGTCGCAGGTTCGAATCCTGCCTCGGGCATGGATGTTTGTGATGTCCTTAGGTTAGTTAGGTTTAACTAGTTCTAAGTTCTAGGGGACTAATGACCTCAGCAGTTGAGTCCCATAGTGCTCAGAGCCATTTGAACCATTTGAACTCCATCACGCCCGAACGTTGCGCATCGGTAAACAACACAGAGGATGGAAATCCGGTCTCACGCAGACGTTGGTACACATCTACATCTACATCTACATCCATACTGACGGTATGTGGCAAAGGTCGTATGATGCGGGATACGGCGATTAGGATATTGTTGTTGATAAACCCGCTGTGTAACTCGTCCGTTGTGGTGCGCTACGTAGTACGCACCAACCATATCATTGTACTCACTCCAGGTGTATCGCTCATGTTAGTAAACATAGACAGTGCACTACTACACTGGTGGACAGCAGTTGCCTACAACTGAAGAGCGTAACACGCCCTCTAACAATTGAAGATCGTAATACGGCCTCTTAACAACTAAAGAGCGTAATAGGGCCTCCACCGGTTTAAATAATCCTAAAAAAAAATGACATTAGGGAAAAATATTTGTTTTGATGTCCCCTAAAACCTCCCAGAGTTTGTGGGTTTAAATACTTTTCACCCTGTATAGGATTTCTATGCTGCTAGTAAACACATCATCCTGATGAAGACCACTTGCAGCAGTCGCCGAGACATTTACTTAGGAAACATGAAGATGCGGTCACATAATCGGGAAAGAAGGGCCGCTGAAGCCATCACTAGAACTGTTTTAAGATGTTACAACTCCGTAAACTGAGATCAGTAATCGCGGAATGGAAACTCAAATGGAACTGCTCTTCAGTGAAATAGCAGTTGGATCGGGTGAGATGCATATGAGGCTCTACTGAGAATATCCCAATTTGCTCCCCTTCTTGCAGTAGTATATGGTAGAAACGAAGGTACGGAGGGACATTTTTCTCGTCTTCTGACTGAACTGATTCAGTCCACCACAAATACCTCTACCTAGCGATCGATAAAAAAGTTTAAAATATCGCTGCTTTCATGAAGTGGCGTCCGACAGGAGCACATAATTATAGGCACACGTCGCTAACGGCAATCTGTTGTAGAGCTATGGGACATATTTTACGCTCGCGTATTATGACTTTTTGAAGGACGGAACTCTCCCGTATTCCGCAGACGGAGAACTTAGGATATTTGCTCGCTCAGTTCGAGCACGAGAACAGAAGTGCTGAAGAGAAACGACTCCGAGGTTCATGCCTTAATCCTTAACTTCTTGAATGCTTTCGATACATTTCCGACCTGTTGCTTAGTGGAAAGTATACCAGCTTACCGACTATTGGATCATATTTTGATTCAGCATTGCCTTACATATGGAATTCAACGTGTTGTTCTCAGCTGAGCAGTACCACTAGACGTAAAGGCAGTTTCTTGAACACCACAAGAGAATGTTATGGGTCCACTATATTTTAGAATTTATATTAATGATCTTGAGGGATAAAGTTGGAGGCCCCGTGAAACTGTTCACGGAAAATGCTCTTATCTATGGGAAGGCTACAAAGACAGCAAACTGAAGCGAAACGCATTAAGACTTACTAAGGATTGACAACTAGAGCAGGACTGACAGTTAACTCTTAAGTAAATACGTAAACGTGTTTCGTGTAAAAACGCAAAAAAAAAACTACTACAGTTCGATTACGCTAAGTCGACAAACGGCTATACGAAAATGACTACCACAAAACACGTAGCAGTAGCTATTCGGAGAATCTGTCTTCGTAACTGAGTGATCAGGGCAGCTGAATACCAAGCGGAGAACCCGACTTCGATTTTCGATACCACCAGGGAATTTTCCTTGGCTAGATGACTAGTATGGGCTTCACTAACCGTCATAAGGCCAACTAAGGAGCTGGTCGACCGAATAGTAGCTGCTCCAAGGTCAAGAAACCCGACGATAGCTGGAGAGAGGAGAGCTGACCTCATGCCCCTCCATACCGCTTCCGATGACGCCATTAGCAGAGGATGACATGGCGGTCGGTCAGTCCCGAGTGGCCCGACTAGTAACGGATCGTGGAACTATCCAGAGAGACGTAAACTAGGATTAACACGTAAAACAAAATATAGTGAAAGTTGATGCCAGGATGAGATTCCTTAAGAGGACTGTATACACTAAAGAGGTTTCATAATAATCACTTGTTCGACTGATACTTGAGTATTTGTCATGTCCAAGATATCATATTAAACAGGATTACTAGAAGCAATAGAGGACATCGATGAGATCACAGGGTTTTGTGTCGTGAGCGTTTAATCGACACGAGAGCGTTAAGATGACCAAGAAACTTAGAAAGGCAGATGAAGAGAGTGATTGTGGATTATGGAAACGTTTATTGTTCAAATTCTGAGATCGTACTTTCGAAGAAGAGTCCTGCGAAATGACCGCGATACGAAAATGAAAATCAGAGAAATTATTTGCTAGTACGGTGGTTTAGCGACACTCATTCTTCCAAGGTGCCATTCGTGAATGGAACAGGGAGAAAGATAATGGTGGAAGTTATATCCCCGCTACATTACGTAAGTTTCTTTTCGTAATATATAGATGTAGTTGAACCAGTAAGTATCTTGCCTACTTTCGGAAACTGTGCCATTTTATAGAACCTATTCGATGTGTGACCTCTTGTCTTCCCTGTTCTCGAGGTGTGAATAACGTCACCTCTTCACTGTGCAGCGACCGTGACTACTGGCATCTACTCCACCCGCGATGCACCTCCGTAATGTGGGTTGCAGGCTTTCAGGCGCGGTGCGGCAGCTTGTTGGTCCAAGGCGAACCGGAACTGGGCACGTGCCAGGCCGCGCGAATTCACGGAGCTGCTGTGAAAGCTGCGCCGGTATTTATGTGCCTCACTACACGTGCTGCGAGTTTTTAAATACAGAACGGCTGCGTGTCGTTGGCGATTGGCTTGTACTGAGTGCGGAGGCGAACACAACGGTGAACCTCGTTCCAGCAGGCAGGCTGTTCTGTCAGAAAGCCAAAGCTGATGCATGCATTCCGCAACTCAGTGGAGACAGCTGTGTCGGTGACGGCGTAAGCCTATATTCAAATGATGGGTGAGGAACACGCTCCGCGTCATGTTGCGGTCGCGCACCGCGAGATTTGCATGGAACAGTTACTGTGTCTGGTTACACTGGCGGGAAAAATGGAATGCAGCCTGTCTGATACAACTGTTCACGCGAGAAACGTGTGGATGTATTCGGGGATTCAGTTTAGTGAACATTATTATATTACTGATAAAAGACATTTATTACCTATTTAAATAGTCGCTTCGTGGTTGATAAATAGATAACTGCGAGATTACAAAACATTTTAACATTTTTATTACTGCGTTAACGTATCAGACACTAAGCTGTCTGCTTAATGTACGGGCCGATATATTATGTGTGTGTGTGTGTGTGTGTGTGTGTGTGTGCGTGTGCTCACGCTTTATAGTTTTGATGATAAATTTGGTGAAGCTGCCGTCGACGAGTATATTTGATCTGAAAGAAATGTATATTAATGGGGTTGAGAAAAACAGATGACGACCGCAGTGTATTAAAGGCTGAAGTACAAGTAAAGAATAGGAAAAAAACGGTACGCCTAAACAAAGTAGTTGAGTACGAAAAACTTCAGAGTGACAGGCAAAGAGGTGCTCACAAAAGTGTGAAGTAAACTACTGGAAGTAACTGAATGTAGAAAAAGAAATTGTATTGGGTATATAGTATTTAGGAAGCGTGGGAAGTTCATAAAAGATATAATTTTTAGTTAATTGTTATCAATTTAATGCTAACATATTTCCTCCGAAAAAGATAGAGGACGTAGGAGTATTGTTCGGAAAAATCTATACGGCAGAATGACAGAATTTTTTATAATATGAAAATTTCTAGCATGACACCTATCCTTAAATTTTTTTCTTCGTATTCTAGAAGCAAGTAGCAACAACTGAAATCATGTTTTGTAGACGACATAATTTTTAAATTAATTGTAGCCCTCATACCAATCTAACAATTTTCGTACTTAACGCTTATTCAAATCCGAAGGAATTCCCCTCTTTTTATCGTGAAAGGGGTGCACTTACGTTTCTCAGGGGTGATGACTTTTTTTTAATGTCTCCTCCGATCCAAAAGAACAAGTTTTGTGTCAGTAGCGGTGTATGGACAAAATATTCGTGGCAACGTTGTGTTGTTTCTGCGAGAAGCCATCCTGCAGGCTGTGAAAGGATTTTGTGTTTTTGTATAACACTCAAGGATCAATACTTGAATATTTTTTCCATCGATGTGCCGCTACTTGTAGTGTTGACACCGTAATTCCAATGTGTCACCGTCGTGATTAAATTTCGTTTACACATACAAATATAGATTTATACAGAGAGGGAGGAACACCTTATAACGGGACCGTCAGGGCCTTTTTGTATGTGTGAGAAATGACGAAGTCAACCACGGTTCTGATTCCACATTCAACACTATATGTCCTCTAAAACTGACTGGGAGATACGGAAGTAATGACACATCTAGTGATCGAAACGTCTGGTCGTCACACTATTAAAAACCCAGTAGAATTTATCGGAACCAAATTTTATCGGAACCAAATTTTATCGGAACGTCAGTGCACAGAACCATTTAAAAGATACTGACATACACACAATATTACAAAACAAACAATTCCTGCTCTTTCATGCGACCAAGTTTGTCGCATAACATTTGGCTGTGACTGGTGAAGTTCTGCTGAAAGTACTTGTGGTTCTCGTTCCAACAAGCGCAATAACCACAACGTTGGAGACCATAGATCAGGGCAGCCGATAATCGCAATCTGTGATGTGTGGAGCAGTTAACGTGAAGAGAAATGGCTTACACGCGTCTCTCTGGTTATTTTCCGTGTCCGTGAATAGGCCAATGCACAGTATTTGCCTCTCCCACTAGGGCACGAATGAATGTAACTCGAAAATCGACACTATGGTACCAGAATTAAAACATTATTAAGGACAGATTAGAACTTGTATTTTTTTATGCTATGAACGTTTTCAGGTTCGAAAGTGGTCGTTGTCTCAGTGACTTATTTATTTCTTCAGCTTTATCAAGTTCGAATACTAGCTTCCCAGCTAACCTCTCATTGTTGCAAGCGGGTAAATTCACTACGAAAAAAATCGCAACACCAAATAATAATTAATGTAGAGTAACGAAACTTCGGAAATACATTTGTCTAAGTAACATATTTAACTGAGTAACATTGCAGGATCACAGATTAATACAAGGGAGAGATAAGACATTACAAAAGTGAAATGCTGGTACATTAATAACCGGTGTAGCTGGCAGAATGTTGAATCCAAGTACACAAACGTGCATGCTGTGTGTTGTGCAGGTGTCTGATGTCATTTTGTGCGATGGAGTTCCACACCGGTTGCACTTAGCCGGCCAATTCTGGGACGGATGACGTATTTGTCGCCCGATGGTGTGCCATATATGCTCGACTGGAGACAGAACTGATGATCGAGCAGGCAAGCATGTTGGGTTACAACACCGGTTTTTGTGGGAGCGTTATCCTGTTGGAGAACACCCTCTGGAATGTTGTTCATGAATGGCAGCACAACAGGTCGGCTCACCAGACTGACGTACAGTTTTGCAGTCTGGGTGCCTGGGAGGACCACGAGAGTGCTCCTGCTGTCATACGAAATCGCTCCCCAGACCATAACTCCAAGTGTACGCCCAGTGTGTCAACACGCAGACACGTTGGTTGCAACTCATCAACTAGCCACCATCTAACCAACACACATGCTTCACTGACACCTAGGCAGAACCAGATTTCATCAGAAAACACAACAAACCTCGACCCTGCCCTCCAATGAGTTCTCGATTGACTTCACCAAAGTCGCAAATGGCGGCGATTTGGGCTCAGTGGTACGCACGCTGCACGGTGTCTGCCTTGCAGCTGTTCTTGAAATAACCGACTTGTGACAGTTCTTTGTGTCTACGTCTACATCTACATCCATACTCCGCAAGCCACCTGACGGTGTGTGGCGGAGGGCACATTGAGAACCTCTATCGGTTCTCCCTTCTATTCCAGTCTCGTATTGTTCGTGGAAAGAAGGATTGTCGGTATGCTTCTGTGTGGGCTCTAATCTCTCAGATTTTATCCTCATGGTCTCTTCGCGAGATATACGTAGGAGGGAGCAATGTACTGCTTGACTCTTCGGTGAAGGTATGTTCTCGAAACTTTAACAAAAGCCCGTACCGAGCTACTGAGCGTCTCTCCTGCAGAGTCTTCCACTGGAGCTTATCTATCATCTCGGTAACGCTTTCGTGATTACTAAATGATCCTGTAACGGAGCGCGCTGCTCTCCGTTGGATCTTCTCTATCTCTTCTATGAACCTGATCTGGTACGGATCCCACACCGCTGAGCAGTATTCAAGCAGTGGGCGAAGAAGCGTACTGTAACCTACTTCCTTTGTTTCCGGATTGCATTTCCTTAGGATTCTTCCAATGTCGCCTTTGGTGTCAAATGCTGCTCAAATTGCTACTGCATATGCAGTACGATGCGTCAGAGCCATAAGCCGAAGACGACAGTCTTCCCTCTCGGTAGTGCCACGAGGCCGTCTGGAGCCCGGTGTTCTTGTGGTCGTCCATTCTCGTGACCACCGCTACCAACAGTCATGTACAGTGGCTACATTCCTGCCAAGTTTGTACGTGAATTCCTAAAGGACCAAACTGCTAAGGTCATCGGTCGCTAGACTTACACACTACTTACAAGGGAACCTCCCCATTTCACCCCCCTCAGATTTAGTTATAAATTGTCACAATGGATAGGCCTTGAAAAACTGAACACAGATCAATCGAGAAAACAGGAAGAAGTTGTCTGGAACTATGAAAAAATAAGCAAAATATACAAACTGAGTAGTCCATGGGGAAGATATGCAACATAAAGGACAATGTTAGCCGACGAGCGCCGTCGTCTCGCGGTTAGAGTGAGCAACTGCGGAGTGAAAGGTCCTTGGTTCGAGTCCTGCCTCGAGTGGAAATTTTACTTTCTCTATTTTCGCAAAGTTATGATCTGTCCGTTCATTCATTGACGTCTCTGTTCACTGTAATAAGTTTAGTGTCTGTGTTTTGCGACCGCACCGTAAAACCGTGCGATTAGTAGACGAAAGGACGTGCCTCTCCAATAGGAACCGAAAACATTTGATCGCAAGGTCATAGGTCAACCGATCCCTCCACAGGAAAACACGTCTGATATATTCTTTACGACACTGGTGACGGAATGTGCGTCAGATGACAGGAATATGTTGTCGACCCACCTAACTTGCACACTTGGCGAATGGGTAAAAAGATTCTTCTACCTTACCCGATTTAGGTTTACTTGTGGATGTGATAATCACTCCCAAAAAATTGATGAAAACATAAGAATTCGTCACATAAACTGCATCAAATGAATGCAACAGTTTCACAGTCGCACAGTTTTCCCTGTGCTCTGTCAAAACATATGTTTTTTACGTTTTCAAATGTTTCCGTGCGTAGACCGTCAAATCCTTTATATGTCCAAGCAAATCTGAACATGTCCTGGAATTTTGGAGAGCGAAGTTGATTATGTGTGAGTGCCTGAACTTTGATAATCATCTGAAAATAAAAAGTTAAAATTTTCACTCGAGAGATGATTTGAACCCAGGACCCGTCGTTCCGCAGCTGCTCACGCTAACCACGGGACCACGGCGCTCGTGAACTAACACGCCCCTTGATGTTGCCTAGCTTGCGCATGGACTACTCAGTTTGTATATTTTGCTTATTTTTTTCTTAGTTCCACACAACTTCTTCCTGTTTTCTCGATTGATCTGTGTACAGTTTTTCAAGGCCTATCCCTGTGCTAACTTATAACTAAATGTGAGGGGGGTGCGATGGGGAGGTTCCCTTGTTAGACTAACTTATGCTAAGAACAGCACACACACAAACACACACACACACACACACACATGCCCGAGGGAGGACTCGAACCTCCGGTGGGAGGGGCCGGGCAGTCCGTGACTGCAACGCCTCAAACCGCACAGCCACTCCGCGCGGCTCCTGCCAAGTCTCGGTGAACTATCGATTAAGGAGCATCCAGCTTCTCGTAGACCTGTTACACGACCTCGTACAAACTCAGTGAATGATTGTAAATGGTGGCTTTGTCGCCTTAAACGCATTCTTGACTAACATCAATTCACCACTCCCAGTCTCAAAGGCAACTAACGTTTATGATCGTTAATGTGTGTATTTAAGGCGAACCTAATTTGCATCCTTATAGTGGCGCAACTAGAGCCACTGCTATGAGACTGCTGTGAAATGTGAATAGACATCATCTTCCAGATGCAGAAACAGGTCTTCAAAATTTCGTCTATTTTGCATAACTTCTTGCCAGTGTTGCGTTTTTTTTTTCGGCAGTGTAGTTCAACACATTTTAATAAACGTCGAAATGTCTCTTCCCTTCACTAGTATCTCCCGTAGCTAATCCTTCTCCGGTTGGTCTAACATATGGCAGTCGTCGTATAACTGCACCCGATCACACTGAACCACTGGACACTGGACAAACCATTCGCAACCACCCACTAGCTATCAACACAAAAATGTTGACGTCTTAGTCATGGGTGCCTGCACTTTAATAACGTTCGTCTACGTAACACAGAACTGACGACAGCGCTCCGCATACTTGTACCACCAACCGTCGAACCACCAGGCCACCAAGAGCTATTGCAGGACGAATTGATTCACGGATCCAGTTATGCGGCTCCTTCCGTGTGTGGCGGTTTTACGACCATAACGAGTGGGGCCTGAAGATGGCATCAATATAATGCCGAAACTGGTAGCACATAGATGTTCATAAAATAAAATAAATTTCTACATTACATACGGCTGTTGGTAAATTATTGCATCAAGAAGTTCATGCCAGCCGTCGTCCCACGATCCAAAAATGGATCGACGTAGATAAGAGATTCTGGTCGTCTGTAAAGCATGCTAGCGGCAAGACACAACACTTTCTCTGCGAGATAGCGATGGAAATACTATCGATGAGAGTGCTGTTAAAGCAGAGTTACTAAACACATCTTTCCAAAATTCCTTCGCCAAAGAAGACGAAGTAAATATTCCAGAATTCGAATCTAGAACAGCTGCCAACATGAGTAACTTATAACTAGATAGCCTCAGACTAGTGAGACAACTTAAATCACTTAAGAAGTCTTCCGGTTCAGACGTTATACCAGTTAGGTTCCTTTCAGAGTATGCTGATGCAATAGCTCTATACTTAACAATCATATACAACCCCTCACTCGACGAAAGATCCGTACCCAAAGGCTGGGAAGTTGCACATGTCATACCAATATTCAAGAAATGCGATAGGAGTAATCCACTAAAATACGGGCTCGTATCATTAACGTCGATATGCAGCAGGGTTTTGGAACATATACTGTGTTCGAACATTATGAATTACCTCGAAGAGAATTGTCTGTAGGCACAATGGCAACAAGGATTCAGAAAACATTGTTCTTATGAAACACAACTAGCTCATTAGTCACACGAAGTGTTGAATGCTATTGAAAAATTGACTACGTATTTGTAGTTTTTGACACTCTACCACACAAGTGGCTTGTAGTGAAATTACGTGCTTATGGAATATCGTCTCGGTTATGCGACTGGATCCGAGACTTCCTGTCAGAAGGGTCACAATTCGTAGCAATTGACGGAATGCTATCGGGTAAAACACTAGTGATTTCGTTCGCGAAGGTAGTGTTATAGGCCCGCTGCTGTTTCTTATCTACACTCCTGGAAATTGAAATAAGAACACCGTGAATTCATTGTCCCAGGAAGGGGAAACTTTATTGACACATTCCTGGGGTCAGATACATCACATGATCACACTGACAGAACCACAGGCACATAGACACAGGCAACAGAGCATGCACAATGTCGGCACTAGTACAGTGTATATCCACCTTTCGCAGCAATGCAAGCTGCTATTCTCCCATGGAGACGATCGTAGAGATGCTGGATGTAGTCCTGTGGAACGGCTTGCCATGCCATTTCCACCTGGCGCCTCAGTTGGACCAGCGTTCGTGCTGGACGTGCAGACCGCGTGAGACGACGCTTCATCCAGTCCCAAACATGCTCAATGGGGGACAGATCCGGAGATCTTGCTGGCCAGGGTAGTTGACTTACACCTTCTAGAGCACGTTGGGTGGCACGGGATACATGCGGACGTGCATTGTCCTGTTGGAACAGCAAGTTCCCTTGCCGGTCTAGGAATGGTAGAACGATGGGTTCGATGACGGTTTGGATGTACCGTGCACTATTCAGTGTCCCCTCGACGATCACCAGTGGTGTACGGCCAGTGTAGGAGATCGCTCCCCACACCATGATGCCGGGTGTTGGCCCTGTGTGCCTCGGTCGTATGCAGTCCTGATTGTGGCGCTCACCTGCACGGCGCCAAACACGCATACGACCATCATTGGCACCAAGGCAGAAGCGACTCTCATCGCTGAAGACGACACGTCTCCATTCGTCCCTCCATTCACGCCTGTCGCGACACCACTGGAGGCGGGCTGCACGATGTTGGGGCGTGAGCGGAAGACGGCCTAACGGTGTGCGGGACCGTAGCCCAGCTTCATGGAGACGGTTGCGAATGGTCCTCGCCGATACCCCAGGAGCAACAGTGTCCCTAATTTGCTGGGAAGTGGCGGTGCGGTCCCCTACGGCACTGCGTAGGATCCTACGGTCTTGGCGTGCATCCGTGCGTCGCTGCGGTCCGGTCCCAGGTCGACGGGCACGTGCACCTTCCACCGACCACTGGCGACAACATCGATGTACTGTGGAGACCTCACGCCCCACGTGTTGAGCAATTCGGCGGTACGTCCACCCGGCCTCCCGCATGCCCACTATACGCCCTCGCTCAAAGTCCGTCAACTGCACATACGGTTCACGTCCACGCTGTCGCGGCATGCTACCAGTGTTAAAGACTGCGATGGAGCTCCGTATGCCACGGCAAACTGGCTGACACTGACGGCGGCGGTGCAGAAATGCTGCGCAGCTAGCGCCATTCGACGGCCAACACCGCGGTTCCTGGTGTGTCCGCTGTGCCGTGCGTGTGATCATCGCTTGTACAGCCCTCTCGCAGTGTCCGGAGCAAGTATGGTGGGTCTGACACACCGGTGTCAATGTGTTCTTTTTTCCATTTCCAGGAGTGTATATACGAGTTAGGAGACGATCTGAGCAGCCGTCTTATACTGTTTGCAGATGATATTGTCCTTTATCGTCTAGCAAAGTTATCAGAAGACCAAAACAAATTGCCAAACGCTGTAGAAAAGATATCTGTGTGGTGCAAAAATTGGCAATTGACCACAAATAATTGAATATTTGAGGCATCAACATGAGTGCTCAAAGAAATCCGTTAAACTTGGGTTACACAATAAATCAATCAAATCTAAATGCGTAAATTGAGCTAAAAACCTGGGAATTACGAGTAGGAGAACTTAAATTGGAAAATTCTGTGGGGAAGACAAGCCAAAGACTCCGATTTATTGGCAGAACACTTAGAAGATGAAATAGATCTACTGAGGAGACTGCTTACACTACGCTTGCCCTTCCTCTTTTGCAGTACTGCTGCGCGTTCTGGAATCCTTACCTGATAGGATTAACGAAATACAAAGAGAAAGTTCAAAGAAGAGCGGCACGTTTTCTATTGCCGAGAAATAGGGGAGAGAGTGTCATGGACATGATATAGTATTTGGAGTGGACATCATTAAAACAAAGGCGTTTCTTGCAGCAGGGTCTTCTCACGAAATTTCAGTCACAATTTTTCTCCTCCGACTGCAAAAACATTCTGTTGGCACCAACCTACATAGGGAGAAATGATCATCACGATAAAATTAGAGAAATCGGAGGTCGCACGGATAGATGGTGATTTTCGTTTTTTTCCGCGCGCTGTTCGGGAGTGGAATAATACAGAATTATTTTGAAGGTCGTTCGACGAAACATCTGTCAGGCACTTAAGTATGATTTTCAGAGTTTCCACGTAGATGTAAATGTAGATGTACAGTTGTAAAAATGTGACTCACACAGGATTAGTATCTTCGTAAGAAGGCCAACTGATGTGTTCAGTTAATACTGTATTCAGAAACTGAATACAATATCCCATATTTCCCAAACAAATCCCATTCAACGGGACGGATCACATATCTTAACATGACCATCCACATACGACAAATATAATCATCATATATTAGCGTTAAAGCTCGGAATTATCTGAAAAAAAACAAGCTACCTCTTTGTGGATTATGGTAAGATGGTTGCTGGCTCGCATACTTACTCTGCATTCGTGTAACTGTACGTTTCGCGTTTTTAGATTGTGGAACATTAGACTATTTCCTTCAGATATTTCGCAATCTTATTTAACATGGGAAAAACAATGACAAACAACCTGAAAGCTAGGATAACTGAATAATACTTAAATACTGATTCTCACGTGTTCTAACGAAGTTCTGAACTCAAACAAAGACTAAACTTTTCCCATGTTAAATAAGATTGCAAAATATCCGAAGGAAACAGTCTAATGTTCCGCAATCTAGAAACACAAAACGTACAGTTAGACGAATGCAGTGTAAGTATGCGAGCCGGCAACCATCTTACTATAATCCACAACGAAGTAGCTTCAATGAGCCCGTTTCATTATCACAAGAAAAGTATCTGTACTAAACAGGTCAGGACGTCCACACAGCAGCACGAAGAAGAACCGACAGTCCAGACAACTCGCTAACCGATTCCGCCCACCTGGCCTTTCTATTGGCTGCGTCATGTCAAATTTCAGACGACTTGCTAAGACATACCTTGCAGTTTCCACCTAGCGATATGCTATCGCAGCAGACAGCTACAGGTTCTCTGAAACAGACAAGCGCCTACCGAACGCACAAGGATACACGGCTTGAAATACAGGGTGTTTCAAAAATGACCGGTATATTTGAAACGGCAATAAAAACTAAACGAGCAGCGATAGAAATACACCGTTTGTTGCAATATGCTTGGGACAACAGTACATTTTCAGGCAGACAAACTTTCGAAATTACAGTAGTTACAATTTTCAACAACAGATGGCGCTGCGGTCTGGGAAACTCTATAGTACGATATTTTCCACATATCCACCATGCGTAGCAATAATATGGCGTAGTCTCTGAATGAAATTACCCGAAACCTTTGACAACGTGTCTGGCGGAATGGCTTCACATGCAGATGAGATGTACTGCTTCAGCTGTTCAATTGTTTCTGGATTCTGGCGGTACACCTGGTCTTTCAAGTGTCCCCACAGAAAGAAGTCACAGGGGTTCATGTCTGGCGAATAGGGAGGCCAATCCACGCCGCCTCCTGTATGTTTCGGATAGCCCAAAGCAATCACACGATCATCGAAATATTCATTCAGGAAATTAAAGTCGTCGGCCGTGCGATGTGGCCGGGCACCATCTTGCATAAACCACGAGGTGTTCGCAGTGTCGTCTAAGGCAGTTTGTACCGCCACAAATTCACGAAGAATGTCCAGATAGCGTGATGCAGTAATCCTTTCGGATCTGAAAAATGGGCCAGTGATTCCTTTGGAAGAAATGGCGGCCCAGGCCAGTACTTTCTGAGGATGCAGGGACGATGGGACTGCAACATGGGGCTTTTCGGTTCCCCATATGCGCCAGTTCTGTTTATTGACGAAGCCGTCCAGGTAAAAATAAGCTTCGTCAGTAAACCAAATGCTGCCCACATGCATATCGCCGTCATCAATCCTGTGCACTATATCGTTAGCGAATGTCTCTCGTGCAGCAATGGTAGCGGCGCTGAGGGGTTGCCGCGTTTGAATTTTGTATGGATAGAGGTGTAAACTCTGGCGCATGAGACGATACGTGGGCGTTGGCGTCATTTGGACCGCAGCTGCAACACGGCGAACGGAAACCCGAGGCCGCTGTTGGATCACCTGCTGCACTAGCTGCGCGTTGCCCTCTGTGGTTGCCGTACGCGGTCGCCCTACCTTTCCAGCACGTTCATCCGTCACGTTCCCAGTCCGTTGAAATTTTTCAAACAGATCCTTTATTGTATCGCTTTTCGGTCCTTTGGTTACATTAAATCTCCGTTGAAAACTTCGTCTTGTTGCAACAACACTGTGTTCTAGGCGGTGGAATTCCAACACCAGAAAAATCCTCTGTTCTAAGGAATAAACCATGTTGTCTACAGCACACTTGCACGTTGTGAACAGCACACGCTTACAGCAGAAAGACGACGTACAGAATGGCGCACCCACAGACTGCGTTGTCTTCTATATCTTTCACATCACTTGCAGCGCCATCTGTTGTTGAAAATTGTAACTACTGTAATTTCGAAAGTTTGTCCGCCTGAAAATGTACTGTTGTCCCAAGCATATTGCAACAAACGGTGTATTTCTATCGCTGCTCGTTTAGTTTTTATTGTCGTTTCAAATATACCGGTCATTTTTGAAACACCCTGTACGAGTACATCTGACAGCAGACGACTTAAGATTTTTGCTCTTCCTCTCTCATTCACGAGCTGTCGTAATGTCTCTCAAAGGGCACGAATTTCTCTTAGTGTACTGGTGATAAAGCGATATGTATTTTGAATAAAGTAGTTTGCTTCTCTACTCAGTTTGAAATTTGGTCTCTCGATATATATTTTTTAATAATGCTCACCATGATGCACAACGCCTTTCTGGTAACGCCCATACTGTAGTTTGTTGAAGACCTCTGTGTGACTCTCACAATAATCAAACAATCATGTGACTAACAGTGGAGCTCTTCCCGATTTCTTCTCTAGCACTCTGTTGTGACACATATGTGAGGATGCCAGTCGGGTGAAGGTCAGTATAAATCAAACTGCCATTGTCACGTATCTGCGTACGCGAAACTTACGAATTTTGTAATTCACTGATGAACCTTACCTGCACATAGTGCTCTTCAGCCTTCTCGACTGATCATAATGGCGTAAGTTGTATTTTTAATCATGTTCTGTATTTAATTATTGATTAAGTGACAATTTTCCTTTTCAAAACGGAGTGTCATTGATAAATGACTAAGTGACAAACCCGGCATAGCCCGGGTACTCATTTTGCCAATTTTCTATTACAAACTATAACAAAAAATTAACTGTGTTTGTAGAGTAAATTACAAATGTTTCATTTCCATGTATTCGTCAAAACGTCTTTGAAATTACGAAACAGTCGTACAAAGAAATATGCATAATAGGTATACCTGATTCCCGTGCCTACAACTCGATTTAGTAGGCTTCTCTATGGCAATGCTTCTTCATAGATATGTAAACAGATATTGTTTCCCCCTACACTCGTTCGCGCTTCTCAGTTGAAAGCTGTCAAAAGCGCTGGCAGGTGTCAGGGGGTTTTCTTATGTCTCGACTGTAGGATTGTCTTAGCAGCGAATAACAAATGTATTAAAACTTCATGTGCAGTGCGACATTTTTTCACGCATCCCAGTGGTTAGCACGTCGTACAATGATAGGTAAATCCAGCAGTATATGTGGATACTGTCTGTGAAATATTATGCGAATATAGTAGCAAAGAAATGATAAATCTACGTCATGCTCGATGACGCAATTTTTCACCCATCTCAGTGTTTATGACGTCATATCTCCTCAATTATGTATGCTACCATGATAAAAATTTTTTGCTACATTTAACGGCATATTTGGATACTGTCTGAGAAATTCATTGATAATATAGTACCGAAGAGGTAATAAATTTGAACGTCATGCATGATGCGGCATTGTTTCATGGATCTTGTTTATGCCGTCCGATCTCCTGAATTATGATAGATAGATGGTCTTAACCTCGCCTCAATTGCTACCAGACGGTAAGGGATGTGTGAATTAAGTTTAATTGAAATCTGCCCAGTAGTTCAGGAGGGGATGTGGAACATACACACATACATACATACATCTTTGTGATACGAATTGTAGGGAAGCAGCCTACTCACGCTGTAGTAAATTCACATCAGTTTCCATTGTGTGCCAGCCAGTCTGCTGTAACTAGCTCTGACGTCATAAATGTTGCGCAATACCTTAAAAATCAAGCAAATGACCTAAAACTTTTCTGGCATGTCAGAAGTAATACTAAATTAATGTGTGTTAAATATCAGTTCGATAACTTAAGTCATTTCCGAAATTTGGACATTTTTCTGTAAAAATCATTGGCGCAACAGAAAAGAGCTAGAGACTTCAAAATTTATATTTAGATTCATCTTTCATAATGATTTAATAAAAACAGTACTTTGGATTTCACAGATTAAGATTTTAGTGGAAATTCATGATTTTGTGGTTTTCGTCTCAAAACTGAAGGAAGCAAGATAGATTAAGTAGGCTAGTAAATAAGGCTAGGATGTTTAGATTTAAATAGGTTGGAGGTCCGCTATGACTATGAAGATGTGAAAAGTTTCTTTTGAATACCTATAAAATTATAGCGATAGCGGATCTCAAAAGGGACAGTTCAGAGCTCATCTGCTGCGTGCAGTGCAATTAAATTAATCCTCTCGCCCAAAATATTTAACGTAGCCACGTCAAAATTTTATTATCAATACTTACCTGCGTGCTGAATGCACATTTAAATTAAGAGCTTCATCGGCCATCAGCAAGAGAAGCTATAATTTATTATGTAACTTGAAGTGGTGCGTTACTAGCCCAGCGGCTAGTCGCGAGAGCCGATTTGATCAGGCGTTCCCTTAGCCGTCCGCACCGCGGCTTTATATATAAGAACGCTGCGCGAGAAAGAAGGACCCAGTTCTCTCCAGACGCTGAATGACAGGCCATCTGTGTCGGCAGTCGCGCCGCATCGGTATCACTGCGACAAACAGCCTCGGGTGCCGTATTAAGTTACTAGATACGCGGAACCATGAAATCATTTCAAGTGAAGTGTTAATTCTGGGATGGTTTTCATTATCTAGCTTCAGTTTGCGTAGTGTCGTATTTTCACGTGACGTCGCGGGACAGACATTCTACCAAATATATAGCGTGGCGTTTGATGAAATACTCTCATCAAATTATGGCGAGCATTCTTTTTAACATTTAATTCGGACATTTATAGTTGCATCAGCGCATTAGACTCTGAACTGCTCTGTTAGTTAGGTTGTAGGGATACTTGTGTTTTTTATTTGTGACTTTGAGAATATACCCAACTATTTTGGAAAATTGTTTTTGATTAGAAATCCCGGACAATCTCCTAATTCCTCAGAGCTATAAGCTGCAGCTATAATGATACTCTCAGATGAAGTGGGCACTAGGAACTCTAATTGCAGGCTTCACGTTTTGTTAAATCACTTTCTGGGGGCTAAAAAGGAATTAGAGAGCCTGTGTTGAGAACGGCGAAAGACAGCATTAACAACATTCTAAAAGCCAGAAACTGATTCAACATGCAAGCTTTTATACAGCAACAAATATTCCCCCAACCAAACTCGCCGCCCCACAGAATGAATGTATGGATTATGTAGTCACACCAAGTGTGAGAAATGATGAAATCCACCTGGTCTCTCACGAAAAATTGTAATGGTTGTTGAAAATCCCATAGATACGAAATGTGCTGATCTTTTGCATCCAACAACGTTCTGGAAACATCCGCGGTTTCCGAACGGCAGTTCTGCAAACCAGTTGGGCTATTTCCAGCTTCGCCCCAGTTCCGTGAGTTGCAGCGGGGAATTAGTTGAGCAATTTGTAGCGGAAATCCAGGACTAGACTCCAGATTAAAACAGTGAATGGCTGCTGCGTAAACAATCCGTAATCCGACAGAATCCATCAGAGTGAAACAGGAAGTCTGGTCTAAGCAGGGACGCGACGCTCGGGTCACTTTAATTTATTACCTGTGTTTAAACGGGGTGACACAGTCCTAATTGCGGTGCTCTGGGACTACAGACCTGCTAAATCCTAACACGAAATACCAAGTGCACTACTATCGAAAACTAGAACTGTCCCGCTTGTCTTTACGAACCGTAATTTATTTCAGTTCTCTGGTTTCGTATTGACTTAAAAGTTCACTTCAGATAATTTGTAGATTTTAAAACTGGCCGGGACCAAAATATTTACGTTTTCAATACCTCGCTAAGAATATTACAGGTTGAATTTCATCCCAATCATCAACACGTTTCCAGCAATGCTGCTCACCGTGGCGGTGCACGAAGCCACAAACGAAACTGAAATATACACAATTCCACCCTGCTGGTTTAAGACGTCAACTGGAAAGTATGAAACCATTGCCTCGTACACAGTAGGAATGTTAAAAACTGATGTACTGCATTCCCTTGGGAGGCTGGGGAGGCTACAAGGATTGATATAAAATTCTTAGAAGTGCTCCTCTTCTGTGTCAGTATTTTAAACTTCTACATGAGAAGTAAGCGAACATTTTGTGTTCGGATGCTCCACCCAGAGCGTATACCATTATAGATGATGAGCATCGTTCCAAAGTCAATCCTGATGCAGAAATTAAGCTACATGTCCACCATTCCTACGGTCAACAGTTCCACAACGTTTTTATCTCCGTCACAAAGAGAAGGAGGGAGAAAAAGTCTAGGTAGAGTGAGGTTAAACGTCCCGCAAGAGATGATGAACAGTCTCGAATAGGACAAACAGTACATTTTAAAGGAACCATCCCGGCATTCATCTTAGGCTATGGTACGAAAACGACAGAAAACATTATCTGGATTGCCAGAGGTGAATGTCAACCCTGCTTTTCCCTAATGTGATTCCATTGCTTTAAACACTCTGCCATTGCGTTCGCTAAGTAGTACAGTACTATTTTGACTGCTGAAATTCTACAGCATTTAATTTACACGTCGATGACACATTTAAGGAACTAAGAAAAACTCCTGAAATCATTATAGGAACGAAGAGCAACGATAAGTTTGCAGAGTACGATTTAGGGAAATTACGGACATACGTTGCCACGAAGTCATTGATTTTAAGGTGGTCTTACCTCCCTTTGTGCTGGCGATCATTATTGAAGGTTCTCAGCTGAAAAAGACGTTCCTCGTGCCATGTCTTCCACACATCATGTTAGCCAATCTTCAACTTTTATTGAAGTAACTTATATAAAGAACAGACATTATGTGACACGATATCGACAGTTTTTTGCGACGAAATTCTTGAGTAAAATTTTCTCTGTGTTCAGACCGCGTCAAGTCTGAGTTAAAGCTCAAATTATCGAAGGTGATCATTTTCTTATTTAGGAGATGACGAAAGGTGGTGATTATCTTCGATAGCTTAACACAAATTCGGCGTGGTGTGACCATCGAGAAATTTTGCACTCATGTGCCATACACAAATTACGGAGTCGCAATAAAAATGACCTGCCCCCACAATTATTTTTCCCGACCATCTTACAACTTTAATTAAACAACGACTCTCTTTACGCTTCTGGAGTGCGGGTGCTGTGCGCAGTGTAAGTAATGAACACCATACATCTTTCGAAACTTTTTGTTACCTGTTGAATTTATTTATTTCATTTTCAGAGGACCCTGGCATATTCCGGAAACAACCTAGAAACTAAAGTGAACGGGACCAATATGTAACGAATCAGTATATTGACAGACAAATCCTGAAGTTCTATATACTTCCTCGTACACCATCCCAAAAGAGTCATCATGTTATGGTCCATTAACTCGAAACACCAGTTTCAACGGGACCTTGAATTCCAATTCTCCTTCCTTCTAGCAAGAGGAAACTAATGTCATGAAATTAAAACTAACCCGTGTCGGTAAACATCTACCATGTCTTTACCTCATTTGCATTACTGTTTCGCTAAACGTTTGACTGAAAGCAACAAGAAGTATCTTTTCAAGACATGTCAAATGCCTCGAAAACAAATGGTTCAAATGGCTCTGAGCACTATGGGACTTAACTACTGTGGTCATCAGTCCCCTAGAACTTAGAACTACTTAAACCTAACTAACCTAAGGACATCACACACATCCATGCCCGAGGCAGGATTCGAACCTGCAACCGTAGCAGTCGCGCGGTTCCGGACTGCGCGCCTAGAACCGCCAGACCAACTCGGCCGGCTCGAAAACAAATACTTTATCCCATTAAAATAAAAACTAGCAATACCTTATTGCTCCTGTTTCGCAATAGTTAAAAACCTGCAGTGAGTACAATGAGTTAAAAAAAAATGATTTGCTAAATATAATTTGCTGAAGGCTTCATATTAAATTTTTTAGCCCCTTTTAAAATATTCGAAGTCGTCGTCAAATGTATCTCCTGCATAAAAAAAAACAGAGATAACCGGAATCCATGGTTCAAATGGCTCTGAGCACTATGCGACTCAACTTCTGAGGTCATTAGTCGCCTAGAACTTAGAACTAATTAAACCTAACTAACCTAAGGACATCACACACATCCATGCCCGAGGCAGGATTCGAACCTGCGACCGTAGCGGTCGCTCGGTTCCAGACTGTAGCGCCCAGAACCGCACGGCCACTCCGGCCGGCGGGAATCCATGTTTTAGTCTTTCATGTATACTTACACGACGTAATTACATTTGCTTTCTTATATTTCTCTTTCAAGTACACGTACGTTTAAAGAACATCAGCATACGCACCAGCCTGCGCCCCTAATCTATTTCTCCTCATTTAAAGTATGTAATCACACGAGTCCAACCTTTTTTTTTTTTTTTTTTTTTTTCGGAGAGGGGACTACGTGACCCTCGCGCAGCTGTCGCGTGCAGCGTTCGCAGTCATCTGTCACTGCGTTTTCCAACCTATTAAGTGGATTTCTCAGGAAGTAGGGGGAACTTTATGGCTTTACATTCTACACGGAGCAAGTATGGCTTGTCGTCCGCCACAGTAACACAGGGTACATCGTTTCCAAACACATCGCACCACTAAGAGGGAAGAATCTCTGACAGACGAATGGATTAGTTCTTGTTAGATGTTTCGTAATTCGTAAAGTGTGTTTAGAAAACCTACGATATCATCCGATGGAGATACCATTATCATAGGATGAAATGTAAGGCAAACCATCTTCACGTGACGTTCTTGCCATATCACTCAGTAGAAGAGACAACATTCACAATTACATTTCCATCACACTGGTTAGAACAACAAAGTACTGGTGGAAACAAATACTCTAAGCACAATTACACTAGGTTTGTGAGTTGACTCGTTTCTTTTCCTATCCGTATGGTACATATGACCAATAAAATGGTTGTTTTCGTTAGGAAACTGCTACGTTAATACAGGAGTTGCAAACTAGGAGTCAGATCAAAGGGTTCTCTCCACACAGGAGAAATGCCTGTCTCAGTGCGTGGGTCATCAAACTCTACAAGGTGAAACGTCCCCTTTCTAAACAATTTTACATACGTCTGTGCTTAAACTGACACACAATATTTTGTTAGCGCAACGCAATCTGACTTTCAAAATTCCCTACAAAAGAATGGCCCTGACTAACATTAAACTATACCTTTCACAAATCACTTACCTCACAAAAATCTTCGCTGCTCAAGCTACTGCAATACAGCGAGCGCCACTACTGCTAGCTAAATAAAAGATTCAAACTATGGAAGGCACTAACTACTGATAGGGATAGTTAGCAAAGATACTCTGAAACTTGGTTCAGAAAAACACACTGAGGAAATAAGTACACTATCGGAGAAAGTAGCCGAACTTTCGGATCAGGTCACTAACGTATCTAGAAAGGTAGATGAGGATCTGAATGACATAACACCTGTAGCCTTCACTGACACTGAAGAGTACGAACAAATTAGAAAATTCAAACAAAATCAAAATCAAATCAATACACAGTACAAAAGAGAAATCCGGGAAGTGCAAGATCAGTTGGCACAAGTAGTACAAGAATTACGTATTTCAGAGGACACTCGCGCTCCAACACGGGAAGAGGGACTTAGAAATACGGAAAAGACGCAAAATAGTAACACAGGGCATTTCGGAAGTTATGAAAGAAACTGGCAATGTGCACCGAATTTTGAGATGGAACGGCCGACACGACCTAACAATGACCGATATGCGACTCGCCGACATGATGATTTTGACTATAAGCTGTTCATTACTACACGTAAATTCAAAACGTTTAAGAATTCTGCCAACGACATTCATCCACAAGCGTGGCTCCATCAATTCTCTCATTGTTTTCCTCCCAACTGGTCATTAGAACACAGATTAGAATTTATGTGTGGCTACTTAGAGAATAAACCAGCTGTAAGAATGCGATCGGTCATTCACGATTGTCACAGTGAAGGAGAATTTTATCATGCCTTCCTCTCAGCGTATTGGTCTCAAGCTACACAAGACCGAGTAAAACACAGCATCATAATGATGAAACGTTTCGAACAATCTGAATTTTCCAGTCTTATGAAATATTTTGAAGACATGTTGCATAAGAATCAGTATCTTTCAAACCCATACAGCCCCTCAGAACTCATCCGCATTTGCTTAATGAAATTGCCTGAATATTTAAGAAATATTATTTTGGCAGGACGTTGCAAAGACGACATTGAAGCTTTTCAGGGACTGTTACAAGAACTGGAAATTGACACTGACAATCGCGGAAAGCAGGAGCACAACAATTACAGATCACATCCGTCGCAATTCCGCGATGAAAGAAATAATAACTGGACGCGACAAGGCTATTCTCACAACACAAATCGTGACCGAAACAGACACCACCCGTATAACAACCGTTGGCAGGGTAGTAATAATTACAGGGAAAGATCTCCTCTCCGCGGTAATGACTATCACAGAGACAATCAGAGAAACAGACAATATGGGAACCAAAACAATTATTATCAAGGGAGACAGAATACTTTCAGACGCAACAGTTCAGCGCGCAGTTACGATTCAGGGAGAAATTCTCCACCACATGACCGACAAACAAGAAACTATGTAAACTACCGACATGACGACAGACGATATATTCGTAACGACAGACCTGAATTGCATCAGAACTGGCGGGATTTAAACAGGGCAGGGCCTTCTCGTCAAAGTGAATTTGTAGAAGTTAGGTCTCCTAATCCCAATAACGGCGCGCGCCAACAAAGAAACAGACAATGACTCGCACCGCAGGGAGCCGCGTACCCCGGCTGGCTCCGGGAAAAATAACAAAGACGCTAGCCTTGAGAAAAAAATTTTAGCATTCTTTACCGATGTATACAACATGATAATTGCTTTGAAGTTGAAACTCTGTGCACTATGAAGAGTAAAGGATTGCACCACACTTCACATGTAAAACCATTTATTGAGAGATAATCTGCTTTTTAACTTAGTCTTTGCCATAAAATTTTTCGCTTCACGTTTCTAGTATGCTTTGTCAGACTTAGAATCTGTTAACATGCAACAATGTTTGAAGTTAAACATCCAGTCTAGAACCTAGGGAACATTTTTAAACAGAAATTACGAATGTATTGTTATTGTGAACAGACGACACAGTGTTATTGTGTGTGTGCATTCTTGCTTGTTTGTTGCACGATTACGTAACGACTATAAGGCTCACATACTTAGAACATTTACCAGTACTGTTAATGAGTTTTTAATGCAACATTTTGGTTTATTTGAAAATACATTCTGAAATTAAAGTGCTTTCTGAGAGATACTAGATGACACAGAGGTTAGTTTATGTGACAGCTACACGATTTTATCATGACGCTACTAATGAGTGACAATTTACAATGTTGCTTTTGCGGTGTATCTGTTTTATATCTGCACAGCTTTCTGTATTCTTCTGGAAAGAAAAACATGTTTTAATAGTAACTCGTGTGGTATAGCTACAATGAGACAGCCTTTTCTGTAGCACAACAATACGTTACAGCACAGTACTTTCTTCATCACGGCAATAAGCGTAATAACTAAGATATCTATTCGCAAGGCATTTCATTTTTGTGTATCGTGAGGTAAGTACATTGACTTCTGCAGAACTTAGCTTTCGGAGGACGATAACTACGACACTTCCACAGAGATTATGTTGCGACAAGACGCACAGTTTAGCGCTACAGTACACGTATTTGAGTGATTAATCTTATACTTAAAACATTTATTTTTAAAGATTTTTGAATTACAAAGAAAGTTTTCCGTGATACTTTTCATTCCATTGCTGTAATCTGTAACACCTGAGGGTATTATTCATTTATCATCAGGGGGGTACACGCCTACTTTGTGTACCATGTGTGTGGCAACCACAAGGAACCCTAGCTAATATGGTATTTGCTTATACAACTTTACACATCGGTACCATATTTCTCTAACACACAAATTACACAGCTATCTGATCATGTAACTGAGAGATAAACATTTTTTTTACTACATTAGTGACAGATGTTTACGTAATTATACCGTTGGATAACTTCACACTTACGAAATTGTATTTTGTCTGTACTTTGTAAACTGTTCATATTTTGTCGGAACCATTGTGATACTATGAGAGCCTTGAATGATGTATTTGGTATGGGATCATAATTTTTGAAGTGCGTTTGAGGTAGATGACACTTTTGACATGAGCTGAGAATTTTTTTTAGATTTTGAAATTATTCCAGGAAGCTACGACGATTTTGAGATTTGGCTGAGGTTTTATGATGTTATTTTTACGACGACGATGTGTATTATGCTGTTGAGGTATGTTTATGATCAATAAGCTGATGCTATATGAGGAATTTGATTATGTGTCGACGATATGTATATGTATAATAAGGTAAGGAATAATGAACAGTGGCTAGGAACCCTGATTTGTGGAAAAGGTTGTTGGAAACCAAGAATCGTACTTTAAGAGTTATGAAATGTGTGTAAATGCGTGAATGTATCACAATGCCGATGAAAATTTTTTTGGACACTGTTATATCAATAAGATTTTGTTTCTACAGATTTGCAACGCTAATTCTTGACCTGTGAAATATTTTTATGTGAGACTGTCACTGTAGCGGAAACTGCTGTCGTAAATATTTCCGTACGAAAGTTAAGTGACCACCTGCACGTAATGCGTCGCGGGCACCCACCAGGGCGACAGCCGCCCGAAAAAAAAAGCCATTAGCCTTCCAGCGGCACAGGTAGAAAAAAAAAAAGGGGGAGGCTATTATCCTCGCTATTGACGTTCCTTTGTAGAAAGCATCGCAACATTTCACGGCTATTGTCGTGCTAGTTGAGAGAAATGCCATATGGCTTGCTTTATGTATTTATTTACTCATTTTGTTTAATATCTAGTTTCTAGCTGCACTGCAGCACTGGTTAAAATAAAATTTTATAGATGTACTAATATAAATATTTTCTGTCTCCAGATCCAGTAAATAATAGTTTTGTGATATATTTCAAAAAAAATGAGGGAGCACTAATAGACATTTCCCTTCACAGAAATTGCATAAATAATTTCTTTACGATTTGGTAACTTATCTGCTAGTGTAAGTTCTCGTGATGCATCACTCTAGTGTTAAGATGTGACATAGGTATTAGACATGGCCATTTTTAGTGTAATACTTTTTCTGCTTGAACTTTGTCATGTTTAGGTATAAGTTATGCTGTTTGCCAGGCATAGTGCTACTGAATTTTAATTTGTGTTACTCTGCTAAGCCAGATTTATTTTTTCTTGTTTGCTGCTCATTCCCTTATATTAGTTGTAATTTATGCTGGTTGCTTTGCCTTTTGTATTTTTTTTCATTGCTGTTTATATTAATTGTTTTATGTGATGCTGCATTGCCTCGTCCCTTGGTATATATATCTGAGCTCAGTAGATTTAAGTTAGCTTAAGAGGGGGTAGACTATATAAGAGAACAAGTTGTGATGAATTGGAAGAAATACATTGAAAATCTGTAAGAAAATGGTTTGGCCAAAACAGTATTTTGAAAGAGGATATGAACCAAAAAAAAGGTAGGGTTTAGGGACAACAGGTTTAGGTAGGATTTTCTTGGAAATAAATGATGAAGTAAGATAATGGAAAATAAATAATGAGGTAAGAAATATGTGAACATATATATACAGAAAGCATGCTTGAATAGGATTTTTTTGGTGGAAACAAATGTGGAAATAAGACGAAAGATCTATGGAATGAAGTCTTGGGTTGGACTGCAGTACCAAAAGTTACACTGAAAACGAACCCTGTCCTTTCCATTGTGTTATCCCACTATGTGTTTGTGTACCCTTGTGTATTTGTTTTCTTCCTGTCTCTGTGTAGTTTCATAGAATTTTTTCTTTTCTAATACTATTCACTATGATGAGGAATACTGTTATCCTCAAATATAATTGGCATTAATAATATGTTATTTACCTTGTAAATATGCTTAGACATTATTTATTTTGTTTTATTTTAATGCTCATGTGTGAAGTTGATGTTTCGAAAGTTATTCTGAACTTTTATGTATCTACTTATCTCATAATTCCTGTAACATTGATGTATATATTTATTTCTATTCTGTTGTAAAACCTGTACTACAAATGTTATCTGTATTATTATGTTTTTAATGATGTATTTTGTACCTTTGTAATTGTATTCTTATGTTATACAATTGTAATTGACAGCAGTTCATCAAATTAAGCAACTTGTAAGTTACATTTCACTGCACACGTTTTTGTTGGTCATAGTATATGGACAATATGTGAGAAGTAGGGACTGATAGTGTTTGCACGTGTGTTAATAATTCAGCAAGGGACTGGATAACAGCATTGCTGGTTCTGAGGACAATTCCAAAAACTTTGTGAGTGCACAAGTGGTGGTTATGGTCTTGCTAAATTATCCGCAAGACTCTTCAATGGTGATTGTGCACCTGCACAGTCACAACAGATGGCTGCTGGCCATCTCTACCAGGACTACAGTGGGTCTACTCTGTGATGACCTACCTACCAATGTTCTTCAAAACGTCGACTGACTCTGCTGTGGGTTTACTCGGTTGTGGCCCATTACCTGTCTGCATGTCGAGTCAGCACTGTCTTTACGTTGGAAGGACAACGCTACTTCTTCAAGACTGCATGGAAATCCACTACTTCCGTGTTCATTTTCTTTTACTGCTCAGACTTTGAGAAAAACACTGCTATTTTACCGTCATGAACGATCAGGACTGTCTTTATGGACTGTGAGAAAATTTGAGCTTTTGACCAACATTGTATCAATAAGTGTGTGCATTTGATTTCTTTGTTATTGTAATTATGAAAAATTTTTCAAATCTGTATTGGGCACTGCCCAAAAAAATTTGTAAAATTTTTTGTGGGTAGCATGGGGGCTATGTAAGTAGGCTGTTTAGGTTTTTTTATTGGTAACGCCACCTCTGTATGAAAATCACTGGCTGTGCTGTGTGCAGTCTGTGGCTGCTTTTCATTGTTGTAATACTCGCCATTGTAGTGTTAGGCAGCTGGCTGTGAACAGCGCGTAGCGTTGGGCAGTTGGAGGTGAGCCGCCAGCAGTGGTGGATGTGGGGAGAGAGATGGCGGAGTTTTGTAATTTGTCATGAACTGCTATATATATGATGATATCAAGGTAAATACATTCTTTGTTCTCTATTAATATCTTTCATTTGCTAACTATCTCTATCAGTAGTTAGTGCCTTCCATAGTTTGAATCTTTTATTTAGCTGGCAGTAGTGGCGCTCGCTGTATTGCAGTAGCTTGAGCAGCGAAGATTTTTGTGAGGTAAGTGATTTGTGAAAGGTATAGTTTAATGTTAGTCAGGGCCATTCTTTTGTAGGGAATTTTGAAAGTCAGATTGCGTTGCGCTAACAAAATATTGTGTGTCAGTTTAAGCACAGTCGTATGTAAAATTGTTTAGAAAGGGGACGTTTCAAAGGTATCCAAAACCCTAAATGTTATCATAACACAGACCTTCCAGATCACTAAACATCTGTATCTACGTCACTAGTCTGCAATTCAGACTTGTGGTGTAAGATTCACAAAAGCACTTTATTTTTCATTCGTTCCACTATCGAACACCACATGGCGAAAATGAGTACCCACATCTTTTCCTACGAGCTCGGCGCTCACTTGTTTAATTACAATAGTCATTGCTCCCTGTGTAGGTGGTAGTCAACGAAATATTTTAAAATTCGTAGAAGACAGTTAGCGATTGAAATTTCGTAAACAAAAAAAAATTAAAAATAACTAAATAAAAACATTTTAATTGAATCAACTGTGGGTTCTTAGTGAAACATTGTAAATTAACTAAACAAACACTGTGAAACAAGGCTAAAAACAGTGTTTGTTTAATTAAAAAAACACCTTTGTTTAAATTATTGCCACCACAACTCACGTATCATATCCATCGTATACTCTCCCCTATTTCGCAATAATACAAGACGAGCTGCCGTTCTTTGAAGTTTTCCGATGTCCTCTGTCTACCCTATCTAGCATGAATCCCATTTCACGCAGCAATACGCCAGAAGAGGATGGACGCGATTTGTGCAGACAGTTACTTAAGAAGACCCGTTGCATCTTCTAGGTGTTCTGCCAATAAAAAGCAGTCTTCAGTTCGCTTTCCCCACAACATTTTCGGTGCGTGGTTCAAATTTAAGTTGTTCGTATTGGTATTTAACTGAATTAGTACCCTCTTTATTGTTTGGCGTAATTTGCCACTTTTAGCACCACACACCAACAGAGTATTTTCAATAATACAGTAAATGAAAAGCACCAGTTTGCTTTTGTTCGACAATATTGTAGAACAAAAGCAAACTGGTGCTTTTCATTTATTATAAGGTTGTTCTACCAAGAACCGACGGAAGATTCTGTTAATATGAAGAGTATTTTCAGGTCAAATTTCCGGATGTATGCGGTATTGAATGGGAATCGGTTGTGAGACACACGTTTGTAAAATAATAACGTTTCCCAACAAAAAAGTGGTTATCATGAAGACGGTGGTAGAGTTACATCGAAATTTAGGTTACAATCGTCTGCGACGCGTCCGCACTGATGCCTTCGTTATTCATTTTTCGTTGCCAGTCGTGGAGTGTCACACAGAGGCAGACATTTATTGTGTGGTACAGTGGGAATTCCACTGTTAAATGCAGAGGAGAGAGCGGATAGGTGGGAAGAATACATTGAAAGCACCTGTGAGGGGGAAGATTTGTCTGATGTGATAGAAGAAGAAACAGAAATAGATTTAGAAGAGATAGGGGATTCAGTACTAGAACCAGAATTTAAGAAAGCTCTGGAGGACTTATGATCAGATAAAGCACTAGAGATAGATAACATTCCATCAGAATTTGTAAAATCATTGTGGGAGGTGGCAACAAAACGACTATTCACGTCGTTGTGTAGAATGTATGACTCTGGCGACATACTATCTGACTTTCGGAAAAGCATCATCCACATAATTCCGAAGACTGCAAGAGGTGACAAGTGCGAGAATTACCACTGACAAGACTAATATACCGAAGAATGGAAAAGAAAATTGAGGATGCGCTATATGACAATTAGTTTGGCTTCATGAAAGGTAAAGGCACGAGAGAGGCAATTCTGACGTTGCGGTTAATAATAGAAGCAAGAGTAAGGAAAAAACAAGACATGTTCATAGGATTTGTCGACCTGGAAAAAGCGTTCGACAATGTAAAATGCTGCAAGATGTTTGAAATTGTGAGAAAAGTAGGGTAAGTTATAGGGAGAGACGGGTCATGTGCAATTTGTACAACAGCCAAGAGGGAGTAATAAGAGTGGACGACCAAGAACGAAGAGCTCGTATTAAAAAGGGTGTAAGACAAGGATGTAACCTTTCACCCCTATTGTTATTCAGAGGACAGGAGAGCAATATTAAGATTCACTGATGACACATTTATACATAGCGAAAGTGAATAGTAACCGATTCAGTCGAATGGAATGAACAGTCTAGTGAACACATACAGTGGACTGAGATTAAACCGCAGGCAGACGAAAGTTTGTTTTTTCTTTTAAGGGGTGGCGGGATGCCCTTCCTGTCGCCACCCTGGGAAGGAATTAGTGGATCCCAACTGTCTGCGTCTAGTGAAATCCATGGAAGAGTCCGAATATGGAATGTATTCAGATGTCGGCGAGCCGTGTAACTGAGGCTGAACATGGGGACCAGCCCAGTATTCAACTAGCGGGATGAGGAAAACCGCCTAAATACCACATCCAGGTTGGCCAGCAACATCGGCCCTCGTCGTTAATCCACTGGACGGATTCGATCCGGGGCCAGTGGGCCTACCCAAGTCCAGGAAGCAGGGCCTTAGCGCCCTCGGCTACCTTAGCAGGTGAAATGTGGTGCTATATAATGACACTGAAAATTGGGTAGACGTATTCTCGACGAAGAAAGGAACATACAGAAAACACTGACAAGAAGAAGGGGCAAGATGATAAGACATAAGTTAAAATGTCAGGGAGTGGCAATCGACATAGTTGTAAAGGTGAAAACTCTAGGGGAAGACACAGACGGCAATACATCCCACAAAAAATTGAGGGCATGGGGTGCTAGTACTACTTTGAGGGGAAGGGGTTGGCACAAGAGGGATATTCGTATGAGGCCACATAAGAAAAGTCAGAAGAATGATGCCTGAAGAAGAAATGACGATACAATGCTTAAGCAGAGATTTGCAGTAACCACCTTAACAAAATGGCTCTAAGCACTGTGGGACTTAACATCTGAGGTCATCAGTCCCCTAGACTTAGAAACTATTTAAACCTAACTAACCTAAGGACTTCACATACATCCATGTCCGAGGCAGGATTCGAACCTGCGACCGTAGCAGGCGCGCGGTTCCGGACTGAAGCGCCTAGAATCGCTCGGCCACAATAAACAGCCCCCATAACACTTCTGATAATTTGTGCATATAACGTTAATAGCGAACCCAGCAATGCATTACAAAGGCTAAATATGTATGGGATCTGGATTATGTCTTAATCGCCTTTGCCCCTTCTCTCTGCCCATCTCTTCCTCCTCTCTATTTTTCCATCTCCTCCTTGTCCTCTCTCTTCGTCTAACAGTAGCTGCCCCCTCTCCTTGCCTCCTCCTACTCCCTATGTCTCTCTACCTTCTCCTACACCCTCTCTCTAACTCCTCCTCCCCCCTCCCCACTATGTGCATTACCTTCCCTCCTCTCTCTTCATGAATTTCCCCTCTTCTCTCTCTCTGACCTTGAGCCTTATTTTTTGTTGTTATCAATGAAACTTTGATGGGAATTTAAGTCGCTTCAAGTGAATGGGTAAATCGCTTGGGATTATTTGATACACGAGACATAAGAGACCACTCCTGCTGCTGATGATCTGTGACGATAGTACCTTTGATGACAGTATTCTGCACAGTTTTACTTTGCAAACTGTTGAATTACAAAGTTTCGGACCATTCAGATTCCGTAGTAGTATTCTAATTACAGGCCGATAAGTCTTAAATATAACTACCCTGCTTTCTGCTAAAAACGACTGCGAGGAAGAAGAAAAACAGCACATAGTTGTGTATACAATTTTCGTTTAAAACTGTATATAAGGAGTAAGAACATATATGGGAGAAACCATTTGTCTAACGTTTTACATGCCCTGGCACTGTAGTTAAAACTGGGTGCGGGGAAGAAAACGAAATCAAGCATTTTCATATCATTGTATTTTCTTTCTTACAGTTATTTGGAATAGAAAACCAGTACATTGTTGTTTGAAATATATATAGAGCCTATCCGCATCCGAATGTTTGTTACAGAATCGTGTAATCATTTGAAAGAGGTCAGTGAAGAAAATTTCGAGATTTCTGCTAAAAACTTTTCATACAATGTATTGTAGGCCATGTCCATCCGAAAGTTTATTAGAGCACTGCGTAAAAACTGGAAGTAAATCGTCAGGGACTTCTCGAAATTTTTGCTAACAAAGTTTCCCCTTTATACACCACATACATTCAAAATTATGTAGTCTATTTCCGTCGGAACTTTTATTAGCGTATCGTGTAAGAATATGAAGTAAATCTGTTAAGAAAGTTTCGGATTTTTGGTTAAAACGTTAAACACCGTCTGGTCTCTATATAGTAGTACAGATACAGATTTGCGTAAAAAATGGTCGGGGGCGGGGTAGTTGATCATTAATTCTATATCTCAGAATATTTGATTCAGATCCTTTACCATTAGAATAATTCCACGTCGAGCATTTTGACACAAGAATCTATAGAACTGTTTTTATAATGTTATTTATTATCTAGAAAGATGATTACCAATAGTGGGACCACAATCGACTTGTAGCAAGAGATGTTTCATGTTATCATTATTCTGCTGTTAATTTATGTGGCTCTATGGCAACGTCCTTGCATCTGACCGCCTTGAACGTTGCAGAGGTGCTTACTTTGAGAAACAAGCTCGTAGCGCGTCGACTTGCAAGCTTCCTGATGCATTAGCTTCAAGGTCAAGTCTGATTGAAATCGATCCCGTGGATTAGGAGCAGATGTGGAACGCTCATCCACTTTCATGTATGGGTATGGGCGGATGTAGGTGAAATATTTCAGTGCAATTTTTTTTAAACTGTTAGTGGTGAGACTGGGAGAGGAAGTGGAAGCGGGGGAGAAGTGCTCAAAGTTCTGTCGTCAAAGAAGCTCCCTTGGATCATCCAAGTGGACGATGCCACCCCCGTTGGAAACCATTAGCCCAGTTATAGATGCTACGATAAGGGCGTGCAGGGTGCTGTGTTTATGTTGTTGACGAGAGGCACAGTGGGGGTGGGCTTGGAGCGCAGTGCGCCGCGCAGCGTACGCCTCTCAAATTACGGCTCGGGGTCGTCGAGCTTATCGCTTGACATGAATAATGCGGCTCTTTAAACCCTAACGATCCTCTCAACTTCATGGCAGAGCAATTTCTCTCGTGTCCACAGGGCCCATCAACAAACCGCGAACTGTCGGGTACGTCATCATGAGGGACAAAAATTACTGTCAATGGTCGAAGTGCAGAGCTCGCCGCCTGTTCCAGAAGAGATTCTACAACAGCTGCATAAACAGCCTGTCACCATGTTACCCTAACACGAAATAAGGACGCAGATAACTAAAGAAATCGTATTCTCTGAAGTGAATCATATTTTCGTATCAAATACTTCTTACAGACGGCCGGCCGGGGTGGCCGAGCGGTTCTAGGCGCTACAGTCTGGAACCGCGAGACCGCTACGGTCGCAGGTTCGAATCCTGCCTCGGGCATGGATGTGTGTGGTGTCCTTAGGTTAGTTAGGTTTAAGTAGTTCTAAGTCTAGGGGACTGATGACCTCAGAAGTTAAGTCCCATAGTGCTCAGAGCCATTTTTTTCTTACAGACGAAGTTCACGTGCCGTCGTGCTATTGGGTGCGCACCGCAAGCAACACCTTTATTTTTATTTTGGCCTGACCATACGAACGAAGAGGTTGTGAAATAACGTAATAACATCACGAGAAATGTCTGATCGAAATGTCTGATCTTATATAATCTACAGTAATTTGGACCCCTCTGATTATATTTGTACCTCTCTCTCTCTCTCCTCTCGCACAGTGCATGAAGGCCCAAAGGTACCGACTGGCCGCCGTGTCATCCTCATCCCACAGGCGTCACTGGATGCTGACATGGTGGGGCAGGTGGTCAGCACACCGCACTGCCGGCCGTATGTCAGTTTCGGAGACCGGAGCCGCTACTTCTCAATCGAGTAGCTCCTCAGTTTGCCTCACAAGGGCTGAGTGCACCCCGCGTGCCAACAGCGTTCGGCAGACCGGATGGTCACCCATCCAAGTCCTAGGCCAGCCCGACAGCGCTTAACTTCGGTGATCTGACGGGAACCGGTGTTACCACTGCCGCAAGGCCGTTGGCATTATCTTTGTATCTCTAAACTTTTTTCTTTCTTTTTCCACAACTCTATTTCGGTTTAGTCCGTCATCTCTTTCCATCTAGTGCTAATATTTTCACTCTTATTTTCAATCGTTGGTACAATTCTTCTTCCTCACTGCTCCGTCCATTGTGCAAGTAATTCTTCTTGAACGCGTATAAGCTCCCCTTTGACAGTTCTCCTATTCCGTTTTTCCCATTGTCCATGATTCGCTTCCTCACAATACTCAATTACAGACATACTATTTCTAAAAATTTTCCCTCAACCCCTTATCAGTAACTGTCAAGAGTACAGCCATACTGTTGAAGAAATATTTGTTCGCCCATGTCGATCTCCTTCTGTCTGTCGTCTACAGTCCTGCATCTTATGTAGCAAAGATTGCACTACTTCTGCTGCTACTGTTTGTTTGTCTTTAATTAGTAATTTATCTTTCACACCGCTAATCAATGGTGCTTGTATTCGATGCACTTGCACTTATCTGCACTGGCACTTGTTACCCTTCAATTCTCGTTTCCTCTTTTTAGTTTCACAGATTTACGTTTCTACTTAATGGTGCTTTTAGAACTTCATGCGTTAGCGTACGTATTTCCTTGTACTTATTTGAGCTCAGACATGCAAGTATTCATCAGATTTTTTTAGCAATAGCAATTACTTATTTCTTCCACATTAACGCCTTCCTCTCTATCGCACTTTGGAATAACGTTTCCATTGTAAGTACTTTTGAACGTCCAGCAGACTCACAACTTTTTTCTGGGCTTAATAGGGTATTACCCCGTAGGTTAATAACATACAGATTTAATTTACCGGAAAGTGCGTTTAATCAACAAGTACAATACTTTACGTTAATTTTTTTCTGTTATTTCCCTCTCAGTTTCTCTCTTCCTGTTAATTTCGTAATCTTGCTGCCTCGATAGGAGATTTCCTTCACTTTTTCTACTGTCTTCCATACTTTTCAAGTTTACCACGCCAAAGTCTGCTATTGCTCTTCATCGCGTTCTTCTTTGCTTTACTCTAAGCCCAATGTACACGGGGTTGGACAAAAATATGAAAACATTGTGAAAAATACGGGCCTGAATATAAAAGCAGATTCAAGCCAATCCTACAGGCTTCACTGTAGTATTTAACCACAAACTGCACCTGTGGTATGACCTCAAAACGTAACAAGTGTCGGTTACGGTCATAACAGCGTTCTGTGTAGATATGAGTGCAGTATGTAAGAGCTAAGTGGATTCGAACGTGGGAAAATTGTTGGTGTTCGTACGGTGGGAGCTTCCGTAACGAAGATAGCCCAAGTGTTTGGTGTTTCAAGAGGCACCGTATGGAATATTTTACATGGAAATCGGAAATACATGATTCGATCAGTCACAACCCGGAAGGACGTTTCTGTTGATAATTACGGACGTTAATTGAAGAGTATTGTGACGAAAAATAAGAGGCTGATAGCTGGAAAAATCGCTGTTGAACTGACTGTCACACTTGGGAACTCTGTCAACACCAAAACAACACGAAAGGATCTCAATCAGCGCGAGCTGGATTTCCAGCACCACTCATCAATCATGCAGATGCACATAACAGGAAAACGTGGTGCCGAAGACATAAAACTTGGACTATGGAACAATGGAAGGACGTCATTTGGTCGAATGAGTGGCTGGTTAACGTCCTAAGAGTGAGACATCTCCTGAAGAGAACGGACAAGTGTAGCGTAGGCAGGCTCTTCCGTACACCTGTCGCGTATTCTAAGTGTTCTACCAGTATAGCGGAGTCTTTGGTTCACTTTCCTCACATTGCTGTCCATGCGATCGTTCTAGTTTAAGTTATTCATAATTGCAATCATTAAGTTTTTAGTTAAATTAACAACCTTTTCATATGTGTGATTTATCCAGTAACTGAAATTTAGTGAAGTCCCTTTAGTATGGCACTCCTGTAGATGACTACATACTTTTAATTATTTTTTGTAGAGCCAACTGCCAAATTTTGCACCTTACAGATATGTTGTCTAAACCATTCTGCAATTTCTTGATCGTCTGATGATTTTATAAGACGGTAAATGATAGCATTGTCTGCAAACAATCTAAGAGGGCTGCTCAGATTGTCTCTTAAGTCATTTATGTAGATCAGGAACAGCAGACAGCATATAAAACTTCGTTAGGGAACATCAGATATTACTCGATCACTGTGACCTTTTTGAAAGAACAACACGAATCCAGTCGCACAAATGAGACAATACACCACAGGCACGCAATTTGATTAGAATTCGCTTGTGAGGATTCGTGTTAAAAACTTCCTGGAAATCTAAAAATATGGAATCAATTTGACATTCCCTTTCGAGAGCACTTATTACTTAGTATGAGTGAAGAACTAGCTGTGTTTCAGAAGAATGATATTTTCTAAATCCATCTTGGCTGTTTGTTAGGATATCGTTTTCTTCGAGGTATTTCATAATTTTCGAACATGGCGTATGTTCCAAAATCCTGCTGAAAATCGGTATTATACGGTACTGCAGTGCCCCTGTTATTCTGAATTACGATGCAAAGTTCCTTTGGACACGCATGCATGTTCAGAGCAACAGGCACGGCGTCGACTACAGCTGTTATGGAATACGTTAAACGTATTCGCAATTGAGAATATTGACAAACATCAGCTTTCGAATGGAATGACGATAATCAAAATTTATGCCACAGCGGGACTCGAACCCGGATTTCCCGCTTATCACCAGCTGTCACCTTGCGATTTGGTTATCCCAGACCCAAAATTCCAGATCACGTCAACCATGCGTCTACAACTTGTACATCCGTTATGTATATTCCCGTACAGGTGAGACATTTTACGTGAAAGGCGCTTACCCGGTGTTGATGGATAAATACAATATTTATTGTGTCTTGCTACTGGTGTACTTCACGTACGACCAGAATCTCTTTGAATTTTCTGCCAGATTTCGAGACAGAGTTTCATTATAGAAACTATGAAGAGAATCTCGATTTGAAGTTCGTGTTAAATTTCGAGCTTCTGTAAAACATCGCCAGTGTTGAGGGTTCTGCATTCTTTAAAATCAGACATGCTTTTCTCATTGCTTCCGTAACAGTATTCTGACCTGTTTAGTGTACTGTGTAGTATCTGTACCACCTCTTATTAATTCATTTGGTATGTGTCTCTCAGTAGCTCTCGACATTGTTCCTTTGAATCTAAAGCACATTTACACCAAACTGTTTTAGAGGTCGGCCAACCCCAGCCAAAGTTCCACATAGTGAATAAAACGTTCCGCACTGGCTGTTAAAATACTTTAATTGAAAAGTCACGACCGGTTTCGCGTCAATGAAGATGTGTCTTCAGGTGATGTGTATAAGAAACTGAAACATTGAAGAATTACAACGGTTTTAAAATAGGCAGGACTCAGAAATTTCAATAGTTCTAAGCGGCTTCTTGTCACTTACTGGCGCAGCACCATCCCAGTCAGTCGCCGGCTTGAGTGACCGAGCGGTTCTAGGCGCTACGTCTGGAACCGCGCGACCGCTACGGTCGCAGGTTCGAATCCTGCCTCGGGCATGGATGTGTGTGATGTCCTTAGGTTAGTTAGGTTTAAGTAGTTCTAAGTTCTAGGGGACTGATGACCTCAGGAGTTAAGTCCCGTAGTGGTCAGAACCATTTGAACCCAGTCAGTCTAATGATAAACAACTACTTGTAGCGTGATATTGGTTCAACGATGGGACTTTGCTCTAAGCATTCACTTTGATATATGACGATTTATGATAGGACACACTGTAATTCTTTAATATTACAATTTCTTGCACAGATTACGCGAACATGCATTTCCTCACGTTCATTGATGCGAAACCGATCGTGACTTTGTAATAAAAGTACAGGGCGAGTCAAAAGTCCTTAGACACCTTCATAAGTTGGAAGATTAAAGGGAAAATTGAAATGTGATTATGGGAACATGGGTTTGACGTGGGGCCGCAACTTTTAGAGTGAATGTCATTCATGGCCGCCATCTTGAAACCCACCATTTTGGATTTAAGTCTTTTTTTTTTAAGTAGGAAGGTGAGGTGTATGACACATCAAATAACACTCACTTGAGCTCTGGAATTTAGTGGTGTAATTTGTTTTTGTATATCTTGTGCAGTTTAGAAGTCAGAGTGGTTGTGGTGACTAGAGTTGTGCATTGCACGGGATGGACTACACGTAGAACATGTGTTGTAGCAGTCGGTATGAAGGTAATTTCCAACTTTGAACATTAATAACCTCTAAACTGTACAAGATAGACAAAAACAAAATACACCACTAAATAACAGAGCTCAAGCGAGTGTTATCTGATGTGTCATACACCCCCCTTCCCATCTAAAAAAAAAATTACTTGAATCCAAAATGGCGGATTTCAAGATGGCGGCCATGAATGAAAGTTGCGGCCCCACATCAAACTAGTGTACACATCATCACATTTCAGTTTTCACTTTAATCTTCCAACTTATGAAGGTGTCCAAGGACATTTGACTCGCCCTGTATTTATGCAGAATCTGAGGGGAGTCAAAGGGGTTGCCTGCTCACAGACACCCAGGAGTCGGTCAAAGGTTTCCTCCGTACAGGTGCTCAACAAACGTGTGAGGGTGCCACCGACGGCGTTGCTGACCTGGGGGTTTCAAATAGACCCTTAGCCGCGTTTTATTCTTCCATGTGTCAATGTCACTCGTCGCCCTCCCCCCCCCCCCCCCCCCCGTCTAATTGATCACACTAAATAAAATTGCAAAATATGAGGGCTGAAAAATTATAAAAAGGGTTTGCAGCTACGTTCACATTTCGTGATTTTTAACTATGCCCTCTACAGCAGAGCAAAAATTGCAGTCAGATGACCTTCAGTGTTTCTGAACTAGGGGGTCATAGATGAACCCTTAGCACTGTTATTCATACACGTGTTAGTCTCACTCGCCACGACACCTGCCCTTGATCACGCCACGTAAGTTTCCAAAATATGGGGGCTGTAAAAGCATAAACACTCTTTGTTGCCTCAAATCACTTTGATATTCCGTCGAATGGTTTGATCAGTCGCTATTGATTCCATCATTCACAGCAGAGCAAAAATTGCAGTCTGGCTACACTCCAAAGTGGTCAGATCACATTCATTTGGGTCGCAGAAAAATGATGTCCTTGGAGAAAGACTGAATAGCCTGGAGGTGTCAGCAGTGTCAAAAGTTGTAGAGATTGTCGTTCTGTTGCTAACAGCAGTGTAAAATATCGTTTTCGACAGGGAAAGGTGTTCGGTGAATACCCCAAGAGCAGGAGTGGTTTCGTTGACGGCATTCCTGTCACCTCCTTCGGCCTTTTCTTGTCGATTCTGAACAGCGCTGTGTCTCAAACGTTTTGCCTGGCCACTTCTAAGACAACCGCGTAATTTCGACGCTGGCCTCCGCCGTTCTGACCTCCATGGCAGAGGCGTCAAGAGAATGAGTGAGAGAAGGGTAAGCTGGGCTGTGAAGAACTTCCCATCGTGTGACTCGTCAACAGAGAGCTTGCGGCGGCGCGGTTCTTTCCGTCCCTTTACGACGAACCTGCACCTGCCTGTGAACATTGTCTCAGGAGATCATCAGTAGGAAAGCTGAGTGAAACCTACTGTACTTCGACGTGAACCAGGCTGCAATTATAATCACTAATCTACGTTTCGGGAGAAACACGAAATGAAAGGTTGGAAATTTTGTCCTCAATTAATACATTCTGAAACTTAGGTGAACAAGTATCACTGCCAAGCCCGTGCTACTCTTAACACAGTCACTCACAGTCCCTTTCACTCACGTTAGCAAGTTTATGGTGTTGCATTTCCCGAAAACGTAATAGCCACAAAAATACTGATTATTTTTGATTGAGAATGCTCGCCAAATATTAAGTCTGTCGGTACCAAATGCAGTCACAGTTTTTAGCCACCGACCTGCTCAATACGCCACACGGAATATATGTCTTTTGTCGTCACAAAATTCACTTAAAAATTCTGAAATTTCTACGCACCCATCGGAATAATTATGCCGTCACTTCACCACACTTTTGATGTATGAAACACTGCTAGATCCGGCAACTTACTACTACTCTTTCATGGGTAGGCTTCGACTCGTCTCTAGAATACTCTCAGTCTTCTCTACCTGCAGAGAAAGGCGCGCGAAGAATATTGCTTTACCATTGGTCAGTTTACTCAACAGCCAATAGCAAAACAACATTCTCCCGCGTCAGTCCGCGCTTTTCGTCCATAACCAATCGCAGAATAGTAAACCTAATGACTGCACTTTTTACCGACGTAATTATGTAATATGCTGAAGTTTTGTTTATGCATAAAGTTGTTTACTAATGTTATTTATACCTGCATTAACTTTCCCTTTACCGTAAACTTACTTTACAAATCTATTCTACAAAAATCCCCTTTGTTCATATCCATACCTCTTCGAAATGTTCCCACACTAAATCCTACTACATAACTCGTTAAACAATTATCCTCATATTAACATTAATCCACACCCACGCATCATTCATACTGCTAAAAACACATTTATAACATTTTACATACAGAAAAAGACATAATAACACTTCATGAATATACCAGAACAGTTTATGAAAAGCATTCTATTATTTCAGTGCACTCTACTGGGCACAATCGAAACTAAATTAGTCCCCTATCCATTACTGTCCTCTATCGGCTGATATACAAACTACGTGCGCATCCAGTCTCGCGTCACCATCTGTCACTATCCAGCTCTGAAACACATCTCCCACTTAACCGCCTCCAAGGCAGATTCGTTACACGGCGCTACGCCTCAAGCTGGGCGGAATTGTGATGCCAATGTGACATCATTAACCCACCATACAGCTCACATGAACGTCTGAACTCGCCCCTCCCCCTTTTCCTTTTCTCTCTCTCTCTTTCTTTCTCTCTCTCTCTCTCTCTCTCTCTCTCTCTCTCCTCTCTCCTTTTTTTTCACCATGTGTAGGCACCTTGCGGATAAAGAGTTGGAAAGACCGGCGTTGAAATGTAGGACTCCACGAACTTACACGATTACTGCTGAAGGTTGTGGGCACGTTTGAGCCAAATTTCAAATTTAGGCGTCGCTATGGGTGACATGGTGGTGGGGGGGGGGGGTTGGAAGAAGTGGCCCTTTAATTCTTTTGTGCAGTGTAGGTCTCTGCGAAGTTATCGACTGCTTGCAGAGGTGTTGCGCATTTACGAGTGATTAAGTAGAAATGAACAAACGCCACCACCAAGTTTCATGGTCAAATCTCTATTTTTTTCGAGGTGACAGAACTTTTGTCACGCCTGGAGGGTTGAGTAGGAGAGTGTTGCTATCGTTGTACCTGAGTGGCTTTCCCTCGAGAGACATCGGAGGCGGAGCGAGCAGCGAGTACACGGACAGCGAGTGGTGTCTGCTCCGCGAGGGATCGTCTTCCGGAGCCGCGGCAGGGTGGAGTGCTGTGAGGTGCGGTGCGCTGGCTGCGCCGGCGGCGCTGAGCGGATTAAAGTTGGAATTCCTTTGTGGCGCGCTCCGGCTTAGCGTTTAAAGCCTCATTAATTTCATTTAGAGTCACACGTGAGGCTCTTTAATTACGGCGGCCGCGCGCCGCTAAACTGCCCGCTGTCGAGGCGGAGCCCGCGACGCGACGCGCACAGACAGCCCGGGGTGTGGCGGCGCGAATTAATGAGAGCTCCTCGCTGTAATAAGAACTCGTCGAGGAAAAGCACCTCGTTATGGGCAATTTTCTTTCAGACGAACGTGGTCTGAGGTGCCTTTCTGCACAGTTCCACTCCCTGCAAATTCGTGTACTTTATTTTAAACCGTTCTCTCCTTAATACGAGGTATGAATTAGAACCTGCGTCATCCCCTAAATTTATATAACCTTTAACGCTATCTCCATTGCAAAATATTTTAGCCCCTGTGCTGTCGGTCGTATCTTCCTCTAATAACGTCAATCAAAATGATCTTTTGGATAGAGTGGATAGCAATGTGCGGCTGTTTGCTGATGATGCTGTGGTGTAGGGGAAGGTGTCGTCGTTGAATGACTGTAGGAGGATACAAGATGACTTGGACAGGATTTGTCATTGGTGTAAAGAATGGCAGCTAACTCTAAATATAGATAAATATAAATTAATGCAGATGAATAGGAAAAATAATCCTGTAATATTTGAATACTCCATTAGTAGTGTAGCGCTTGACACAGTCACGTCGATTAAATATTTGGGCCTAACATTGCAGAGCGATATGAACTGGGACAAGCATGTAATGGCAGCTGTGGGGAAGGCGGATAGTCGTCTTCGGTTCATTGGTAGAATTCTGGGAATATGTGGTTCATCTGTAAGGAGACCGCTTATAAAACACTAATACGACCTATTCTTGAGTACTGCTTGAGCTTTTGGGATCCCTATCAGGTCGGATTGAGGGAGGACACAGAAGCAATTCAGAGGCGGGCTGCTAGGTTTGTCACTGGTAGGTTTGATCATCACGCGAGTGTTATGGAAATGCTTCAGGAACTCGGGTCGGAGTCTCTAGAGGAAAGGAGGCTACTGAGGAAATTTAGAGAACCAGCATTTGAGGCTGACTGCAGTACAATTTTACTGCCGCCAACTTACATTTCGCGGAAAGACCACAAAGATAAGAGAGATTAGGGCTCGTACAGAGGCATATAGGCAGTAATTTTTCACTCGTTCTGTTTGGGAGTGGAACAGGGAGAGAAGATGCTAGTTGTGGTACGAGGTACCCTCCGCCACGCACCGTATGGTGGATTGCGGAGTATGTATGTAGATGTAGAAAATGTGTATCCAAGAAGGCGGTGCTGCATAAGTGAGGTGTTTATAACCTTACACTTGCAAGCAATCGAATTATAAATAGCTGTTATCTCAGGTAATGGGATACATCGGCGTGTCACGTGACTGAGACGACGCCAGACTTAGCATTAGTCAACAACGTGAGAGTCAAGTGCAGAAGGGAGAAAGAGGCGATATCAGAGTTGTTGACTATGGCCATAATTAGGGCATCAGATTCATGTGTCGCACCACTTACGTGCTGCCTCGTGATGACTGGGTGTTGTGTGATGTCCTTAGGTTAGATAGGTTTAAGTAGTTCTAAGTTCTAGGGGACTGATTACCATAGATGTTAAGTCCGATAGTGCTCAGAGCCATTTGAACCACTTACGTGACACGCAAAGAAAGGAGTTTTAAAAAATCACTGTGTCAAAGAAAATCAGAGTGCCAATGACGTAGGAAATGTGTTGATGACCACATTTGCAGTCGACTGTATCGTAAAGTTACGAAGGTACACAATCAGCATGATATAGCAACTTACTCTCAGATCATGTCCATCGATTTCTCGTCTACCTGGCCATATGGCGTAATGCACCTCTCGCAAATTTTATCGGAATGAACATGAGACTAATGTAATGGTCGTAAAAGCTGTCAGAAGACCTCAGTCCGAAGGAGGACTTCTGGGACGCCATTGAGAGATATTTTTGCGCCTCTGAAATTTTTCACATGGTACATCTGGAGCACATCATTTATGAATCGAAATCACGGACTTAGGAAGAAACGGAAAAAAACGGAAACAGCGTTTGAGGTACGTGCTTCTTAAGAATGTTACAAATTAGGTGCACTTATATGTAACTAGCTAAGTATTCTGCGATGACCATACAGGGTGGTCCATTGATCGTGACCGGGCCATATATCTCACGAAGGAAGCGTCAAACGAAGAAACTACAAAGAACTAAACTCGTCTAGCTTGAAGGGGGAAACCACATGGCGCTATGGTTGGCGCGTTGGATGGCGCTGCCACAGGTCAAACGGATATCAACTTCGTTTTTTTAAATAGGAACCCCCATTTTTCATTACATATTCTTGTAGCACGTTAAGAAATATGAATGTTTTAGTTGGACCACTTTTTTCGCTTTGTGATAGATGGCGCTGTAATAGTCACAAACATATGGCTCAAAATTTTAGACGAACAGTTGGCAACAGGTAGATTTTTTTAATTAAAATACAGAACCCAGGTACGTTTGAACATTTTATTTCGGTTTTTCCAATCTGATACATGTACCTTTGTGAACTTATCATTTCTGAGAACGCATGCTGTTACAGCGTGATTACCTGTAAATACCACATTAATGCAATAAATGCTCAAAATGATGTCCGTCAACCTCAATGCATTTGGCAATACGTGTAACGACATTCCTCTCAACAGCGAGTAGCTCGCCTTCCGTAATGTTCGCACATGCATTGACAATGCGCTGACGCATGTTATCAGGCGTTTTCGGTGGATCACGATGGCAAATAACCTTCAACTTTCCCCACAGAAAGAAATGCGGGGACGTCAGATGCTTCAACCGCACGCGAGCTATGTGCCGGACGTCCATCATGTTGGAAGTACATCGCCATTTTGTCACGCAGTGAAACATCTTGTAGTAACATCGGGAGAACATTACGTAGGAAATCAGCATACATTGCGCCATTTAGATTGCCATCGGTAAAATGGGGGCCAATTATCCTTCCTCCCATAATGCCGCACTATACATTAACCCACCAAGGTCGCTGATGTTCCACTTGTCGCAGCCATCGTGGATTTTCCGTTGCCAAATAGTGCATATTATGCCGGTTTACGTTACCGCTGTTGGTGAATGACGCTTCGTCGCTAAATAGGAAGCGTGCAAAAAATCTGTCATCGTCCCGTAATTTCTCTTGTGTCCAGTGGCAGAACTGTACACGACGTTCAAAGTCGTCGCCATGCAATTCCTGGTGCTTAGAAGTATGGTACGGGTGCAATGGATGTTGATGTAGCATTCTCAACAGCGACGTTTTTGAGATTCCCGACTCTCGCGCAATTTGTCTGCTGCTGATGTGCGGATTAGCCGCGACAGCAGCTAAAACACCTGCTTGGGCATCATCATTTGTTGCAGGTCGTGGTGGGCGTTTCACATGTGACTGAACACTTCCTGTTTCCTTAAATAACGTAGCTATCCGGCGAACGGTACGGACACATGGATGATGTCGTCCCGGATACCGAGCAGCATATATAGCACACGCCCGTTGGGCATTTTGATCAATGTAGCCATACATCAACACGATATCGACCTTTTCGGCAATTAGTAAACGGTCCATTTTAACACGGGTACTGTATCACGAAGCAAATACCGTTCGCACTAGCGGAATTTTACGTGATACCACGTACTTATACGTTTGTGACTACTTCAGCGCCATCTATCCCAAAGCGAAAAAAGTGGTCCAACTAAAACATTCATATTTCTTTACGTACTACACGAATATGTAATATAAAATGGGGGTTCCTATTTTAAAAAAAACGCAGTTGATATCCATTTGACTTGTGGCAGCGCCATCTAGCGGGCCAACCATAGCGCCATCTGGTTTCCACCTTCAAGCTAGATGAGTTTCTTTCTTTGTAGTTTTTTCGTTTGATGCTTATTTCGTGAGGTATTTGGCCCAGTCACTATCAATGGACCACTCTGTATATGTATTTATTCAGATCTTCTATTAGTCCATCTCTTCCTCACCTGCCTCTCTCTCCTTCACCTCCGCCTTCTCTCTCTGTTTATCTCCACTTCCCCCTGTCTCTGTCCATCTATTCCTCCCCCCCCCCTTTCGCTCTTCATATCTTCCTCCATCCTGTCGCTGTCTATCTCCTCCTCTTTTCTTTCTCTGTGTATCACCTTCTCACTCCTCTCTTTGTCCATCTCTTTCTCTTCCATTTTTCCAACTATTTCCTCCTCCCTCCCTCCCTGCCTGTTTCCTCCTCCCCCTCTCTTTGCCCACCTCTTCCTCACCATGTCTGTGTACACCATCTCCTCTTTCGTTTTTCTGTACATCTCCTCCTCTTACCTTCCTCACCACCCCTCCCCCTTTTCACACCTTCTCACTACCTCGTCCCTCATATCAGTGTTCACCTCCTTCCGTCCCTCTTTGTCTGCCCATCTCCTCATCCCCCTTCTCTCTTCACGTTATCACCACCACTCCACTAGGGGGCTGGTGGTTCTTACTGCTACAGTACTTCTTTCCAGACCGTAAATAATACGAGGGTTGTCCAGAAAGTAAGTGCCGATTGGTCGCGAAGCGGACACCACAGTGAAAACCCGATGAAGCTTTGCACAGATGTTTTGGGCAGTGTCTCTAGTATGACCGTCGATCGCATCAAGACGCTCTTTTCAGTTGTGAGCGCACTGTGAGCGAGTAAAGGTGCCTAGAACAACAATGTCTCCCGCCAAGTAGGAGGGCCAGCTGAGAGGCTTCGCCTTAATGTATGCAGCCCACTTAACACAACTGCCACGCACTTCCTTCTTCATGGCAATTCTCAGCCGCACTCTGCAGGGGCAGTGAAGACGCGCCTGCAGCCTTTTGGATGGGAAGTGTTCCATCACCCATAACACAGCCCTAATTGGCTCGTCCTGAGTAGCATATCTGTTCACATGAAACGCTGGATACCACAACAACACCTGGGCGCAGGCTACGCGCTATAGACCAGCGTAGAGAATTATCGGAATGCACAGGCGGCTGCCTTCTATGACGATGGTGTTGGAAATTTGGTATAACGCTCCGACGGATGTCTAAGTCGGAGCGGCAACTATGTAGAGAAGTATCTTCAAAGTGTAGCTAACTCTTCCAAATAAAATGTTTCTGATTTTCACAGTGGTTTCCATTTAGCGACCAAATTTGGTTGAAACAGTTCCAGGTGCTTACGACGTGCTTTTTATCCTTGGTTTTGCCCTCATAAGTACATTTCAGATATATTTCACAAATATTTAACATATTTCACACGTATTTGTACACGTCTGTAGCGAATTTCGGAATAAAATGGTATACGTGGCTTTTTTCTGGGAAATGCGAATACAGTTAGAAGCAAATAAGCAATAAATTTTAACGTCATGCATGCTGCGACAGTTTCTCACGAATCTCACAGTTTATGAAGTCATACCTCCTGAACTATGACTCGTACAAGGGTTTTTCTGGTACATACCGTGGTGTATGTAAATACTGTCTGCAAAATTTTTCCCGACTGCAGTTAGTAGTAAAGATGGCTTCAAATGGCTCTGAGCACTATGGGACGTAACATCTGTGGTCATCAGTCCCCTAGAACTCAGAACTACTTAAACCTAACTAACCTAAGGACATCACACACATCCATGCCCGAAGCAGGATTCGAACCTGCGACCGTAGCGGTCGCGCGGTTCCGGACTGAGCGCCTAGAACCGCTAGACCACCGCGGCCGGCCTAGTAGTAAAGAAGTGATAGATTAAAACGTCATACTTAATGGGACAGTTTTACAGCCTGAACAGCGAAAACGCAGCAAGCGATGAACATTTTTCCTTTCATCATTTTGACTGGTTTATCAACGAGACAATGTCTTGTAAATGTTTGAAATTATGTGTAAAATTTGTTGCAAGTCACTAATTCCTCTCCTTCTCAAATACTGCATGAATCAAATATGGATATTCGCACGTCATGGGCTATGCCGTTTTTTCGCTCTCATCCACATCCCTGTGATACGTAGGTGATTCTTAAACCCACAGTGACTCTTTCCAGACAGTAAGTGATATTTGTACCAAGCTTGGTTGAATGTGGACCGGTCGTTTAGGAAGAGATGTGGTATTCACATAGATACATACATTTTTAAAATGTATGGATGAGAAGGTTCTCCACAAAAACGGGGAGTAGAGAAACTGTGGTGTCACCGCAAGGCACCACACTTGCTCGGTTGTAGGCTTCAAATCGGCCGCGGTCCGTCAGTACACATCGGACCCGCGAGTCGCCACTGTCGACGCTAGCAGACCGAGCGCCGCCACTAAGCTGGTCTTACGAGACGAGCTAGCGCACTGGCCAGTTCTACAGCCGACTCTAATAGGAATGGTTCACTTGTGATAGCTTCAGAGATCTCATTTGCAGAGACGTTAGTTAGTATAGCCTTCAGCCAGGCGCCACACACAGTTTATGCAATGATAATTGGTCTGTATGTGTGAAGCAATCTGAATTGTAAAGAAGTATTCGCAGTTCAGTCTATAACTGCACTTGTAAACATTATTGTACAAAGTCAAGATCGACATTCACCGCTGATGCTGAATTAAAGCTAAGTATTTAATTGTATTCCTGTCTACTAACTTTCTAATCACCTAAGATGTTCCAGGTACATCCCGTCAAGTATAGTTCATTGATCCTCACGTCAGCCTACGTGATCGACGCGTGCAATTAATGGCCACACCTCGTGATCAGACTAAGAGTCAAATTGCGTGACTCAGCGGGTCACCCTTTTTTTCATGAGGCCCATACTCGGCCTCATACATAACACAAACCTATGTTAAGTTTTGACAAAAAGAAAGAACAGAATAATAGGATATGTGTTACATCACGCAGTAACTTCAATGGTGGTAGGGAGAACCGCATGTGGCAAACACTGTAGGGGATAACAGAGACTGAAATGTATCCAACAAATACTAGAAGTCGTTGAGTTTTCTACTCTGAAATGAAGAGTCTGTCGCAGAAGAGGAAATCGTTGTGGCCCGCATCAGACCAGTCGGAACACTGAAGAAGATCTCTCACGAATCTCTTAATGTCTCGTAGAGTCCACGACATGATGCGTCGCTACCATCTGTAAGACAAAACAGCTTACCACACACAATGCTGTGTTTGTCTTTATCATTTTTGATGAGGTTATACACGATCCAGGCACATTAACGCGACCGTCAAAAGCCTGAATAGCCACCTTTTGCAGCGTGGACAGGCAGGAAGGGAATTAGTGAGGTTCTGGAAGGTACGGACAGAGGTGTGGGACCATGCCGATTCCAGTGCCGCTGAGGATCCATGGCGCGAACAGCCCAGTCGAGATGGTCCCACGGATTCTCGACTAGGTTTCAAGTCTGGTGGCAATGAGAGTACGGTATCTCATGCTGGCGCTCATCGAAACACGCACGTGCACTGCGAGCTGTGTAAAACGTTGCATCGTCCTGCTGGTATATGCCATCGAGCCGAGGAAAAGCAAACTGCATTTTGGGGTTGGATATGATGCCTATCGATAGATGAAGTCTTCTCTTGCTCCAGTGTGCCTTCCGGAATAACGAGACTATCCTGCGAGGCCCATGAAAACGTTTCATAGACCGCAACGCTCCCTCTTCCGACGATTGTTGCCGAGTCGTACAAGCCCAGCGGCTCTCTTTGTGCTGGAGCATAATAAGTGGTTCATCTGAAAAAGGGACCTGCCGCCACTCACTGGACGTCTAGCTGCGATGTTGTTGTTGTTGTGGTCTTCAGTCCTGAGACTGGTTTGATGCAGCTCTCCATGCTACTCTATCCTGTGCAAGCTTCTTCACCTCCCAGTACCTACTGCAGCCAACATCCTTCTGAATCCGCTAAGTGAATTCAACTCTTGGTCGCCGTCTACGATTTTTACCCTCCGCGCTGCCCTCCAATGCTAAATTTGTGATCCCTTGATGCCTCAGAACATGTCCTACCAACCGGTCCCTTCTTCTTGTCAAGTAATGCCACACACACCTCTTCTCCCCAATCCTATTCAATACCTCCTCATTACTTATGTGATCTACCCATCTAATCTTCAGCATTCTTCTGTAGCACCACATTTCGAAAGCTTCTACTCTCTTCTTGTCCAAACTATTTATTGTCCATGTTTCACTTCCAAAAATGGCTACACTCCATACAAATACTTTCAGAAACAACTTCCTGACACTTAAATCTATACTCGATGTTAACAAATGTCTCTTCTTCACAAACGCTTTCCTTGCCATTGCCAGTCTACATTTTATATCCTCTCTATTTCGACCATCATCAGTTATTTTGCTCCCCAAATAGCAAAACTCCTTTACTACTTTAAGTGTCTCATTACCTAATCTAATTCCCTCAACATCACCCGACCTAATTTGACCACATTCCATTATCCTCGTTTTGCTTTTGTTGATGTTCATCTTATACGCTCCTTTCAAGACACTGTCCATTCCGTTCAACTGCTCTTCCAGGTCCTTTGCTGTCGCTGGCAGAATTACAATGTCATCGGCGAACCTCAAAGTTTTTATTTCTTCTCCATGGATTTTAATACCTACTCCGAATTTTTCTTTTGTTTCCTTTACTGCTTGCTCAATATACAGATTGAATAACATCGGGGAGAGGCTACAACCCTGTCTCACTCCCTTCCCAACCGCAGCTTCCCTTTCATGCCCCTCGACTCTTATAACTGCCATCTGGTTTCTGTACAAATTGTAAATAGCCTTTCGCTCCCTGTATTTTACCCCTGCCACCTTCAGAATTTGAAAGAGAGTATTCCAGTCAACATTGTCAACGCTTTCTCTAAGTCTACAACTGCTAGAAACGTAGGTTTGCCTTTCCTTAATCTTTCTTCTGAGATAAGTCGTAGGATCAGTATTGCCTCACGTGTTCCAACATTTCTACGGAATCCAAACTGATCTTCGCCGAGGTCGGCTTCTACCAGTTTTTCCATTCGTCTGTAAAGATTTCGTGTTAGTATTTTGCAGCTGTGACTTATTAAACTGATAGTTCAGTAATTTTCACATCTGTCAACAGTTGCTTTCTTTAGGATTGGAATTATTATCTTCTTGAAGTCTGAGCGTATTTCAACTGTCTCATACATTTTGCTCACCAGATGGTAGAGTTTTGTCAGGACTGGCTCTCCCAAGGCCGTCAGTAGTTCCAATGTCTACTCCCGGGGCCTTGTTTCGACTCAGGTCTTTCAGTGCTCTGTCAAACTCTTCACGGAATATCGTATCTCCCATTTCATCTTCATCTACATCCTCTTCCATTTCCATAATATTGTCCTCAAGTACATCGCCCTTGTATAGACCCTCTATATACTCCTTCCACCTTTCTGCTTTCCCTTCTTTGCTAAGAACTGGGTTTCCATCTGAGCTCTTGATATTCATACAAGTGGTTCTCCTTTCTCCAAAGGTCTCTTTAATTTTCCTGTAGGCAGTATCTATCTTGCACCTAGTGAGATAAGCCTCTACATCCTTACATTTGTCCTCTAGCCATGCCTGCTTAGCCATTTTGCACTTCCTGTCGATCTCATTTTTCAGACGTTTGTATTCCTTTTTGCCTGCTTCATTTACTGCGTTTTTATATTTTCTCCTTTCATCAATTAAATTCAATATTTCTTATGTTACCCTAGGATTTCTACCAGCTCTCGTCTTTTTACCTACTTGATCGTCTGCTGCCTTCACTACTTCACCCTCAGAGCTACCCATTCTTCTTCTACTGACGTGCAAATGCCATCCTTCGTCGCCTATGAATCGGTGTGCATCGGTGCGTGAACCAGTCGCCTGTTGCGGAGGCCTATACACTACAATACACAAGACACTATTGGTAGCACTTTGGTTCATCTGGGCGATCGGCTGATCAGTAGCTACACGTATATTCGCCCGCACACATTTCGACAGCCGTCGTCCATCCCTGTTGTCTATGGCCCGCAGAGTACCACTGTTGCCTCAGCGCCGGTTCCGGATAGCAGCAGTTTGCCAAGCACGGTATACTTTAAACGCAGCGGCAGGTGAACAGTTTACAAACTTGTCCTTTTAGAGGTTGCTTCCACCTTTGGCCTAAAAGCCGATGATCATGCAGTTTTTGGCTGCAGACAAATTTCTCCGTTTCTGCATTACGACAACGACAGTATTGCTTGCCTCCATTGCTAGTGCTACCACCTGCAGTCTGTGAGTGGTTACTGTACGCTGACGTCGAGCATAAGCGGTGGTTACATTAACGTGCCTCGACTGTGTGTTATCAATTACGAACTGTACAGCCAAAACAGTGTGACCACTGCCCAACGGGACGTATGATGCCAGCCAGTGGCTTTGCTGGCACGTGACGTGGTAAAAAAAAAAGAAAAAAAAGTATATAAGCGGAGCAGACACCGATATGGGATCACTGAGCCGTGGTAAATTTGCGTTTTTTGAAGAGCGCGCCGCAGCGCGTAGTGTGAAGCAGCCGCCATCCGTTTCTGGCGGTGGCGCCGCTGTGGCAATCGCAACTTTGGTGTCTCCCTCTGGTGGGAAAGGGGAAAGGTAGCCTGCTCACGTGCATTTAAGGGGGGCTATGAGCTCGCTAGCGGTCCCCCACCTCCTCCTCTTCCTTAAAAGGATACGGATCCTGTACACCTCCCGCAAACTCGATCCTCCTCATCCGCTTGTCTCACCCATCCTCTCCCCCCCCCCCCCGCACCCTGCCGCGCCTGTATTCCCACGTCCCACGCGGTCTCCATCTCTCCACCCTCCTTACCCTCTCCCTGACCTGATGATGTCCTCCCCTCCATCTACCCCTCCTATCAACTTTGATCCTCCCCCCCACTTTCTGTGTCCTTTCCTTTCGGCACCCTCCTTCCCTTCTCTTCCCTTCCCTTCTCTTTCCTTTTCCCCTGTCCCCTCCCTCCTCTCCTCTTCCCCCGGGCTTCCTCTCCCCCTTCCTCCCTTCCCCCTATCTCCCCTGCACTTGGCATCTGCTCTGCCCTCTCCCTCTCCCACCCCCCCCCCCCTCCTCCTCTCTTGGCAGGTCCCCGGACTCGTACACGGTTAGTGAACATTCGCGCGCCGGAGATCAACGCCTCGTGTTCTGTGTGTGTCGTCGTTTTGTGCTTAAGTGGTTCAGTGTTATTCGTTTTTGTGCACCTACGTTCACGTGTGACAATATTCGGCTCTGTCCAAGTGTCTGAACAAATTTTATCTTGGACTCTACGCCTGTGAACGGCTCCATGTATTTTAAAAAGTGTTTGTCTCCGTTTCTATGTCCATCATCTTTTTTCTCTCGATGTCTTCATTTGTATCTTGTGTGTTTCTCTGAGGCCAAAGAGCGGCGTAGCATGCTGCTGGCCTGCCTGTTAACAGGTTTGACAATAACAATAAAGAAAAAACAAAAACTCGCTAGCGGCGAGTCTGGTCAGTTGGTCAGCTGGGACAGTGTGGAGCAGTCACTGTCTGTCTGTCGTCCGGAGTGTTAGTATGTGTTAGGCCACCAGTCTGGTCGAGTTGCTCAGGCAACGATCATTGGCGGTTGGATCGATCGGTTGGTCGGTCGCGCACTGAGACACAAGGTGACTTGTCCGTCTTGAGCGTCGGCGCATGTGAGGTCGCCACGTCAGTCCAGTGGGCCGCGTCGTATAGCGAGGGGTAGTGGCTTCGCGGCCGACACGAGAGCAATAGGAGTCAACCCACGACATGGTCTGGCCGGTGCGAGCTGCGACGCCGTGAGACGGGAGATCGGCGCGCCTTCATGCGTCCGTTGAAGCGGCTGGCAGCGGATGGTTCGGGAGAGCGTTTTGGGGGTGCTGCGCCGGGTCTTCGCCATAAATCGCAGTGTATTATAACTTAAGTGATTCGTGATATGTTGTTCCATTTACTTGTTAAATTCTACTTCTTTTCTTGGTCAGTCTCTCGTCCACAGCTTGCTCGTCTGTCTCTCGTCCGCATTTGTTAGGCAGTTAGTGTCTGTCTGTCTGTCTGTCGGTCTGCCGTACGTTAATAGCTGCATCTGTCATGCTTGTCGGATTCGGTGTTAACGAATTTATTGCTTGAATTGTAACGGCCGAATTCCTGAAATTTTGTTTGCCTATCATCTTCAGAGGCGGTATATGTGTAATGTATAGCATGTTTGTATATTTTATGTAAGACTGAATTTCATGGGTTTTTATTTAAATGGTCATTTTAGTATATAAAGTTGCCGCCCTTCCACCGTTTTTTTAAATGAAGTTGCACCTTCGGTGGCAAGTTAATTTTTTTAATGTTAGTGTTTTGTACCATTTCCATCCCTCCTATGGGGTGCATAGTTTATGTTCTTGTGTGAGTTGTTAAAATTTTTAGTTTAAAGTAATCTGGTGTGCTGCAGAATTTGCACCAGTGTAGTGTTTCAGAGGTTGCTGTGAGCGGTCGTGACTACGGCCGTGTCAAAAGGCAGCGGCAAGGTTCTCAGCCCAAAAGCTCGTACTGTCAATATTTGTTCTTTCTGCCTCTGAATAAAATTGTGACTTGATATTTTGAGGGTGCTTTCTGATTACAATTTTAAATCTGTTTTTAAAAAATGGTTTTAGGAATAAAATTTCCATTTGTTGAAAGAAATTTAATTTGTTTTCATCAGTCACCCACTGGCAACTACTTCCACGCTCACATAGTGTGATTAAAGGTGTTAATGTTCTTGATGAATCGCTGGTAAATAAAGTAAATTCTTAAAAAAAAAGTTTTGAAAGTAAATTCACGGTTGAATCACCGTAACGAAGCTACGGGGAAATCGATTGAGATCAACGACTATGACAAAGGGTAGATTATTATTATTATGCAGAGCCTGTGAACGAGTATCTCGAAAACGGCGTAGCTGGTTGAATGTTCTCGTGCTTCTGTCGTGAGCATCTACGGGAAGGGGAAGCGCAGTAAAGCTACCACTAGGCGTCAAATATTTGCACGTCCATGACTCTTTACAGAAAGTAGAGTTCGGAGGCTTGTCTGTTTTGTAAAGTAGGACAGGTGGTGACCTGTGTCATCTCTACCGAAAGAGCACAATGCTGGTGGACTCTCAAATGTCGGAACACCCCGTTCATAGAACACTGTTGAACAGCTGTGCAGCAGACCACCCCTAGGTATCCACATGTTGACACAACAATATCGTCAGATACGATTGCAGTTGGCTCGGGAGCATCGGGGGTTCAACTGTCGATCGATGGAAACGTGTCGGCTCTTGCTACACAAGATCGATGCTCTTTTCCACAAACGCTGTCATCGAGATGAACGGCGACTCGAAACATTGAGCGCGCCACTGACGCAGGCTGACAGGAGCAGAATTACGCTATGGGAGACGTTCTCCTGCGCTTTCATGGGACCTGTGGTAGTAATTAAAGACGCGCTGACAGCTGCGAACCACCTGCATCCCTTCACGCTTCATATCTTCCCTGACGGCTATGTCACCTTCCAGCAGTATAATTGTCCGTGTCTCGGAGACAGAACTCTGCTACAGTCGTTTGAAGAGCATTATACTGAACTCATGTTGATGGCTCGGCGACTACATACTCCCGATGTAAATCCTATGAAACCAATCTTGGTCACTATCCGGCCGCATCAGCGCGTACGCTGCTTAGGAGCCCGTTATATACGCGAATTACATGACCTGTAATGTTGCAATGAAAAATGGCAAAGCAGTAGGTACAGATACAATACCTGGAGAAATACTAAAATGCTTGAACCACAATGGAATAAGAGAAATATTGAGGTTATGTAATAAAATATATGACAGTGGTGAATGGCCTGAGGACTTTTTGACAACAGTAATGATTCCATTACCGAAAAAACAAGGAACCAAGAAATGCAGCGAGCACAGCACAATCAGCCTCATTTCACATGCAGCCAAAGTGATGTTAAGAATAATTAATAAAAGACTTGAAAAAGTAATAGAGGAGAATCTCGGCGAGGAGCAGTTTGGCTTTAGACGGAATACGGGCACCAGAGATGCAATAGGGCTCCTACGAATCTTGGGAGAAAGGTTTATTCAAAAAGGAAGAGACCTATATATGTGCTTCATCGATTTAGAACAGGCATTTGACAATGTGGTTTGGGACAAGCTGGCGACTATTATGAGGGAAAAGAGAGTGGACTGGAAAACCAGAAGACTTATAAACTCATTATACCTTAATCAAAAAGTTTCAGTTAAAGTGAAAGGAGAAAGTACAAACTGGATCAGACTAGGGAAAGGAGTAAGACAAGGATGCTGTTTATCACCTACTCTTTTCAACCTGTACTTGGAAAATATGATTGAACTATGCTCATTAGATGACAAAGGAGTAGAAATTGGAGGAAGAAGAGTAGGATGCTTGAGATTTGCTGATGACATGGTCCTTCTAGCCACAGGGGAAAAAGAATTACAGGATTTCGTGGACACCATTGCAACTAGCGGAAAAAAATATGGAATGAAAATTAACACAAATAAAACAAAAGTATTGGCAATAGGAGGAAATAAGAAAATAAAAATTGTGCTGGATGGAGAAACACTAGAACAGGTGCAAAATTTTAAGTATCTTGGAAGCAGGATAGACACCGACTGGAAGTGCACCACAGAAATTAAAACAAGGATAGCAATGGCAAAAGAGGCGTTTTATAAGAAAAGGAGAATCTTCTGCAGCGGTCTGGACAGAGAACTCAGAAAGAGACTCATAAAATGTCTTGTATGGAGTGTTCTTCTATATGGCGCTGAAACATGGACTATGAGGAAAAAACGACAGAGAAAGGCTGGAGGCTTTTGAGATCTGGACATGGCGGAAGATGGAAAGAATAAGTTGGATGGACAGAGTAAAAAATGAAGAGGTACTGAGAAGAGTGAGAGAAAAGACAGTTACTAGATGTAAGAAGAAGAAATTGGATTGGGCATATATTAAGAAAGAATGACAGACTGATAAAAACAGTTTTAGAAGGTTATGTAGAAGGGAAAAGGAAGAGAGGAAGGAAGAGATTCCAGATACTGGATGACATGATGAACGGTACAACATACAGCAGCCTTAAGAAGGAAGCAATGGATCGCAGAAAATGGAGAGGCAAATGACCTGCTAATATAGCAGATAACTGATGATGATGACATGACCTGTGCGTAGCCATCTAATGTCGTATACCTCCACAAACCTACCAACAAACTGTCGGATCCCTGATATGCAGAATCAGCGATGTGTTTCGTTCCAAAATTGGAAAAACAAGCTATTAAGCAGGTGGTTATAATGTTTTGCCTCATATTCAATTTTCAAAATTTTTCCGGCTATTTTGACTGGATACACAATTTTAAAAAAATCTTCCATATTTTGTACTCGTAAGCAGATGGAGCTGTAACTGACGTACAAAGAGAGCTGTAACATATGGAAGCTTGTCGCACTCTTAAAAAAAAAGAAAAGAACAAAAAAGTGACAACAACTGTTGGAGTTTCACGGACAACAAACCTCCATCACTGTGTACAGTTCTACAGATACGTTTTATATTTTACTGATTTTAGAGCCGGCCGCGGTGGTCGTGCGGTTCTAGGCGCTTCAGTCCGGAACCACGCGGCTGCTGCGGTCGCAGGTTCGAATCCTTCCTCGGGCATGGATGTGTGTGATGTCCTTAAGTTAGTTAGGTTTAAGTAGTTCTAAGTCTAGGGGACTGATGACCTCCGATGCCGCGCGGGATTAGCCGAGCGGTCTCAGGCGCTGCAGTCATGGACTGTGCGGCTGGTCCCGGCGGAGGTTCGAGTCCTCCCTCAGGCATGGGTGTGTCTCTTTGTCCTTAGCATAATTTAAGTTGCGTGTAAGCTTAGGGCTGTTGACCTTAGCAGTTGCGTCCCATAAGATTTCACACACATTTGAACATTTTTGACCTCAGATGTCCATTAGTGCGTAGAGCAATTAGAACCATTTTGGAACTGATTTTAGTTTATTTCATTTATTTATTTATCTTTATCCACGTTTCTAGCATTTGTAGACTTAGAGAAAGCTTTTGACAATGTTGACTGGAATACTATCTTTCAAATTCTGAAGATGGCAGGGGTAAAACACAGGGAGCGAAAGGCTATTTACAATTTGTACAGAAATCAGATGGCAGTTATAAGAGTCGAGGGGCATGAAAGGGAAGCGGTTGTTGGGAAGGGAGTGAGACAGGGTTGTAGCCTCTCCCCGATGCTATCCAATCTGTATATTGAGCAAGCAGTAAAGGAAACAAAAGAAAAATTCGGAGTAGGTATTAAAACCCATGGAGAAGAAATAAAAACTTTGAGGTTCGCCGATGACATTGTAATTCTGTCAGAGACAGCAAAGGACTTGGAAGAGCAGTTGAACGGAATGGACAGTGTCTTGAAAGGAGGATATAAGATGAACATCAACAAAAGCAAAACGAGGATAATGGAATGTAGTCAAATTAAATCGGGTGATGCTGAGGGGATTAGATTAGGAAATGAGACACTTAAAGTAGTAAAGTAGTTTTGCTATTTAGGGAGTAAAATAACTGATGATGGTCGAAGTAGAGAGGATATAAAATGTAGACTGGCAATGGCAGGGAAATCGTTTCTGAAGAAGAGAAATTTGTTAACATCGAGTATAGATTTAAGTGTCAGGAAGTCGTTTCTGAAAGTATTTGTATGGAGTGTAGCCATGTATGGAAGTGAAACATGGACGATAACCAGTTTGGACAAGAAGAGAATAGAAGCTTTCGAAATGTGGTGCTACAGAAGAATGCTGAAGATAAGGTGGGTAGATCACGTAACTAATGAGGAGGTATTGAATAGGATTGGGGAGAAGAGAAGTTTGTGGCACAACTTGACTAGAAGAAGGGGCGGTTGGTAGGACATGTTTTGAGGCATCAAGGAATCACAAATTTAGCATTGGAGGGCAGCGTGGAGGGTAAAAATCGTAGAGGGAGACCAAGAGATGAATTCACTAAGCGGATTCAGAAGGATGTTGGCTGCAGTAGGCACTGGGAGATGAAGAAGCTTGCACAGGATAGAGTAGCATGGAGTGCTGCACCAAACCAGTCTCAGGAGTGAAGACCACAACAACAACATTTATTTCGAGCTAGTTCAGGGTTCGCTGCACCACTCTCAAGCTCTCATTCTTGGAATCACCCAACCTGTCAAACTGGAACACCCGACTCCCGGGACCTACTGTGACCATTGATGAAGCCAGGATCCATGTTGACAGCTTGGTTGTTTTGTATCATTTGAATAAGAATGAACGGATGCAGATGGGGCTACGATCCCGAAACTGGGCGCAAAGAAAGCAAAATAAAGAAAATGAAAACAGTGGAGTATGTGTGTAGAACTGGTTGTCTCAGAAAAATACTTTATCAGCTACTGACCGGGGATGAAAATTCTGCTTGTATAGTCACGAAGAAGATGATGAAAAGACTCGCTATTCATTTCTGTCATCTGTGGAAGGAACATTTGAAATTTCCCTTGACGAAAGAAGGAAGATTCTGAGTACTATTTGTGGTACTTCGTTTCCTTGTAAACAATTGCTGATGCTCATCCGTGTCTCTTAGGGACAAACACGACAAAGCAGCGATCCTCGCTGGCCGCGTGCTGCCTACTTGTTCCCGCGTTCGTCGCACAGTGGTCGCGCAGTAGCGACGTAACAAAGCGACACGCGGGGTCTCACTGGGAAGGCCGGCCGGGCGACACGGAGCTCGGCGCTTGGCGCGCGTCTATAATTAACAACAAACACTCGCCCCGGGGACGAAACAGGGCGACCGCAAGCCGCCAAGGGGAGGAGTGCGCGCGTGCGTTTGTACGACCCCATAAACACTGCGCGCGGGGGCTGATTTGCAGGCTCGGCCGGGATAAATTGAGGTCCGTGTTACGACGCGACTCGACGGCGCAGACCGTAATTCAGACTGGCAGTAATTCGTCCGGAACACAGCTTCTAACCAATATGTCGCGTATATTTTGAATTCGGCAAGCGCGCTCGGGCCGTGCATCGCGAGTACGTGTTATAGCGCACACTGGCACGCCGCATCGGCACATATCTGCATTCGTTCACTACGTCACGTACTTCAAAACAATTTCTGAATTATAATTCCGGCAAACATTGCCCTTACCCCGCTCCCCTCCCAGTTTCGTCCATACACGTCGCGCTGTATCCACTTCGTGATTCGTAATGTTTCGTTGATTTTCTTTTGCATCCACACTCACAAATCCTTTAAACTGTGTAATTATACGACCTTGTTGTTTGCTTTTCTTTACCCGTCTTGCTTTCTCTACGTAGTCAGGCAACCTAATTACAAAAGTGCACTTTCCACCAGGCATCACGACCCGCAAATGGGGAACGTTCATGAAACTGACAGAAAATGGCAATTTTCAATATATTCTTTATTAATTAGTAGTACTCATGTACGATAAGTTCCAGTTTCCATGACGAAATTCACGTCAGAAGTGTATGAAAAATACAGATGAACTTCCCATTCATCAACTGTGTCACATAATCTGGTGTAAATGTCTACACGTTCAAAGGGATAATAACCGCTACATTCACAAGGAGAGGCTTCCAAATTGTATACTGCGTGTTGTCAAGCCCACTTATAGGCCCTTGAGCTATCCCGAACTTGCAAAAGAGCGTATTTATGGCAAAATCCAGAATCCAACCGAGTCTCTAAATTCATTCATATGAAGACGATGCCCTAATACCACATTTTTATCTGTTACAGTTGTCAGAATTGCAACTTATGATGAAGTCCTTGTATTTAATGACGGGAATTTAGAGAGGATGGTATTAGAGAGATATCTTGAGAAAAATTGATTTACAGCGCCTCTATGCACGTGGAAAGTCAGCTGAGGATCTGGTAACGGAAAGAAGGCGGAAAACAAAGGAAAGAGCGTCCTCTGCACAAATCTGGGGCCTTATGAAGATGTGGCTCTCTGAGCACTATGGGACTTAACAGCTGAGGTCATCAGTCCCCTAGAACTTAGAACAACTTAAACCTAACTAACCTAAGGACATCACACACATCCACGCCCGAGGCAGGATTCGAACCTACGACCGTAGCGGTCACGCGGTTCCAGACTGTAGCGCCTAGAACCGCTCGGGCAACGGGCCGGCGAGGATGTGAAATAAGGGGAAACATTAGTTTGAATTTTAAATTGCATTTCCAGAAAATCATGTTTTTAAGGTTTATGTAGTTTCTTTCTCAGGATCTATGAAGGCCAGAATTATGAAATTTTGTACACTTATTTCTATAAACCCATTAAATGTCATCCCAACAGCAAATTTTGAAATTCTGAGTGTAAGCTGAGATATGGAGTGAAGTACTTGGAGCTTTGCATGAATTTTATGTTATACTTACAGAAATTTAATTAAAAATTATTGAAATTGTCCTATTCGATATATATTTAGAAGAAAGCCTCATGAGAGAAGCTTGCTACATGCAAAGTGAACACTGGCAATTTTGAAGAAAGCTCATGAACATTTTCTGAGAAAAAGATAAATTTATTAATTTTTGAATATAAAATGGAAATGAAAAAGTAAAATGTCTATAATACAAGGAACTTAACAGTAAACGTGTTAATTTCTTATAAAGCGTGCTACAACAATTTATTACCGTATTTTCAAAATTGTGGATTTGATGCATCTTTTAAAGAGTGTGTGTTTTTCGTTAACGTCGCCACATAATGTGGTCAAGGCGAGTGGCGACAGTTGTGTCTCAGCCGGCCGCCGTGGTCTCGCGGTTCTAGGCGCGCAGTCCGGAGCCGCGCGACTGCTACGTTCGCAGGTTCGAATCCTGCCTCGGGCATGGATGTGTGTGATGTCCTTAGGTTAGTTAGGTTTAAGTTGTTCTAAGTTCTAGGGGACTGATGACCTAAGATTTTAAGTCCCATAGTGCTCCGAGCCATTTGAACCATTTGGAAAGACGTCAGTTCGACTTCTCGTGAGGGATGAAAAACCACACTCTTTGTTATACTTCTCAATTGGTCACGATCCCACTTTGTTTATGAACTGAAAACTCTAATATTCACGAGAAACTGCTCTGAAATTAACCTGAATTTGTGTATATATTCTCTGAAACTTCAAAGGAATTAGAAAAAGTGACAAAATTTCGTGAATCACACACAATACTGTTAATAATCGCATGAACACTGGGGGGGTTTCACCATACATCTACCCACTTTTGAGTATAACCAGTGTCTCTTAATACTACGACTCGTAGCAATACAATATCAAAAACTTTTATTACTGGGTAAAGAGTCACTACGTGATTTGACAGCTGACATTTATAATTCACGCTCACGTCAGGAAAAGCACCAATACGTGAATAGCAGCTTTTACATTATTGGTCAGAACACAAGCAATTATGGCAGCCGCCGTAATTTTCGCGCGACGCCATATTTCGCGACAAAATACTCTTATTAGTCACTGTCATAGATCTAGTCTCATAACAATACATAAAACTACATAAAATAACTGCAATAATTATGACATGCAAGGAGAATTAGTCCTAATGAGAGGAAGAAGTTTATATTTACTGGTGTTTCAACAATGACTACCGGGCAACTTTTAATTCACTGATGGTAATTTTATTTTCGTTAGCAGAAAGCAAATAAACTAAACAAATAAATTAAATATAGTCTGTAATTCTTATACTTTTAATAGAGAAAGAAAGTTTCTAGGTCAGGGGATAGCGTTCGGTGAAATCCCTTAACTTTTTGTTGCGTACGAAGCGTTGCGTTGGGCAGCACGATGTCGGCGTGTTACGATGATGAGAGCAGGATACAGGCAGTTCCGCTGGTTAATCTTCTCCGGCGAAACGCAAATAAAGTTCCGGCACAGCTGTATCATTAACCCCGTGGTGATTAACAAACCACAAGACGCCAGTATACGAACGTTGTTGACATGTCCTCTCTTTCAAAGTACATGACGTAGACATCGCTAATTTTTACACATTATGCACTGTCCGTGACGCTATCGTCCATAATTACACGGTTCGTCACATTCATATAGTCTTAGCCACAAATACACAGTTCATAGAATTGTTCTTGTGTGTGAAGCTCACCGTAAACAATGTCCACTCTGTTCTCGCATTTCAAACTTCGACAACGTCACTGAAAGCCATTTATATTGCACAGTTATTTAGTCTTCACTTTCATGGCTTGATAGAATGTGGTATACAACACTTCCACCACCCAAACCCAATACCAGCAAAGTTCTTTCGCGTAAAAGCACAGTTCGTGTCGACCACAACAAAGTAATGTTAGCGGCACTTTCACAGTCCGGTTTATTTGCTCTTAAAGTTCGCTGGCGACGGCATTACACACCGCAGTGGTAAAGAGAATTAACAATCTGATAGTTCGGTATCACTGTCCATACAATTACGGATGTTTTTCATGAAACACAGTACTATTTTTTCCCGCGCACGCTTCACAGACACGCCATCCACCATCCCCTCTACTACGCAACAACCTTTCGACTCTCGATATCACTATCGCTGTCCCCTGTCTATAGATGTTATATCGTTATCGTAAATTACATAAACCTTTATAAATGTTATTGACTGCATTTTTCACAACTTTAGAAACTTTACCACAGGTACAAAGCAAGAAACATATTTATCCATTGGCAAACGAAATAATCACAATTACACTCCTGGAAATTGAAATAAGAACACCGTGAATTCATTGTCCCAGGAAGGGGAAACTTTATTGACACATTCCTGGGGTCAGATACATCACATGATCACACTGACAGAACCACAGGCACATAGACACAGGCAACAGAGCATGCACAATGTCGGCACTAGTACAGTGTATATCCACCTTTCGCAGCAATGCAGGCTGCTATTCTCCCATGGAGACGATCGTAGAGACGCTGGATGTAGTCCGGAGCAAGTATGGTGGGTCTGACACACCGGTGTCAATGTGTTCTTTTTTCCATTTCCGGGAGTGTACATCTTTACATTTAAAAACCACAGTAGAATGTTACATAATCACAATTAGAAATGCCCATATGAACAAAAGAGAAAAATAGAAATCTAAAGAAAATCACGAAAAAAAATTTTATATGCGTAATTAGCAATGCCTTCACACGCTGTCACTTCTGAAGTGAGGACACGTGACACTGTCGACTGTGATCCTAAGACTTGGCGGCCGTTGGTGAGTCGGATATGTACCGGCAGTGGTTTTCACCCTCGGACGTTTATCATCATTATCAACACAAACATATCACTAGACTATAGACGCATATATTTCGTATATGCTCGACGTTATTCCACTTTGGAGGCCATCTAGATTAAAATGGAAATATGAAGGGCAGACAAACGAAAACCGAACACCCGTCACAATGGGACCATGGACCATGGAATGGTTCCATTCAAAACTTGTCACCATACGCTTTAAGACATTTATCCCGCTGGGAGACGAGATGATCGACTCCTGTTTCGTAGAACACCGTCGGTCGCTGTTGGATCCACAACCGCGCCCACTCTAGCACTCCCTCGTCCGACTCAAACCGACGTCCTTGCATGTCTTTCTTCAGGTCGCCAGAGGTGTCAAAACCGAAAGGCGAAAGATACAGGCTGTACAGAGGACGCTGCAGTGTCTCCCAACCAAATCGCTCAAGCGTAGCCTTCGTCCGATTGTGGTTCCACGCCCAGGGAACTTGTTTCCATATGATCGCCTCAGTCCACGTAGCGAGTGGTCGAGGAATGCAGTCCATTTCTGCAATACATCTGTCTGAAGGGTAGCAGTATCAGAGGTGCTAGCCGGACGATACCATGACACCTGGAAAGACACACTAGACCAGTCCGCCAACTTCGAAGGTCAAACCCAAGTGCCTTTAAATGGTCCAAATGGCTCTGAGCACTACCAAGTGTTCTGCCAACAGAGCGCAGTCTCCGTTTCGCCTTCCCCACAATATTATCTACGTGGTCTTTCCAACTTAAGTTGCTCGTAATCGTAATAACTAGGTATTTAGTCGTATTGACAGCCCTTAGATTTGTGCTATTTATCGGATTTCTTTTAGTACCCATGTGGATGACATCGCACTTTTGTTTGTTTCGTGCCAATTGCCACATTTCGCACCATACAGAAAATCTCTCTAGATCATTTTGTAATTGGAATTGATGGTCTGATTATTTTACTAGACGGTAAATTACAGCGTCATCTGCAAACAATCTAAGGGGGCTGCTCAGATTATCACCTAGATCATTTATGTAAATCAGGAACAGCAGAGGGCCTATGGCACTACCTAACGGAACGCCAGATATCACTTCTGTTGTACGCGATGATTTACCGTCCATCACTACGAACTGTGTGTGACCTCTCTAAGTGGAAATCACGAATCCAGTCACACAACTGAGACGATAATACATATGCACGCAATTTGATTAATAGTCGCTTGTGAGGAACGGTATCAAAAGCCTTCTGGAAATCTAGGAATATAGAGTCGATGTGAGATCTCTTGTCGACAGCACTCATTACTTCATGGGAATAAAGAGCTAGCTGTGTTCCACAAGAACGATATTTTCTGAATCCGTGTTGGTTATGTATCAATAAGCCATTTTCTTCAAGGTGATTCATAATGTTCGAGTACAGTATATGCTCCGAAATCCTACTGCAAGTTGAAGTCGGTGATATGGGTCTGTAATTCAATGGGTTACTCCTACTTCCTTTCTTGAATATTGGTGTGACCTGTGCTACTTTGCAGTCTTTAGGAACAGACCTTTTGTCAAGTGTGCGGTTGTATATGATTCCCTAAGAAAGGTGTTATTGTGTCTGCATACTCTGAAAGGAACTTGATTGGTATAGCATCTGGACCAGAAGACTTGCCTTTCTTAAGTGATTTGAATTGTTTCACAACACATAAGATTGAGGGGCTTTGAAGTCAGTCCGAAAAGGCAAGCCCCCCGCGTGCTACTCAACGCGCTGTCGCAATGGTTGCTGTTGCCCTGCAGCCGCTAGCCCAGGGTCGCGGTCGGGGAGACGTGGCACTTTGCAGAAAGATTTCGTCTCGCAGAGGATTAGGACGGCGCTATCGGGGGAGTCTGCAGGTGGCAGGGGTGCGGCCGACCCGTGTAAATCTTGTATTGAGGCCGCGCGACGACTATTGGCGGCGCGGAGGGGGTGTCGCCCGGAGCCGGCGGCCGGGATAAGCCAGACAATAGGAGGGGCGCCGTGATGTATAGCGCCGAAATGTGTTAAGAGCGCTCCCGCTGCTCCCTCCCCCCTACTCCCCCACTGCGGAGACGGGGGTGGCGTGTCATTAACATTTCCAGCCACCCCACCCCGCAGAGATGCATTCATCCGCGGTTCGCGTCTCCCGTTCCTGCGGCGCAGAGTAACATTTTTCAATTTGTTGTCCTTGAGAGTTCGAGGGGCGGCCTCGCTTCAGGAAAAATGCTGCTCAAATAACTGTGGGATGTGACAGACACACCCCATGTCTACCACTTTTACAGTGCAGAATGACAGTGCTGTTTCTCAATAGATCAGACTAATGCGATTCTGAAACTTTTTCTGACTTAATGAGGTTTAGGGATCGTAAGCAGATGACGTCGTCATCTTGTCTTGATGTTTCGGCTGACGATGATTCACTCGTCGTCAGGTGAGAGTTTTATACTGGAGATTGCTTGTATACGTCGCTTAGTTCGAACCGAAAATTGGTGCGAAGACTAATTCACATATGTTACTGCTGCGTGAGTGACCTCTGTCGCTCTTAGCGCCCGCTGTCGTGTCTTGATAAGGGCTTTCAACTTGATAAGGTGGTGATTTACTTAATATATTGAGAAAGAAAAAAAAATACGGCTAAAGACACGCTTAGCGACGGTAATTTTTCTATTTTGAGACCTGAATCTTAACTCTGCGGGCCCACAATTCGACAGTGGGCGAGCAATGCAGTATCACAACTACGGAGACCTACGTGCCTCAGATGGAAGAATATTCGTTTTGTAAATAAAAACCGCCTTTTCTTGCTGCAATGTATTTTATTTCTTCCAGAAGTTTTTTGCATTTTACTTTAAGACGTCTTAAGTCGGATCTGGAATGATAAAGTATTGTTTTGATACTCGAATTTGTAGCTCCAGTAGAGGATGGTTAATTGCACAGAGGGCGCTGATGCAGCGCTACCTACGCACATGCGCCTCCTTGCAAATTTTTAGTATAAACTTCGCGACAGGCAACAGCAGCCTTCAGACTAAAACACTGACTTGAAGAAGACTGGAAAGTTGTCAGCCGAAATGTTGTGGAAGGACATCGACTGTATCCCATTGTAATGTATAAGGGGTGATCAAAAAGTTTGGGTCTGAAGGCGTTTCTGGAGAGTATGTATATGGGCAGGAAGAGAGAAGAGGGTGAATTCCCCAGTACCCTCTCCTCCTTGATGACCGTCCCTTTCCTGTCCATTATAATTATCCGGGCTGTTATGCCGTGGTCGGTTGATGAATTCTGATGTGATTCCCAACGTTTCGTCTCCGACTGCGGGAGACATCTTCAAGGGGGTCCGTAGCTTGATGGTCCAACACACACACAGACTGCGGGAGACATCTTCAAGCGGGTCCGTAGCTTGATGGTCCAACACACACACTGTGTGTGTGTTGGACCATCAAGCTACGGACCCCCTTGAAGATGTCTCCCGCAGTCGGAGACGAAACGTTGGGAATCACCTCAGAATTCATCAACCGACCACGGCATAACAGCCCGGATAATTATAATGGACATGATATTTCCGGCCGTGAAAGTTTACATTTTAGTATCGTCCCTTTCCTGCAACCTCAGTAAGGCCAACCACTTTGCCCCTCACCTATCCGATGCTTTTTCCATCCCAGATGATCCCCAATTTTATTATTCCCTCTTTCCATGATGTCATCGACCGTACGGATGCCTCTCTTCCTCCCCTTGCTCCTAGTTTCCAGTACTTGGGCCACACACCACCATCTGAACCCATCACTACACAGGACATCAGCATCACACTCCGCACTAAACGCAACTCTGCTCCCGGCCACGACCGCATTACCTACCGCCACCCCAAACACTGCCCTCCCTCCTTCCTTGCAGTCCTTGCCACCCTCTACTACAACGCTTCTACCCCGACCTGTGGAAAACCTCCCATATCCTGATGTTCTCCAAACCCAACAAGCCTCCATCTGATGCCTCTTCCAATCGCCCTGTATGTCTCACCTCAGTGTTCAGCAAGGTCTTGGAATGCATTCTTACCCGGCGCGTCCATCACCACCTCCACCGAAACCACCTCCTCCCCAACACCCAATGTGGCTTTCGACAATCCTTCTCTTCCAACTCCTACTCCTTACTCATCTCCTGTCCCTCCAGCTTAACTCCCATCGCTCCGCCATTTTTGTCTCCCTTGACCTCGAAAAGGTCTTTGACCATGTCTGGCATCCCGGTCTCCTGTTTAAACTCCCGACCTACGCCCTTCCTGTCAACTACGTCCGTCTGATTGCCTCCTTCCTCTCCTGCTGCTCCTCCTACGTTACCATCCATAACGCCAATTCCCGCACCTTCTACACCTCTGCTGGTGTGCCCCATGGCTCTGTCCTCTCCTCTACCTCCTGTACAAGGCAGATATACCCCAGTCCCCCCCAGTACACCTCCTGCAGTTTGCCGATGACACCACATTCCTTGCTCTCGCTCCTACCCTCCAACAGTCCCAACACCTTCTCCAGAATCACCTTGACCTTTTTGCCGCATGGTGTACCCAGTGGCTCCTGAAAATCAATCCTTCCAAGACCCAGGCAATCATTGTAGGTCGTACCACTCGCGCATTTTTGTGCTGAAAGAGGGTAGCACACAGTAGCATACAGACAGTGACAGTGGAAGAGCGAGTAGACAGTGCCCGTAGGAGAGAAAGAGGGATGAGACAGTGATGGAGAGAGAAAGTAACAGTGGAAGATAAAGAGAAATGGATTGAAAACAATTGCAGTGGGAGCCAAAGAGAGAGAAAATCGTGATAGTCAATGAGAGACAGTGGGAGCAAAACAGAAAGAGAGATGGAGCAAAAGAGAGAAACAAATGAAAAAAAAGACATGAGTGGGGACCATATGCAGGGTGATTCACGAAGATACGCAAATATTTTAATATGTTATTCTACAAGTAAAACTAAAGAAAACGTTCATGTGAACATAAGTTCTCAAATTTTTAGTTACGGAGTAACCGCTAATAAAAAATATTGCCTGAAATTTAGCAACTTCGCTAATATGAAGCCATCGCTATACTGTTCGAGGTTACAGTAAAGCACGATTTCCATTTATTTTGTTGTTATTGGTGTAGTGAATCTAATAAAACATGTCCCAGACGTGTATTTGAAGAAAATAAGAACAACCCTGTGAAACTGAAAGGAGCAACAAAATCTGATCTTACACGAGCAGGTAAATGTATAGAAATCGGTGTAGATATTTTGGAACATTTATTGTGAATGTATTGTGAAATTGTATGTACACTGTACAACTCCCTTACTCACTAAACTTTGTTTTATCCGGTTTAACATGAATTCAAGTGTGCTATGGTATTAATAAAAGCAGATTCATTCAGTTTCAGTTAACGTTATTGTCATAAATTTTCCAAAATTAAATTCTCTGCAGCTTCTGTTGAAAACATTGTGCAATTTTCTGGAATTTAAAAAACATATTGGGCGAAGTAGTTAATAAATTAAAAATTTTACAAAATTACGTCTTTGCTTCTCTGGATGTTTTTGAAAACTACTGCAGATACACGTCCGGCACACGTTTTATTAGATTCACCAGATCAATAACAACAAAATAAATTGAAATCGTGCTTTACTTTAACCTCGTACAGTTTTTCGATGGCTTCATATTAGCCAAGTTGCTGAATTTCAAGCAAAATCTTTTATTAGTGGTTACTCCGTATCTGAACATTTGCGGGGCTATGTTTATATGAACTTTTTTCTTTAGTTTTACTTGTACAATAACATATTAAAATATTTGCATATCTTCGTGAATCACCCTGTATAGCTTTGACGTGTCTTGACCCCCACCCCATACCCTCTCCCACACCCCTCCCAACCGCCACCCCCGCTCCAGCTCGGCGAACTTTGAGACGAGAAAAATTGTTCACTATCCCCTGTACCCGCTTGCTAAAGTTTTCTGGTCTAGAAGTCAGAACCTGGGGCAAATCATCCCAAAGGACAACTGTGAGGAGGAGACAGTGTTGGTTGAAGAGGCATACACAAGTCTATATGCGAGAAAGGAAGAAAGAAACAGTGGCGTTGAGAAAGAATGGGTAAAGACAATGTCAGTGGGACAGAGAGATAATGAAAGTGGGAGAGAAGAAGACGTTGGTAAAGAAGAGCGAAAGAAAAGGATGAAGACAGTGACACTGTGAGAGGCAGACAACGCGGGAGGAAAAGGAGACAGTGTGAAGAAAAATTCGCGCACTCGGATTTCGCAGCGCAATTCCTCAAGTACTAGCAGTGCAAAGAATGTCTGTCAAAAAAATTCGTCTTCCGCATATTTCAGGCAGTAAATGGACGTTAAATACTGGCAATCTGGCAGCACTGTAATCACACGTACAGTGGAATGAGAGAACCTGTCTCCCGAAGGCGAAGCTCCAGACGAGGGAACACATTTTATCTGGAGGACGTCGACCAGTACATCTAGCAGCGTACCCGCGACTGGCAACACCAGCCCAGTTATCAGGCGCTCCGAGACCAGAATTATATTCACGTATTCATCGTTTGTGTGTGCCATACATCTGCCACATTGTTTTAGCATAACACAAGAAGAAAATACGATATGTGTAGGGATGTACATAGAGGCTGTCACGTGCGTTAGTGCGCTAGCAGGTAGTCCCCGTCTGGTGACCAGCACATACAGTATAAACACCTAATTAGTGGCAGCGGGCTGCTCCACCTAACCCGCATCACCTGTCTTATAGCTTTTGTTCTCCATGATCCATCCACTTTCTGCTAATTTCGAAATGTTCGGTTTCGATTTACACTGTTTCCCTAGCGTTAGGGACGCGATGTTTCCACATTTTCATCGATAATAATAATAATAATAACAGTAATGCATGGAGATACTAAAAAAATGTGCTTGTCAGACTTAATGCTGAAAGGCACAATTAGTGGTTCCATGTTGATAATACATGCAAATAGTAACCGAGTTTGGAAGTTATTTTCAAAGAAAGTTGCTAGCCCTAATGGTGGCGTAAGTTTCTAACGAAATGTAATGGACTTGAACTTGGAATGGACCTGAACTTGGCAAAAATAATAGTCGGTACTAATTTATGGGACCACAGAGGGAGGATACAAAGGAAAAAGGTTTGGAATGTAGTTGATACACTGCTGCGAAACAATTCGCGTCCACGACTTGCAAACGGCTTCTTTAAAAGCTGACCACTGGAAAGATTCTACTTCCATTTCTACGTTTGTAGTGCGTAAGTGCAAATATTTTGTAGAAGATCCATTCTAATCGCTGTATGACGATTAAGACGACAGAGACCGTACCATGCAGACAACATTAACAAACAAAAACAAATACGCCTAGACCCTGAATCTAACCGTCGGTCTCCTAGATGCTAAACCAAAACGCTAGCCACTGCACCAACCGCACAGCACTAATCCTATATGCTGACGCAGATAGTCACCGTAAATGTAATTACAGTGTTGCCGAATTGCCAAAGTTTAATGTCCATTTCCTGTCGTAAATATACGCAGGGCGAAATTTTCTGAGAGACTTTTTTCTATTGCTGGTATGTGAGGAATCGCGCTGATAAGTCCGAGTCCGCGAATGTTTCTTTACTCTGTATAGCGGCAGTGAGAGGGTGACGCTGAGTATGAAGGCTTCACTACAAAGAGAGAATGGGAAGAAGTTATAGAATGTGCTGCGTTGAACGACTGCGAATACGTTCGCACACCAAAATTTTTAGTGAGAGAGGAGGAATGAGGATGGAAGCAGCTGATTACCTTTTAAAGAGCAGCGTATCCGCCGTTTACGTACAGCGACAGGAGCATTTTTCAGCTGAACACAGTATGTACAAGAACTAAGAGGAAACAATAAGACTGGAAGACAAAGAACGAAGAGTTCTGGATCAAAAGGGTGTAACAAGGGATGCAGTCTTTCACTCTTATTGTTCAGTCTATGCAATGAAGAAGCAATGACGGAAATGAAATAAAGTTCCAAGCGTCAAGTCAAACTTCAAGGTGAGGGTATTTCAATGATAATCTTCGCCGACGACATTGCTACTGTCAATACAAGTTAATAAGAATTATAGGATCTGTTGGATGAAAAAGTACACTCTAATGAGTATGGTATATGATCTGAATGTAAACCGGAGGAAAACAAAAGTAACCTTGAGTAAGACATCGCAGAAATGATAACAGCGCGAAGCTTAACATTAAAATTGGTGGTCATGATGTAGATGTCAAGGAATTCTGCCACATGACAAGCAAAATAAGTCATGACGGACGGAGCAAAGAGGACACGAAAAGCAGACTAACACATGCAAAGAGGGAATTCCTGCAAGAGAAGTTTACTGGCATCGAAGATAAGCGTTAATGTGAAGAAGAAACTTCCAGGAATTTATGTTTGGAGCACTGCATTGTATGGTACTGAATCATGAACAGTGGAAAAATCAGACAGAGCAGAATCGAAGGATTTAAGATGTGGTGCTACAGAAGAATATTTAAAATTAGATCGACTGATAAGATAAGAAATGAGGAGGTTCTCCGCAGAATATATGGAAAACACTGACAAGAAGAAAGGACAGGTTAGAGAAAAACTTCCATGGTACTAGAGGTCACTCTAAAAGTTACGTAGGGAAAAAGTTACTGTAGGGAAAAAAGGAGACTGGAATACACCCAGAAAATAATTGGCTCTGAGCACTATGTGACTTAACATCTGAGGTCATCAGTCCCCTAGAACTTAGAACTACGTAAATCTAACTAGCCTAAGGACATTACACACATCCATGCCCGAGGCAGGATTCGAACCTGCCACCGCAGCGTTCACGCGGTTCCAGACTGAAGCGCCTAGATTCTTGGTGGGCCACCTCAAACTAGTCAGAAGACTGATCAAGCCAAAAAAAATGGCTGACATGTCACTGACACAAATATTAAATACTAGTGATGCAGGTTCAGTGAGAAAATGGATATATATCTCAACGAAATTTCGTGTATAGTAAGCAGGTAACTTCAAAACTACGCTGCCACCACAGTTTATCTGGTTATGCCACCTCAGACACGACGAACAGGCAGCTTTGCGAGTGTGCAAGGAATTTCATGACCATAACCCACCGCAAAACTAGCCTTCCCGTATGAGCAGAAACCTCTGCCACAACGTCTGCTGAAGTTCCGAAAAACAATTTGGCAAAATATCAGAAAACCAAACTTCGGTATTAGTAAAATGTGGAGGATGATATGTTAGATATCGCAGATCCAATTGCAAGAACTTCCAGGAACGAATTTCCCTACAAACGCGTGGAAAAGCTAAACAGGCCAGGCGCGATGCAGCTCCATGACAGGTGGGTGGGGTTTATCAACTTCTCCGGCGTGTGATTTTGGGTAACCTGAGCAAACTGTAGACCGCATAATGTGAAAGTGCCCAGCAAGAATGTATCGAGGACCTATCGGAGCTCTAATCGAAGCAATCGATTCATATTCTGGTTGATGGCAGTGGACTTACAAATCTGATACAAAATTGCAAAGCTTCCAGTAATATATTGTATGTTGTATTTTTAAGATTTTATATTTATATATTTCAGGTTTTATGTACTGCTACTGTGTACTGCCAAAAATAAATAACTTCGTCTCCAGACATGGCCTGTCGTCATAAAGGCGGAGGATGGACATATATTGTACGTTGTATTTTTAAGATTTTATATTTATATATTTCAGGTTTTATGTACTGCTACTGTGTACTGCCAAAAATAAATAACTTCGTCTCCAGACATGGCCAGTCGCAATAAGGCGAAGGATGGACATTCCCCGCATTAATGTCTACTAATAGGTGTCCCCATACTTTTATTCAGACAGTGTAGTTGTCTACCGCCTGCAGTACAGCTATTACAGATAACAGTAATTTCTCTAGACCACACTGCTTATATGGAGTGAAAAAGTTGAGCCTAAAATAAAGATGTTGTGTTTGGCTTTTTTGCCGTTTATTAATGTTATTATTATCTTACTACTATTAATGCGTTGTTATTTTCTGTGCAAATAGTGCAATGTTAATTATCCTTCAACTTTTATTAGGTTACTGTAATTGTTCGTTGTGAAGGCTTTGTAAATTCGTGTATAGGGGCAGGCGGTGTACCTGTTTTTACTTACTTTTTGTGGTTTTAACGTTAACTGTGAAACTGTACTCACAAACACACACTGTCTCACTGTTTACGAAATGTTCGGTCATCTCATTTTACGTTTTCCGGGAGGAAATTTCGTACTCAGTTTTGACGGCATCATGCTTTGAAGTTTATGTGTGTGTGTGTGTGTGTGTGTGTGAGAGAGAGAGAGAGAGAGAGAGAGAGAGAGAGAGAGAGAGAGACAGAACTTCAGTTTTGTTTTGTGTCATATGAGTTTGGATCTTCTGACAGTTCTTTGAGAGCAGACAACAGAGTTCCATTACAGAGAGTCGTGTATTCATTTATTTGATTCTCTGCTGTTATGACTTTCTGTATGTGGAAATTTTCGTCGGTTATTAAATTCTATGGAGGGCTGTTGCTGAATTTAAGAATTTGTAAGTCAGTGTTAATGTCTGTTGACTTGGCGTTCATGTCCATAAGCTGATATGCAAATGCTGAATGACAGCTGCTTGCTCTTTAGTGGCCTTCTGTGTTCTGAGTATTTAATATTAAAGTTTCTAAGAGACTTTTTGACATAAATCGCTTTGTAGTTTTAACATGTGACCTGGTAACTGCCGGATATGTTGTCTTCGTTGGTATTCATTAAATATGTCCTCAGTTCCTATTGTATTGACTTATCTATCCAGTGGGCTATTTTACGTCCTTGTTTTGTGAGCATGTTGACAGCTCTGATTTGTGTTCTGTGTATTTATGTTATGGTTTCCATGTTCACATATTGGCAACGTTCTGTTTATTTTTGTTCTTCAGGTGTCCGTTTCGTCTTTGTTTTAATTTTATTGTTCGGTTTCCCCAATGTGTTAGTTTCATATACATTATCAACAGCTATTTGTTTGTATGCAGCCCGTTTTTATAGTTCTTCTCACTGAGTGAAGCTTTATTCATTATGCATAGCATGTACTGGAAACTGGCTTCACAGAGGATACTTGCACTTCCATTGTACTCTGTGACTAGGCATTGTTTGCGATGTCCCACCAAACAGCTGCAAGGGATTATTTGTTTACCACTTTCCCTATTATTATTATTATACTAAAATATTTTCAAAACAAACTGCGATAGCGCATCCCTTATATTAATCTTCAGTCTATATTTTGTTGCAGACAATATTTTTCTAATTCAATGACTAAATTTTCTATAAAACACGACTTTCTGTTTGTTGTCTGCTGACTGTAACTATTATCCAGACTTCTGTACTCTGGAAGCAATCCTCCTGAGTCTACTAGCTTCAAAATGTCGCATATTTATGTCACCTAATACACAATATAGTCTTGTAAGTCGGTTTTTTATTGTAGAGGTCCCAATTCAGATGAATGGTTTGATGCAGCTCTCCACGCTTCTCTATCCCATGAAAGCCTCTTCGTATCCGAATAACTTCTTTAACCCACATCCATCTGAACCTATTCTTAGTCTCCATTTACAGTTTTTATCTTCTACACTCTCTTCCAGTATTAAAAGTGATAATTCCTTGATGTCTCAGAATATATCTTGTCAACCAATTCCTTCTTAGAATCAAGTTATACCCCAGATTTATTTTCTCCCCATTTCTACTGAATACTTCCTCATCAGTTACGTGATCTACTAACCTAATCTGTAGTAATCTTCTGAAGCACCACATTTCAAAAGCTTCTTTTCTTGTCCGAATTGTTTATCGTCCTTGTTTCACTTCCGTATAAATCTATACTCCATACAAAACCCTTCAACAAACACTTTCTAACATTTAAATTTTTATTCAGTGTTGAGAAATTTCTCTTCTTCAGAAAGGCTTTTCTTGCCATTGCCAGTGTAAACCTTATCTCTTTTCTACTTAAGCCAGTATAAGTTATTTCGCTCCTAAAATAGCGAAACTGGTCCGCTACTTTTACTGCCTCATTTTCTAATCTGATTCCCTCAGTATCATCTAATTTAATTCGACTACATTCTGTTTCCTTTGTTTTGCTCTTGTTCAAGACACTGTCACTTCCGTTCAACTGCTCTTCCAAGCCCTTTGCTGCCTCTGGCAGAATAACAATGTCATCGACGTACCTCAAAGCTTTTCTTTGTTCTCCCTGAACTTTAATTCCTTCTCTCAATTTCCCTTTGATTTCCTCTACTGATTGCTCATTGTAGAGACTGAATAACATTTGGGATAGGCTACAACCCTGCCTCACTTCCTTCTCAACCACTGCTTCCCTTTCACATCCTTCGACTATTATAACTGCCTCCTGGTTTCCGTACAAGCAGTAAATTACCTTTAGCCTCTTTATTTACCCCTGCTGTCTTCAGAATTTCGAAGAATGCTATAACTGTGCGTTTGCCTCTCGTTAACGTATCCTTTAAGACAGTGGTTCCCAACCTGGGGGTAATTACTCCCTCAGGAGTGAAATGAAGTTTTCTCAGGGGTAAAAACTAACGATTCGATTCTGCTTCAGTCATGAAACTAAATTATTTTCAAAATATCATTACTATTATCACGATTTTATAAGACTCTAATGCAGATTACATAAGTTATCAATAATTACATTTTTTCAAAAAATGGCTCTAAGCACTGTGGGACTTAACATCTGAGGTCATCAGCCCCCTACACTTAGAACTACTTAAACCTAACTAACCTAAGGACATCACACACATCCATGCCCAAGGCAAGATTCGAACCTGCGACTGTAGCAGCAGCACGGTTCCAGACTGAAGCGCCTAGAAGTGCTCGGCCACAGCGGTCGACACGTTTTGTCAATTAGTAACATTAACGCGTTGGAAGTTTCTCACTAAGTCCACGAACTACACTCGTAAGTTGTGGTTTGTCCTGTACATCCTGTACAGAAAAGTGAGACAAATACGCAACAAATGCTAAATACTTCAAGAAAATGACGTTTCCAAGTTGCAGATAGTACCTGCAGAGGTCCAGAAATTACTTCAGTACTCGCTTCGAGCGAGATAAATGAATTAATTGACAGCACGGCACAGCTGTAATTACTTAAGGCCTACATAGTGCTGTACACAATATTATTATTATCGTTATTATTATTACTATTAGTGGCAGTGTTCAGACACAAATCATTAACAGCCTGAAGTCTTTTAATTTCTGCCAGTTCAGACGTAAGGAGTGCAGCAGTCAAGTGATTCACGAACGTTAAGTACGGTGCATACATTTCAGCTTGGTTGATTTTAAATGGGTTTGCAGTGTGCAGGTCAAGAATGTGCCCCAATGGAGAGGAGTAATGCAGAAGTAGTATGTTATGTAGCAAGTGTCTACTCTCACTGTGTATAGCTTTCTCAGCTGAGAAGCAGTTTTGACTAGCACTTGCAATGCACCACTAATTCCTTCGTCACTCATTCTAGCAAACACACACACAAACTAAATATCATTCATCTTTCATCATTTTAAAAATAAAAGTGTTCCAGGAAAAGTCTTTCATTCTACAGTTAGGTGCTAAAGTTGGTGATAATATTGGGCGGGGGAGGGGCCACAGTCGGTGGGGTGGAGGGGAGTGGGGGAGGAAGGGCAGGCACACTGACTAACGTCTAATTGCACTCAGGGGTAATGGCCTAAGGAAGGGTGGGAACCACTACTTTAATGTAAGTCGTAGGAACAGCATTACCTCACATGTTCTTAAATTTTCCGGAACTGGTCTTCCCCGACGTCGGCTTCTACCAGTTTTTCCACTTTTCTGTAGATAAATCGTGTCAGTGGTTTGCAAACATGACTTATTAAACTGACAGTTCGGTAATATTCACACCTGTCCACAACTACTTTCTTTGGAACTGGAATTATTACGTCGTTTTTTATGTCTCAGGGTATTTCCCTTCTCTCTGTATCGTATGGAGTAATTTTATCACAGAGTACTCTCTCAAGGGTGTCAGTAGATCTAAAGGAATGTTGTCTACTCCTTGGTCCTTGTTCCAGCTTAGCTCTTTCAGTGCTCTGTAAAATTCTTCTCGCAGTAACGTATCTCCTATCTCACCTAAGTCCTCTTCCCTGTCTATGAAATTGCCTTCATTTCCCTTATAAAGACCGTCTGTATACACGTTTCACCTTCCAGCTTTCCCTTATTTGTTTAGAATCTGTTTCTCATCTGAGTTCTTGTTATTCATTAAGTTTAATTTTCTTATAGGCAGTTAGCTACTTGTTATTTTCTGTCAATGCCATTTTTAGATGCCTATCTTCGCTTTCATCTGCTTCAATGGCAGTATTTTTTATATTTTCTCATTTCAACAATTAAATTCAATATGTCTCTTGATATACAAGGATTTCTACTAGGCCTTGTCTTTTTACCCATGTGATACTCTGGAGTCTTCATTATTTCATCTCTCAGTAGCCTAAGAAACATAAAAAACGAAATTGAAAAAGGAAATAAATTAAAGAAAATGACAAAAAACAGCTAGTAACAAACACTCCACTAAACGACTACACTCTTCCTGAGTTCCACTGCAGGGCGCGGTTCTCACTGAGACAATACGATATCCGTATCGGGAACTACATGTTTAAGTAAAGGTCGCACCATACGACAGTTTTCCGTTTGATACTCGTGTACCCACAGGAGTGATGCGGCAAGCAACAACAGACAGCAGACGGCAAGAGCCTTGCGAGTACTGCGCAATTGTCACCCTCGTCGCCTAAAACTTCCAAATACACCATGCATTTAAAAAGAGTCTGGATATGTTAGCTACATTTGGTATCCAGCATTCTAAAATGCACCAATCGTAAAGTGGCCGGCGACTACATTTTCTAATGCAAACTTTTCAAAATATGCGCTGTGCTTTATTTCATTTCGAAGTAGGTTATCACAATAGCTATTGTCAACAGCGAAAAGAAAACCACTTCACAATCAAGCTGACTAATACGCAAAAAAGATGAATTTTTAACTCGGAAACGGCGCAACGTATCGCATTTTTTTCTTAACAATTATTTCTCAGAACTATCTCCTCTGCAACGCATGCTCTTATGGGTGATAGTGTTGGTTGTTCTGAAGAAAAAACTTCAAACGATGTGCCCTTTTCTTAACCGTATCCGACAGACAGCTGTTTAAACGTCACAGGCGTCAGTCGCATATCCTGCTTCCCCAGCACAGACATGCGAATACAACGAAAGTGAAATTAAGCTGTCCCGTCTGTCTTTACTGAGCATTTCAATGGGCACTTCGCTTCCGTAGGGTGGGACGACAATTCCTGCAAGTCGGCACGTTGTTTACCTAATGTCTCAGTACTACAGTGTTGCTACGTGTACAGTCAAAATAGTACGGGTCAGTGTAGTAAAAATGCCACAGCTCTTCACACATGCGGAGTATGCTCACATGATCGTTGCCTATGGGTTTTGCAATGGGACTTTGTAATCTCCCCCCTCCCCTTCCTAATTCCAGTTATTGTCCACAATAATGAAAGTCTTGTATGAAAAATTTTAAGGAGCGAAGATAACAATAAAATTTCTAGTTTTCTTTGTTTTTAGTGTAGAGTTGGCTCCAGTTCTTCTTGTCTAGGGGTCTGATTCTTCAAGCTGAAATTCTCATATTTTAGATCATCGTCGTTGAATTGATCTAAATAAAACTGAAGATTGTTGTTGCAGAATTTTTCTTGTTACGTTAACATATTTTGTCACATTTTGGTATATCATACAGTCTTTTGAATTTTCACATTAACAAAACCGAAATTATACTGTTCACACAAAATACAAAAACACGTCCTATCACATCAGAGGCATGCTTATTACTACTTGACTCTACGGTAATAACTATATTCCAAAGAGTTTACTATTTTTCTTGATAAAAGAATTTCTGTTAGTTTCGATTATTATTCCATAAAAAAATCCGAGAAATAAAAATAGTAAACAGTAGATTAGATTATTAGCAATAGATACTTTAGGTATGGCAAATAATTCGTAATTTCAAATATTTCTAAAAAAAATAATTTTACTGTACATCAGAGCTAGTGCTTATCGATTGTAACATCGAAAATAAAGTAATTCCTTTTCATAAATTTTAGCTTGAAATATGACATAATATATATAAAATTTTATGAAATTTTTCAGAAAAGCAGCTGAAATAATATTTACCTGTTCAAAATTAGAAAAACAATCTTGGTATCGATAACTACTGTTGAGGAAAAGTAATGCTAGAGGAGGATGTCCCGTAACAACTTCCAGAACCACTGCAAAGGAGCATACGAATGAGCTCAGATCAGTAACACAGCAGCTGTCTACAAGAGCTGCAAAATGCACTGCAGTTGACGGTGGACTTTTTGAACTCCTTTTATGAGGAAATGTACACAATCAAACGGAACATTACATCACATTGTTTCATTTGCTATCACCAGCATTTACCCCGTTCCCCACTGTTTTCATCAGCTTGCTCGGAAACCGTTACGAACAGATATTTATATGAAGTTATTTGTTCAGAATTACAAAGACTATTACGCCTCAAAGTATGTACCTTTCCTCCTGATTCACCCCGTATAAGAACTTAATTCAGAATAAATTCAGTGACTGCGAATATCTTGGCATCAGTTCCGTTAAGTATATATGATATTACTACCTATTGGTCACATGAAAATTTGTATTCGATTGGGACTCGAACCCGGATTTCTCGCTTATCGCAAGCGTTCATCTTAATTTCGGACTGCTGTCAATTGTCATTAATATCTGTTCATCCAGACATGCACGTAAATATGTAAGAATACTGTGTACACCCATGCTATGGTGAAATCTGATATACTCTTGGCTGTTAATCCCCTCATGATGAAAGAAGATCAGTCTGATTTGGCATTGAACTTGTCCAGTCAGGACCTCGCGCGCTAACTCAATCATATGTACGCGCTAAAATGCGATAGTGCAGAGACATATGTTGGTCCATATGCTGCGACTCGTTGAAACGCCCATTATCAGTTAAAATGAGCCTTTTTCGCAAGTGACACATTTAAGCTAGGTGAGCAACAGATACGTTGGTTCGATTTGAGGAAACCAAACGAACACAGCGTTTGGTGGCACAGTCTCCAGCAATACGCGCAATACGCGCGCGAAACGACCTCATTGGCTAACTTCAGTGACAAATAACTCGAGGACGTCGCAACGAGTCGAATCTTTTTCTTAACGGTGGTTTCTCAGCACAGCCTCGCCTGAAACACCCTTACAAGCTTTTCAGACTGTTTCGGACCACCCTGTATGTTGGAGCCAGGGCGCGGTAATGAGAGCAGAGCAAAAACGCAGTCGGGGTACCTCTTACAGGTGGCGCACAGAAAATATGGGAAGATAATTCGGGCGCGGTAGGGGAGTGGCGTCGGCCGCGCGGCACAGCTCATAAAAGTGGAGGCGCCTCCCGCCCAGAAAGATGTATTCGAGGGGGCGCCAGCGCGATTAAGGCAATTAATCCTGCGAAGCCACGGGGAGCGTCGTAACTCTCCAGCTCCGGAGTTATGCTCCAGCCGGAGGGACGGAGAGCACACTCCCTGGAGCGACGGCGGGGCGCCGCTGAGAGGTGCTATTAACTGCCGGGGCGGCCTCTGGTGCGCTCCTGGAGAAGCGCTCTATCGAAACTTAATTCTGCACAAAAAGAAAACCTCTACCTTGCGGAATGTAGTAAACCTTCTCGGGAGAAATAGCACCTCGCGAAGGTAGATGAATTAGACAGTCCGGGCCAAATTACAGAGTAATTTATGCAGCAATAGTTTCGTTCTCACCTATTTAATTAAATGAGGGTGCAAGAGGTCTATGTAGTGTTACTTTTTCAGCGATTATCATACTTTTTCTGAGGCAAGAATAAGATCATCTTTGTCCCAAAAAATTTGATACGCCTGACGCAGTAATTTCACGAAGGGTCTCGATCGGTTGTTACAGATGTTTCGCGGATGATGCTGTGGTATACAGAGAAGTAGCAGCATTAGAAAATTGCAGCGAAATGCAGGAAGATCTGCAGCGGATAGGCACTTGGTGCAGGGAGTGGCAACTGCCCCTTAACATAAATGGTTCAAATGGCTCTGAGCACTAAGGGACATAACATCTGAGGTCATCAGTCCCCTAGAACTTAGAACTACTTCAACCTAACTAACCTAAGGACATCACACACATCCATGCCCGAGGCAGGATTCGAACCTGCGACCGTAGCAGTCGCGCGGCTCCGGACTGAAACGCCTAGAACCGTTCGGCCACCACGGCCGGCTGACCCCTAACATAGACAAATGTAATGTATTGCGAATACATAGAAAGAAGGATCCTTTATTGTATGATTATATCATAGCGGAACAATCACTGGTAGCAGTTACTTATGTAAAATATCTGGGAGTATGAGTACGGAACGATTTGAAGTGGAATGATCATATAAAATTAATTTTTCGTAAGGCGGGTGCCAGGCTGAGATTCATTGGGAGAGTCCTTAGAAAATGTAGTCCATCAACAAAGGAGGTGGCTTACAAAACACTCGTTCGACCTATACTTGAGTATTGCTCATCAGTGTGGGATCCGTACCAGGTCGGTTTGACAGAGGAGATAGAGAAGATCCAAAGAAGAGCCGCGCGTTTCGTCACAGGATTATTTGGTAAGCGTGATAGCGTTACGGAGATGTTTAGCAAACTCAAGTGGCAGACTCTGCAAGAGAGGCGCTCTGCATCGCGGTGTAGCTTGCCCGCCAGGTTTGGAGAGGGTGCGTTTCTGGATGAGGTATCGAATATATTGCTTCCCCCTACTTATACCTCCCGAGGAGGTCACGAATGTGAAATTAGAGAGATTCGAGTGCGCATGGAGGCTTTCCGGCAGTCGTTCTTCCCGCGAAGCATACGCGACTGGAACAGGAAAGGGAGGTAATGACAGTGGCACGTAAAGTGCCCTCCCCCATACACCGTTGGGTGGCTTGCGAAGTACATAGCTGTAGATGTAGAATAGATTCGCCCTATGCTGTTGGCTGTTGCAGTGCGACTAAGCATTCACAGTGTCTCAAGAGGATGCAAAGATGGTTTGCAGAATATGTGCGAGGACTGTAGAGCTCTCTTCGTATCTTCCGAGGAGAATCCATCTATGGCAGTATTGAGCATTAAATCAGGAGTTGCTACAAGAAGTATAATTTTAAAATACACGGTCTGAAAAAAAGGGGGGAAGCACCCAGAAAATATGGAACTTACTCGGATGTCAAAGCAAACCTTAGGCGGGATTGTAAATGATTATATTTGCAACTCTTTATGATAGATAGAACGAACAGCAGAGTACTTTAATGTTGTTCGTGTTTAGTGTTGCTAAAAGGTTCAAAATGGTTGAAATGGCTCAGACCACGATGGGACTTAACATCTGAGGTCATCAGTCCTCTAGAGCTTAGAACTTCTTAAACCTTACTAACCTAAGGATATCACACATATCCATGCCCGAGGTGGGATTCGAACCTGCAACCGTAGCAGTAGCGCGGTTCCGGACTGAAGCGCCTATAACCGCTCGGCCACTGCGGCCGGCGTTCCTACAAGGCCTAGAAAGGTGTTAAGGAGGTGAACAGAGTCAGATATTGAGTGATCACAAATTATTGAGGAACGGCGATTCGATGGAACGGAGTTACTCCAGTGAGATACCGATTCCAGTACATGAGATAGTTTGAAAGTGGCGTCATCTTGTGTCTCCTTCGGGATGGCATAAGGCAAGGTAGTCTTACTCCTGGCGTTATGATGCGGGGAATGATAGGGTATGATCTCAGATCATACCTGGTAGTGATTCAGAGACATCTGGCGGCACGTCGGTACGTCACAGACAACTTGTGTCTTCATATGTTTCCTTTTACGAGACAATATGGCGGCGACATTTTTAACAGGACAATGCTCGTCCACACGTGGCACTTGTGTCTACGAACTATGCACGTGATTCTGAGGCACTCCCGCAGCCAGAAACATCTCCAGATCAGTCCTCGATAGAACATGTGTGGACCAGGTCCGATATCAACTCTGTCCCAGTAGCTGTATCGAGGATATTAACGACTGGTAACAAGTGTCGGCTAACCTCAGGAAAGGATGTTGTTGTTGTTGTTGTTGTGGTCTTCAGTCCTGAGAATGGTTTGATGCAGCTCTTCATGCTACTCTATCCTGTGCAAGTTTCTTCATCTCCCAGTACTTCTGCAGCATACATCCTTCTGAATCTGCTCACTGTATTCATCTCTTGGTCTCCCTCTACGATTTTTACCCTCCACACTGCCCTCCAATGCTAAATAGGTGATCCCTTGACGCCCCAGATCATGTCCTACCAACCGATCCCTTCTTCTAGTCAAGTTGTGCCACAAACTTATCTTCTGCTCAATTCTATTCAATACCGCCTCATTAGTTATGTGTTCTACCCATCTAATATTCAGCATTCTTCTGTAGTACCACATTTCGAAAGCTTCTAATCTCTTCTTGCCCAAACTATTTATCGTCCACGTTTTACTTCCATATATGGCTGCACTCCATAGAAATACATTCAGAAACAACTTCCTGACACTCAAATCTATACTCGATGTTAACAAATTTCTCTTCTTCAGAAACGCTTTCCTTGCCATTGCCAGTCTACATTTTATATCCTCTCTACTTCGACCATCATCTGTTATTTCGCTCCCCAAATAGCAAAACTCCTTTACTACTTTAAGTGCCTCATTTCCTAATCTAATTCTCTCAGCTTCACAGGACTTAATTCGACTACATTCCATTATCCTCGTTTTGCTTTTGTTGATGTTCATCTTATATCCTCCTTTCAAGGCACTGTCCATTCCGTTCAGCTGCCTCTGACAGAATTACAGTGTCATCGGCGAACCTCAAAGTTTTTATTTCTTATCCATGGATTTTAATACCTACTCCAAATTTTTCTATTGTTCCCTTTACTGCTTGCTCAATATACAGATTGAATAACATCGTGGAGAGGCTACAACCCTGTCTCACTGCCTTCGCAACCACTGCTTCCCTTTCATGCCCCTCGACTCTTATAACTACCATCTGCTTTCTGTACAAATTGTAAATATCCTTTCGCTTCCTGTATTTTACCCCTGCCACCTTCAGAATTTGAAAGAGAGTATTCAAGTCAACATTGTCAAAAGCTTTCTCTAAGTCTACAAATGCTAGAAAAGTAGGTTTGCCTTTCCTTAATCTTTCTTCTAAGATAAGTCGTAGGGTCAGTATTGCATCACGTGTTCCAATATTACCACGGAATCCAAACTGATCTTCCGCGAGGTCTGCTTCTACCAGATTTTCCATTCGTCTGTAAAGAATTCGTGTTAGTATTTTACAGCTGTAACTTATTAAACTGATAGGTCGGTAATTTTCACATCTGTCAACACCTGCTTTCTTTGGGATTGAGATTATTATATTCTTCTTGAAGTCTGAGGGTATTTCGCCTGTCTCATACATCTTGCTCACCAGATGGTAGAGTTTTGTCAGGACTGGCTCTCCCCAGGCTGTCAGTAGTTCTAATGGAATGTTGTCTACTCCTGGGGCCTTGTTTCGACTCAGGTCTTTCTGTGCTCTGTGAAACTCCTCACGCAGTATCATATCTCTCATTTCATCTTCACCTACATCCTCTTCCATTTCCATAATATTGTCCTCAAGAACATCGTCCTTGTACAGAAGAGGATACAAGGGCTTAATGACACACTTCCCAACCGAATCATTCCAGCATCCAGGCCAGAGAGGGGGAAGCGTCATACTGATAAGTGGGTTCACACTGAAAACTTCTTTATAAAATTAACTCGATTTTGTAATCACTGCGGTAATATCACACAATCTCCCGAACAGTGAATTTCCATTTCGTTTCCTGCTATCACTGTGTGTGCTTTCCTTTTTTGTCAAGCAGTGTATTTGGTTCAAATGGCTCTGAGCACTATGCGACTTAACTTCTGAGGTCATCAGTCGCCTAGAACTTAGAACTAATTAAACCTAACTAACCTAAGGACATCACACACATCCATGCCAGAGGCAGGATTCGAACCTGCGACCGGAGAGGTCGCTCGGGTCCAGACTGTAGCGCCTAGAATCGCACGGCCACTCCGGCCGGCGCAGTGTATTTAATTTCACCAACTGCGATATAATCGTATATACAAACAATGATCCAATACTGTAAAATACTTTTTTATTCCAGTGTCTGATCACAATATGAATTCTATAGACGACGACCGGTTTCAGTCTGTAATGACCATCCTCAGATCTTTTCTACACCATGCCATGAAGTGATACGGCCATAATGGCATCGTCAAAACATATAAATATAATCAGCATAGCATCGTCACATAGATCTGAGAGTGGTCATTACAGACTGAAACCGGTCATCGTCTAAAGAATTGATATTGTGATCAGAGACTGGAATAAAAAGGCATTTTAGTGTATTTAATGGCAACTGTTGATTTCTGGGAGACGGAAACTTGAACCCAGATTTCCTGTTTATCATGGGCATTCGCCTTAGCCATTAGCCTTGACTCAAACATTCAATGTCACCGATTTTTCCTCCCGTGATTTCCAAAGATTACTACCGGCTGCTAATTCGCGAGGTTCTTCGCACTTAATTCATTTCAGTCAGAAGACCGAAGGCTCGAAAAATAAATGTAATTATTGTTCCTCCGAAGTGAACAGTCAGATATATAAAATACAAACTGGGTTAAACACGCAGATAGTGAAATTAAACTGAATATGCAGATATTAAAGGATCAAAGGATCAATATACCTATGAACAACTTGATTAGTAACGTGTAGCACTTTCTTCCGCTCTGACTCTTTTACGACACTTCCTGCCATAGACTTTACGAATCATCGGTGGGAGCTGCCCTGATCTGCGACTACTTAACTTCCGCCAACAACTCAGAGCTGGTCCCAGACGCTTGCATTTAACGCCATTGTGTCTCAAATGTCCTTCTAACCATTAAGGTCAGGTGATACGAGTATTCGCTGTGCCCCCCTCGAACTATTCTCACACAAAGAGGAAGCGAAGAGGTTGTGCTATCCCTTTTTGAAGATACAGGTTGTTGTAGTGGTGTTGTACTCAAACAAACGGATTCACTTGAATAGTTTATCGACTTCTTCGTCGACGAGAATCGATGGTACACATATGAGGGACCCAGATTCAACCCAGATAATCGTATCGCATTGGCAAATACTTCAGTTATCTGCCTCAGTTGCTCCTTTCACGCGTGGGATTCATCGTACTGACGAGTGATAACTGAAGTCGGAATCATGTCCGCCCTGTTCTCAGTGGCACACGAGTGAATACGTTAGCACCGACGTGTAGCTGGTAGTATGCTTCTGTGTACTCGCTACACCCTCCCTGTTACGTTCATGATGCATGATGATGGTTTGTCGGGCGCCCAACTGCGCGCTCATCAGCGCCCGTGCAAAGTCCCAATTTTTTTCACAGTCCAATTTTTTACGCAGTCCAGTCGAGCTACTGTCACGAATGATGATGAAATGATGAGGATAACACAAATACCCAGTCCCTGGCCAGAAAAAATCCCCAACCCAGCCGTGAATCGAACCTGACACCCCACGCGCCAGAGACAGCAACTCTAGACACTAGACCACAAGCTGCGGACCTACGAGGTGCGGCTAGAAAAAAAACCGGACTGATGCTGGAAAAAACATTTATTTACAATTATTTACAATTTCATGTTATCTCCTTCAATGTACTCTCCTCCTCGTTCTCTACACCGCTCCATACGAATTTTCCACTGTTCATAGCAATGCTGCAGATCATTTTCGGTAAGTCCATACATTACTTCCGTCGCTTTTTCTTTTACTGCTTCAACAGTCTCAAATCTAGTTCCTTTCAAAGCTGACTTGACTTTAGGGAAAAGAAAAAAGTCACAGGGGGCCAAATCAGGTGAATAGGGTCGATGATCTAAGATGGGAATGTTGTGCTTTGCCAAAAACGTCTTCACTGACAACGCACTGTGAGCTGGGGCATTGTCTTGCTGAAGGATCCATGACTTTTTTCTCCACAAATCGTTCCGTTTTCTCCGTACTCGCTCACGTAGGGTAGCCAGGACGCTAATGTAGTAATTCTGATTCACTGTTTGTCCCTCTGGTACCCAATCAATGTGCACAATCCCTTTGATGTCAAAAAAAACAATCATCATTGCCTTGAATTTCGATTTTGACATTCGTGCTTTTTTTGTCGTGGAGAACCAGGAGTTTTCCAATGCATCGATTGGCGTTTAGTTTCGGGATCGTAAGTAAAAAACCACGATTCATCGCAAGTAATAACATTTTGTAAGAAGGTGGGATCACTTTCAATGTTTTCCAGGATGTCAGAACAAATCATTCTTCGGCGTTCCTTCTGTTCAAGTGTGAGACACTTTGGAACCATTTTTGAACACACTTTGTTCATGTTGAAACTTTCATGAAGAATCTGCCTAACACTTTCCTTGTCAACTCCTGTTAACTCAGACACTGCTCTGATTGTCAAACGGCGATCTTGTCGAACAAGTTTACCGATTTTTTCAATGTTTGCATCAGTTTTTGCTGACAATGGTCTGCCAGTGCGAGTGTCATCACTGGTGTCTTCGCGGCCATCTTCAAATCGTTTAAACCACTCAAACACTTGTGTCCGCGATAAACAATCATCGCCGTACACTTGTTGTAACATCACAAACGTTTCACTTGCAGATTTTCCTAGTTTGAAACAAAATTTGATGTTAACACGCTGTTATTTCTGTACACTCAACATTTTCCGACGCACAGACAAAACGTCAACTACTTAAAACAGACGCCACGGGCAGACTGAGTGCAGGAGGCAGATGAAACTCGAGCAGTAGGCGGAGCGAGAGTCACGTGACAGGCCACGCGACTTTCAGCCTTATTGCATTCGTTTTATTGTTTCACCAGTACTAGTGCGGTTTTTTTCTAGCCACACCTCGTATTGTTCCGTTGAACTGCACCTAATCGCTGCATTTCACTTCAACGTCAAAACCTCACTTACATTTATGGTGTGACCCCCTTTTTTTACGTCTTCTGTGCGAAATCTCCTTCTCCAGGCCTAGAATCTCAGTGTTGTAATAACCCGTAGGATGATCACTGCGAAGACATTGTTCTGTAATAGCAAATTTGCGCGGTTGCTGTAAGCGTGTGTGATGCTTATGTTCAGAAGCCGAGACGCCGTATCCGCCAATTGGATAATAGCCCCTCATAAGTTCCATTTATCAACTGAAATTCTCCTTTCGTCGCTTCTTTCCTCAAAGTTTCCGTGTTTCCAATAGTGCTGGATTTTAGCTGCGTTCGGCAACAGTGGCACTTACTGCAGCTATGACTGAGATCGCAGCCGGCCGGAGTGGCCGTGCGGTTCGAGGCGCTACAGTCTGGTACCGAGCGACCGCTGCAGTCGCAGGTTCGAATCCTGCCTCGGGCATGGATGTACGTGATGTCCTTAGGTTGGTTAGGTTTAATTAGTTCAAGTTCTAGGCGACTGATGACCTCAGACGTTAAGTCGCATAGTGCTCAGAGCCATTTGAACCATTTGAGATCTCATCCACGCTATTGTGTTCCGCCAAACGATTCCTAGAAGGACAGTCGACGTGTCTGCTTTTGTAGTCCACCGTGATGACGTATTCCTGCAGCTACAGCGCTGATGTCAACAGTCAACTCAATGGTTGTTGCAGGTTAGCCAGCCAGCAAAAATAATGGTATTCTATCTCATCGATGGACAGTTTGCCAAATAAATAGGCGTGGAACTAGTTGGCGCCCTAACAACTACAAGGCACTCCTTTTCGATCACATGGTAGTTCATCTCCGTCTTGGACAATACTCTGGAAGCTTAATTTCACACCTTTTCATCACCTCCTGATTTTGTACTAGAACTGCATCTATGCCATTATCACAAGCTGTTAAAGCTCTGTCCCGGCATTCTCCTCATATAATGCTAGGACTGGGGAAGATGTTAGTGCCTTCTTATGGACAAGCCTTCTTTCTCATACGTCGTTTCAGGAGAATGCGAGGTGCCGGGGCTAGCAGTGTATTTGACACTAAATTCTTCTTGAATCTACATTTGTAAATGATGCTCTTAGGCCCCCCTATTCTAGCTCCGACTTTTGCTGTTGCACAAGGATAAAAAAAAAAAAAAAACACGCGAACTGACTCTAATCAACCCTGCCAGTGGACTAGAAGAGAGTTTGGCACCTGCAATAATTTAATTTGATAAATAAGTTATATAAACGAAGGTTTCATTAACATAGTGGGAAATGATGGGTTGCTCTACCGATTAACAGAATGAAAGTTCTGTCCAAAATAACAATATGATTTATTAAGACTAAACACAAAATAATAAATATAACACATGAAATATTTATAATACATCAAATTGGCTCAAATTGGAGACTCATACAAACACTGTAAAGGTGAAGTTGTCCCTAAACTAGATCGTGAGGTTTAAGACGAAGTGGTATGTGGAGCCAATTCCTTGCCATTCAAATCTCAAGAGAGACACACAGCTAACCCAACAGTCATTGCTGCTACTCAAGACAGAACAAAGTTAGAAAAAGACGAACAGGCGCGCTCTGCTGAGCTCTGATTGACTAGGAAAATCCCTATCTGCCGGTGCTGCGGACATACATTACCAAACTGTCTTCTTGACTGCCAGAACACGATCTGGCGTATCGGCGGCGATGGCTGGTTGCTTCGACGTCCTCGACCGAAAGGCGAGAGCCAACTACCTAGAGCACCCGTACAGGCTGAACACACAACATTCCCGCCCCCACGACAGTGGCCGTGGTTAAACGTTCCAATCAGCAACTCGAAAACCGGCGGAAAATTCCACTCCATTGCCAGAGCACTACCATTCCACCAATGGAGATTCTTGGCGCCAATTTCTGTGCTGATTTTGCTACGTCACGGAGCTATGCCCTGAGCAAGCCAATCACAGTTACTATTTTGCAGAAAGCGCGGGAATTTTCCCGCCACAACTGCCTGGGTACACAAGTCATTCCCACGCCTCGCTGGTAGCCCGCCAGAAAGTGTTTTCGCTAAGATTCTGCGAAGTAACGGAACCTCTAGCCTAGCCGCTACTTCAAACCCCTCCGGGCGTGTCTTTTGACAATGTCGGCGTCTGCAAAGCATTCACTCGACACCCTCACACCCATCGGCTTAACCCTCTCCAGTTCAACAGAGCCCGCCTGTCACCGGACCACCCGGGTGACGAGAGACGCTGCGTGGGAAGTCCGCGTGTGAAGGAATAGCAACTTTCCACCGCATGCAATTAGAGAGGAGAATCGTAAGATAGAAATATGAGAGGGGGCTCATGCCACCTCTCAAGAATTTGCCATCTCCGTGCAGTAGTTCTCGCAATGTGCTTGCTTGTGTAGCAGGTGGTACGAGCACATTCCGAGAAAACTTCTAACGTCACGAATGTTCCGAGGAATCGGAAAATTTGTAACTGATCTTATTTTCTTTATATCGGGATGGACTCCATCGCCATTCATTAGGTGCCGCAAGATTTTTATGTATAGGGCAACAAACAGTACTTCAGGTAGAGGCCTGTTGTCTGAACACACTTCAACACAGTTGTCAATGGACTTAGATGTTTTTCAACCTCCCAAAACAAAAACAAAAGATGAGCTTACGAAATCCAATATTAAGACGATGTTGATCGCCTTCCTTGACAGCAAGGCCTTGATCCACCATGAATTTATCACTGAGCGAGGTGGGGAAGATGACGATTGTTGCTTGATCTTTAGATTGTACTGGTAGCACCACGTCTCATCTCCTGTTATGATGCAGATATCAAACAAAGCGCGGGCATGGTGCTTCGAGTGACTGCACAAGAAGCGTTTCCTGACTGTTACCAAGAACCTTACAACCAGTGTCAGAAGCGTATTATAGTTAATGGCGATTACTTGAAAGGCCAGTGAAGGTAATTTGTATCTTACTCTTGTTTTCTTTATTTTCTGAGATCATTCACTGAATTTTTCAGACCCAGCTCGTACTTTCTCCTTTCAAGCAGCACTGGATAGATACCTTGTTTTTTATTTTGCTCAATCGTCGGTACTCAACGCAAAAATGCTATGTGTCTTCTTTCTACTTTTCAAGGATCACCGAAGAGGACCAAGGAGTCTCTGAAGTTACAGTGGTGTAATCTTGCACCACCTTCTCCACTGCCTAGAGGATTTTTTGCCGTTCAGCAGGCGACAATCTGTGTGAGCGCTGGCTAATTGATGGATGATCCCCAATCGTGGATATGGTGCTTAAGCATGGGCCGCTTTTGTTTTCTACAGTATCTGAAAGCATTAGGAACATGTATCACTCCCCAACATTGTTCCTCAGTCAAGTCAGATCCTACTGACAGTTTGATACTAGAATGAGATTTTCACTCTGCAGCGGAGTGTGCGCTGATACGAAACTTCTTGGCAGTTTCGCAGGAGAGCTTCTGTAAAGTTTGGAAGGTAGGAGACGAGATACTATCAGAAGTAAGGCTGTGAGGACCGGGCGTGAGTCGTGCTCCGGTAGCTCAGATGGTAGAGCACTTGCCCGCGAAAGGCAAAGGTCCCGAGTTTGAGTCTCGGTCGGGCACAGAGTTTTAATCTGCCAGGAAGTTTCATATCAGCGCACACTCCGCTGCACAGTGAAAATCTCATTCTGGAAACATACCCCAGGCTGTGGCTAAGCCATGTCTCCGCAGTATCCTTTCTTTCAGGAGTGCTAGTTCTGCAAGGTTCGCAGGAGAGCTTCTGTAAAGTTTGGAAGGTAGGAGACGAGATACTGGCAGAAGTAAAGCTGTGAGGACCGGCCGTGAGTCGTGCTTCGGTAGCTCAGATGGTAGAGCACTTGCCCGCGAAAGGCAAATGTCCCCAGTTCGAGTCTCGGTCGGGCACACAGTTTTAATCTGCCAGGAAGTTTCAGTTTGATACTAGTTTCCTTCCCTGCATTTTCTGTAGTGGTAGCGCCAAACGTTTCCTACCAGATGATACTAGTTTCCTAACAGATGATAGTAAGGTGTCTGGTTCAGCGGTCCCGACGCATACACCTTCAGGAATGAGTTGTGATTCAAAGTTCTCGTTGACCAACTACAATGCTTATGATCGTCGCTGAGAACTATCTCTCTTCTCAATCTGAGCAGGTTTCTGCAATCGATGAAAACTTTACAATTTAGCTGAGCGTCTCGCTTGATGACTGGAACTCGTGTCGGGTGATAGCAAACTAGGAACAGCGCAATCGGCAAACAACTTTTCGTCTCATAACGTGTCTGAAACATCAATCTCTTTGAGTTAGTGAACTGAGTCGTCACAAGCTTTCCCAAAGATAAACTGTCTGTGTGCACTGTTGATCATTTTTCTGTACACTACCTCCATGTTTCGTGGAGAAGACGTTTTACCATGACACAGTCTTTCTGTCTAGAGAGTAAGCTACCATGAAACGTCTTTAATTTTAAGAAATATCTGTAGTAAAGAGTGAGTATGTCGCTGGCAATGCTCTTACAAGCCATATCTCATTCCAGCACGATATGTTCATTCTGCCGGTATCATTTTCTTACCTCTACGAACTTGGCAGAAGCTTGCCTAAGGATATTGCGCGAAAACAAGATTTAAATTAACCACTTTATTATGTTTTGCAGAGTACCTACGGTGTAAATGAGAAACCAGATTTTGTTTCATTTATTTTCGTGTTAATCTCTTCCTTGTGAATGATGGACACAAATTTCATCTTCTATATTTATCTGCATGTTCCATTTATGCATCACTAAATTGAGGTATGTCGAGTTTGTGAGATTCGAGGCGATAGAGTGTTATAATATGTACAGTATCTTACTAGAAGCTTTTATCTAAGTACTTAAAGAAGGAGAGACCTCTATTACTCACCATGCAGGGCTTTGAGGTAAGCCTTTCCAGCCTGAATCAGCTGTCTCGCTCCTGGGTTGAACTTGTCTAGGATATTCTGAAACAAACGATATCTTCCTTTTATTTCCGTCCTATTAAAGATTATAATTGGTGAATGTACTACTTACAAAAAATCGCAGCTTATTATATATATGTACAACTGGTAGACAAGTGGGTTTGTATTTTCGGCCGGCCGATATGTAACCGAGCGGTTCTAGGCGCTTCAGTCTGCAACCGCGGGACCACTACGGTCGCAGGTTCGAATCCTACCTCGGGCATGGATGTGTGTGATGTCCTTAGGTTAGTTACGTTTAAGTAGTTCTACGTTCTAGGGGACAGATGACCTCAGATGTTAAGTCGCATAGTGCTCAGAGCCATTTGAACCATTTTTGTATTTTCGTTCAGCCGTTGTTGGGGCAAGTTTCCTTTTAAATCTCTAACCACATTCGAAAGACAACACACAACTTGAGACAGGCGATACAAAAGACTCTTTCGCACTGCTGTGTGAAGCGTGTCGGTTCCTATCCGTTTTGTGGGTGGTTAGTCTTTGACTAAGCAACAGCTTCGAGCGTGTCGCGACAAATGGGGTGCGCGTCGAGTTACCAGCCTTTTACAGAGGTACCGGACTCGCAAACTGGAGTGTTGGTCTGGTGGTCAGGAGGCAAAGTAGTGACTTTCACCTACAGGCGGATAAGGTGAGGAGGGCGTGACTGAGTCAATGAGCTCTGCGCCGGCAGCTGCGTGAGCGTGCGCGCAGCAGGCGTAGGCGGCGGCTGCACGCTGACGTGACAAAAGTCATGGGCGACCGATATGCACAGACAAAGTTGGCGGTAGTATTTCGTATACAAAGCAAAAACGGCGAGCGCTTTGGCGGAGCTTTCATTTGCACTCAGGCGATTCATGTGAAAAAGTTTGCGACGTCATTATTGTCGCACGGCAGGAATTAACAGACTTTGAACACGGAATGGTAGTTGGAGGTAGGCGCCTGGGACATTCCATTTCGGTCGGCCGCTGTGGTCGAGTGGTTCTAGGCGCTTCAGTCCAGAACCACGCCGCTGCTACGGTCGCAGGTTCGAATCCTGCCTCGGGCGTGGACGTGTGTGATGACCTCAGATGTTAAGGGGCTCCGGAAAGGCTCAAAATCTTGAAAAGTTCAATTTTTACTTTTTTGCGTTTTCTGAATCTGCAGACTATTACCTTTTAATAGATATATAATTTATTCAATTCCGAAGACTACAACTATTTTTAAATTTTTTTTGAAATGTGTTCTACATGGGCGTGACCCACTGTGGCGCTGTTAAACTGCTGTCAAGTGGTGTTATTATTAACGTCCATGTTCATCAGGTACATTTTAGTGATGTGAGATAAAGTATGTGTTGTGGCTAACCTGTGATGGTTCAATATATATCGCTGGTGTGATTGTCGATTGTTTCATGTTTATTTACTCTGTCGTTATCTCGAAAAAATTCGTAATTAATTCTGTTTCTTGAGTCTCTGTTTTGTTGAAGTATAATAATGAGTAAAAGTAAAGTTATTAGAAATCCTCTGAAGGCTTTTAAGAAAAGGAGAAATGTTGGGAAGCCAAAGGTATGTGTTATTACTGTAAACAATAAAGACGATAACCAAGTGAGTGAACCTAACCTCTCAAGTACACCTGCCCATAGCAGTCAAAGTGGGAAAGAAAATACTTCACAGAAGAAGCTTGGTTCAATGAGTGAAAACTATGAATGTTGCAATTTTCAGAGACTTAGCAGCACCTGAACTGTTGAAAAAGTGTATTCACGGAAAAACTCAAAACCCCAATGAAAGTGTAAACAGTGTTATATGGTCGAGAATCCCCAAGACTGTATTTGTTGGAATAGAAACACTTCACTTTGGTGTGTATGATGCTGTTGCGACTTTCAATGATGGCAACATTGTAAGGTGCAAGGTATTTAGAAATATGGGAATGAAGATAGGTTCTAACATGGTACGAGCGATGCTTGCTTTAGACAAGGAACGCCTTCGGGCTGCAGACAGGGCTGTAAAGAGTCTAGAAATACAAGCAAGAGTAAACAGGAGGAGGAACAAGAGGAAGCTGGAGGAGGAGTTTGCAGAGGATGAAGATAATCCATCCTATGGACCTGGAATGCACTAAAAAGTTAATCCAATCTTTGTCGCTCGATTCCCAAAACTTTTATTTTCTCATACTAATTACATGTTTTCTAAGGATCTTCCAAACATATTTGTTTCAAACTTTCAGTAAATGTTACACAGTACCTTCTGCATAATTTAACACAGCCTTTTTCCAAAAAACTGTATGTTTTTGAATATATAAAGAAAAAATTGCAAAAAAATGTGAATTTTCATTACAATTGAAAAAAAATCATCTTTAATAACTGAACTAAAATTTTGTAAAATCCCTGTGTTAAGTTGTAGCCCATATTCCAATAAATAATCTGTAAAAAGTTCAACTTCCTACCTCAAATACTTTGTGAGGAAAGATGTAATTTATAAGCGTTATTTTAACATTGCAAGTATAGGGCGTTCCGGAGCCCCTTAAGTCCCATAGTGCTTAGAGCTATTTGAACCATTCAATTTCAGAAATCTTTAGGATATGCAATATTCTGAGATCCATAGTGTCAAAAGTGCCCCGAGAATACGAAATACCAGGCGCTACCTCTCACCACGGCCACCGCAGTGGCCGACAGTCTTCATTGAACGACTGAGAGCAGCGGCGTCTTCGTAGTTGCCACTGGTAACAGACAAGCAACACTGCATGAAAGAACCGCAGAAATCGGTGTGAATGGTTTCTTTATGACAATGCGGCAAAATTTGGCGTTAATGGGCTGTGGCAGCAGACCACCTACCCTAGTGCCTTTGCTAATACTACGACATCATCGCCTGCAGCGCCTATGCTGGGCTCGCTAACATTTCGATTGGACCCTAGACGACTGGAAAAGCGTGGCTTGATCAAATGTGTCCCGATTTTAGTTGGTAAGAACTGATGATAGGGTTCGAGTGTGTCGCAGACTCCAAGAAGCCAGGGTCATTTTTTGTGGACAAAGCACTGTGCAAGCTGGTGGGGGCTCCATTTGAACCGATCATTGACTAGAAATGGGGTAATTTCCAAGAATGATTGCCTATCGAAGTTGTGTGGCCCAAACGACACATATCAAACGTGCGATTGTAAATCGATCATTTGAGTCTCGTGGTGGGTGTTATGAGTATGTTTACGGTGGTCACTAAAGCAACGGCAAAAGAAGAGCGTTAAAAAATACACTCCTGGAAATTGAAATAAGAACACCGTGAATTCATTGTCCCAGGAAGGGGAAACTTTATTGACACATTCCTTGGGTCAGATACATCACATGATCACACTGACAGACCCACAGGCACATAGACACAGGCAACAGAGCATGCACAATGTCGGCACTGGTACAGTGTATATCCACCTTTCGCAGCAATGCAGGTTGCTATTCTCCCATGGAGACGATCGTAGAGATGCTGGATGTAGTCCCGTGGAACGGCTTGCAATGTCATTTCCACCTGGCGCCTCAGTTGGACCAGCGTTCGTGCTGGACGTGCAGACCGCGTGAGACGACGCTTCATCCAGTCCCAAACATGCTCAATGGGGGACAGATCCGGAGATCTTGCTGGCCAGGGTAGTTGACTTACACCTTCTAGAGCACGTTGGGTGGCACGGGATACATGCGGACGTGCATTGTCCTGTTGGAACAGCACGTTCCCTTGCCGGTCTAGGAATGGTAGAACGATGGGTTCGATGACGGTTTGGATGTACCGTGCACTATTCAGTGTCCCCTCGACGATCACCAGTGGTGTACGGCCAGTGTAGGTGATGGCTCCCCACACCATGATGCCGGGTGTTGGCCCTGTGTGCCTCGGTCGTATGCAGTCCTGATTGTGGCGCTCACCTGCACGGCGCCAAACACGCATACGACCATCATTGGCACCAAGGCAGAAGCGACTCTCATCGCTGAAGACGACACGTCTCCATTCGTCCCTCCATTCACGCCTGTCGCGACACCACTGGAGGCGGGCTGCACGATGTTGGGGCGTGAGCGGAAGACGGCCTAACGGTGTGCGGGACCGTAGCCCAGCTTCATGGAGACGGTTGCGAATGGTCCTCGCCGATACCCCAGGAGCAACAGTGTCCCTAATTTGCTGGGAAGTGGCGGTGCGGTCCCCTACGGCACTGCGTAGGATCCTACGGTCTTGGCGTGCATCCGTGCGTCGCTGCGGTCCGGTCCCAGGTCGACGGGCACGTGCACCTTCCGCCGACCACTGGCGACAACATCGATGTACTGTGGAGACCTCACACCCCACTTGTTGAGCAATTCGGCGGTACGTCCACCCGGCCTCCCGCATGCCCACTATACGCCCTCGCTCAAAGTCCGTCAACTGCACATACGGTTCACGTTCACGCTGTCGCGGCATGCTACCAGTGTTAAAGACTGCGATGGAGCTCCGTATGCCACGGCAAACTGGCTGACACTGACGGCGGCGGTGCACAAATGCTGCGCAGCTAGCGCCATTCGACGGCCAACACCGCGGTTCCTGGTGTGTCCGCTGTGCCGTGCGTGTGATCATTGCTTGTACAGCCCTCTCGCAGTGTCCGGAGCAAGTATGGTGGGTCTGACACACCGGTGTCAATGTGTTCTTTTTTCCATTTCCAGGAGTGTACTTGTAATTACGAATGACACGACCTACCTTATTCGTTGTCGGTGTTGTCGTCATGTGAAAGTCCATGTGATGTGTACGCTACAGGGGCAATTCCCTTTTTCCCATAGCCCTGGTTAGCCGGCCGGTGTGGCCGTGCGGTTCTAGGCGCTTCAGTCTGGAACCGCGTGACCGCTGCGGTCGCGGGTTCGAATCCTGCCTCGGGCATGGATGTGTGTGATGTCCTTAGGTTAGTTAGGTTTAAGTAGTTCTAAGTTCTAGGGGACTGATGACCACAGATGTTAAGTCCGATAGTGCTCAGAGCCATTTGAACGATAGCCTGGTTAAACTCTGCCAATATCACTCAAGAATATCGGCAGAGTGTCACATGCGTTAACTTTTCCCTGCAAACGCAAGTCGTTCTGGACGCCCTTCTCTTTTAATGGAAGACTTCACAGATTTCCATAAGCGCTGAATATTCTGTGTGTGGACACTGGGGTCATCCGAAGACACAAACTCCACAGAGTGGTTCACGGATTCGTGATCGAATCTTCCAGCTTTCAGAGTCTTGTACGACTGAAACCCGTCTGTAATGACTTTAGTACCAGGGAGTATGAGGTGCTTTATCAGACCCACTAAAGTGACCTTGTCGCTGGACAATAACCTGACAACGAAATACTTCCGCGAGTCTCTTTCTTTTAACCGAATACCCAAATGAGATCGATTTCACTTTTTGAAGCTCGTTTTCTATGGTTCTTCCGTCTAGCTATATGAGATTCGTCAACTTCCACAACTTTATTTTCTCCACCAATTGGTACACTGTCCTCTGTCACTACCACATAACAGACTTCTCTGTAAAACCCGAAATACTCACTCACGCTATTTGCTAATAACTCAGTTTCTGATGCTGTTGCTTGCAACGTGTAGTCTTGAATCCAGAACGATAGAAGAATTACGCCGGTATGGATGGATGAATTGGAAGAGTCGAATCACGTTTCTTTCTGATACTCGTTCGTTTTCCGCACTGTCCGCAATGAAATTGAAACGATATGTCAGCATCGAAACTCCTCTTACGAAGTTTTACACACATCGCAGCACCACAGTCAACACAGTCCCTCCTTTCGTCGTCCGGTAGTACTCCATACTTGCGGCCAATAGTCAAACAATTTTCTACAGTGGATACGAATGGAATGAGATTTTTCCGTGTTAGAGAATCCTCCGAAGGAACGTCAGGAACACCAGACATCCACAGAAATCGTCTGGGTTCCCAAGCAAGTCGCAAATGTTTCACGGAGAACAGAGCAAGTAAATGAACAACGTAAAACAGATAAAAATGACGATCACAAATCATTGATCAAAACGCGCCACGAGACTCGCATGATGAATTTACAATCGCACGTTCGATATGTGTCGTTTGGACCCCGCGACTTTAATAGGCAATCATTCTTGGAAATTACCAGAAACGATTATATTCGGCTACTTTGGGGCCATTTTGAGCCATTCATTGACTTCATGTTCGCAAACAACTGTGTCATTACACCGGACCACAATTGTTCGCGGCCGGCCGCGGTGGTCTCGCGGTTCTAGGCGCGCAGTCAGGAACCGTGCGACTGCTACGGTCGCAGGTTCGAATCCTGCCTCGGGCATGGATGTGTGTGAAGTCCTTAGGTTAGTTAGGTTTAAGTAGTTCTAAGTTCTAGGGGACTGATGACCACAGCAGTTGAGTCCCATAGTGCTCAGAGCCACTTGAACCATTTTTGAATTGTTCGCGATTCATTTGAAGAACTTTGTGGACAATTAGAGCGAAAGATGTGGCCACCCTAATCGCCCGACATGAATCCTATGGACATTTATGAGACGTAATCGAGGGTTCAGTCCGCCCCCAAAATGCAGCAAGGGCCTTTTCGCAATTATGGACATCTATAGCGGTAGCGTGGCTCAATACGAGCATTTCTGCAGATGACTTCCAGCGAACTTGTTGAGTCGATGCCACTCCCAGTTGCAGCACTACGCCGGAGGCTTCCGACGTGATATTAGGAGGTACCCCTTGATTTTTTGCTCCTCAGTGTATACTCGTGGGAAGTGGCCACAGCAAGACTGGTGTACCAATGGTCATTTGGGGCAGCCGCTATTCAACTCAAAACCCGGTGAGCACGTTTCAGAACTTTGCCTGTCATAGTGAGCTTGTGTCGCGAAGCTGATTTCAAATATAGCACACTCTGTGTAGCGCTTTTTTCCAAACCTTGTTTCCATTAAGTGCAGTCACCTTTTACTTGGTGGTTAATACTTGTCGACAGCCTGGAAGGTAGTGGACTATTTTTCATGTTAAATAGTTTCCACCAGTTGTACGGTTTTTTTTAATTGCGAGTTGGGATTAGATGTTCCTTCTTATTGTTTAAATTAACCATTCATCAGTTTGTGTCCCAGGGTAAATTGTGAGAAAAAAGGTTTGATACAGCTGTTCTGACCTCTCTTAGTCAGTGTGTTTGGCTCTAAATTTTGGTGACGTGGTTTTGGTTACTTGTTTTATTTGTCGCTCTGCTTTGCATAATGTTATTTTATTAGTCTTCCATCATTTGCACTGTCTTTTCAAGATTCCAGCTAGCAGTATTACTGTTGTACCATGTTTACCAAGGCTCCCCGTTTAACTCTTCAAGAGTTTACAGCCAACGCCACAAATTATAGCTGTTAGTGTTTTAACTTATCTCTGTTTTTTTATGTATTATGTAAGGAACTGCCGTCAGACACGAGTACTGCTTCAATTCATTCTGGTTTTTATTTGTGCGATTTAAATTATTCAAGTACTTATTGTCGATGCTTGGCTATTCAAGAGTTAGCAGCTACTGTCGTAAAGTACAAGCAGTCCTGCTTTAACTTGTTTATTTTATTCATGCGGTTTAAATTATTTATTTGTGTGTTGAATGATTATTCTAATTTTTTCTGAATAGATGCAATGAAATCTGTAATTTTGGCGAACTTAGAAGACGTGTTCGGTTTCTAAACTGATTCTGTGTGTACGTTAAGTGTATTTCTATTTTATGTTTCAGAAGTATACTTAAATGCGCTACTTAGGCCGATCTTGTAGTAGAGCGAATTTAGTATTGTGAACTGGTGCCAGCTTTGAGTCCTGCCCACATTTGTATTATTGTAATATCTGATTTATTGAGAATCTGCTGGAACTGAATGATATTGTTATTTATTGTTGTGCGCAGAGCTCAGATATTTGTATAAAATTTTCTTTATTGTGGGAATGATGTTTGAGGGCTTGCAACAACTCCTTAACCATCGTTCTCTACGACCGTTTCACTATGAATTTATCTTATTTTTGCCACCAAGGTTTATCAGAGAAAGGTGTGCTTGAGGCTGCAAATGTCTAGCTTTCTAAATGACTTAGAGAAGACAGTCCTCAGAGCAACCTTCAATCTTATCATTTTAACACAGTGGGGTATTGTTAGTGATCAGATGGCTATACGATACGCACCTACTAGGATATGTTGAAGCAGAACGCTCAAGATCGTGAGATCAGAAGTGGTAGTTTAACGACCATTGATCTGGTACAACATCCACCCAGAACATAAGGTTTGGATAGATCGTTTAAGCAAATGCTGGGATAGTCGTCAATATCAGCTTCAGATAATATGATGTGTAGGGTTATCCGTATGTACCTGTGGTGTTACAAAAGACAAATACGTGAAAACTACAAACCATACCGAAGAATGACATATATCAGTGGTTAGAGCATCTCTTTAAGTTTCGATTCCGCATTTCAACCCGTATCGATAGCTTACTCGATCACATTGTCAAGTACAACCTCTTTCAGGTTCAAAGTACTGTACGTTGTTACGCTGCAGTGATCGCGAAAAATATTTTCTCAGGCAGGTGCAATGACAAACTTTTGAACCCATTAAATATGTTGATGATGAGAAGAAGAAATTAATGGCAATGCAAGACAAAATGTGTAAAAATGTTTGAAAATTGAGGAAGGAGGGACTTATTGCCAAGGATCAAGGTATCCAAGTATCTACTGCAAAGAAGAAGCAAAGTGCACACAGTTTTTGGTTAGCCGTATGGATAAATGTGTTATTAGCCAGCAATTTCTTCGGTATTATGAACCAAAGAAGAGAAAACCAAAACTGAAAGAGCTTCACTGCTTTTGGTGCACTGAAATGGGGTTTCATTCCGGATCCATTCTCATGTGGAAAGCGAAAAACAAAACTTCACTACATCACTCAGAAACGAACTGCGGAAACTTCTAGTAAATATATAGTCAAACTTTCATAATGAAGCTTATCTCAACATATAGATGAATAGACGATCTTCTACTATGAGTTTTCCTTGGTTATGGTCCACAGTCGTTGTAATTCGTCATATGCATGGCCACGCCATAGTTGCCGAAGGCACCAGTAGAGGCAGGCGTGTCAGAACATTAAGACAAATCACCTCTCCGTATTGTCACATCGAATTAATTTCCGCCTGCGGATGGGCAACCCAATGAAAATATTTCCAAAGCAATCAGCTGTCATTGTGCTTTCCTGCCAGGAGCAGCATCGAGGTCTGCTGCGTAGCAAACAGTGCCCATATTGGGCACCTCTAATGGGAGTCAAAAACATTTAAAACACGCTCTCTCCATCGACACAGAGTGTCCAGCGAAATAGTCCCTTATTTTGAAATTAAATATTTCGGAAACTAAGATCGATAGCCGAGTGAATCAAACGGTAATTTTATTGTGAAGGGTGTAAGAAGTTTATACAGAAGTTTCGAAATAGTTTGAAACGCTGGTAACAGATGGTGCTGTACGCTGTGCATCTCGTACAGTATCAGCGTCCACAAATAAACTCATCCTCTGCAAGCAGTCTTCACAATCACATCACAATCATTAAGGAACGTTCACCACTCGCGGTATGAATGTGGCGAAAACAGACAAATTTGCCATCATGTGCTGTAGTGACTTAACGGATTCAGATGCCTTACAGACCGCCGATTCAAGCTCGCCCAGGATGGTGGGATGGTTTCGGTAGGCAGTGTCTTTTAATGTGCTTCACAAAAAAAGTCACAAGGAGTCAGATCGGGCAAACATCGACAAAGTGGTGCACCTGTTATTTTTGATGTTGCCTGGCCCATTCTTGCGTGAACCACTCGGAGTGTGGTCCACCCCACAGCGCTAGCTGTGTGGCAACACACATTTTTTCCAAAAGAGCAGTGTCACATTCACTAGTGATCGTTTGTCTCATGAAAAACGTTGAAATAATGCCTCAGCTGCATACTGGAGGCCAAACAATAACTTTGTGGGAATACAGTGGTTTTGCTTCGCTAAAAATGGAATTTTCGGAACCCGAAAACCGCAATTTTTGTTTATTCACGACTCAATTCTGGTGGAAGTGTGCTTCACCTGTAATCCAGATGCACCAACATCAAATCATTTATTGTGAATCAATAAAGTGGTTCGCATGGTGAGTCCTCTTTCGCACAACTCATGCAGGTGGAACAATAGTGGCTTTAGATTTTGAACTGGGAACATTTGTAGGCTATGTCTCAGTATTTTTGCATGCTGGAACGTTCCAAACCAGTCCCTGCTGCAATTCTTCGGACGAATTTCCTTGGATTTTGCTGAATAGCTCTGCAAACCATGGCGACGTTATTAGGAGTACTACAGTCGGCCTACATTCCCCGCTAGATCATCGGCCACGCTGCCTGTGCTATGGAGTCTGGCGAAGAGCTTGTGAATGGTTTTCGCATCGGGTCCTTTTGGAACATCAAATAGTGTTTGAAAATTGCGCCTTGTTGCCGCAGGACTGTGTCTTTTGTATTTATCATTTAATTCTCTTAGTGTTCAGCTATACCGAAGAATTCAAATTTGTGTACAATAATTGTTGTAACTATATAATAGTTCTGACAATGTTTAAATTATTATGTCAAGTAAACTACATTACATTACCAGATAAATGTTACTTATCTTGCAACGTCTGTCTCAGTGCCTGGGTTGGCTTCAGTGTTCCTATATAAATTGTTAGAATATTCGGACTAGGTCTTTTCAGATAACAAATAGCTGAAATACTATCTTACTTTTAAAGGCAGTCTTTATTTATTTCTATGTTTTTGACACACTTTTTTCAACATAACTTCTCAAAAATACATTGTGCAACATTCTTTAACTAGAAAAAGAGCATGGTCGATCAGAGAGTAACATGTAGCAAACTTAATATCTGTTAAACCCATTCTCTCTATCTTAAAATATCTAAAACAACTGTGATGTACTTGGCGCCAAAATCTCTACAAGTATTATGAACCTAGCTTTCAGCACCTTCTAGAACAGGTTGTAGTACAAATTAATATTAACATGACTGTCTTAATTGAAATTATTTTTTCATATTCAATTTGTATAGTGTACTCTGAAAATCTCGTAATTATTTACGTTAACATTTATAACAAAGGTTGAAAATTTTGACAATATAAAGAATAGCAGTTCCCTGCAATTTTATCAGATCGATTTAATCATCGATAGTGAAATTATAAAAATTATAAACATTATATATATATATATATATATATATATATATATATATATATATATATATATATATATATATATATTAGAAAATTAGAAAAAGACAAAAAATTCGTCAGAATGAAAACTGAAGCATATCATTATTGTCTTTACTATAGATTGGTTTTTAGATCAATTATGTGGACAACTATGATTACTAATTTTCGTGGTTCAAGATCGACATTACGAAATGGATCGTTCTGAACAATAAAAAATATATTATCAGAATAACAGTCTTGTTGTTGTCGTGGTGGTGGTCTTCAGCCCAGAGACTGGTTTAATACAGCTCTCCATGCTACTCTATCCTGTGCAAGCTTCTTCATCTCCCAGTACCTACTGAACCTACATCCTTCTGAATCTGCTTAGTGTATTTATCTCTTGGTTTCCCTCTACGATTTTTACCCTCCACGCTGCCCTCCAATACTAAATTGGTGATCCCTTGATAGGTCGGAACATGTCCTACCAACCGATCCCTTCTTCTAGTCAAGGTGTGCCACAAATTTCTCTTCTCCCTAATTCTATTCAATACCTCCTCATTAGTTTTGTGATCTACCCGTCTAATCTTCATCATTCTTCTGTAGCACCACATTTCGGAAGCTTCTATTCTCTTCTTGTCCAAACTATTTATCGTCCACGTTTCACTTCCATACATGGGCATGTTTTGACTCTATAACAAGTTAGACAAAAAATATGACATTTTAATTTGGAGACACACCTAGCACTTATCGACTTCGAGAAGGCATTTGACAGCATCAACAGAAAAAAGTCTGGTCAATAACGGAGCAAAGAGATTTCCCTAGACACCTGGTAAAAGTATGCTAAGGTTTATACAAAAACACGAAAATAAGAATAGAGAATGGCAGAGACCTGACACGAGGAAATAGAGATAAACCAGGGACGACCTGGTCAGGTACTGGATGATGGACAGAATACCTCAAGGCATAAGAACTGGGCCAGACAAATGTCTAAGTACAATTGATTTTGCTGAAGACCATTTAATCAGATAGGAAAATAAAGACAAATTGCAAACAGTGGCACGTAGCTTAAACAATACAAGCCTAAATTACAATCTAAAGAGATGAACAGCAAAAACGAAAGTAATGCCGTTTTTAGGAAAGTGCCTTGCAAGGAATAAGATAGTCATATTTAGGATGTGAGATAACACTGAAGGAGAGGTAGACATGAAAAAATTAACGTCCATCAACCAACATGTGGCTCGATAAGAAGAACAATAAAGGGTAAAACTAGAAGATGAACTCAAAAGAAATTTTATAAAATCGTTGCTCTATCCATAGTACTACATGGACCTAAAAATTGGACATCAAGATCAAAAGGCCTAAGACGTCTTGAAACGCCAGAAGTGAAGTTCATTAGATCGGTGAAGACAGAATAAGAAACGAAGAAATAAGGAAAGAACGTGGGAGAGGGGGGGGGGGGTTACAGCCATTAACTGAAAAAGTATTCCAGAAAAGTAGGATTGGAATGAGCATATATTGTGTATTTTACTTCAGAGACTCTCTTGACAAGCAGTGGAATACAATCCTAGTGGAAGAAGGAGTATAGCAAGGCCTAGGAAAAGATGGCGAGGACATAAAAGGCCATAAGGCCTAATCTTGACTGGCAGAATAAGATGATTTGTTTTTCATTACTACACTGACGGAGAAAAAACGCAACACCAAGAACTAGTTGTGCGATATGAACGGAGACTGGTAAGAGTGTTTCTGCCTGTGAAACATGATGTTTCGCGCCAGTAGCATAAGAATGTCACTAGCAGCGCCTCTATCAGGACATAAATCAGGTTTGCTTTAAACATAGACGCTTTATCTGTCATCGGCGTTAGTTATCTTTGAGATTGGAGGTGGTAAGTTGACGTTAGTCAAAAATGCCTTTAAGGTGACTGAGAAGCCATTATCGACAACTCGCTGAGTTTGAAGGAGGAAGTGTAACAGGGCTTCGAGAAGGTGGATATTCCTTCTGCAAATATTGCAGGAAGACTTAGCAGGAATGTAGCCACTGTGCATGACTCCAGGCAGCGGTGGTCACGGGAATGTACAGTCGGAAGAACACAGGACTCCGGACTGCCACGTGGCACCACCGAGAGGAAAGACCACCGTGTTCAGCGTATGGCTCTGGCGCATCGTACTGCACCTGCAGCAGCAGTCTGAGCAGCAGGTGGCTCCACAGTGACGTCAGTTACTTCAAGGACAGCTCTGAGCCAAACTCCTGCCGTCCATTCCACCGACCCAAAACCATCGGCACTTACAGCTCGGGTGGCGTCAAGTGAGAGGAGGGCAGGGTGGAGGTCTGTTGTGTTTCGTGATGATAGCTGGCCCTGTGTCGGTGACAGTGATGGCTGTGTCTTGGTTAGAAGGATGTCAGTTTGCAAGCGTATTGTCATATCGCTGGCTTAGTTGTGGAGTCTGCAGAGTCGAGCGCGGGACATCGAAGTGTTATGTTGTGTTGTGGATAGCTCTGCATGTAAGAAGCATTCTTAGTATGGAAGTTGAAGTGTTGCTACAAGTGCTATCACAGTAAAGTGATGAAATATGCAAGTGATTCAGAGGAAATTGCGTCAAGAAGTAATTAAAAATGAGCAGAGCTGCTGATAACGTATTTGTGTATGCTCTGGTTGCGTGTCGTACCGTACTGTATCAATTATCCGCACTGTGTACGGTACGCTTACGCTCGTCCAAGTGATATTGTGGGCAGATAATCATCAAGATTGTTAATTGGGATAAACATTTACGACTCAGAGTGTACGAGGTGTGGCTAGAAAAAAACCGTACTAGTACTGGTGAAACAATAAAACGAATGCAATAAGTCTGAAAGTCGCGTGGCCTGTCACGTGACTCTCGCTCCGCCTACTACTCGAGTTTCATCTGCCTCCTGCACTCAGTCTGCCCGTGGCGTCTGTTTTAAGTAGTTGACGTTTTGTCTGTGCGTCGGAAAATGTTGAGTGTACAGAAAGAACAGCGCGTTAACATCAAATTTTGTTTCAAACTAGGAAAATCTGCAAGTGAAACGTTTGTAATGTTACAACAAGTGTACGGCGATGATTGTTCATCGCGGACACAAGTGTTTGAGTGGTTTAAACGATTTAAAGATGCCCGCGAAGACACCAGTGATGACACTCGCACTGGCAGACCATTGTCAGCAAAAACTGATGCAAACATTGAAAAAATCGGTAAACTTGTTCGACAAGATCGCCGTTTAACAATCAGAGCAGTGTCTGAGTTAACAGGAGTTGACGAGGAAAGTGTTAGGCAGATTCTTCATGAAAGTTTCAACATGAACAAAGTGTGTTCAAAAATGGTTCCAAAGTGTCTCACAATTGAACAGAAGGAACGCCGAAGAATGATTTGTTCTGACATCCTGGAAAACATTGAAAGTGATCCCACCTTCTTACAAAATGTTATTACTTGCGATGAATCGTGGTTTTTTACTTACGATCCCGAAACTAAACGCCAATCGATGCATTGGAAAACTCCTGGTTCTCCACGACAAAAAAAAGCACGAATGTCAAAATCGAAATTCAAGGCAATGATGATTGTTTTTTTTTTTTTTTTTGACATCAAAGGGATTGTGCACATTGATTGGGTACCAGAGGGACGAACAGTGAATCAGCATTACTACATTAGCGTCCTGGCTACCCTACGTGAGCGAGTACGGAGAAAACGGAACGATTTGTGGAGAAAAAAGTCATGGATCCTTCACCAAGACAATGCCCCAGCTCACAGTGCGTTGTCAGTGAAGACGTTTTTGGCAAAACACGACATTCCCATCTTAGATCATCCACCCTACTCACCTGATTTGGCCCCCTGTGACTTTTTTCTTTTCCCTAAAGTCAAGTCAGCTTTGAAAGGAACTAGATTTGAGACTGTTGAAGCAGTAAAAGAAAAAGCGACGGAAGTAATGTATGGACTTACCGAAAATGATCTGCAGCATTGCTATGAACAGTGGAAAATTCGTATGGAGCGGTGTAGAGACCGAGGAGGAGAGTACATTGAAGGAGATAACATGAAATTGTAAATAATTGTAAATAAATGTTTTTTCCAGCATCAGTCCGCTTTTTTTCTAGCCGCACCTCGTAAACAGTGGAACCTGTAATTTCTTATCGTCTCAGAATATAGTTGTTCATACCAGGCGTAGGACAGTGTTGTGTTTTAACGTTGAATGGCTCCCCTAAACCCGCTTGCATATTTCGATAGATAATTTCAGGTAAGCCAGCAGCAGTGTGGAGCAGAACAGTACGACCGCTGCGGGATTATCAGGTAAATGGTGTGGACAGGGCGCACGGTCGAAACGACAACCAAAGAAGAGAAGGGTTCCCCACCCATTTGTACCCCCGGGCGTGTTATTCGTTTTTTTTTCTGGTATGAACAACTATATTCTGAGACAATAAAAGAAAGTCGCAGGTTGCACTGTTTACATAGCAAATCAGAAGTGTTATCCCAATTAATGGATGATTAACAGTCCACAATATCTTCGCCCGAGCGTACGCGTAACCGACACGACGCGGGTGATTGTTCATGATGTGGAAGCCCAATGATCGCAAGAAAGTTCTTATGCTCGTCACGCATACACACATATCTGGTACCCGTCGACCTCGACACTAGTAATGATATGGCACTGTTCGTAAAGTTAATTTTTCAGTTCTCATTTGTAGGCGCGTGCGCGTAAGCGTCGCGGCGCGGTTGATTGTTGATGATGCGGAACGCGATGATCGAACGCACGTCCTCACGGTCGCTACAAGACACTGACACTTAAATGCTCTCTTTTGTGGTAAATAGTATTACTGATTCACATTAGTTCATTCTTGGAGACCGAACACGGCGCGGATGATTGATACTGTACGGTACGACACGCAACGAGAGGATACACAAATACGTTATCATCAGCACTGCTCATTTTTAAATTACATCTTGACACACTTTCCTCTGAATCACTTCCATATTTCATCACGTTACTGTAATAGCACTTGTAGCAACACTTCAACTTCCATACTAACAACCGAACAAAATTTCGGTGTCCCGCACTCGACTCTGCCGACGTGGCTACCCGCAAAGATACTCAGCAACTAAGCCAGCGATATGACAATACGCTTGCAAGTTGAGGACCTGCAATCAACCTATCTGCGTTCTATAAGCACCGGACCCTATGGTCCGCGGTGAGGTTTCATTTGATAGCAGGGGCAGTCTAATAGTTATCACATGCATCCTGACTGGAAAATTATGTGTCAGTCAGGTGATTCGATCTGTTGTGCTCCTATTCATGAACAGCATTCCGCGGGGTGTTTTCCTACAAGATAACGCTCGCGCACATACCGCTGTTGCAGCCCAATATGCACTACAGAGTGACGACATGTTGTCTTGACATGATCGATCACCAGATCTATCTCCAGTCCAGCACATAAAGGACTGATCGGACGACAACTCCAGCGTCATCCACAACCAGTATTAACCGTCCTCTATTGACTGACCAACTCAAAAAGCTTGGAACTCCACCCCACAAATCAACATCCGTCACCTGTGCAACATAATTCATGCACGTTTGCACGCTTGCTTTCAACAATCTCGTGGTTACACCGGTTATTAATGTACCATCACTTCACATTTGCAATGGCTTATCTTGTATTTACATTAACTTGTGTTCTTGCAATGATTCTCATGTTACCGAGGCAAATGTATTCCCGAAATTTCATTACTCTACATTAATTATATTTTGGTACTGCGATTTTCTTTCTGTCATTGTATGTATCGCATAAACCAGATGGCAGTTATAAGAGTCGAAGGGCATGAAAGGGAAGCAGTGGTTGGGAAGGGAGTGAGACACGGTTGTAGTCTATCCCCGATGTTATTCAATCTGCATATTGAGCAAGCAGTAAAGGAAACAAAAGAAAAATTCGGAGTAGGAATTAAAATCCATGCAGAAGGAATAAAAAGTTTGAGGTTCGCCGATGACACTGTAATTCTGTCAGAGACAGCGAAGGACCTGGAAGAGCAGCTGAACGGAATGGACAGTGTCTTGAAAGGAGGATATAAGATGAACATCAACAAAACCAAAACGAAGATACTGGAATGTAGTCGAATTAAATAGGGTGATGCTGCGGGAATTAGATTAGGAAATGAGACGCTTAAGCCGGCCGGTGTGGCCGAGCGGTTCTAGGTGCTACAGTCAGGCACCGTGTGACCGCTACGGTCGCAGGTTCGAATCCTGCCTCTGGCATGGATGTGTGTGATGTCCTTTGGTTAGTTAGGTTTAAGTAGTTCTAACTTGTAGGGGACTGATGACCTCAGCAGTTAAGTCCCATATTGATCAGAGCCATTTGAACCATTTTTGAGACGATTAAAGTAGTAAAGGAGTTTTGCTATTTGGGGAGAAAAATAACAGGTGATGGTCGAAGTAGAGAGGATATAAAATGTAGACTAGCAAAGGCAAGGAAAGCGTTTCTTAAGAAGAGAAATTTGTTAACATGGAGTACAGATATAAGTGTCAGGAAGTCGTTTATGAAAGTATTTGTGTGGAGTGCAGCCATGTATGGAAGTGAAACGTGGACGATAAATAGTTTAGACAAGAAGAGAATAGAAGATTTCGAAATGTGGTGCTACAGAAGAATGCTGAAGATTAGATGGGTAGATTACATAACTAATGAGGAGGTATTGAATAGAATTAGGAAGGAGTTTGTAGCACAACTTGCCAAGAAGAAGGGAGCGGTTGGTAGGAGGTATTGAATAGAAGTGGGGAGAAGAGAAATTTGTGGCACAATTTGACTAGAAGAAGGGGTCGGTTGGTAGGTCATATTCTGAGGCATCAAGGGATCACTAATTCAGTAGCGTGGAGGGTAAAAAACGTAGAGGGAGACCAAGAGATGAATACACTAAACATATTCAGAAGGATGTAGGTTGCAGTAGGTACTGCGAGATGAAGAAGCTTGCACAGAATAGAGTAGCATGGAGAGCTGCATCAAACGAGTATAGGGACTGAAGACCACAACAAGAACAAGGTTCCGCATATTTATTTATAACAGCGACAAATTAATCCTTCTCTGTCAGTTGCTGCAGTAGTGGTTAGTGTGTTCGGTTGCTTACGTCTCGGCACTGGTAGCCACAAACAGCTGAGACTCGGTGAATCCCAGGTGGCCACTCTTCCGCCACGGAGTTGGGTGAGTGAGTTTCCGGCGGATGAAAAGTGAGGAGCGGAGTTATTGGGATGCGCAGAGCCGTGTATCTCGCGGCGGATGATGGATTCTCGGGGTCGTGGGAACGGCTCCCGGTGTCCGCGGCTGCAATCAATCAGCGCAGCCCAGCCGGTGGGCGGCAACCTGTTCCTCTGGTCTGCCGCCCGGCTGGCCACGTGGCAGGCCGCCAGCCGGGAACCTGAGTGTGTCCGCGGCTGCAGGGGTCGCAGTCTGGCACACGTCTTCCTGCCGGCCCCAGGAACACTGAGCGTGAAATACAGAGCAGCCGCTACGCGGGCTCTGTTCGTCAAAAGTTCAACTGTAGTCATTCAGTTACCGTTCATACTTAATTTTGTTCTAGATAAACAACGACTAACGTTTGTATATCTATATCAGCATGCATAATCCGCAAGCCACGGTATTGTGCGTGGTGGAGTGTACCCTATCTACATCTACATCTACATCCATACTCCGCAAGCCACCTGACGGTGTGTGGCGGAGGGTACCTTGAGTACCTCTATCGGTTCTCCCTTCTATTCCAGTCTCGTATTGTTCGTGGAAAGAAGGATTGTCGGTATGCCTATAATCTCTCTGGTTTTATCCTCATGGTCTCTTCGCGTGACATACGTAGGAGGGAGCAATATACTGCTTGACTCCTCGGTGAAGGTATGTTCTCGAAACTTTAACAAAAGCCCGTACCGAGCTACTGAGCGTCTCTACTGCAGAGTCTTCCACTGCAGTTTATCTATCATCTTCGTAACTCTTTCGCGATTACTAAATGATCCTGTAACGAAGCGCGCTGCTCTCCGTTGGATCTTCTCTATCTCTTCTATCAACCCTATCTGGTACGGAACCCACTACTATACTACACTCAGGCTCATAAATTAAGGATAATGCTGATACATTGTGAAACAACGCTCTGGTGGGCGGTTTGCGGGTTATAATCACCTCGGGGTATGACCATGCGGTGCATTTGACCTGCGGTCGTCGCACGGTGGCGCTGGCAGCAGTCCACATACGCAGAGGTGTGTTGGTGCATGTCAGAGTACGGTGCAGCGAGTAAGTGTGCAGACGTTTTCAGACGTGCTAATGCTGGCTGTGTGTTGAAAATGGCTCAATGAACACATATTGATAACGTTATGGGGGGTAGAATACTAGGGTGACTGGAGGTTGGTCAAACACAGCAGGTCGTAGCACAGGCCCTACGTGTGCCACAAACTGTGATCTCAAGATTATGGCAACGATTCCAGCAGACAGCAAACGTGTCCAGGCGCTACGGTACAGGACGTCCACAGTATACAACACCCTAAGAAGACCGATATCTCACCACCAGTGCCCGCTGACGGCCACGGTGTACTGCAGGTAGCCTTGCTCGGTACCGTACCGCATCCACTGGAACAGTTGTCTCCAGACACACGGTCTACAGACGACTGAACAGGCATGGTTTATTCGTCCAGAGACCTGCAAAGTGCATTTCACTGACCCCTGGTCACTGGAGAGCGCATAAACCCTGGTGTCAAGAAAACAGTACATGGTCATTGGAACAGTAGTCCCCAGGTTATGTTCACGGACGAGGCCAGGTATAGTCTGAACAATGATTCTCGCCGGTTTTTCATGTTGCGTGAACCAGGAACCATGTCCTTGAAAGGGAGCTGTATGGAGGTCGTGGTCTGATGGTGTGGAGTGGGATTATGATTGGTGCACGTACACCCCTGCATGTCTTTGACAGAGGAACTGTAACAGGTCAGGTGTATCGGGACGTCATTTTGCACCAGGATGTCCGAGTTTCATGGGTGCAGTGGATCCCACCTTCCTACTAATGGATGGTAATGCACGGTCCCACCGCGCTGCCATCGTGGAGAAGTACCTTGAAACAGAAGATATTAGGTGAATGGAGTGGCCTGCCTGTTCTCCAGACCTAAACCCAATCGAGCACGTCTGGGATGCTCTCGTTCGACGTATCGCTGCGCGTCTTCAAACCTGTAGGACACTTCAGGAGCTCCGACAGGCACTGGTGCAATAATGGGAGGCTACACCCCAGCAGCTGCTCGACCACCTGATTCAGAGTATGCCAACCCGTTGTGCGGCCTGTGTACGTGTGCATCGTGATCATATCCCCTATTGATGTCGGGGTACATGCTGAGGAAACAGTGGCGTTTTGTAGCACATGTGTTTCGGGACGGTTTTCTCAACTTATCACCAATACCATGGAGTTACAGATCTGTGTCTTGAGTGTTCCCTATGTGCCTATGCTATTAGCGCCAGTTTTGTGTAGTTCCACGTTGTGTGGTACCAGATTCTGCAATTATCCTTAATTTATGAGCATGACTGTAGTACTAGTTATTTCCTTTCCTGTTCCACTCACAAATAGAGATAACTAAAAACACAATCTATATGCCGCAATTCGAAACCTAATCTTTCTAACATTATCGTTGTGGTCCTTATGCGAAATGTACGTTAGTGGCAGTAGAATAGTTCTGCAGACTACCGGACATGCCGTTTCTCTAAAATTTCTGAATAGAGCTCCTCGAAAAGAACGACGCCTTCCCCAGTGGTTCCCATTTGAGTACCTGAAGCATCACAGTAATATTTGCATGCTGCTAGAGCCTATTGGTAACAAATGTAATAGTCGGTTATCACCCGCTTCGATTTCTTCCTGTAAGTGGACTTGGTGCGAATCCCAAATACACTCCTGGAAAAGGAAATAAGAACACATTGACACCGGTGTGTCAGACCCACCATACTTGCTCCGGACACTGCGAGAGGGCTGTACAAGCAATGATCACACACACGGCACAGCGGACACACCAGGAACCGCGGTGTTGGCCGTCGAATGGCGTTAGCTGCGCAGCATTTGTGCACCGCCGCCGTCAGTGTCAGCCAGTTTGCCGTGGCATACGGAGCTCCATCGCAGTCTTTAACACTGGTAGCATGCCGCGACAGCGTGGACGTGAACCGTATGCGCAGTTGACGGACTTTGAGCGAGGGCGTATAGTGGGCATGCGGGAGGCCGGGTGGACGTACCGCCGAATTGCTCAACACGTGGGGCGTGAGGTCTCCACAGTACATCGATGTTGTCGCCAGTGGTCGGCGGAAGGTGCACGTGCCCGTCGACCTGGGACCGGACCACAGCGACGCACGGATGCACGCCAAGACCGTAGGATCCTACGCAGTGCCGTAGGGGACCGCACCGCCACTTCCCAGCAAATTAGGGACACTGTTGCTCCTGGGGTATCGGCGAGGACCATTCGCAACCGTCTCCATGAAGCTGGGCTACGGTCACGCACACCGTTAGGCCGTCTTCCGCTCACGCCCCAACATCGTGCAGCCCGCCTCCAGTGGTGTCGCGACAGGCGTGAATGGAGGGACGAATGGAGACGTGTTGTCTTCAGCGATGAGAGTCGCTTCTGCCTTGGTGCCAATGATGGTCGTATGCGTGTTTGGCGCCGTGCAGGTGAGCGCCACAATCAGGACTGCATACGACCGAGGCACACAGGGCCAACACCCGGCATCATGGTGTGGGGAGCGATCTCCTACACTGGCCGTACACCACTGGTGATCGTCGAGGGGACACTGAATAGTGCACGGTACATCCAAACCGTCATCGAACCCATCGTTCTACCATTCCTAGACCGGCAAGGGAACTTGCTGTTCCAACAGGACAATGCACGTCCGCATGTATCCCGTGCCACCCAACGTGCTCTAGAAGGTGTAAGTCAACTACCCTGGCCAGCAAGATCTCCGGATCTGTCCCCCATTGAGCATGTTTGGGACTGGATGAAGCGTCGTCTCACGCGGTCTGCACGTCCAGCACGAACGCTGGTCCAACTGAGGCGCCAGGTGGAAATGGCATGGCAAGCCGTTCCACAGGACTACATCCAGCATCTCTACGATCGTCTCCATGGGAGAATAGCAGCCTGCATTGCTGCGAAAGGTGGATATACACTGTATACTAGTGCCGACATTGTGCATGCTCTGTTGCCTGTGTCTATGTGCCTGTGGTTCTGTCAGTGTGATCATGTGATGTATCTGACCCCAGGAATGTGTCAATAAAGTTTCCCCTTCCTGGGACAATGAATTCACGGTGTTCTTATTTCAATTTCCAGGAGTGTACTTCAACAGTACTCAACAGTCGGTCGCACTAGTGTCCTACACGCAGTCTCTCTTACAGATGAACCACACATTCCTAAAATTCTCCGAATAAACCGATAACCGATTACAAACCTTACACGCTAAATCAATTTTACGTTCGTTAGCAACGTTATAGCTAGATATTTCATTGGCGTGACTGTGTCAGGCGGGACGCCACTAACGCTTTATCCCAACTTAAAGGATTTGATTTTTCCTGCTACTCTGCATTAACTTATATTTTTCTACATTTAGAGGTAGCTGCCATTCATCACACGAACTATATATTTTATGTAAACCATCGTGTATTCTTCTACATTCACTGAACAAAGACAACTTCCCGAACACCACAGCATCATCAGTAAACAGCCGCAGACTGGTGCTTAACCTCAAACTTTCTGGCAGATTAAAACTGTGTGCCGGACCAAGACTCTGACTCGGAACCTTTGCCTTTCGCGGGCAAGTGCTCGACCAGTTTTAATCTGCCAGGAAGCTTCATATCAGTGCACACTCCGCTGCAGAGTGAAAATCTCATTCTGGAAACAACCCCCAGGCTGTGGTTAAGCCATGTCTCCGCAATATCCTTTCTTCCAGGAGTGCTAGTTCCGCAAGATTCGCAGGAGAGCTTCTGTGAAGTTTGGAAAGTAGGAGACGAGGTACTGGCGGAAGCAAAGCTGTGAGGACGGGGCGTGAGTCGTGATTGGGTATCTCAGATGGTAGAGCACTTGCCCGTGAAAGGCAAAGGTACCGATTTCGAGTCTCGGTCCGGCACACAGTTTTAATCTGCCAGGAAGTTTCATATCAGCGCACACTCCGCTGCAGAGTGAAAATCTCATTCTGGTGCTTAACCTGTCCGTCAAATCATTTATGTACACTGATGAGCCAAAACATTTTGACCATCTGCTTAATAGCTCGTCTGTTCGTCTTTGGAACGAAATACATTACTGATACTGCGTGTCAGCGATACGACAGTTTGTTGATAGGTTTGTGGAAGTATGTAGCATGAAACGCGTATGTATTCTGTACCAGCGATGGCGAGGCATCACAGAATCTCTGACCAGAGTGTTATTTATCGTTGCTAGTCTGCGCTTGACTGCGCGAGAGTTCAGTTGCGTGTAGCGAGTCGGCAGGAACAGTTCAGTTGCGAGTAGGAAGTTGCGAGTTGCAGTTGCGAGTCGGGCGACGGCATGGGTCTCTGGTCAAGGTTCGGGACGAGGTATATTGTTAAATAAGGTAATGAAGCAGCATTGCGCACATCTGATAATGTAATATATGTTAATTGTAATTAATTTGTTCAAGAAATGGCCCAATAATAATTTTGTTTTCAAAGCAATCTTTTTTTTTAAAAAAAAAGGAATCATTCCACTTGAAACAATATTTCCTATGCTTTTCCTCCCTGAATCAATTTATCAGATTAATTATTGCACAGGGCCTAAGGTCAGCGATGCTGCCCTATTATTGTGGGTTTAACGATTAATGTTCATTTCTCAATTTTTGTGTTCAGTTTACACTGGGTCATTATTATTCAGTAATCTTGTGGGGAACAAACTTTTGGCACGTTTTCATTATCATTGACTTTTCTTTTATTTCTGCTGGGAGGTTACGTTTAGCCCGATGACCATTCACATTTAATTATTGTCCTTTCAAAATTTTGCGGGGAGGTTACACTTGGCTGTATTCCGATTAACATTTAATTATTTTCTTTAATTTTTGTGGGGAGGTTACACTTGGCTCTATTCCCATTTACATTTAATTATTGTCTTATAAAATATTGTGGGGAGGTTACAAGCATTAGATGTCCACCCACAGGTCGTGTAATCCACGTAAATAATGGGCCGCAGTGATGGCGCCTGATAGTGACCCACATAGGTTACAAAGGATTTACATCACATGTACTCGGTCGCCGAAATATCCACAAAAGTTCACTATAATGTTCCTCAAACTGCTGTAGCACGGTTCGGGCTCTGAGACACGGACATTTATACTGCTGAAAGATGACGTCACCATCGGGGAAGACATCAAGCGTGCAGGCATGCAGGTGGTTCGCAGCTGTCAGGGTATCTTCGGTTACTAGCACAGAATGTCTCCCACAGTATTACACTGCTCACACCAGCCGGCGTCCATGGCGAGCTGGCAGTTTCGGGTCGCATTCACCTCGATGACGGCGTTTGTGGAGACGACCACCTAGTGTAGCAAAAATGTGATTCACCGGAAGAGCTGACACGTTTCCACTGATAGACGGTCGAATGCCGATGGTCCCGTGCCACCCATAACCATAACTGTCGATGCCGTTAGGTCAACATGTGAACATCGTAAGGGTGGCATGCTGCGGAGCTCCAAGTTCAACGATCTACAGTGAACGGTGTGCTCCGAAACACTCGTGCGTCCACCAGCATTGTGCTCTTTTGCCAGAGATACGACAGATCACCATCTGTCCTACTTCAAAGAGCAAGTAAGCCTCCGAATCCCATGTTCTGTGAAGAGTCGTGAACGTCCAACCATTTAGCGTCTACTGATAGTTTCACTGTCCTTCTACCTCTTCCCGTAGATGCCCGCGACAGCACCACGTGAACACTCGACCGGCTTCGCTATTTTATAAAAAATGGTTCAAATGGCTCTGAGCACTATGGGACTTAACATCTGAGGTCATCAGTCCCCTAGAACTTAGAACTACTTAAACCTAACTAACCTAAGGACATCACACACATTGATTCCCTAGGCAGGATTCGAACCTGCGGCCGTAACGGTTGCACGGTTCCAGATTGAAGCGCCTACAACCGCTCGGCCACGCTATTTTAGACACTCTCGTTCACAGGATCTGTGTAATAATAATTTGTCCTTTTCCAAAGTCGCTTGTCTCAATGGATTTCCCCAGTTGCAGCCAACAACATCGGTAGAGTGATCCCCCATCCTTGTCTATTCCGCTTCCATACTTTTGTTACCGCGTCCGTGCCCGCTACAACACCAGCGGCATCCAACGTCGTGGTGGGCAGTGGTCATAATTTTTTGGCTACCACTTTTCCCTGAGGCACTCCTGACTCTCCATAAAGAGAGAGAGAGACAGATATTTTCTCATGTACGTGAAAGACGGCAGACCCTTTGGACTCTTTATACACTAATTAAGGGGCATCAAACTACGATCTACAGTGAATGGTGAGCTCCGAAACAATTGCGTGCGTCCACCAGCATTGTGCTCTTTTGCCAGAGATGCCACAGATCACCATCTGTCCTACTTCACAGAGCAAGTAAACCTCCGAACCCCACGATTAAATATTTGGGCGTAACATTGCAGAGCGATATGAAGTGGGACAAGCATGTAATGGCAGTTGTGGGGAAGGCGAATAGTCGTCTTCGCTTCATTGGTAGAATTTTTGGAAGATGTGGTTCATCCGTAAAGGAGACCGCTTATAAAACACTAATACGACCTATTCTTGAGTACTGCTCGAGCGTTTGGGATCCCTATTGTTGTGTCTAGACCATACAGCCTAGACGCAATGCTGTAGCCGATAGGGCACGCAAGGCTAACGCAGACGGGCGTGAAGTCTGGAACATGAGAACTTATAAATGAATAAGAAGAAAAGTACGTAGATGCTTGTTACTTAACTTTTAATTAGTCCTTGGAATACATCTCTCTTGAATATTAGTAAGCTATAGGCACTGATACAAATGGCGCCTTGCTAGGTGGTCGCCATTTAACTTAGCAGAGGGCTATTCTACTGTCTATCTCTCGGCAAATGAGAGCAAAGCTTAGCACGTCCAATCGCTAGCTATGTTGTCCGTACAACTGGGGACGAGGTCTCCTCAGTCTCTCGAGACCTGCCTTGTGGTGGCGCTAGGTTTGCGATCCCACAGTGGCGACACGCGGGTCCGACATGTACTACAGGACCGCGGCCGATTTAAGTTACCACCTAGTAAGTGTGGTGTCTAGCGGTGACACCACACCTATCAGGTCGGATTGAGGGAGGACATAGAAGCAATTCAGAGGCGGGCTGGTAGGTTTGATCATCACGCGAGTGTTGCGGGAATGCTTCAGGAACTCGGGTGGGAGTCTCTGGAGGAAAGGAGGCGTTCTTTTCGTGAATCGCTACTGAGGAAATTTAGAGAACCAGCATTTGAGGCTGACTGCAGTACAATTTTACTACCTCCAACTTACATTTCGCGGAAAGACCACAAAGATAAGATAAGAGGCTCGTACGGAGGCATATAGGCAGTCATTTTTCCCTCGTTCCGTTTGGGAGTGGTTCAGGTGGCTCTGAGCACTATGGGACTTAACATCTGAGGTCATCAGTCCCCTAGAACTTAGAACTACTTAAACCTAACTAACTTAAGGACATCACACACATCCATATCCGCGGCAGGATTCGAACCTGCGACCGTAGCGGTCACGCGGTTCCAGAGTGAAGCACCTAGAACCGCTCGGCCACACCGGCTGGCGTTTGGGAGTGGAACAGGGAGAGAAGATGCTAGTTGTGGTACAAGGTACCCTCCGCCACGCACCGTATGGTGGATTGCGGAGTATGTATGTAGATTTAGATGTACTCTATTTTGCATTTCTAAAATCCGAATTTGCACACATGCTAATTTACGTCATTTCGTTACTGTATTACACTGTCATGCTTAGTAGGTGATCGGATGCTACGTACCAGCATTACATTATTGGGCGTATGATGCATGCATATCATAATTCTGTTCATTTCATGCTGGATGCGAGTGGGAACTTTTGGTCTACCCGTTCACAGTAGAAATGAATGATCACAAGTCAAGAGGATCATCTGGCCACTAGCAATTGCGGACGGGCTCCTGAACCGAGGCTGGCGTCTTTCTCTTTTGATGTCAGGTCTCAGGAACCAGAGCGATGGAGGCTCACTATTTTTACAGTGCCTAGGGCAATTTACTCGCGAAAGCCTCATGTTTTTGGCAGGAACGCGTCAGCTCTGTGGCACACTTGCGCTCCTGTTTTGGACGTTTCCAGTAAACGGTCGCCCGCTCCACGGGATAGCCGACAGAAAGTCGCCACACGTGTCACACCAACTATCATATTCCTTTGGCAGAAAGCTTCTCGCGCAACGTCCTCGCAGTGGCTGTGATCGGCTGTAAGGCCGTAACTGGCGAAAACTTTGTTTATCGGCGGTGATTGGCCGAGTTGCGCGCACAAGAGGAACAGGCGCTCGCTGGGCACAGGCGGCAGAGAGTTTGAAGGAGTTGGTTCCTGCCTGCCACAGGAGTCGGTCGCGTACTTTGCCGCCCTCGCTGCACAGTAGTTCCATACGCAGTTTCACTTGTCTGGCCACCCGGACAAACTCTCAGAGTTTTTCCGTGCTTGCGCTTCGATTGCTGTCCGAGTGGGAGCCCACTTCCACGTACGTGAGGCGACCACGAGTAGAAACTGTCGTCAGCATACCGCCTTGCTCCATACTGACTTGCTCTGCGGTGACATGCATAGAACCACTTTGCCTCCTTGGGTGATATCACGGTACTGCATCCGATTACCCACTTATTTTTCGATACCATACGTTTTACCTGGTCTCTTAGCTCCACCTTCTCGTGGCAGAGAAGCACACTAGATTCCATGCAGTGCCGTTTGTACTAGGTTCTTCTCAACACCTCTACCAGGTGAGGGTATTCACACATTTCATTTATATTAATATATGTGGTTGTTCCTTGTGCAGATTCATGCCAATTTCGTGTTCCATTTAAAGAAAGTAAACGTAATTGTAATTTTTTGGGATGACATTTATCTGTTAAGCAGTCACACTCACCATAATCCTTTCCCATCGTCATTTTTGGAGAGAAAGACCTTCAGTTAATTTAATGAATAAATTATATGAAAGGCTAGCCTCCCACATAGGACTTATATCAGGGCCATTAAAAGATTGCGTTATACACTTTGTGCAGATTCAAAATGAATCCATTTGGATGTGATTTGTGTAACATCGTGATTCTGCCCCCTCACTTGCTTGTCAGTTGAGGGTCCCCGGTAGCAAACACGTGGGCAGTTTCCATATGAAAGAGTTTCATGTTTCAGCCTGGTGCGTCCTCACTCTGACATAAAAGTTGTCCAGAAAGCCTCTTTACAGTTTCAAAAATTTACGACAAAAGCAATTGTTCTGATTGCATTTGTAAAATTTACGTATCCTGTTGATCGATGAGATACACTGAAACGAACTCCATAATTGGCTCCTCCTGAAGAGAAGGCACTATGTGTATGTGTTATTTTTTACTGAAACAAAATCGGACATGCAGACTCAGCGAAACTTCAGGACGCAGTATGAAAGAGCTCCACACTCGCGCTCATCAATTCTAACATGGCACAGGAAATTTATGGAGACGGAGAGAATGGGAGAAGTCTGAGGAAAACTTCGTGTAAGACAAGACGATCATTCTCCGAGATAGTCACTCCGTATTGTTGTCAGGCAGTTACAGCTACAGCTTTAAACAGTCCACAAAGTCCTACACCAAAATTTGCGATTCTGCATTTTTAATGCGTCACTGTTAGAGGAATTTGTGCCTACTGATAAACTAAGACGAAAAGAGTTTGCAGTAAACGTGCTGGAAAGAATGTCCACGCATGAAATATTTATCAACCAAGTTGTTTTCACTGATGAGGCAACATTTTATCTTTCGCAATGTCAGAACCCGGGAATCAGAAAACAATGTAACTAGGGAACTTCAGCGATGTAATAAACATGCGTGTAATCGCACCATTGGCCCTCTTGTGCGGTGAGATGTCTGCAAATATTCATCGGGAACTTTTTTAACACATTACGAGACGACAGAACTACATGACCTTCAACAGGCCATCATTTTCCAGTTTAATAAGGCATCATTGCATTACAGAATGCATGTTAGTGAGTTCATAAATGAAACATTTCCATATCAGTGAACTGGACGTGTAGCCCAATGCCCTAGTTACCTACTTCACCTTACATCACTCCTTTCTGTGGGATTGCATTAAAGAAGTACCGTACATCACTGAACTTAAGCACAGGATTACCGATGCCGTTGAGCATCTGCTACAGCGAACATGGCAGGAAAACGAATATTGCATTCATGAACTTCGTCCATCTAACCGTGCCTATATTGAGGTGTAACAGTTATGGCCAAAAACCTTAGCACATATAAATTTCTTTTCATTTTCCTGTGTAATACGTTTTTGAATATGAAAAGAGACTTCACGCATGTCTTGTATTTTCTCTGTGTGAGGTATATGTCCTGAAAATTTCTACACACCTTTTTGTTGTAACTTGTAAATTATTGACGAGTCATCTATCACGGAAGAGGAAAACCGAGACACAGAGCATATTCCTCACATACAGAATTACGATGAGTGTCATTTTTATACTGTCCATGCGTCCGACTAACCACTATCACCTCTGCTGAGTTTGCTCTTCCCACAAGACTCTGCAAAGAGTTTGTTACCCATGACATCGTAATATAAATATCTTCTACTTGTTCTACGTCTGCAAAATAAAGTCATCGATGTACATAGCAGTAACATGAAAGTAGCTTAATATATTGTTGATATGGAGGTAATTACCGTATTTTACTAAAATTGCTGGACTTCAATGGGGAATGGCTGCTTAAAAAGCCGCATCAGTAGGAATTGCTTACGAAAACCATAGCCTAGACATCAAAAAATGCAAGATCGAAACGAAAGTGCTTGCTAATATTGTGGAGATGGAAAGCCTCACGGCTAAGGAAACACCACAAACTGTGATTAACGGTCTACTTTTCATTAATATGACTGTAAATTTAACGCATTCTTACCTACAGTCCCAGCCAGTTTGATAGCATCAGCACAGGCTAAACGAATTCAGACCCTAATTAACTGGTAAACGGTCAGATTTAACTATCAAAATGTGTCACGGATACCTGCCTCTATCATGTGTAAGAAGATCTTTGTAAAATGTTACAACCGTATCACTTCCACAGGGCACGTGACACCAACCTCCTCCTCCTTTCACTAATCCCTCTTGTTCACCTTCGTGACTGCGTATTGGTTAGGCCAATTAGCCCGCATCCGCGAACAGTGGGGTTCCGGAGTTCAAGGACTGGTCCGACCATCGGGATTTAGATTTTGAGGGGTTTCAGTGACGTCGAAAGCCGCATGGCTCTTTTAAAGAAGACAAACACGGCTGACTTACTTCCACACTATCGCCAAGTTCGTGTTCAACTTCTGTAGCTCACGTCGTAGATGGAATGTTAAGCACTAACCTCCCCTACATCATTTGCCGTGCTCCTCGTTCTTCTACTTTTCTCTCCTCTGCTCGTCATTCATTAAAGAAAATAATACGTGAGAGCATCGTGCACGGAATATAAGACAGCTGAGAAAAAAAGACTGATTCTGAAAGTTTTGTTTCGTTTTAGTTAAATGACTAGTTCACGTGTCATTATAACCCTAAATTCCTTTTGTGTTGGTGAAACCCACATTATTCCCTTTAGCTTCACTTAGATTTCCTATTCACATCTTTCGTTAATTTCATATGGTATTCCATAGATTCTTCTTCTACAGATTTATTCTTCTGTTCACTAGTATATAAAGTTGCTAATGATGAGAACTGATGTACTTTCTGTTCTATTTTGCTCACTATCAATGAATGGAGCTTATTTGGTATCACATTTGGACGTCCCGGAAAGAACCTTTCAAAATTTATCGAAACTTCACCTCATTTTATAGCATAAGTCAGCATTCTGTGTGGAAAGAAATTTATTCAAGACAAAGCTATTGTTTTAAATGCTTATTCGGCCCGTATATTAAATTGTGTTAATACTTTTGTGATCAATGGTGTTTTTAAACGCAGCTGTCCCGTCATATTCTAACGCGTATTTGTTCACTCTTTCTGCTTTGTATCACACATGAAACCTATGAAGTTTAGAGACTCGCTGTACTCTTACCATATTGTTACTTTACTCTCCTCGTCCTAACCACAAAGTCTCCTGCTTTCAAGTAATCAAATTTACTAAGGGAAAAATTCTGTAGATGCAATTACGTAATGGATGCGCACTGTTGCTAACGTCAGAACGACTTAGTATACTGTATAGGTTTGAATGGCTGCTGGGAAAGCGTAATTCATCTGAAGAAGATTCCTTCTCCTAACTTCAGTGCTGTTCATTCCTTAGCTCTGATACACACATCAGTCTCAGCAAAAAGGAGGAATGGAGCTGAAAGCACCTTCAAAGCAATAATACCGCTTGCTACAAATATCAATAATAAAAGAACAGTAAAATAAGGAATCATCTTGCGAAACTTTGTTGCTTAAAAGTTTTAATTACGTCTTTTATCCACGTAAGGGGCCTGAGACCAAGTACGTTGAGTATTTTTTTACAGTTCTAGATTTAGAAGAACAGCTTAAAGTTCGAGTACAATGCTACGTTTAAAAACAAATCCGACAAAGAGTTCAAGAGTCGAAGAGAAACGATTTACATAGATATAGTTATCTTATAAGTAAATCATATGTGTCTCGAGGACAATGTAGTGGAGTTTAAAACTGAGGAACCTGCTCCAAATAAAGTCCTTCTTCTCTGCTGAAAAGTATAATCGTCGAGATTCTTAAGACAATTGTATTTAAATGTAATATGCTTCATATTAATCATTTAATGAAGGTAATGCAGTGTAGATTCCATATTAACAATCTAATATAATAATTTATGTCTTTGAGACATTTGCTATGTTGAACGCAAAGGGCACATCTTCGAGCATCAAGAGAACATATCTATGGGACTCAAAGTATACTACTATATAATGCAACGTTATGTAGGAGTGAGAAAATGATCCTAATATCATAATTTATATCTTTGAGACATTTTCTATATTGAGCGCAAAAGGCACATCTTCGAGCATCAAGAGAACATATCTATGGGACTCAAAGTATACTACCATATAATGCAACGTTATGTAGGAATGAGAAAAGGATCGTGTTGAAAGGAGATTCGGTTCATTCGTTTGACATGTTGCTTAGTGAATGCCAATGTACTAGAAGGTAAATAAATCATTGTACACTAATGTCGTATGTGTATGGATATTAATAGAGGCGAAACTGAAAAACTGCAAATAATAACAATGATACTGTTTATTCTTCACGTATGGAGAGAACGTCTAAAACTTCTACGTAACTTCGTCCATTGCTGAGACGCACTAGCTTGTGATCAGTTTTATATATCTTCGTTGCAGAAATCTGAAATGATATCTCTTACAGAATTCTTCCGGTATATCATTCTCGTTTGCTTTAATGTTTGTCATCATTTCATCATCATTGATGAAAGTGGCGAGGTTGGACTGAGCAAAGGTTGGCACTTTGGACGGATGCTGATAACCGTGCAGTTGAGTGCCCCACAAACCAAACATCATCATCATCTTTTGATGTTCGTTCGATTTCTTCTCTGTTAATAGCATTTCACGATCTGAATTGAACATTGACACCTCCGATTAACTCATTGTCTTACCCACTTGAATGCCACAGATCTGACAGTGAATATCTGTAGTTGTGCTACATCAGACATTCGGAAAATTAATCATTGCCCATATCCCACAAGCATCAAAAGTTTCGATTCTCTTCATGTTTCATTTTTACGAACTGTGTCCCATAAATTTTGGATGGGATTCATCGATGGATCTGGCTGGCCAAATTATTCGCTCGAATAGTCCTGAATGTTCTTCATACCAATCGCGAACAGTTGTGGCCCGATGAAATGGCGGATTGTCATCCATAACCGTTGTTTAGAAACGTGAAGTCAATGAATAGCTGCAAATGGTCTCCAAGCAGCCGAACATAATCATTTCCTGTCAATGATCGGTTGAGCTGGAATAGGGGGACCCAGTACATTCCACGTAAACACAGCCCACACTATTATGGAGCCACTACCAGCTTCCACAATGTCTTGTTGACAAGGGGTCTGCACCACTCTCGAAACGTACCACTAGCTCTTACCAACTGAAATCGGGACTCATCTGATGAGGCCACGGTTTTCCGCTTGTCTACGGTCCAGTCGAAATGGTAATGAACCCGGGAGAGGAGCTGTAGTCGATGTCGTGATGTTAACAAAACTGCTCGCGTCGATCGTCTGCTGCCATATATCTTTATCGCCGTATTTCGCCTCACTGTCCTAATGCATACGTTCGCCGTACATCCCACTTTATTTCACGTAGTGTTGCTTGTCTGTCAGCACTGAACTCTACGCGAACGTCGCTGCTCTTGGTCGTTAAGTGAAGGCTGTTGGCCACTGCTTTGTCCGTGGTGAGAGGTAAGGTCTGAAATTTGGTATTCTCAACACACTCTTGACACTGTGGATACCGGAGTGCTAAATGCCCTAACGATTCCAGAAATGGACTATACCATGCGTCCAACTACTGCTCCGTGTCAGAGTCTGTTAGTTCCCGTCGGGCGGCCATAATCACGTCGGAAACATATTCATATGAATCACCTGAGCACAAACGGCAGCTCCGCTAGTATATTGCCCTTTTATACCTCGTGCGCACGATACTACCGCCTTACGTAAGTGTGCGTATCGTTATCCATGACTGTCGTCACACGAGTGTGTATCTTCTTCAGCATCGCTAAAGAAACATACTGGCACTCACCTAAGACGGTTCCAAGAAGCACGACATACAAAAAGTGCAATTCAAAAGATCGCATATAGAAGTAGGGCGTCCAGCATTAGAGTTCACTGTAGTGACACATTTGTAGAAAATCAGATTCAGTACTCCTTTCAGCGTGAATCGATTGTGAGGGCTATTGCACTTCGGTCAACTTTTCACAGTTCATAAACAGAAATAATTTTCACACCATTCCGAATCCGTCTGCCAGTATCACTGAGACGTCAGGATCATAGACGGATTTATGGAACGCTTAGCCCCAGTAACAGTATTTTAGAAATATCTCATCGTAGACCCACAGTAATGAAACTGTGGAAACACCACTTTTATTTCTTTTTATAACAACGTTGGAGCATATTCAAGATAAAAATTTCGTTCAAAGTTCCTAAAAATGTCAGTAAGCATTCCAAATGGCGCAGTTAAACCTTACTGATTCTATACCTGACAACATTCCGATCTAGTCAAACACATCTGAGAATGCACAGGCGTAAGGACAAGGAAAAGTGTATGTAAAAATACTTCCAGTTTGAGACTGCTCTTCTTATTTTACTGGAAGCATAGGCTTTGTCATTATTACACTGTGTGTACGCAGTGCCCTCGTAAAATTTACGGCAATCTCCATCTTGATCCACACAATTGCCGGCAGAAGACATCCACAGGCAACTGATAGTGGTCCTTTAGTACTGAATGCAAGTTGAACACAATTGCTTTAAGTAGCAGAACGGGTCATCGATGGCGTGCAGGGAAAATTTTTAAATATTTTAGATGTTATAAATGATAGAGTAATGGAAAATAACATAATTAGGTTTTACTGATTAGCCCCAAAGCTGATACCGAATGAGTTGGTCCTTTCATATGCGTGGTCGTTACATTTATCTGCCGTACGTGTAAGATTGTCATATCGCTAAAGTATATTAAAAAAAAGTCAAGACTTTTAAACAAAGAATTGCAAAGTAAATTTATTCTTGGGGAGCACTGTTACATAAAATATGCACGATGTATTTTTAAAATAATCTATAAAGATGGATTTTTTTCATCCATTATTCATGATATGTTAAGCGATGTTGATTGTGTCTCTGGTGAAATAGCATTGCCTCCTAATCGTATTACTTTCTTTAACTGTTGAATAATAGTGGCAACTACGTGCAAAGAATTAGCTTTTATGTCCCTTCAGTGAAAAACATTATTCTAGATCGAGAGTGCCAAAAATATCTACGGTCTGGGTGATTTTCCTCTCGCAAAAGGGTGTGAACTGTTTGATTTATAGGCTATAAGTTCATCAAGATCGGGCCACACACTTCCGTAATGGAAGTGTCATACGATTTTCTTCATTGTGAACGCATTGATATCATACGACAAATTCCTTTATAGCGCACCATAGAGTTTTCATCGGGGCTATACGACAGACGTTCATGAATATACTGCCGTATATAATTTTTATTACTTTACATTTTTACACAGACAGATGGCTGAACGATGAACTGCTAAAACAATGTGTTATCCTCAACAACTGTCTCTTGAACCATATAATCACTATAAATCATAGCCGGCCGGGGTGGCCGAGCGGTTCTAGGCGCTACAGTCTGGAACCGCGCGACCGCTACGGTCGCAGGTTCGAATATTGTCTCGGGCATGGATGTGTGTGATGTCCTTAGGTTAGTTAGGTTTAAGTAGTTCTAAGTTCTAGGGGACTGATGACCTCAGAAGTTAAATCCCATAGTGCTCAGAGCCATTTTTATAAATCATAGAAAAAGTCGCGTTGCTTGTTTTATGAAAAAAAAATTATTTTGATTTTTCCCCGTAGATGTGGTAGAGTGCTATTCACATGCGGGAATCATTTCTGCTGCACCGCGCCAGAACCGCATTAAGAGAACATCATTAATTTCTGACAAATAAAAATTCCGTGTTGTTATCAGGACCGTATACAAAGGTCATATAATAATTAGAGGAGTTAGATGTAAGGAGCTTGACTGCGGATAATGTGTGTGTGTGTGTGTGTGTGTCTGTGTGTGTGTGTGTGTGTGCGTGCGTGCGTGTTTGAGTGCTCATAAGGCCACAGAGCCGTGCGAGAGAGCTGTCAAGCTGTGGTATAATTAATGTGACTTGGCTTACGCACGGCGCACGTCGAGACGGCGGCGTGATACGCTCGAGGCTGCTGGCGCATCATAAACACGAGTCAGCAAGAAGCTGACACCGGCGACGCCACACCGCAGGAAGCGGCTTGGAGGGAAGGCGGGAGTCAGGAAGACGAATCGGCGAGCAGCCAGGCCTAGATTACGCGCTACCTTGCTACGTTTCACAGCATGTTGACCGTCTTTAAAATGTATAGCATCGCTCTAAATAAAAGTACACTACTATATCTACATATATGCTCCACATGCTGCTTTACGGTGTGTATCGGAGTGACACTTGTGATCTGGAGGAAGGTGCACAAAAATATGGAAATATCGTGAGAATAGCACGCTAGAATATATTATTTTAGTTGATGAATAAGTTCGTACCTCTTTCCTATAAGTTTAATAAACACAACAGATTTATATAACAGACATTTCAGTCCTCAGTATCATGTTCTCCTTCGATATTTTCAACAGTCTGCCAACGCTGGGGTAGCTTTTTGATTCTGCGACTATAGAAATCATTTGGTTTTGAGGCGAATAACTCTTTGAGCTACGTTCGCAGTGCATTTCCATCTGGAAAGGAAGATCCTTGAAGGCTGTTTGATAGAGAGGGGAAAAGGTGAAGATCTTAGGCCGCAATACCGAGCGAGGTGGCGCAGTAGTTAGGCACTGGACTCGCATTCGGGAGGACGACGGTTCAATCCCGCGTCCGGCCATCCTGATTTAGGTTTCCCGTGATTTCCCTAAATCGCTCCAGGCAAATGCCGGGATGGTTCCTTTGAAAGGGCACGGCCGACTTCCTTCCCTAATCCGATGAGACCGATGACCTCGCTGTCTGGACTCCTTCCCCAAACAATCCAACCCCAACCCTCTTAGGCCGCAAGATCAAGTGTACGAGGTCGCTGCCGAATGACTTCTCAGCCCAACACCTATAGAGTGTTTTTCTTTTTTTTTTTCAATCTAGCAGACTGCACGTGGGCAGCAACACTTCACGCTGTTCAAATGGCTCTGAGCACTGTGGTACTTAACATCTGAGGTCATCAGTCCCCTAGAACTTAGAACTACTTAAATCTAACTAACCTAAGGACAACACATACATCCATGTCCGAGGCAGGATTCGCACCTGCGACCGTAGCGGTCGCGCGGTTCCAGACTGAAGCGCCTAGAACCGCTCGGCCACACCAGCCGGCACTTCACCCTGTCTACCCGGTCGTTGTTCTTCGACTGCACTTGCAAGACGTCTCAGTTCTTGACAGTGAATGTCACCAAGGATGGCTACACCTCGGGGAAGCCATTTGTGGTACACCACACCGTCACTGTTCCATCAGAAGCATAACGTATTCTCTTGTGGGTGCACGCACGTCTTTGTACGGGCATTTGCTGCTTTGTCCGGGCTCAGTCATTCCTTACTTTTCAGTATGTTAGCATAAAGACACCGCGCCTCGTGACCCGTAATGATACAGCATAGGAATTATCGATGTTGCTCAATAACCAATCTACACTCCTGGAAATTGAAATAAGAACACCGTGAATTCATTGTCCCAGGAAGGGGAAACTTTATTCACACATTCCTGGGGTCAGATACATCACATGATCACACTGACAGAACCACAGGCACATAGACACAGGCAACAGAGCATGCACAATGTCGGCACTAGTACAGTGTATATCCACCTTTCGCAGCAATGCAGGCTGCTATTCTCCCATGGAGACGATCGTAGAGATGCTGGATGTAGTCCTGAGGAACGGCTTGCCATGCCATTTCCACCTGGCGCCTCAGTTGGACCAGCGTTCGTGCTGGACGTGCAGACCGCGTGAGACGACGCTTCATCCTGTCCCAAACATGCTCAATGGGGGACAGATCCGGAGATCTTGCTGGCCAGGGTAGTTGACTTACACCTTCTAGAGCACGTTGGGTGGCACGGGATACATGCGGACGTGCATTGTCCTGTTGGAACAGCAAGTTCCCTTGCCGGTCTAGGAATGGTAGAACGATGGGTTCGATGACGGTTTGGATGTACCGTGCACTATTCAGTGTCCCGTCGACGATCACCAGTGGTGTACGGCCAGTGTAGGAGATCGCTCCCCACACCATGATGCCGGGTGTTGGCCCTGTGTGCCTCGGTCGTATGCAGTCCTGATTGTGGCGCTCACCTGCACGGCGCCAAACACGCATACGACCATCATTGGCACCAAGGCAGAAGCGACTCTCATCGCTGAAGACGACACGTCTCCATTCGTCCCTCCATTCACGCCTGTCGCGACACCACTGGAGGCGGGCTGCACGATGTTGGGGCGTGAGCGGAAGACGGCCTAACGGTGTGCGGGACCGTAGCCCAGCTTCATGGAGACGGTTGCGAATGGTCCTCGCCGATACCCCAGGAGCAACAGTGTCCCTAATTTGCTGGGAAGTGGCGGTGCGGTCCCCTACGGCACTGCGTAGGATCCTACGGTCTTGGCGTGCATCCGTGCGTCGCTGCGGTCCGGTCCCAGGTGGATGGGCACGTGCACCTTCCGCCGACCACTGGCGACAACATCGATGTACTGTGGAGACCTCACGCCCCACGTGTTGAGCAACTCGGCGGTACGTCCACCCGGCCTCCCGCATGCCCACTATACGCCCTCGCTCAAAGTCCGTCAACTGCACATACGGTTCACGTCCACGCTGTCGCGGCATGCTACCAGTGTTAAAGACTGCGATGGAGCTCCGTATGCCACGGCAAACTGGCTGACACTGACGGCGGCGGTGCACAAATGCTGCGCAGCTAGCGCCATTCGACGGCCAACACCGCGGTTCCTGGTGTGTCCGCTGTGCCGTGCGTGTGATCATTGCTTGTACAGCCCTCTCGCAGTGTCTGGAGCAAGTATGGTGGGTCTGACACACCGGTGTCAATGTGTTCTTTTTTCCATTTCGAGGAGTGTATGACGAGCAATCATAAATGTACATGTTGGAAGCCGCTGGCTTAGAGGATGCGGTATTAATACATCTGATTTTTGAACCTTCTCATGTCGCCCGATAGTGAAATGATCACACTTGATCACAGTTGCCAGTTCTCGAGTACACTGAGGATTAATGGGTTTAAACGATCTTCTTCAAAACCCGAACGTCTTCCTAATCGCGGAGAGTCACTAATGTCAAAACGAGCCTCCTTAAAAGAAAAAAAAGCCATTACCTTGCCGTGCTCTGTTTAATGACATTTTCCAGACACACAGCGCAAATGTGTCTGCCTCCATTGCTGTCACTTCTCCATTGATCTCAAACACAACAATATATCGGAAACATTCCGATTACTCCAGTTGGAACTATATTTTCTAGCGTCCATGCCTCCACTCAGCACCTCCAAATAAGAAAATGACAATATGCAAACTCAAACTGCAACAGTGATTTACAAATAAAAACATAACAAGCGATAAATAAACCCATAGCAAATCAAAAACGCTACGAGCTTATGCATCAACAAAATACATACACATGCTAGCCTAGTCTCCAAGTTCCACCACGAACGTTATCCAAACAAAGTCCTCAATACATCTCGAGTGTCAACCGTGGTCAGAACAGAGTTTTGTGTAGTTAGAAGTGTATTATTCGTACCTTAGTGAAGTCCAAATTGGAAAAATTGGGAAGGGCAGCTCATTTTGCAAGATTACGAAAAAGGTGATATGATACAGACATGATACTCGAGGTCGGGTGAGAGTCAACAAACAAAGAAGTTTTTCGTTGCGACGAGATCGTTTCACGAAATTTCAGTCACCTAATTTCTCCACAGAATTAGAAAAAAAAATCGTATATTGCCGACTCCCACGCTAATAGTAATAAGAGAAATTGCTACTCAGTCGGGAAGATTTTGGTGCTCGTTTTTCCCAGGTGTTATTAAAGAATTGGAACGGTAGGGAAACAGCATGGAAGTGGTTCAATGAACCATCTGCAAAGTGCTGAAGTGCAAATTACAGCGTGGTATATAATTCAGAAAACCATAAGAAATCGAATATACAGTATGTAGAAAGTCAGGGCCTTCAGATTCTAGCTGCAGCAAAACTGGTGTGTAGCGTCACAAGTTCCGCCCACGTTACTGGGAACTGGGGCCAGGACAGGTTCCCAACTTGAAAGCCAGGAGGCCGAGCTGCCGAGCTGCTGAAAGCAGCAGCAACAGTATTCGCTGCTACCCACATACAAGTTGGCTACGGCAGTCTTGTCTATCGGAGAACGCACAGTGCTGTGTTGCATCCTAGTTTACAAAAGCACAGAAATGCTCTCCGGAATCCATTCCACTGGAGTTCTTGGTGGGCTTCAAGGCGTTATTAGTAGTAGTGCGGGAGTTTATTGTACATGGGCTGGCTCTCATCGCCTTGGACGGACCCATGTGCAGACTCAGCTAAAAAAAAAATGGTTCAAATGGCTCTGAGCACTATGGGACTTAACTTCTGAGGTCATCAGCCGCCTAGAACTTAGAACTACTTAAACCTAACTAACCTAAGGACATCACACACATCGATGCCCGAGGCAGGATTCGAACCTGCGACTGTAGCGGTCGCGCGGCTCCAGACTGTAGCGCCTAGAACCGCTCGGCCACTCCGGCCGGCAGACTCAGTTATAGTTAAGATGTTTTGTGGTAGAACTTCAGTCTTGGTTTTTATGCGGTTACGTCGATTGCACCACGAGCACCCGGAGCTGCGCTTTCGTAACTGTTTAACTGTTTACACGGTAAGTTTTGTCCTCTTGCTCCCGTCCAGGCGTTCGTATTACGAACCTTCTTATGGCTAACAACTGCCTTTCGTGATTTTCACTTAACAGAAGTCATCTCAGTTTTCTCGTTCCCTCTCTCTCTCTCTCTCTCTCTCTCTCTCTCTCTCTCTCTGTCCTCTCTCGGTACGCGACGCGTTATATTTTGTATCTGGTTGTCTCCTACAGAAAGACGGCGGCCTTTGAGTTGATTAAGTTCCAATTTATGTGACAAGACTATCTCTGATGTAACGTGTTGTTATCGTCAATATACACTGTTGTTGTTGTTGTTGTGCTCTTCAGTCCTTAGACTGGTTTGATGCAGCTCTCCATGCTACTCTATCCTGTGCAAGCTTCTTCATCTCCCAGTACCTACTGCAACCTACATCCTTCTGAATCTGCTTATTGTATTCATCTCTTGGTCTCCCTCTACGATTTTTACCCTCTACGCTGCCCTCCAATACTAAATTGGTGATCCCTTGATGCCTCAGAACATGTCCTACCAACCGATCCCTTCTTCTGGTCAAGTTGTGCCACAAACTTCTCTTCTCCCCAATCCTATTCAATACTTCCTCATTACTTATGTGATCTACCCATCTAATGTTCAGCATTCTTCTGTAGCACCACATTTCAAAAGCTTCTATTCTCTTCTTGTCCAAACTATTTATCGTCCATGTTTCACTTCCATACATGGCTACACTCCATACAAATACTTTCAGAAATGACTTCCTGACACTTAAATCTATACTCGATGTTAACAAATTACTCTTCTTCAGAAACGCTTTCCTTGCCATTGCCAGTCTACATTTTATATCCTCTCTACTTCGACCATCATCAGTTATTTTGCTCCCCAAATAGCAAAACTCCTTTACTACTTTAAGTGTCTCATTTCCTAATCTAATTCCCTCAGCATCACCTGACTTAATTCGACTACATTCCATTATCCTCGTTTTGCTTTTGTTGATGTTCATCTTATATCCTCTTTTCAAGACACTGTCCATTCCATTCAACTGCTCTTCCAAGTCCTTTGCTGTCTCTGACAGAATTACAATGTCATCGGCGAACCTCAAAGTTTTTATTTCTTCTCCATGGATTTTAATACCTACTCCGAATTTTTCTTTTGTTTCCTTTACTGCTTGCTCAATATACAGATTGAATAACATCGGGGAGAGGCTACAACCCTGCCTTACTCCCTTCCCAACCACTGCTTCCCTTTCATGTCCCTCGACTCTTATAACTGCCATCTGGTTTCTGTACAAATTGTAAATAGCCTTTCACTCCCTGTTTTTTACCCCTGACACCTTTAGAATTTGAAGGAGAGTATTCCAGTCAACATTGTCAAAAGCTTTCTCTAAGTCTACAAATGATAGAAACGTAGGTTTGCCTTTCCTTAATCTTTCTTCTAAGATAAGATACACTAATAGAAAGAATCTCAACACCAAAGACTTGCGCAAAATAAAGTTGGTAGGTGTGTCCCTACATCTGAGAAATGATGTCTATTCACGTTGCGCCAGTCACATAAGAGTGGCGCTAGTAGCGTTGCTATGAGGACGCAAATCATGTTTTCTTCACATACGCGCTGTAATGGTCGTCAGCGATTGTTACCTCTGAGACTGGACGTAGTGAGTTGATGTTAGTCAAGAATGCCTTTAAGACGACAAAGTCGCCATTAAAAACAACTCACTGAGTTTGAAAGGGCCAGAGTAAAAGAGTTACGAGAACCTAGATGTTCTTTCGCAGTTATTGCAAAAAGACTTGGCAGGAATGTGGCTGCTGCACACGACTGGTGACACCGGAGGTCGCGGAAAGGGTCGGTCCCAAGAAGACTGGGCCCAAGACGGCCTCGTGGCACTACGGAGACGGAAGACCGTAGTTTCCGGTGTATGGCTGTGGCGTGTCGTACTGAGGCTGCAGAAGCGATTGGCACTACAGTGACACAAAGAACTGTTACAAATCGCTTACTACAAGGACAGCCCTGTAACGTGCATTCCACTGACCCCAAACCACCGCTGTTTGCGACTTCAGTTTATAACGCAAATGCATGTCGTGTATAACCGTAAGCATAACACTTCATTGTAACTAGCGTTACCCCTTGGGAGGAATTTTGCGTAGTTTAACCGTGTTGACCTAGTGGACAGAGGGTAACAAACTGTGATTTCGTACGAATTGCAATTTGCAGAAAAACTGAAAGACTTTATTTTTGGAAGTTAAGAAAATAACTGAATTCACGTAAAAGAATGAACATACGGTCGCCAGCCTAATTAGGCATAATAATTTAGAATATTAAGTTCAATGAATTTGCCGGCCGGTGTGGCCGTGCGGTTCTAGGCGCTTCAGTCTGGAACCGCGTGACCGCTACGGTCGCAGGTTCGAATCCTGCCTCGGGCATGGATGTGTGTGATGTCCTTAGGTTAGTTAGGTTTAATTAGTTCTAAGTTCTAGGCGACTGATGACCTCAGAAGTTAAGTCGCATAGTGCTCAGAGCCATTTGAACCATTTTTTTCAATGAATTTAACTATAATTTTACGAAAGGAAACTTTCGTTGCGTTGTAAACTGCAATCAACACACGCAACTACCAGACGAACTGAACAGTAGTTAGCAGTAGTTATGATTCGCCCAATTGGCAGTCACAGAAAGACAGTTGGCCCTATACATCTATTAATAATAATTATCATCTCAACAATTAGCCGATTCAGTTCGAAATGTTATCAAAGGCATCACAAGACCAAATTTGAGCATGAACAGAGTCCTGATTTAACTAAAACTCAAACATCACAAATGCAAATCATGGCACTTTATATACACATTTTATATTTACTCTGCTGTGAAAATGTTTCATATTTTCTTAGTATAACTAGAATAAATTTCTCATACTAAAGTTTAAAGTGGGGACTATAAACATTCACTTCCTTTATAAGCAAACTATGCACCCATTTCATAAACAATTTGCATCACACTAATACCCATTTCCAACCCCACTTGATATTATTTATCTTTGAATGCTTTATACAAATTTACACTGACAATATTCTTAATTAACTTCAAAAATAAGTTCAAGGTAAATTTAAGTTTCAAGTAGGTTCGAAATCGTGTGCCTGTTTCATTACTTGTGAAGCAAGTGATTTTAACTAACAACATTTATATGCTGTACACATTCGAGCAGAAACAAGTTAGTGGTTCTTCATAAACAGGATACTCGGTCTTTAGCACGCTTTGCTACGGTCGCAGGTTCGAATCCTGCCTCGGGCATGGATGTGTGTGATGTCCTTAGGTTAGTTAGGTTTAATTAGTTCTAAGTTCTAGGGGACTGATGACCTAATATGTTAAGTCCCATAGTGCTCAGAGCCATTTTTAGCACGCTTTGGATATAACCCTGCTTGCTTTCATGAACAGAACAGTTTCAAAGTTCAAACACGAATTTTTATCATTGAAATTATTATTGAGAAACACTCACACACAAGCGTACTGGTTCATACTGGAATACATATCTGATTTTCAAAGTGAAGCAGTGGCGCAATAGAGGTGGCAAGCACGCGGCGGCTATCTGGTCTCGCCTCTAGCGGTTTAATGCTCTATTCAAATCTTCTTGGCGACGTATTAAGCATTTTAGAACCATTCCTGAATGCCTCACTTGACACCCGCAGTGCTGACTGTACAACTGCTGGTCACTGACTGCGTAATGTGTTCTCTCTCTTGCCGCCAAGATTGACCGCCAGATCCACCTTTTCCCACGCGCCAAGCCCTTTCCGTAGAGGAGGGGGTTCCCTACACCTTTTCCTTCCTTATAATACAACTTCCCTAAGTATGAACCAGTTTTATACGTACAATTTCTCTTTTATAAACAGGCATATTTTATAAAGTTTCATTACTTAAATACACTGTTAAGTTTTTTCAAATATCTATCACAAACTTCCACTTCCCTCTGGCAATTGAAAGACATTAATCACTAAAGGCCAAATAAAGTCAGGTGTTCGACAGGGAGATGGTCTGTCACCTCTGCTTTTCAATTGTGTCTTGGAGAAGGTAGTTCGAGAATGGAGGAAGGCCATCAATACTGAAGGGATTCAACTAGGGAGAAATCCAAACAAGATCACTGTCGACTGTTTAGCCTTCGCAGATGACATGGCATTGATTACAGATTCACTAGACAATGCCCAAGAACAAATAAGAGAACTACAAAAACAAGCAGCCAAAGTAGGACTACAAATATCCTATGAAAAAACAAAGTTTATGACAAACATCTGTGATGCTCCTCAAAATATTGCAGTTGACAACAACACAATACACAAAACATATTCCTTTAAATACCTAGGAGAGTGGATTACATACAATGCCAAAGAAAAGATAGCTATAGAAACTAGAGTGCACAAAATGGAAAGAGTGTTTCATATGACCAAAATCGTTTATAATAAAAAATCCTTGTCCTGGAACACGAAATTAAGACACTACCAAACAGTGGCCAGACCTGAATCTATCTATGCGGCAGAAACACTTAAACTAACAAGAAATGGAGATCTTGAGAAACTAGAGAAGGTCGAAAGAAGAATTTTATGGAAAATACTGGGAGCTAAAAGAAACGATAATGCTGAATACAGGTTAAGACCAAATAGAGAGCTATATCTGAAAACGGAGAAACTAACTGATGTAATGAGGAAGAGGAGACTACAGTTTTTTGGACATATATTCAGAATGGATAACAACAGACTAACCAAGCGGATATTCACATTACTCAATAGCTACAAATCCAAGCCAGCATGGTTCATAGAGACTGAAAAGGACATTGATAATGCTGGAGTTACAATAGACACAATAGAAAACAGAACACATTTCAGAAAGGCAGTTCAAAAGGCAGAATTTCAGGAGAGAAAGAAAATAACTAGACGAAAGTTGACTCAAGAAGAAAGGGAACAACACTCTAAAAGGATGAAGGAAATTTGGAAACTGAAGAAATCTAATACAATGAAGAGTAGCCAAAGTTGATTCATCGTACCCTCCAAATGGGTTATTCGAAAGAAAAAAAAAGGCCAAACACTTCATAGTTACATACAAAAAATAAAATTACACAGTACAAACTACACTCCTGGAAATGGAAAAAAGAACACATTGACACCGGTGTGTCAGACCCACCATACTTGCTCCGGACACTGCGAGAGGGCTGTACAAGCAATGATCACACGCACGGCACAGCGGACACACCAGGAACCGCGGTGTTAGCCGTCGAATGGCGCTAGCTGCGCAGCATTTGTGCACCGCCGCCGTCAGTGTCAGCCAGTTTGCCGTGGCATACGGAGCTCCATCGCAGTCTTTAACACTGGTAGCATGCCGCGACAGCGTGGACGTGAACCGTATGTGCAGTTGACGGACTTTGAGCGAGGGCGTATAGTGGGCATGCGGGAGGCCGGGTGGACGTACCGCCGAATTGCTCAACACGTGGGGCGTGAGGTCTCCACAGTACATCGATGTTGTCGCCAGTGGTCGGCGGAAGGTGCACGTGCCCGTCGACCTGGGACCGGACCGCAGCGACGCACGGATGCACGCCAAGACCGTAGGATCCTACGCAGTGCCGTAGGGGACCGCACCGCCACTTCCCAGCAAATTAGGGACACTGTTGCTCCTGGGCTATTGGCGAGGACCATTCGCAACCGTCTCCATGAAGCTGGGCTACGGTCCCGCACACCGTTAGGCCGTCTTCCGCTCACGCCCCAACATCGTGCAGCCCGCCTCCAGTGGTGTCGCGACAGGCGTGAATGGAGGGACGAATGGAGACGTGTGGTCTTCAGCGATGAGAGTCGCTTCTGCCTTGGTGCCAATGATGGTCGTATGCGTGTTTGGCGCCGTGCAGGTGAGCGCCACAATCAGGACTGCATACGACCGAGGCACACAGGGCCAACACGCGGCATCATGGTGTGGGGAGCGATCTCCTACACTGGCCGTACACCACTGGTGATCGTCGAGGGGACACTGAATAGTGCACGGTACATCCAAACCGTCATCGAACCCATCGTTCTACCATTCCTAGACCGGCAAGGGAACTTGCTGTTCCAACAGGACAATGCACGTCCGCATGTATCCCGTGCCACCCAACGTGCTCTAGAAGGTGTAAGTCAACTACCCTGGCCAGCAAGATCTCCGGATCTGTCCCCCATTGAGCATGTTTGGGACTGGATGAAGCGTCGTCTCACGCGGTCTGCACGTCCAGCACGAACGCTGGTCCAACTGAGGCGCCAGGTGGAAATGGCATGGCAAGCCGTTCCTCAGGACTACATCCAGCATCTCTACGATCGTCTCCATGGGAGAATAGCAGCCTGCATTGCTGCGAAAGGTGGATATACACTGTACTAGTGCCGACATTGTGCATGCTCTGTTGCCTGTGTCTATGTGCCTGTGGTTCTGTCAGTATGATCATGTGATGTATCTGACCCCAGGAATGTGTCAATAAAGTTTCCCCTTCCTGGGACAATGAATTCACGGTGTTCTTATTTCAATTTCCAGGAGTGTATAAAGTTGATCGTCGGTAAAGCAGATGCCAGACTGAGATTCATTGGAAGAATCCTAAGGAAATGCAGCCCGAAAACAAAGGAAGTAGGTTACAGTACGCTTGTTCGCCCACTGCTTGAATACTGCTCAGCAGTGTGGGATCCGTACCAGATAGGGTTGATAGAAGAGATAGAGAAGATCCAACAGAGAGCAGCGCGCTTCGTTACAGGATCATTTAGTAATCGCAAAAGCGTTACGGAGATATAGATAAACTCCAGCGGAAGACTCTGCAGGAGAGACGCTCAGTAGCTCGGTACGGGCTTTCGTTGAAGTTTCGAGAACATACCTTCGCCGAGGAGTCAAGCAGTATATTGCTCCCTCCTACGTATATCTCGCGAAGAGACCATAAGGATAAAATCAGAGAGATTAGAGCCCACCCAAAGGCATACCGACAATCCTTCTTTCCACGAACAATACGAGACTGGAATAAAAGGGAGAACCGATAGAGGTACTCAAGGTACCCTTCGCCACACACCGTCAGGTGGCTTGCGGAGTATGGATGTAGATGTCGATGTAGATGAGTGATCGAGCATTGAGCTCTCATTTGAATATATGGCCAAAAGACTCAACCTACAGGAATTGTGAAACGAACCCTGTCGTCCAGGATCGCGTGCCACAAAGAGCGCAGATTCTCCACGAGATGGGAAAACCCAAAAGCGTCTATTGTCTATTGAGGCCTAAGCGCTGTAGTGTGAGAGTGAGACAGACGAGAATCTACGTCATAGGGAAACCCAGTAGTAGCCGCTTGTGGCCAAGGAGACGTAGCACTGTTAAATATGGCGGACCTAAGATCGGCCAAAAAGGGAAACATTTATGGAAAATATTTAGTTCTGTAGTACTTCAGGGAATCAAGCCAGAGTAATTTTAATTTGCCATTCTCCATAAATTTTCATGGTGATCCCAATAAAACTTGAAAATTGATCATATCTATAATAGTTTAGGATTTACTGTTTAAGTGAAATTAACAAGTTTTGTAACAAAGACCTGAAGGCTAAAATCTGAACGCTTTGGACGATCTTAACGACGTCATTTCATATAGAAGTGCATCATTAAAATGACAAATGTTGTAAATATCAATTCTGTAACTTTATTTTGTTAAAATATGCAGTAAATTTAAATTATCAGTGTTTACAGTTAAGCATCAGATTGTCATTTCCTCCACGCAAAACACATTGAACAATGACAGCATGACACCTTATTGAACCATTAGGTAACAGAATATTTGTTTAAAGTTCAGTGCATAATAGTTATTTTTGTTCTTTATTTGTTTATCAGAAAGCACACTGGTGCGACGCTACTGGCCGTGACATTCAGAGTTAAGAAGGAAATTGTACTGCTTTTATGTAAAATAATTTAATGTTTATTACGTAATGGATATTACTGTTACTTCATTTAGAACGTAAAACTGCTCCGGTTTTGATTATTTAAATGTGTTAAAATTTGAAGTAATATAGAATAAGCTGTAGGCAATCAGATGGACGAGTTCAGGAACGGGAAGCGCCCTAGTCAGTTGAGCGAGGATATCTGGCTCGCGGGAAACGCGGCCGGGGACGTGCTGGTGCAGACGCGAAAGCGGACAGTTCGGCTGGAGACACCAAAGGGTACAGTTCGGATTGAGACGCGAAAGCGGACAGTCGGTCTTTAGGCAGCTACGAAGTGAACAGAAATTTTCGCATTGTGTGGTATCGTGGGACTTAGAGTCTGAGCGGTGAGCAGCCGCGCGCCTGGTGTGAACTCTTAACTTTTCGCCTAAATAACATGTACTTCACGACGAGATTGTGAATGATCGAACTGTGTCAAATGAATATGCGCTCGAGTGTAACACTAGCTCTAAATACGACCACTTTCGCTATAGTTTGCTTTCTGAATAAACATTATTATAACCAAATAGCAACTGTTTGGTCTACATCATTTATGGGTCGTTAATTTAATTCCCGACATTATTATTACTGTTATTATATGTTGTGTTAACTTTTTATTTCACAAACGTGCCATCAGCCGGACAATTTAACCAAGGGTCACAAGTGTCTAATTTAGGGCGTGTGATGTGACACGTGCGGTTGGACCCCTAGACGAGTTTGAGCCAAGACATTTCGACGAAGAGGAACCGCATGTGAGCCCGAACATCTTTGGGATGTTAGCTCGCAACCGGTTATTTAACGTAGCAGCATTTCACATTGACAATTGCTTTTCTCGCGCTTACGTTAACTTGTGGTCTTGCTATGTCAACTGCTGCTATGTTACTGCTGCGATGTTAACTGTAGAAAAGTATTGCCGAAATTTCACTATTCTACATTAATTATTTCGTGGTGTTGGAATTCTTTCCAATGTATTTTATTCATCCTGATTTGACTCCCTGTTACTGGCCCACGGTCAGGGGACAGAAGATGGGCGGGTGGGAGCACATTTATCTGCTAATAGGGAAACTGTGATAGGCAACGCGTCTTATTTTCACATAATCAATAAGGACAACAACGACGACCACATCGACTGTTTACAACTGTTTAGGTAATTAATGCTAAATACTTTCAGTATTACCATCAGAAGGCCCCTTTTTTACAATCCAAAAGAGGTATTTTAGTATTAGTTGAAAACACTCTTGGTTGCAATTTTAGTTTTTTATTTATAAACTACGCGTTTCACCTTATTTAGGCATCTTCAGGGTGATCTTAATTTGGTATTTGTTAGTACTATCCTTTAGACAGTGTAGCTAAAGGGCATCGTCCAGTACATCAGGCCAACATCGCCTTCGTTAACCTCAGGAAATACTTTCTAGATGGACACGAGGGTCTCCAAAACCTGCATAACGCGTTCACGTTCACAGGAGCGTTAAGATCAGCCTGAAGATGCCTAAATAAGCTGAAACGCGTAGTTGATAGATAAAAAACTAAAATTGCAACCAAGACTGTTTTCAACTAATACTACTAAACACTGGTTTGCTGATTCATGCCACAGATGGATTGGAAGAAGTATTTTAGTCAGTAGATTACGTCCTACACCAATATTAGATAAATTTCCTACGGACCAGCACCATATTATATTGCGGCATACGTGTGCAATTTAAGAAGGACGTCACCTACGGAAATAGGTCATAGAATAGGTGATTAGCCTCCTACTACCGGAGGATTAAGCCTCGTTGCCGCAGCAGGGTTGCAGCTTACAGTTCCTGGAAGATGTATGGGAGGAACACGCAACTCAGCCCTCCGCCTCTGATCGACTGGGGTCGGAGGCCCAGAGCAAACACGCCTTTAATCACACCGGCGCCGGTGCTGGCGCCGAAATAAAAACAGGTAACGAATAAACATTTGCTCGCTACTCCAATATCGCGTACAGATATTCGCGTTGTGTACACACGCGGGAACCTGTGGCGCGTAGCATCCATGAAACGGATCATCATTTTCAGGATCCTCTGGTTGTTTCAATAAATACCGAGTCGTGCCGGCAAGGTTTTTTTTCGTTTCGCTGCCATACGTCGAATAAGGTACCGACGAGCAGGTACGTAATTTTACTGTCGAAACATTTTCTGAAGAAACAGATTTTTATCAGCTGCTTTCATTGTCTTTGCTTATTTCTCAGTCTGCTGATACTGAATTTCACACGATATTCTCAACTGGTCGTGAGTCCCAAATTGTTATAGCATGTAACAGAAAATATATTGACTATGGTTCAGCATCACTACTAGGTTATATCAGGGTGAAATGGCTCTGAGCACTATGGGACTCAACATCTTAGGTCATAAGTCCCCTAGACCTTAGAACTACTTAAACCTAACTAACCTAAGGACATCACACACACCCATGCCCGAGGCAGGATTCGAACCTGCGACCGTAGCAGTCCCGCGGTTCCGGACTGCAGCGCCAGAACCGCTAGACCACCGCGGCCGGCTGTATATCAGGGTGAGATTATAATAAAATAGAAATATTATTTTCATCATGGCAGCGACAACAGCAACCGTTACGAAATTGTCTCGAATGAAAAACAGCCCACAGTTGCACTAAATTCTGCTTATTTTAAACCTTGACCTTAGTTTCTGCTATAATAATATAGCCTTCTTCAGAAGTCATACACACTAATAAATGAAAAAACTCTTAGCCCAGTGGCTGCGTCAAGACCAATAAAATAACTTCAACAGACATAAGCCTGTTTAGAACATAAATAAAATTACATATGGCAACGTATGTCCTCCGCAAGTATAACAGAACCTGTTTCCAACATAAATAAAATTACATAGGGCAACGTATATCTTCCGCCACTACTTCTGTTATACTGGCGGAGGACATACGTTGCCATATGTAATTTTATTTATGTTCTAAACAGGCTTATGTCTGTTGAAGTTATTTCATTGGTCTTGACGCAGCCGCTGGGCTAAGACTCTTTCATTTATTACAGTGTATGACTTCTGAAGAACACTATATTATCATAGCAGAAACCATGGTCCAGGTTTAAAATAAACAGAATTTAGTGCAACTGTGGGCTGTTTTTCATTCGAGAAAATAGAGATAAATATGCGTACAGTAGTCTACGAAATTATAAGAAACATAGCGAAAAAAATCGGGTCATGAGTGTTAGTCGATTCGTATATTATGACGAAGAACGTATTTTCGTAATTGTTTTGTAATTTAATTGTATAAATTGCAAATGCTATTCTGAACTCAAGCGCTCTTTACCGTAATAAAGCACTTCCACAGAAAGATATTTGTTAAATTTGTCATTGAAGGTGCACTTCTTTAACAAAATAGTTCATAGCATAAGCCAATACTTCACACTTTTTTTTCCTTCAGCCTGTTGCTTCAAGATAAAAATAAAGGAATTCAATTGTGAAATTCAGTGCATGTACAATATTAGTAAAATCTAAAGCGAAATGTATCAGAATAGGTGCATAGTGAATATACGTACATATTTAAAAGAAATATAAAGAAATAAGAAAATGGTAACTTTGCCATGCAGAAGCTTTACGAAGCACAATCAAAGAAAATTATACAGTGTCATAACTGATTACTAAACTGTCCAGTCTAATTAACTTGATGACCTGTCAAAAGCCTGAGCAGCCACCTTTTGTACCTCGAGAGATGCAGGAAGACAGTCGATGAGGTTCTGGAAGGTAGCCATGGCGACTCCAGCACTGTGGCCACCTGTGTTAGGTTTCTCGATCGAGAATTCATGGTGCAAACAGCTCGACTGATGTGGTTCCACAGATTCTCAAATCAGTTTAAATATGGGAAGTTCGGTTACCAGATCAGTACGGTAAACTCATCCCGCTGCTCTTCTAAGCACACACGTTCGCTGCGTGCTGTGTGGCATGTTGCATTGTTCTGATGGTAGATAACATCGTACTAAAGAAAACAAACTGCATGTAGGGGTGGACACTGTTCCCAAAGATAGAAGCATACTCTGGTACCGAGCGCCACGGGTTTCGAGTCCGCGCCAGATGGCATGCACCTCGATTACCACTAGAGGTCTCTGCAGCCGTTGCGCTGTAAGCCGTGGCTGCGCGCGCTCCTGGCCTTCATATAATGTGAGGGCACCACAGTGGAGCATGTGGTCCCAGCGGCCAATAGCGACGTACCCTATCATGTATTTAAGTGTATGCCTCTCGTTCAGCGATAATCCGTCCCATCCTCTGTTATGACAGTCCCGCCTGGATATCTACCCCCCAAATTCTATAAGTCCCTCCAGATAATTAAGTGTCAAACACTTCGCCTTGCCTTCTGTATACGCCTCCCATCCCCCACGCGGATCCTCTACGACCTCATTCCTTTCCCCCATCTGCTCCTATTCCTCGAACATATCCGCATCCTCTACACCTCCTGCCGCGTTGATCCCCTCACCCCCTGGTTGCTCCTCTCCTCTCCAATCCCCGCCCCCTGCCACGTCTTCTCTGTTGTGTCCCCCCTACCCTCCATCTCTACACCCTTCATCTCCTTTCCCACGGTGCCTTCCGTCAACTGCCCCTCCCAGATGATGCCCTCTCTCCCTCCATTTATCCCTCCTATCAACTCTGATCCTCACCCCCCTCCTTTCCTCCGTCCTTTCCCTGGGCTCCCTCTTCCCCCCCTACCATCCTGTTTTCTCCCCACCAGACCTCTCCTTACCTCCCTTCTCCCCCCCTGAGTCCTTTTGTATTCCCCTCCTCTGCCTTTCCCCACTCCCCGTCGCGTCTGCCCAGCACCGCCCCCCCCCCTCTTATGGGTCCTCGTCCTCCGTCGGCTCCTTTCCCCCCTTCCGCCCCCCTTCGTTTTTCCTCTCCTTCCCCCCTTATTATTTTCCCATCATCTGTCCAGGTTCCCCCCACCTGCCATCGGCTGTGGTTTGTCATATTTGCCAACTTTTTAGTGTAGTGTTCAGGTGAATGTTCAGTGTTGTTCGTCTTTCCAAAGTGTTGCGAACAGAAATCATGCTGTCGCTGGGTGTGAATTTTATGTCTCTTGCGACCAGAAACCAGACTGTAGCGATGTTTTTTAATTGTCTGTCTATTATTTTACCTGTCTGCTTCACATGTATTTTATTAGCATCATCATCCCTTTGTTTCTAAGTTCCACGATTTTTTCCTCCATGTTACCATTTAAGTCTCCGATTTTATCGCCTGTTTTTATTGTTTATTATCTTCCTCTTTTTAAAACAATTTCCGTAGGGTGAAGAGCGGCATACTAAGCTGCTGCCAGACCGCCCCCTTCGGAGGGAGTCGAAACTCAATAAAGAAAAAAAAAAAAAAGCTCAGCGAGGCAGTCTGATATTCGCGTGAGTCAATCGACATCTTGCCTACAGACAGCGTGTTTACTTTACTTTGGTTCCGAGTGCGGTTGGACGTTCTTGATTCGTGAGGTTTTCGCTTGTGACCCCGTTGCTTCTTGCGTGTTGTTGTTCATAAGGTCTTGCTCATTCGTCCGTCGTTGTTCGTGTCCCTCCTTTCCCGTTCGTTTTGTTTGTTTGCGGGCCGCTCCCATTTGGTCCCACCGCGCTTTCGTTCTCGGCAACCCCGCGACCAGAAACATACTTGTCTCTTGATCCAGTGTACCTTCCAGAATGACGATATCACCCAGGGAATATCACGAAAACATTCCCACGATAACGCTCCCTCTATTGGTCTGGACCCTTCGCTGTCAGATGTTCACACACGCCAACAGCCATGTGTCCGATGGGCCATAAACCGTGGTTCATCTTAAAAGGTCACCTGTTGCCACTCAGAAGACGCAGAGCTGCCGTACTGGTGCTCAAATTCCAGTCTTCGTCGCTAATGAGTAGCAGTCAGCAGGGATGCATGAACCACGCACCTGCTAAAGAGGCACTTCTGTAGCATCGTTCGCTGACCGACCGTTGAGGAGGCACTGTCAGTAGCACAATGCTTCATCCGGGTGGCCAACTGCTCAACTGCTGCATGTCTATTCGCCCCTACGTATCTGGCCAGGTATCGGTCACATGTGTCATATAAGGCCCCTACTTCACCATAGTTGACTCGGCGCCGGTTTTGCATCACGTTATTTTCCAACGCACGAAATACTTCAATCACGGCAGCAAGTAAACAGTTTACAGACTTAACCTTTTGGAAATGTTTCCGCCATTGGCCCGAAAGCTAATCATTATGCCCGTCAGGACGTCAGGTAAATCGCTCCGTTCACGCATAACGTCGACGATTGGACTGTTTTCGCGTCCTCCAGACACGCTTTATACACTCCTGGAAATTGAAATAAGAACACCGTGAATTCATTGTCCCAGGAAGGGGAAACTTTATTGACACATTCCTGGGGTCAGATACATCACATGATCACACTGACAGAACCACAGGCACATAGACACAGGCAACAGAGCATGCACAATGTCGGCACTAGTACAGTGTATATCCACCTTTCGCAGCAATGCAGGCTGCTATTCTCCCATGGAGACAATCGTAGAGATGCTGGATGTAGTCCTGTGGAACAGCTTGCCATGCCATTTCCACCTGGCGCCTCAGTTGGACCAGCGTTCGTGCTGGACGTGCAGACCGCGTGAGACGACGCTTCATCCAGTCCCAAACATGCTCAATGGGGGACAGATCCGGAGATCTTGCTGGCCAGGGTAGTTGACTTACACCTTCTAGAGCACGTTGGGTGGCACGGGATACATGCGGACGTGCATTGTCCTGTTGGAACAGCAAGTTCCCTTGCCGGTCTAGGAATGGTAGAACGATGGGTTCGATGACGGTTTGGATGTACCGTGCACTATTCAGTGTCCCCTCGACGATCACCGGTGGTGTACGGCCAGTGTAGGAGATCGCTCCCCACATCATGATGCCGGGTGTTGGCCCTGTGTGCCTCGGTCGTATGCAGTCCTGATTGTGGCGCTCACCTGCACGGCGCCAAACACGCATACGACCATCATTGGCACCAAGGCAGAAGCGACTCTCATCGCTGAAGACCACACGTCTCCATTCGTCCCTCCATTCACGTCTGTCGCGACACCACTGGAGGCGGGCTGCACGATGTTGGGGCGTGAGCGGAAGACGGCCTAACGGTGTGCGGGACCGTAGCCCAGCTTCATGGAGACGGTTGCGAATGGTCCTCGCCGATACCCCAGGAGCAACAGTGTCCCTAATTTGCTGGGAAGTGGCGGTGCGGTCCCCTACGGCACTGCGTAGGATCCTACGGTCTTGGCGTGCATCCGTGCGTCGCTGCGGTCCGGTCCCAGGTCGACGGGCACGTGCACCTTCCGCCGACCACTGGCGACAACATCGATGTAGTGTGGAGACCTCACGCCCCACGTGTTGAGCAATTCGGCGGTACGTCCACCCGGCCTCCCGCATGCCCACTATACGCCCTCGCTCAAAGTCCGTCAACTGCACGTACGGTTCACGTCCACGCTGTCGCGGCATGCTACCAGTGTTAAAGACTGCGATGGAGCTCCGTATGCCACGGCAAACTGGCTGACACTGACGGCGGCGGTGCACAAATGCTGCGCAGCTAGCGCCATTCTTCGGCCAACACCGCGGTTCCTGGTGTGTCCACTGTGCCGTGCGTGTGATCATTGCTTGTACAGCCCTCTCGCAGTGTCCGGAGCAAGTATGGTGGGTCTGACACACCGGTGTCAATGTGTTCTTTTTTCCATTTCCAGGAGTGTATACCCTCCACTGTCAGTGCTACCACCTGCCGTTCTTGAGTGGCTATTGCACGTTGACGTAGAACACAGGCGGTGGTCACATTAAAGTGACTGGACCGTCACTTACGAGCTAATAAGGTGAACAGCCAAAACATGACGACCACGGCCCACAGCGGCGTTGGGTACCACCTGATGGCGTTGCGGGCGCGTGACGTGGAAACAAAAGTATGTAAGCGGAGCAGAGACCGACGGAGGATCACCCTAGCGAAGATACGGGGAGATCTATTGAGATCGGCGACTTTGACAAAGGAATTTCATAGTAGGAAATGGAAAAGAACGAAAAGTAGTAGGTGAATATGGACTGGGGGAAAGGAATGAAAGAGGAAGCCGACAGGTAGAACTGTGCACAGAGCATAATTTAATTTACATATACATCTAGATGTATACTCTGCAAATCATATTTAAGTGCCTGGCAGAGGGTTCATCGAACCACCTTCACAATTATCTATTATTCCAATCTCGTATAGCGCGGAAAGAGTGAACACCTATATCTTTCCGTACGAGCTCTGATTTCCTTTATTTTATCATGGTGATCGTTCGTCGCTATGTAGGTCGGTGCCAAAAAGGTATTTTCGCATTCGGAGGAGAAAGTTGGTGATTGGAATTTCGTGAGAGGATTCTGTCGCAACGAAAAACGCCTTTCTGTTAAAGATTTCCAGCCCAAATCCTGTATCATTTCTGTGACACTCTCTCCCATATTTCGCGATAATACAAAAGGTGCTGCCTTTCATTGAACTTTTTCGATGTACTCCGTCAGTTCTATCTGGTAAGGATCCCACACCCAACAGCAGTATTCTAAAAGAGGAGGGACAAGTGTAGTGTAGGCAGTCTCTTTACTAGGACTGTTACATTTTCTAAGTGTCCTGCCAATAAAACGATGTCTTTGGTTAGCCTTCCCCACAACATTTTCTACTTGTTCCTTCCAATTTAAGTTGTTCTTAATTGTAATACCTAGGTATTTAGTTGAATTTACGGCTTTTGGATTAGACTGATTCAGTGTGTAACCGAAGTTTAACGAGTTCCTTTTAGCATTCATGTGGATGACCTCACACTTTTCGTTATTTAGGGTCAACTGCCATTTTTCGTACCATTCAGATATTTTTTCTAAACCGTTTTGCAGTTTGTCTTGATCTTCTGATGACTCCATTAGTCGATAAAATGACAGCGTCATCTGCAAACAACCAAAGACGGCTGCACAGATTGTCTCCCAAATCGTTTATATGGAAAGGGAACAACAAAGGGCCTATAACACTACCTTGAGGAACGCCAGAAATCACTGCTGTTTTACTCGACATCTTTCTGTCAATTACTACGAACTGTGATCTCTCTGACAGGAAATCACAAATCCAGTCACATATCTGAGACGATATTTCATAATGATCGCTAACACTTGGTTTAAGAATCGTGAAAGAGGTTCATATACGTGGGAAAGACCTGGAGACATCGGAAGTTTTCAGGCTGATTATATAACGGTAAGACAGAGATTTTGGAAGAAGATTTTAAACTGTAAGATTTTCCATAAACAGATGTGGACTCTGATCACAATTTATTGGTTGGGAGGAGGAGGAGGAGGAGATTAGTGTTGAACGTCCCGTCGACAACGAGGTCATTAGAGACGGAGCGCAAGCTCGGGTTAGAGAAGGATGGGGAAGGAAATCGGCCGTGCCCTTTGAAAGGAACCATCCCGGCATTTGCCTGAAAGGATTTAGGGAAATCACGGAAAACCTAAATCAGGATGGCCGGAGACGGGATTGAACCGTCGTCCTCCCGAATGCGAGTCCAGTGTGCTAACCACTGCGCCACCTCGCTCGGTATATTGGTTGGGAACTGTAGATTAAAATTGAAGAAATTGCAACAAGGTAGGAGATTAAGAAGATGGGGCGTGGATAAGTTGAAAGAACCAGAGGTTGTGGAGAGTTTCAGAGGGTGCCTTAGAAATGGTTGACTACAAGAGGGGAAAGGAATACGATGGAAGACGAATAGGTAGATTTAAGAGGTGAAATTGTGAAGGCAGCAGAGGCTCAAATAGGTAAGAAGGCAACACGTGGTAAAAATCCATGAATAACACAGGAGATACTGGATTTAACTGATGAAATGAGAATATATAAAAATGCAGCAAATGAAGCACCTGAAAGGAAGTTCAACCGTCTAAAAAATGAGACTGATAGGAAGTGCTAGATAGTTAAACATGGATGGCTGGAGAACAAATGTAAGGACTTAGAAGCATGTTTCGCTTGGAGGAAAATATATACCGCCTACAGGAAAATTAAAGAGACTTTTGGAGAAAAGAGAACGACTTGCATGAATATCAACAGCTCAGATGGGAAACCAGTGCTAAGCAAAGAGGGGAAAGCTAAAAGTTGTATGGAGTATATACAAGGTCTATACAAGGAAGATGAACTTCATGGTAATATTACAGAAATGGAAGAGGGAGTAGGTGAAAATGACTTAGAGGATATGATACTGTGAGAAGAATTTGATTCAGCATTGAAAGGCCTAAGTCGAAACACGGCCCTTGGAGTTCACAGTTTTCCGTCAGAACTACTGATACCTTGCGAGAGCCAGCCATGACGAAACTCATCCATCTGCTGGGCAAGGTGTACGAGACGGGCGAAATACCTTCACACTTCAAGAAGAATATAATAATTCCTATTCGAAAGAAAGCAGTTGCTCACAGGTGTGAAAATTGACGAACTAGCAGTTATAAGTCATGGTTGCAAAATACTATCACGAATTATTAACGAAAGAATGGAAAAACTGGTAGAAGCCGACCTCAGGGATGATCAATTTGGATTCCGAAGAAATCTAGAAACACGCATGGTGATACTAACCCTACGATATACCTTAGAAGTTAGGTTAGGGAAAGGCAAACCTACGTTTAGAGCATTTGTAGTCTTAGAGAAACCTTCTGACAGTGCTGCCTCGAATGCCGTTTTTGAAATACTCGGGGTGGCACGGGTAAAATACAGGGAGCAAAAGACTGTTTACAACTTTTGTAGAAACCAGGTGGTAGTTATAAGAGTAGAGCGACATGATAGGGAAGCAGTGATGGAACCTGTCACCGATGTTATTTAATCTGTACACTGAGCAAGCATTAAAGGAAACCAAAGGAAAATAATGAGTGGGAACTAAAGTTCAGGAAGAAGAAATAAAAATAAAGTCTTGAGGTTTGTTAATGATAGTGTAAATCTGTCAGAGACAACAAAAGAATTGGAAGAGCAGCTGAGTGTAATGGACAGTGTCTTGAAAGTGGATACAAGATGAACATCAACAAATGCAAGACAATGATAATAAAATGTGGTGGAATTAAATCAGATGATGGTGAGGGAATTAGATTAGGAAACGAGACATTTAAAGCAGTAGTTAACTTATGTTATTTGGGCATCAAAATAACTAATGATGGCTTAACTAGAGATGATATAAAATGTAAACTAGTTATGGCAGTAAAATCGTTTCTGATGAAGAGAAATTTGTTAACGTCGAATATAGACGTCAGTTTTAGATAGTCTTTTCCTAAGGTAGTTGTCTGGAGTGTAGCCATGGACTGAAGTGAAACGTGGACGATAAACAGTTTACACAAGAAGAGGATAGGGGTGAAATGTGGTGCTATAGAAGAATGCTGAAGATTAGACTGGTATATCACGTAATTAATGAGGAGGTACTGAGCGGAACTGACGAGGCAAGAAATTTGTTGCACAACTTGATTAAAAGAATGGATCGGTTGATATGACAATTCTGAGACATCAAGAGATCACCAGTTTAGCACTGGAGGGAGCTGTTGGTAGTAAAAGTCGTAGAAGGAGACCAAGAGAAGAATACAGGAAGCAGATTTAGAAGGATACGGGTTGCAGTAGTTATTCGGAGATGAGGAGGCTCATACAGGATAGATTAGTATGGAGAGCGTCAAACCAGTATTTGGACTGAAGACCGCAGCATCATAAAGGCTGATGTAAATAATTTTTTTACCTGATGATGAACAGGATGATGGGAAATACTTTACTTGAAATGATGAGGCAGAAAGGAAAAGATACAGCAACAATGCTCCACTTCCATTAAGTTCTGTTTCCTGGTGTTTACCTCCCATCACCCTTTATGGCGACCTGCAGCAAGTCCTCATGCATTATGCCGCTCCACTTTTCTTGGGTCTGTCTAGAGGCCTTCTTCCGAGGTAGTAAAATCCATGAAATTCAAAATTTATCGGTGTTTCTTCATCCGAGCTACGGCGCGGTACGTTACCTTTTACCGCCCTGCCAGTGTCCAGCAATGTTCATTTGTCTGGCTAAATGCTGTAGTAGAAAATACTAGACCACTACTGTCTACTGCAGGTCGCAACATACATGGAATTTTCCAGTAAACGGGATGTGGCCAGCTACTGAAATAAAAGTTTTAACTTGGCAATGTAAATTTTCCGGTGTATTTTTACGATAAAGATCACAGTTAATACTGCCAAGTCCGTGCTAAGTGGTTACACAATGTAAAGTTCCCTCGCACACCACAATCACACACGTAGCCAGTTTATGGTATTTACACCCGTTATCGAAGTTAATAGAGTTCACTGGATCGTTTAGTTATGAAAATGCTCGCTCAAATGTTGTGCACTCTGCTCTACACGTAATACCTGTTCCAGTCTTAGATCGCACAACACGCCACGCGGTTTTAACTAACAGTCAAAAGCAATAATTTTGATATTCCGTCCGAAATTCCACACGACTTCCACTATACCGTTCAGTTAAATACGCTTTGTACTACTTCGCGAACTCGTAATTAGCAATTTTCCGCGATTTTATAGTACTTTCGTCAGAGCTGCTTTCGATGACATGTTACTAGTTCGAACCCTCAGCCCCGACTTGATTAGATCACACCAAAGGCTTTGTTCCCAACATAGATTGGCGCGAGCCTGCATTTTTCTGATTGGCTGATATCATAAACAGCAAATTAGGTTGCAGTATTATCCCGCGGTAACCCGCGCTTTACTTCAATGACCAATTATAGTAAAACATTTCTTTCTATGGCAATTGATAAATAAGTAAATTTACAAAAGTATCAAAAAATATTACTCCTTCCGAAATTAGCGATTAATTTGTGTTCTATTCACGATTTATTAGTACCATAAACTGACTCCCATAAACTGCCTGCGCATTTAATTATAGTAAATCCCCTGTATAGTTTAACTGGTACTTCGTGAATAAACAAAACATTTACTTCTGTTCTTCTTCACTCATACAACACTCACATTGCTAATTACTACACATATAAAACAATTATAATTACGCAAATACATTAAATATTAGTCAAACACAACTTTACAACATTGTTTTGACTACGACTGCTAGCACTGTCCGTCAACTGCTGACCTCTGCCGCCTACTAGTACAACTACGTGCAGCTCTGTAACTCAGGTCCAAGTCAGCTGGTGACATCTGTCGATGACTCATGCCTATAACGATATCGTCCTAACAAGTGACGGGGGCGATGCGAAAGCCCTACGCCTCAGAGGGACAATTCCCTGCCCATACCTGCCGTTTGTTTCTCATCAGAGCTGCAATGTTTGATATTTTGTGTATATCATCCAGCACATCTTCTACAAGGCCAAAGATCTTCCTCACTACTTTAGCATCGAAAACGAGGAGCTTAGTTAAGTCTTTTTTTCCAAGTTTCGCAAGCACATAGCTTCACGGATTGGATCACTGTTTTGTACAGCTACAGTTTGAAATTCCTAGAGAGACTGCGTTATTTTAAAAAAATGACTAAGACTAAAGTACGATCGGTTTGCTGCTTGGATCCTCACTTTCATTTCTGGCGCATAATATGCGTTCTTTGTGAAGATTACCCCCAGACATTTAAAATTATGAACTCTTTTGTATCGTCGGTCTTCGACTACCAGGTTTTCGTGAGCAGCTCTTGTCGCATGTTAAATATGTCTTTCTTCTGATTTTTAGCAGCTGTGCTGTATCCCCTGTGCCAAATCATGTTGTCGAGCCGGTAAGTTCGCCTGTTAGTGTCGCAAGACAACACCATCACCTAGTACAGCGAGCGCGCAGCTGTAGAAACGGGTAGCGCCGCAGATGGCGCGGTGTCCGGCGGGTGGGACTCGGCAGGGTCGAGCAAGTGGTCGAGGGTCGCGAGTGTCCGCAGGAGAGCAAACAAGGGGGACGCCGCCTCATTCGATTTCCGGCGGAAAGTCTCTCGCAAAGTGGACCTGTCCGCGCCACGCCGGCTTTCACGTAAAGCGCCTCTCCGGAAGGCCATTTCCAGTAATCGTAGGCTTCTGTTGTGGCTGCGAGACAAACGTCTCTCACACGGCAAAGTGTAGGTGATGAAGTTTCGCAGCTGTCCCACTGACGACGACACCTGTTACAACGCTTATTGTCTTCGTAATACATTCCGACCTATAAGGGGCGCCGAAACTTTCCCACAAGGACTAAACCACCTTTTACAAACTAGGTAGGTTCAAATGAACAATTAGCACACATCTCACGACATCTCCAAAAGTACTTTATTCATTTCCAAATCTGCAGAGTGGTCATGAACAGTCTATAAAGCTTGTAAAGTCATTGCAGGGTGAGTTGTGATGAGAAGTAACTGTTGATAAAATATTCGATACGTTTCATCTTTCCCTAGTTAATTACCATTGAAGATAGCCAGTCACGCCTTTCCGCATGCAAATTCAAGTGGCACGTCAGATACTATTGTTATCAGTTGTTTTCATAGCGCACGAGACTGGGGAGCCTTTGTCTCGGGTTCGATCCTCACTACCGTCGCATGTTTGATTATTGTATCGCTCTATTGCTCCGTTTTAGGAAACCAAATACGCACAAGTTTGGCGAAACCTTCTCTGGCGGAATGCTTGAATTTGCGTGCGCAACGGCCTAACTGGTTAACTTCAATGGTAATTAACTTGGAAACGGTGCAACCTATCGAATTTTTTTCTTAACAATTATTTCTGAGCACAACCTATCCTCCAACATCCTTACGAATATGTCAGACTATTGCTGACCACCCTGTACATCTACATGGTTACTCTGCAATTCACACCTAAGTGTTTAGTAGAGCCGGCTGGAGTGGCCGAGAGGTTCCAGGCGCTACAGTCTGGGACCGCGCGATCGCTACGGTCGCAGGTTCGAATTCTGCCTCGGGCATGGATGTGTGTGATGTCCTTAGGTTAGTTAGGTTTAAGTAGTTCTAAGTTCTAGGGGACTGATGACCTCAGAAGTTAATCCCCCCAGTGCTCAGAGCCATTTGAACCATTTTGCTTGGTAGAAGGTTCACAGAATCACGTTCAGACTATTTCTCGTCCGTTCCTCTTGACCAGCACGTGGCCGATATGAAGATCTAAACCTTCCCAAGTGAGCAATGATTTACCTCACTTTTAAGTGACGGTAGTTTCTTTCTGTGTGTGTGTGGGGGGGGGGGGGGGGGGCGGCCGCGGTAGTCTAGCGGTTCAGGCGCTCAGTCCGGAACCGCGCGACTACTACGGTCGCAGGTTCGAATCCTGCCTCGGGCGTGGATGTGTGTGATGTCCTTAGGTTAGTTAGGTTTAAGTAGTTCTAAGTTCTAGGGGACTGATGACCTCAGAAGTTAATCCCCCCAGTGCTCAGAGCCATTTGAACCATTTTGCTTGGTAGAAGGTTCACAGAATCACGTTCAGACTATTTCTCGTCCGTTCCTCTTGACCAGCACGTGGCCGATATGAAGATCTAAACCTTCCCAAGTGAGCAATGATTTACCTCACTTTTAAGTGACGGTAGTTTCTTTGTGTGTGTATGTGTGTGTGTGTGTGGGGGGGGGGGGGGCGGTGGTCTAGCGGTTCAGGCGCTCAGTCCGGAACCGCGCGACTACTACGGTCGCAGGTTCGAATCCTGCCTCGGGCGTGGATTTGTGTGATGTCCTTAGGTTAGTTAGGTTTAAGTAGTTCTAAGTTCTAGGGGACTGATGACCACAGATGTTAAGTCCCATAGTGCTCAGAGCCATTTTGTGTGTGTATGTGTGTGGTGGGGGGAGGTAATAAATTATTTTGGGATTTGAAAGAGAAAGTGTCTGACTGGAATTTGGTGAAAATGTCTCACAGCAATGAGAAATGCCTTCGTTTTAAGGATTGCCACCCCAACACGCTTATCATGTCCGTGAAACTCTCGCCCCTATTTCGCAATAACATAAAACGAGTTTCGCTTCCTTTGAACTTTCTCGATGTCCTCCGTCGGTCTTATCTGGTAAGAATCTCATACCGCGGAGCTATACTCCAAAAGATAACGGACAAGCGTACTGTAGACAGTCTCGTGCGGGCTGCACCTTTTAACTTTTATGCTAATAAAACACAGTTGTTTGTTCCCCTTCCCCACAACATTTTGTATATGATTGTCCCAAGTTAAGTTCTTACTAATTATATTTAGCTCAAGTTTCACGTGATTCGTCGTGTAATTGAATTTTAATGGAATTTTTTGCGTATTCAAGTGGGGTACCTCACACTTTGTATTGATTATGGTCAACTGCACTTTTCGCACCGTGCAGATATCTAGTCTAAATCATTTTGTAATTCATTCTGAGCTTCTAATGGCTTTACGAGTCGATAAACGATTACGCAAACAGTGTAAGAGGGTTCTTTCAGATTGTCTCCCTTCTTCGTTTGACAGCCCCACGTATCACTTCGGTTTCAGTGGATGACTTCCCGTCAGCTTGTACGGCCTGTGCCCCTTGTGACAGGAAATAACACACAATTTGATTAGAAGCCTCTGATGAGGAATCGTGTCAAGAGCCTTCTGGAAAGCAATAAATACGGATTTAGCATGTCCTTTAGATAGAATTCATTACTTCATTTGAATAAAGAGCCACTTGTGTTTCACATGAACGATATTTCATGAATTTCAGAAAAATTATCGATTGCAGCCTGCTTTCAGACAAAAACCGCGTCCCGGTTTTGGACTCGAACTTAATATCTTGCCTTTGGTGGTCAATGATGCTACCGACTGAGATAACACGACCCACCCTCACAGCTTCACTTCTGCTAGTACCTCACTACTAATTTCCATACTAGGCATTAGCTCTTCTTCAGATTTAACGCATACCTCGAATGTGAGGCTCCGGGTTCGAGTCCTGGCCCTACACACATTTTAAATCTACCATCAAGTTTGAAAACAGCGTACTCTCCACTGCAGAACGAAAGATTATTAGTTTTCTGTAAATCGTCCATCATTCGCGGAAATACAAATTTCATACAGTTCTGTAACAGACTGTAAAGTGGAAAACAAGTATGTAAAAACGTAAATCACTGTAAGTGTTAGGAAGGTTACAAGAAACAAATGGAAGGTGGAGTGAAGCTCTGTGGACTGTGGGTTTAGAAAGGCTAACGAGATGACAGATAAGACACTGCATTGGCATTCACGAGAACGTCCTTTCAGACTCCTCTCCGATAATCGACATTTACTTTTTCCGTGGACCCGTAAGGCAAATGTCGATGTGGGCTCTTTATAAAGGAAGAAATCCCATTCTATCCACATCCTTCCCCAATTCGTCCTTGTGCTCCCTCTCTGATGACCCCGTCTGTGATAGGACGTCATATCCGTGGTACGGGATATGTTTAAAATGTGGTTTGGGCTAGGGTTTATGCAAGTAGAATGACATCACCATAAATGACTGTCAGTTAGCAAAACATCAACAGTATTTTGTCCAGAAATAGTTCTTCTGCAAAAAGAGGCCACCAGTTGGTTGTGTCAGTTAGTTGCAACAGACGCATAGGTTAATATCAGTGAGGGTACTTGTAGCCGTGTTGCACAAATAACTACTGTTAATATTAAGATGCATAGTCTCAGAATGGACGTGTCAGCCCAAAACCGGTAACCACTGCTACAGAATTTTGTGCCAGTGTTACTGAGACGGGCGAAATAGAAAATTATACAGTTTCCTCATCGTAAATATTGTGTTAGAACGGAGGAATCATAGCTGTTCGCCTCATTGAGTACTTGTTTCTGTTTTCATCTGTGGTATGCTGTAGCAGTTCTTTCTACGTGTGGTTAAAGTATAATCGAGCTATGGTACTTGGCGGTGCCACATCATGTGAAAGTTGCTCTCATTTTTAAATGCTGCACACCAGTTCAAGACGTATAACTGTAATCTGATTCAAACCTTGAGACACACAAGCGGGCACCAATCGAGAACAGGAGAATAGCAGTCACCGTCTTCACAATTTCAGCCTGCAGTACGTCATGGTAGGAAAATCGTAATAACACAGCGCAATAAATGAATTAAAATCGCAACAGGAGCAAGGACGTGTATCAGCTACTCACTGCTGCTGCAGACAACAGGACCGCACCATGCTACTCAGACCACCTAATCTACAGGGTGGTCCATTGATCGTGACCGGGCCAAATATCTCACGAAATAAGCATCAAACGAAAAAACTACAAAGAACGAAACTCGTCTAGCTTGAAGGTGAAAACCAGATGGCGCTACGGTTGGCCCATTTGTATTACATATTCGTGTAGTACGTAAAGAAATATGAATGTTTTAATTGGACCACTTTTTCGCTTTGTGATAGGTGGCGCTGTAATAGTCACAAACATTTGGCTCACAATTTTAGACGAACAGTTGGTAACAGGTAGGTTTTTTAAATTAAAATACTGGACGTAGGTAGGTTTGAACATTTTATTTCGGTTGTTCCAATGTGATACATGTACCTTTGTGAACTTATCATTTCTGAGAACGCACACTGTTACAGCGTGATTACCTGTAAATGCCACATTAATGCAATATATGCTCAAAAAGATGTCCGTCAACCTCAATGCATTTGGCAATACGTGTAATGACAACGCCATCTAGCGGGCCAACCGTAGCACCATGTGGCTACCCTTCAAGCTAGACAAGTTTCGTTCTTGGTAGTTTTTTCGTTTGAGGCTTATTTCGTGAGATATTTCGCCCCATCAAGATCAATGGACCAACCTGTACAAAGACAAACATCAATATAAAATTCAGAAAACTTATGTACAACAGTTGAACAATCCTCCAGCACGAAAATACACTACATAACATACATTCTTACGCCAACATGCCAACGACGTACAATATAGCATTATAACGAACACGCGATATTCAAACACACACCATTACGTCATGCTCTCCGCCTCGCCTATCGCATCCGTCTCCCCTCCCCCACGCTTATCCTGTACAATCTCATCCCCTTCCCCCACCTCCTCCTTTTCCTTGAAAGGATACGGATCCTGTACACCTCCCGCAAACTCGATCCTCCTCACCCGCTCGTCTCCCCGATCCTCTCCCACCCCCGCCCGCTGCCGCGCCTGTATTCGCACGTCCCACCCGGTCTCCATCTCTCCACCCTCCTTACCCTCTCCCGAGGCGGCTTCCACCAGCTCCCCCTCCCTGATGATGTCCTCCTCCCCTCCATCTACCCCTCCTATCAACTTTGACCCTGCCCCATCCCCCACTTCCGGTGTCCTTTCCTTTAGGCACCCTCCCTCCCTTCTCTTCCCTTCCCTTCTCTTTCCTTTTCCCACGTCCCCTCCCTCCACCCCTCTTCCCCCGGGCTTCCCCTCCCCCTTCCTCCCTCCCCCCTTTCTCCCACTCCCCTTCCTCCTCCTCCTCTCTTGGCAGGTCCCTGGACTCGCACACGCATAGTGAACATTCGCGCGCCGGAGATCATCGACATCAGTATATCGTGTGTGTGCTTCGTTTTGTGTTTCGTGCAGTTACGACTCCACTGTTCACATGTGCCATCGCCGTTCTCCGTGTTTTGTGCGCCGTGTCCACAAGTGTTAGTGTTTTTATCTTCCAACGTGAACGGCTTCATGTTTATTGTATCTCCATTTTTTGCCCGCCGTTTTTTGTATTGTCTGTATCACCTCTATGTCATGTTATTGTTCCACTTAAGGCTGAAGAGCAGCGTAATGTGCCAGCCCGCCTGTATAGGTGATTAAAATTACAATAAAGGAAAAAAAACACACACACACACACACCATTCAATGGCTGTATCAGTGTGCTTAGTGTCAGCAGCCCGTGGCCTAGGGGCCAGCGTTTCTAACTCTGGATCAGGGGGTCCCGGGGTCGAGTCCCGGCCGGATTGGCGATTTTCTCTGTCCAGACACTGGGTGTTTGTGTTGTCGTCATCATTTCATCACCATTCTCATCGTTCATGACAGTGGCTAGATTGGACTGTGAAAAAAAATTGGACTGTCAAAAAATTGGGACACTGATGACCGCGCAGTTGAGCGCCCCACAAGCCAAACATCATCATCATCAGTGTGCTCAGTTCAATAACATCAGCCTGACAGTTACCAGCTGCCAACCAACCACTGTTGACATCCAAAGCACACTCCTAGGGTTCAGTAGACTACAGCAATAACAAAGCTCCACTGTTCCCCGTCTCTAGCTGCTGGCCCCGTTCTCCGGCATCCGGGAGAAGGCACAGTCTGTCCTCCAGATAGTCCATGTCCACGACAGCTTGGCCACGCCCCTCGTTGATCGTCATGACAGGCTGCTGCTCCGCTCCGCAGCACACTGCGTCACGGACGGGAACTTCCGTCCCGGTTGCTTGTCACCAAGCAGATTTGGCCTGTCCTAACTGTGGCTCCTAACATCAACGTGGGTCGCCACGCTACACCCAAAGCAAGTCTTGATACCACCCCCTAGCATGACCGGCGCCGCTGCGTGACTCATTCGCTGCCAGCCTCTGCGATTTCCAGCACTGCCTGAAGTAGTGGCTGCACCTGCACCTCCCACTGCCCAAAAAGTCCAGGCTCAGACCGCCAATACAGAGAACCCCGACCACAGTGGAGATCGTTGGCCCCGACGAGATGCCGCAGGCTTGTCTCCCGAGGCTTTCACCACAGCGGTGGTGCTGGCTCCCAGACGAGGTTGTCGTCGCCACTCGGTGCAGCTGACTAATCTCTCGTGTGTTGTACCTAGGGATGGGAGAAACCTACTGTTTAAGACCGTTACCAGTATCTCAGTTCTTAATAATCGGTATTTTTCGGTACGTGTTTGGTCTGGGTGATAACAGGATTTTTTAACTTTTCATTAACGACTGAATAAAAAGAAAAAAAGACGTCCTACCAATTTGTCATAACAGTGGTGTTAATTTCTTTGTTTTTAAATATAACATTACTTTTTAAAAGAAACGAGTAATTTTCATTCGTAAAATTCTCGTTGCTCCGTAGTATTGAATAATTACAGACATAGGAGAAAGCAATCTCCACTATATTAATAGCAACGGCTGGCTACACTTAGAAACTGGTAACAAGCACCACTGCAGAGATAGTAAAGTACTTGTTGCCGTGTGGCATGCCCTATTAGATATGAAGCATGTACGTGCAGTCTGTAAGGCTTGCCAGCATGTGGTCTCTTGGGTGCTTTCTCGCTGTCGTCCTCGGACACTAGTTGTATTGCAGAATAGGATCACACTAGTTAGGAAGTATTTTACGGAGTGCGGTAGCAAAAAATGATTCAAATGGCTCTGAGCACTAAGGGACTTAACATCTGAGGTCATCAGTCCCCTAGAACTTAGAACTACTTAAACCTAACTAACCTAAGGACACCACACATATCCATGCCCAAGGCAGGATTCGAACCTGCGATCGTAGCGGTCGCGCGGTTCCAGACTGAAGCTCCTAGAACCGCTCGGCCACACCGGCCGGCCGTGAGGTAGCAATGAAGTACAATGTTCCATTTGCTGTAAGAGATTAAAAACGGGACGAGCAACAACAAACTTTGGACGTCTCATAAGGAGAAAAATATCCACGAAGATCATAGTAACACACGGTAATTGATTTATATTTCTGTAATTTTATGGCTTGCTATAAAATTTCGATAATAATTAAACCTTTAATTTTCTGGTTGATGCAAGATGAAAAACTGATACCATCCAAAAGTGACGATGCAGAGAAGTTAACAACTTGTGACTTTTCGCTCTCTTTATCGCTGTGACCGTCTCCTTCATCTTCACAATCTTTGATGGACACAATGACACTGACTCCAGCCGCAGCCTCAGCCACATATCAATCGTGATCTGCTCCTTCACCTCCATTAGAATTTTTCAGTCTTTGTTTGAAATCTACGTTTATTACTGGAAGTAACAGCAATAAAAAAAAGCGAAAATCGATTATTTCAGAAACCGGTTATTGTGAGCGACATTCCCAGTCAGGTTAAAATGGAGACGAAAAGAATCGGTGTAAACAAAGTCGCGCCAATCTCCCCCCCCCCCCCCCCCCTCTCACAACCACCAGCAAGCTGGCTGGCACTGCTGCGGCGTCAACCACAACATCTGGTCAAACTTTGAGAACGATACAGCATCACTGCCCCTGCCGACTGGGCGGGAAAGAAGGCAACCCTGCTGCGAAATTCAGTTTAACAACACAAATCCTTAAATTTCTTGCTTCCTGAAAGGCTGCCAATAGATAACAAAAAGAATTTAAGCCAGAAGAGAAATGTTGGCAGACCAAGAAGAAAAGACAGAGTCCGAAACAAGTAATAAATTACCTAAGAAGGTAAGTGAAGAGTATGAGGAAGTCACTGTGCCAAATGGTTCCTACATTAATTAAAAAAAATTGGTTCAAATGGCTCTAAGCACTATGGAACTTAACATCTGACGTCAACAGTCCCCTACACTTAGAACTACTTAAACGCAACTAAGCTAACGACATCATACACATCCATGCCTTAGGATTCGAACCTGCGACCGTAGCAGCAGCGCGGTTCCGGACTGCAGCGCCTAGAACCGCTCGGCCACAGCGGCCGGCCCTACATTAAGTATGTGACACAAAAAGCTAACAAGTGGCTCAAAGGTAGCTGAAGTCTCAAGATGGATGTAAGGATGTCGTAATTCTGATGAGCATTATCGCATTTGGACCAACAGAAAACGCGTTTTCTCACAACACTGAGGTGACAAAAGTCATGGGATACTTTCTAATATCATGTCGGATCTCCTTATGCCCGGATTAGTGCAACGGCACGACGTGACATGGATTCAACAAGTTACTGAAAGTCCTCTGCAGAAATATTGAATCATGCAGTCTATATAGCCGTCCACAGTCCCGAAAGTGTTGCCGGTGCACCAGTTTTGCACGACCTCACCTCTCGATTGTGTTCAATAGGATTCAAGTCGGGCGATCTCGGTGGCAAAATAATTCTCTCCGGTTGTTCATTTGTTCTTCAAACCAATCGCGAACAACTGTGGTCTGGTGACAGGGGGCACACTCATCCTTAAAATTCCCGTTGTTGTTTGGGAGTTTGAAGTCCTTGGCTACAATTAGTCTCGAAGTAGCTGAACATAACCAGAGAACACAGTCCATTCCACGCAAACACAGCCTACACCATTATGGAGCCACCACCAGCTTGCACAGTGCCTTGTTGATAGCTTGGGTCCATGGTTTCTTGGGTTCTGTACCGCACTCGAACCCTACCATCAGCTCTTACCAACATAAATCGGGACTCATCTCATCAGGTCACAATTTTCCAGCCGTCTAGGGTCCAACCGAAATGGTCAAGAGCCCAGGAGAGGCGCTGCGGGCAAAGTCATCCTGGAACTGACCGGATACCAATTCGATTCTACACAGAGTACGCGAAAGAACTTGCCCCCCTTCTAACAGCCGTGTACCGCAAGTCTCTAGAGGAACGGAAGGTTCAAAATGATTGGAAAAGAGCACAGGTAGTCCCAGTCTTCAAGAAGGGTCGTCGAGCAGACGCGCAAAACTATAGACCTATATCTCTGACGTCGATCTGTTGTAGAATTTTAGAACATGTTTTTTGCTCGAGTATCATGACGTTTTTGGAAACCCAGAATCTACTATGTAGGAACCAACATGGATTCCGGAAACAGCGATCGTGTGAGACCCAACTCGCTTTATTTGTTCACGAGACCCAGAAAAAATTAGATACCGGCTCCCAGGTAGATGCTATTTTTCTTGACTTCCGGAAGGCGTTCGATACAGTTCCGCACTGTCGCCTGATAAACAAAGTAAGAGCCTACGGAATATCAGACCAGCTGTGTGGCTGGATTGAAGAGTTTTTAGCAAACAGAACACAGCATGTTGTTATCAATGGAGAGACGTCTACAAACGTTAAAGTAACCTCTGGCGTGCCACAGGGGAGTGTTATTGGACCGTTGCCTTTCACAATATTTATAAATGACCTAGTAGATAGTGTCCATGCGGCTCTTCGCGGATGATGCTGTAGTATACAGAGAAGTTGCAGCATTAGAAAATTGTAGCAAAATGCAGGAAGATCTCCAGCGGATAGGCACTTGGTGCAGGGAGTGGCAACTGACCCTTAACATAGACAAATGTAATGTATTGCGAATACATAGAAAGAAGGATCCTGTATTGTATGATTATTTGATAGCGGAACAAACACTGGTAGCAGTTGCTTCTGTAAAATATCTGGGAGTATGCGTGTGGAGCGATTTGAAATGGTATGATCATATAAAATTAATTGTTGGTAAGGCGGGTACCAGGTTGAGATTCATAGGGAGAGTCCTTAGAAAATGTAGTCCATCAACAAAGCAGGTGGCTTACAAAACACTCGTTCGACCTATACTTGAGTATTGCTCATCAGTGTGAGATCCGTACCAGATCGGGTTGACGGAGGAGATAGAGAAGATCCAAAGAAGAGCGGCGCGTTTCGTCACAGGATTATTTGGTAACCGTGATAGCGTTACGGAGATGTTTAACAAACTCAAGTGGGAGACTCTGCAAGAGAGGCGCTCTTCATCGCGGTGTAGCTTGCTCGCCAGGTTTCGAGAGGGTGCGTTTCTGGATGAGGTATCGAATATATTGCTTCCCCCTACTTATACCTCCCGAGGAGATCACGAATGTAAAATTAGAGAGATTAGAGCGCGCACGGAGGCTTTCAGACAGTCGTTCTTCCCGCGAACCATACGCGACTGTAACAGGAAAGGGAGGTAATGACAGTGGCACGTAAAGTGCCCTCCGCCACACACCGTTGGGTGGCTTGCGGAGTATAAATGTAGATGTAGATGTAGATGTTAGCAAAGGCATTCGCGTCGGTCGTCCGCTGCCATAGCCCATTAACCTTAAATTTCTCTGCAATTTCAAGCCGATACGTTCTTCCTACGCCGGCCGCTGTGGCCGTCCGGTTCTAGGCGCTTGAATCTTCAACCGCGCTGCTGCTATGGTCGTAGGTTCGAATCCTTCCTCGGGCATGGACGTGTGTGGTGTCCTTAGGTTAGTTAGGTTTAAGTAGTTCTAAGTTTAGGGGACTGATGACCTCACATGTTAAGTCCCATAGTGCTTAGAGCCATTTGAACCAATTTGATCTCTGCCATTATATCGCGCAGTGTTCCTTGTTTGTTAGCGCTGAGATCTCTACTTAACGCCGCTGGTCTCGATCGTTAAGTGAAGGCCATCGGTCACTGCACTGTCCGCGTTGAGAGATAATGCCTGAAATTTGATATTCTCAGCACACTCTTGACGCAGTGGATCTCAGAAAACCGAATTCCCTAACGTTCTCCTAAATGGAATGTCTCATGCGTCTGACTCCAACTACCATTCCGCTTTCGAACAGTGTTAATTCCCGTCGTGCGGCCACAATCACATCGGGAAACTTTTCACATGAATCACATCGGGAAACTTTTCACATGAATCACATCGGGAGACTTTTCACATGAATCACATCGGGAAACTTTTCACATGAATCACATCGGAACAAATCTGCCAATGCACTGCCCTTCCATACATTGTCTATGCGATGCTACCGCCATCCGTATTTGTGCATATCGCTATCCCGTGACTTTCTCACCTCACTGTACGTTTATTTACATAATTGCAATTCTAGACTCATTTTCAGGGGTACGAGATGCAAAAGATAGTGACTTACACACGAAATTAGCCAGTAGTGCGATGTAAATAAACACTGTTATCAGTAAGATTTCTGTAGTGATGGCTCTCGATCTTCCACCATAACCGAGTCCATCAACATGAGGTAGCAAATATGAGGTAGCCAATGAGGTGGAAACGTGGGTTCTACTACGCCAAGACTGCTTGGTAGCTACAACAGGAAAACACAATTAATTAGCTGGAGTACAAAATAAGAAAGTATTTATTACTTAACTTGGTTGTAGTCCACGATCTGTTAGTTGACAATTATAGAAGACGGGACTAGACTAAGCGCCTGTAGAATGACATAATTTGCAAGTCGTAAATCTAGCAGTGACGAATTAATCTCTCGTAATCTTGAATGTCGAATCCGGTGAATTTTAAGACTAACTCGGAACGGAACTACAAAGACTTGATGGCACCAATGACTGAGCTGCAGACGATGACTAACATCTGCGCTGGCTGATCAATGAGCGCGGCTACAAACTGTGGACTGGCACAACTGCACTACTCCCCTGCAACACACGAAGTGGCCTAGCGGCGCCTCGCGGCGAGCATAAGTACTGCGACTGGCTTTGTACTCTTTGGCTAGCACAGCCGTTCACCCGTTCCGTTTATCGAGAGAATCGCATCCGGTGGATCGATCTCTGTGGCGGCGGTGTGGTCGTATAACTGACGACATTACATGTAGAAACGCAACGATTTGTAGCAGTCCTAAGAATATTATGCATCCAAATCCCTCTCTGTACAGATATTGCAGTTTCTGCAGAAACTAGTGTATTTGTGTTAGTTTACCAGAAGTGAAAAAGCTAAATGTTAAATGTTTATTAATGCCACCGCTAGCTGGAATCAGCGGAGTTACTGACATCATCAGTGACGCTAAATTATCGCCTTTGCGGGCGAGAGTATTGGGAAGCACGCGCTTGTTTGAAACCAGTGTACACGTGCGCGTTGCCTTGGGGTGTGTTTGCATAATTACACAGGAAACCATATTTCACTGCGGCTGGTGTGTTGCGGCACCAACGCACGGCGTCCGCTCATCCCACGTCCCTAATTAACACTATCTACCCCTTGTTTATTTTTTTAATGAGGTCAGTTTCACTCTCAGAGTTATGTACTTTGATGATAATTTTGAAGAGTTGATCACTCAGTTATGGGCGTAATCAGGGAATACCTACTTGTAGAACGCGGAATGTGCCTCTTTCGTATGTCTAGACGAGATGTAGATCACTTAAATAGAGTTGTTTCTTTTATTTTTCTCTTTGCTGTTCTGCAGATTTTATCGAGGTATGGGTGGCGGGGAAAGGGGGGGGGGGTGCTGTGATGTGAAGTGACTGAAGTATCAGAAGCTGTTTGGCTGAAGATTAGGGTGAAGCCGTCAGTTTTTTTTTCTTGGTACCTCTCTTCGTTTGAATCAGACAATGGTATCCACACCACTTGGTTCAAAATTAAAACGCGTTACTTGCGTCTTCCTTCGTGGACAGCAAGATTATAGTCCGCAGCTCGTGGTCGTGCGGTAGCGTTCTCGCTTCCCGTGCCCGGGTTCCTGGGTTCGATTTCCGGCGGGGGCAGGGATTTTCTCTGCCTCGTGATGACTGGGTGTTGTGTGATGTAGTTAGGTTTAAGTAGTTCTAAGTTCTTGGGGACTGATGACCATAGATTTTAAGTCCCATAGTGCTCAGAGCCATTTGAACCATTTTGAGCAAGATTATACAAAAATGCTAAATCAAATCAGGCAGAAGAAATAGACTGGCACAGGTGAAGAAAGCTTCCTCATGTAAAACAGTGGATGCTGTCCAGGGACACCAGTGGACTCCTGGAAAGCATCCTCCCAGCAGAGGAATCGAAACATCGAGCACTGAAGACCTTTGAACAGGAGTATGACGATGCGGCAAAGCGATTAAGAAAGTCTTACCATCGACATCAGTTATTTGTTTGGTACATTCCAATCTTTCTCTTCCTCTACAGTTTTTTCCCTTTTACGATCTCTACATAACTAAGTTCACTACACTTCTCATCCTGACCTCATTTCTAGTCGTCGTTTACTACATATTTCTTTCGTCAAAAATTCTGCAGAGAACCTTGTCTTCTCTTTTACTATAGCTGCATTTTCAGCTTCCTCATGTAACACCACATCTCAGACGCTTCGATTCCCTTCGTTTCTGGGTTTTCCCACAGTCTAATTTTCACTTCCACATAATCTCTACATCTTCATCTACATTTATACACCAGAAGAAACCTTACGGTGCTTGGCGGCGTGTACTTTGTGTACGACTGAGACTTCCCCATTTTCCTGTTCAAGTCGCGCGTGGTTCGCAGTGTAATATTATTGGATTTCAGTTACTTTGCATATGAGATATTTGTCATAAAAGAAAAGGACAATCAATAAATCAATAAATGACTTAGTTGACAACATCGGTAGCTCCGTGAGGCTATTTGCAGATGACACGGTTGTCTACAAGAAAGTAGCAACATCAGAAGACTCGTACGTACTCCAGGAAGACCTGCAGAGGATTAATGAATGGTGCGACAGCTGGCAGCTTTCCCTAAATGTAGATAAATGTAATATAATGCGCATACATAGGGGCAGAAATCCATTCCAGTACGATTATGCCATAGGTGGTAAATCATTGGAAGCGGTAACGACCGTAAAATACTTAGGAGTTACTATCCGGAGCGATCTGAAGTGGAATGATCACATAAAACAAATAGTGGGAAAAGCAGGCGCCAGGTTGAGATTCATAGGAAGAATTCTAAGAAAATGTGACTCATCGACGAAAGAAGTAGCTTACAAAACGCTTGTTCGTCCGATTCTTGAGTATTGCTCATCAGTATGGGACCCTTACCAGGTTGGATTAATAGAAGAGATAGACATGATCCAGCGAAAAGCAGCGCGATTCGTCATGGGGACATTTAGTCAGCGCGAGAGCGTTACGGAGATGCTGAACAAGCTCCAGTGGCAGACACTTCAAGAAAGGCGTTACGCAATACGGAGAGGTTTATTATCGAAATTACGAGAGAGCACATTCCGGGAAGAGATGGGCAACATATTACTACCGCCCACATATATCTCGCGTAATGATCACAACGAAAAGATCCGAGAAATTAGAGCAAATACGGAGACTTACAAGCAGTCGTTCTTCCCACGCACAATTCGTGAATGGAACAGGGAAGGGGGGATCAGATAGTGGTACAATAAGTACCCTCCGCCACACACCGTAAGGTGGCTCGCGGAGTATAGATGTAGATGTAGATGTAGATGTAGAACGAGCTGTAGTTCGTTAAGATGCTAAGCATCACAGCGCGAGATTAAACAGACGAAATATTTTTATAATGTGCGCCAATGCCAAGACGCGCGTCCAGCGTTTAAATGCTTTAAATAAACACTATGACCCGCTGAGCGCAGATATTTAAAATCATTGCCGCAGAGTTAGATAGCAATAAGCTGCGAAACAGAACAAAGAACAATCCATCATTTGTTAAGAAATATTCTAGAGACTTAATTATCATTTGTACTTTTGGTCGCCGACATGTTAAGACGTACTACATAGCATTGTAACAAGTTGTATTTTTATTTTGTATAAAAGCTACGTGAAACGACGAACACAAACGTTTCGGTAACTCGGGTGAAGATATAATGCACTTACGCACACGCAAGGACATTTAATTTTAGGAAGGAACGGGCTGACAAAGAAGCGATTATTGGACTGCGCCATGTTCAAAAGAAATATCAGATGTAAGTCATGTATTCATTGTATATTTGTCAATGTCTAGAAGTTTTCAGCCAATTTGTTCAAAATATATTAATATTTCACGATGCAGTAATTTTCTTCTTATTCTTTTCTTTTACTAGCCACAAATTATGTAGAAAAATTGTATATGAGCTGTGTTACAGGTTCGCTCTTTATCGCGGTGTCTCGATTGTATTTGGGAGACCACTAATGTGTTCAGCTTCCGATGTGTTAATCTTTTTCTTGAGAAATTCCACTAATTTGCTTTCATTTCCATTTTCATATTCAAACAGGTCCCTTAGGTATTTTCATCGAAGATTGTGATTGTTTGAAGGCAATCCGGGTCAAAAGGTCAATTAAGGAAACACCTTCGCGTAATCAATCCGTACGTCTCCTGAACACAATCGAGAACCGACGCATCGGTGATCAGTTAATAATCTCTCTCTCTTTTCAAGTCGTACTAAAAAGTGGCCACACAGGGTAGCCGTAAGTACGCAATCTAGTGTTGGGTTGCATTTTGCCAGTAAATATTACCAACCAACAGTGACAGCATCACTATTATTATTTGCTACTATTTCTTATACAGAATATGCAAATCCTAACGCCAGAGCAGGAAGAACAACTGATGGTAAACCTCTGTGTGGGCTCGATGGTCTCTCCGCGAGATATACGTTGGAGGAACAGAATATTGTTTGAGGCTTCAAGGGACGTACGATATCGGAATTTTAACAAAAAAAAAACCGTGATGCAGAACGCCTCTCTTGCAGCGTCTGCCACTGAAGTTAACTGAGCATCTACGTGACGCTTTCGTCTGTAACGAAACCTGCTGCTCTTCTTTGGATTTTCTCTGTTTCCTCTATCGGTCTAATTTTGTTACGGATCCCAGAGTGACGGGTAATATTCAGGTATTGGTAGGATGAGTGTTTTGTAGGCTACTTCCTTTCCTAATTAACTACGTTTCCTGAGGATTCGTCCAATGATTCTTAGTCTGACATCTGCCGTACGCGCGATTAGCTTCATGTTGTCTTTCACTTCAAATCGCTCCGCGCGCTTACTCCTAGATATTTCATGGACGTAACTACTTCCAGTAATTGTTCTGCAATCGTATGATCATGCAATAAATTTCGGGCTCAAGATGTTCGTCATCAGAAATTTTGTCTTCCAATACAGGTCTGTTTAACACCAGTAAACTTCTTTTAGTGTGGACTACCCTCTTTGGGTATTCTAGTATGCTTATTATGTCTTACTTGCAGTTTTTCCTAATAAAATAGAATCTCTTCAGTCTGCTGTACGGCCCCCAGTTCTGAGGTTTCTTGTCGCCAATCTCATTTCTGCTACTCCACATTACTTTCTTGGATTTAATCGCAACCCAAATTCTGTGCTCATTAGATTGTTTATCCCAGTCAACAGGCCGTGTGATACTTTCTCACTTTCATTGAGGTTAACATTATCATTGGCTAATCTAATCACTGATATCATTTCAAATGGCTCTGAGCACTATGGGACTTAACATCTGAGGTCATCAGTCCCCTAGAACTTAGAACTACTTAAACCTAACTAACCTAAGAACATCACACACGTCCATGCCAGAGGCAGGATTCGAACCTGCGACCGTAGTGACTTTTAATCCGAATGCTAAACCTACACTTCACTTCGTCATTATTTCTTCCATACACAGATTCACCAACGTGGGAGGCAGACGCCATCTTTGCCTTACATCAGTTTTAATCCGAGCACGTTTCTCTTGGTGCTTCATTCCTACTAAGCCTTATTGACCACATCAGGTACCTAAGGAAGAATATATTGATTGGAAAGCCATACGTAAACAGAAACCATTTTATGAGTGTATTTACATTATTTTGTTCAATTAAAATACAAAGAGCATCAAATATAGGTTACAAATCTATGGGGGTGGGTAAAGGGGGGAGGGAAAGATTTCTCACACAAAACAAGAACAAAATCTTATACAAACACATGCCCACTACCACACTTCTTCTAAGAATGTATCAGATTGCGCAGAGCCAAAGACTGTGCCACGACAAGACCAAAGACTGTTTAACAGTAACGTAAACCACGTACAGTAACCTTGTTGATTATTAACGTCATCATTAAAATGTGAGAAGTCGATATGTCCTTCGCTTGCTTCTACCTATGTATACTCCATTTCAGACACTGCCGGGTAGCGTCAAATAGTCTCACAGGCTCCTTGATGAGCTTCTATAGAACACTATGTGATCAAAAGTATCCGTACACCCCCCAAAACATATGTTTTCATATTAGGTGCATTGTGCTGCCACCTACCCCCAGGTGCTCCATATGAGCGACCTCAGTAGTTATTAGACATCGTGAGAAAGCAGAAAGTGGCGCTCCGCCGAACTCACGGACTTTGAACGTGGTCAGGTGATTGGGTGTCACTTGTGTCATAGGTCCGCACGCGAGATTTACACTCTCCTAAACATTCCTAGGTTCACTGTTTCCGGTGTGATAGTGAAGCGAAAACGTGAAGGAACACGTACAGCACAAAAGCGTACAGGCCGACCGCCGACAGTTGAAAAGGGTCGTAATATGTAATAGGCAGACATCTATCCAGACCATCACATAGGAATTCCAAACTGCGTCAGGATCCACTGCAAGTACCATCACAGTTAGGGGGGAGGTGAGAAAACTTAGATTTCATGGTTGAGCGGCTACTCATAAGCCACACATCACGCCGGTAAATGGCAAACGACGCCTCGCTTGGTGTAAGGAGCGTAAACATTGCACGATTGAACAATGGATAAACGTTTTGTGGAGTGATGAATCACGGTACACAATGTGGCGTTCCGATGGCAGGGTGTGAGTATGCCGAATGCCCGGTGAACGTCATCTGCCAGCGTGTGTAGTGCCAACAGTAAAATTCGGAGGCGGTAGTGTTATGGTGTGGTCGTGTTTTTCACGGGGGGTGCTTGCACTCCTTGTTGTTTTGCGTGGCACTATCACAGCACAGGCCTACATTGATGTTTTAAGCGCCTTCTTGCTTGCCGCTGTTGAAGAGCAATTCGGGGATGGCACTTGCATCTTTCAACACGATCGAGCACCTGTTCATAATGCACGGCCTGTGGCGGAGTGGTTACACGACAGTAACATCCCTGTAATGAACCGGCCTGCACGGAGTCCTGACCTGAATCCTATAGAACAACATTGGGATGTTTTGGAACGCCGACTTCGTGCAGGAGCTCACCGACCGACACCGATACCTCTACTTAAGACAGCACTCCGTGAAGAATGGGCTGCCATTCCCAAAGAAACCTTCCAGCACCTGATTTGGCGTATGCCTGCGAGAGTGGAAGCTGTCATCAAGGCTAAGGGTGGCCAACACAATAATGAATTCCAGCATTACCGACGGAGGGTGCCATGAACCTGTAAGTCATTTTCAGCCAGGTGTCCGGATACTTTTGATCACAGAGTGTATATGCTGTAGGAATGTCTGCTGAATAAATGAATTGTTTCAGATGTCCCCAAATATAACATGCAAAGATGTTTGGGGGATTAGCAGGCCTTGTCACAAGGTCCTCTCCTACATACCCATGTGCCACAGTATATTGTATCCAGAGAATCTTGAACAAAATATGTGGAATGTGCTGAAGCCAAGTCGCACAACAGCTATACGAATTCAACTCGTATCCTCTGATTCTAATCCTATGGTAAATCCGGAAGAGTATTCGAAATAAATCAGTTGTCAACAGTGCCTATAAGACGCGCAGGGAAAACATAAGGACTTACCAGACAGTTACAACGCGACCTTTGAGTGTTGGCTATTCTTTAGCAAAACAGCTGGCACCAGTTTCCTTTATAAGTCTATGGCTGTTTAATATGACGATCTGTCCCTGCCCGTTGCAAAATATTTGCAATAGAAATTGCTCTCTCAAATGGGAAATAATTATTCACAAGTTCACAGATTAAAATTAAAGAGTAATCACGTAGTCACTTCGTAAAGTTTTTAAATACCGTACCACGAAATGTACTACTGTATCAGAAGATCATAGTTTCGAGTAACAAGCCGTCTGATAAAATCCAGTTGTTGGGCTGAACATGCTGCAACGTGACACACACAACTACAATTCATGCCCATACTTCAACCTACTGTAAAATGAGGATTATCATCCAACTACCATTTTAAGTGAGAGACCATTTATATATCGATGCAAACGGAGGAGGTTTGGACATTTGTTACGAATTTATAACTTTATGACCCTGTAAAATGATCTTTCACTAATAAGGGTTTACGGACTTATTGTTGTATGGACTTTTGTACTTGCTTTGGTGTGAGGAATCCGCCTTGGAAACTTATAAAGATAGAAGTTGTACAAGACAATAAGTATTTGATACGTCGAAATTTCAGTGGCTTGCGTCACCGAGGCAACGTGTTTAAACACACCACTCCAGAATATTTAGCATTCGTGGGTAGCTTCTGATTGTTGGCTATTCTGCGGTGTGATACACCAATTAAAATATCTGCCAGTAATTACTATCTTCTGATTGTTGGCTATTC